>NC_081355.1:65963423-66677923 GCF_030684315.1 Stegostoma tigrinum | reverse complement strand
GAAAGCTTGGATTTATAGAAACATGTCAGAAGAATAATTTTAATTTATAGAAGAAAAATGACTTTCTTTGTGATTTTATCACTATAATAATATATTGTCTATCTTTTATGAGTTTGTAATGATTTTTTTCCATCAACAAATCTCTTAAATAAAACAAAGAAGCATAGTTAGTGATTGTCTTTTGAGATACTTAAAGGCTTTGTTCCATTATTTTATAATATCTGTTTCTATGTTACACACTCATTGTGGTATATCTCATCACCAGTTGGAATTAATGGCTTAGATAGATTTCAAACTTTAGAAACACAAAAGATTTACTATTTCTGAAAAAGCTAAAGTGATACAATGGTCAGCTTTATGTCATATTTTCAGATGCCGCCACTACTAGCATGTAGTAATGTGGTTTGGGTGGTCATTGATCCTCTTTGCTTCAATGCTGGGTAGCAATGATCAGTGGTGGAGTATCAACAACTGGTGATTCTAATGAGAAAAAAGCACTTCTCTTCCATAACATGATAACTCTTTGCATCATAGCAAGGAGCAAAAATGGCATTGAGTTATTGTCATTGCACTGGCAATTCTAAAGCCTGGTGGTGAAATTTGATTTCAATAAAAGTCAAGGATTAAAAGTTTAAACTGAGCATGAAATGATTATGGTTAAAAAAAAAATCTGCCTCACCGACAGCCTTTTGAGAAGGAAAATCATTGTCCCTACCTGGTCAGGCTCCAGACACAGAACAATTGCATTAACTTCCCTCTGAAATGGGCTACTTTGTCACTCAGTCGTATCCACTACTGGAACGTCTCAAAAAAGGGATGTAAGTGGATGGACCACCTGGAAACGAATTACGCACTGAAAATGACGATAGCAAATTCAGCCCTAATCTGTGGCAGTGCATAAAGGAACTAACAGAAGGGGAAAATCTACATGATCTCACCCTCACTCTCTATCTGACACAGATGCATCTGCCCTTGTCTGTATCAGTAAGACTCAGCACCGTACAATTTCTGTGGAGGTGGAAGTTCATTTTCACATTGGGAATACTTACATCAGTGGGTATACTGTGCTTAGGTAGCTAGCATTGCTTGTCATGAAAAAGAAGAATGAAAATCCAGCTGTTGTTAAAAACCTAAGGGTGATCTCTTATTTACCAGCTATGGATCTCCTAGTTGCCATACAGAAGATTTCCAATCCCAAAGTATTTTTTTCATGAACATGTAAAAAAAGTTAGTTACTGTTTCACACTCTTCAACAGATGTCACCTAAGTGACACTCAATTAACAAATGATGAGAATGTGAAGAAAAGCGAGTCTCAGAATTAACGACGTGATGAAAAAGAACAGGAACATTAGCACTATGAAGTGCAGCATTTTCTAAATGAAATGTCAATATTTGGCATTGTTATCCCAGGTTTAGTGTAATGTAAGGATAGGGTAAAACTCTCTACAATGTTATAACGATCCATTTTAAAAGGATTTGTGTGGATTGTGCATCAGGGGAATGCCCGTATATTGACATACTAGCCTATAGTGGAACTATATCACTATCCATTCACTGCAGCCAGGTCAAAATACAGGAACTCCCTCCCTAACAGCCCTGTGGGTGTACCCAAATCAAGGGCTATTACACCTCAAAAAGCAGCTCATCACTACATTCTCCAGGCAGTTTATGTTTGGCCAATGCTGGTTAGGCCAGCAATGACCATGTAACTTGAACAAATGAAAAATGTTTATGTTGGCTATCTATTCAGCTGCCCTTGATGAAAGTGGTGGGTGCTAACTTGCCTCTTCTATTTACTGTGTGGACTCAGTCTGTTGTGCCTGCTGCTGGTCTAAGCAAAATACATACCTTTGTGCAAGCCATCAAAATTCTCAGGACAATGAAAGGGCAGCACAGACTCTAACTGTACAGCTCTGCTATCTGCTTTGACCTTGGGAGTTGAGCTCTCCCTGAGAGTAAAGTAGATGAAAGTCTTCCCAGGACAATAATATCAAGAAGTACAAAGTGGTTTTGGAACAACAGAAATAGCAGCATGGACTGTTGACCAGATCAGAGAGAATCCATTGTGAAATGATACACTGGATCCTTTATTTTTCCATTGCTAAATGAACGAGTCAGATAAACCAGTAAATGCAGTTGTCAGTGTTTAGACTCAGAAATGTAATCCCCAGTGAGATCAATTACATTCTGACAAATGCTATGCTTTAAAGATCTGACAATTATCATTTCAGAAAAACAGCAGTGATAAATTATTCAAACTTGTGGCAATTAATTGCATGTGTAGCTGTTCATTTCTAGCTACTTAAGGAATATACTAAAAATACAAAGAAACAAACAGTTTTGCCACTTTCATTTAAATGAATAAGAAAAATTCATTTAAATAAGTAAGATAGGCAAACTAAAAGGAAAAATGAAATGAACACTTTAAACATGATTTCAAATAATTATTTCTCCTTACTGTTAACTTTTCTGTCAATTATGTCCACTCAATCCCTTTCCTGAAGAGTTTGAGGATCAATGTCTTCTTACTTAAAATTTCCTCTCCTGAACTAAATCATTCTCAAACAATGAACATCAGAGTTCAAAAATATTGCATTAAAGTGGATTGTTGTAATGCTATAGAGAGCTTCAATCTATAACTATCCGACACAATGCAACATTCTAAAGTGTTTGATACAGATTTTTCATTTAGAAAATGCTGCAGTCCTCAGTGCTAGTTTTCCTCATACTGATAACCACAAACCCAAACCACACAGAGGAAACATATAACTCATATCCTGGTGGAAGCTGAGAAAACTGAACTATGAAGTGAAAAATTCATCTATGGTATTCAAAACAAAACATACGTATGTTCAAATTCTGAGATTCAAAAAATTACTTTATGTTCTTCCAAAAATGTGATAGTCTTAGGTATTTACTTGTTATTAATACTGTGCAAGTCTCTGTTTATTATTTTTGCAATGTCACAGATTGAAATTACACAATAGATTTTCTCGGCATTGGCCAGGATAGCTGTGAATAAAACAACTATCGAGGCAGCTTTCACTTCAGTTTTTCACCTTATCCTTGTAAAAGGGCGGGGGTGGAGGTGGTCGTGGGTGGATGTTTTGGGGGGTAGGTGTTGGGGGCTGATTTCAGGTTTCCAGCCTTCATTTTGGTGGTAGCTTGAACTTTTCATTTGGTTCCTGTCATTTCTGGTACTGCAAAAGTATCTGCACCTTGTGTCAGACCTGTTATGGATACCTAACAATGACTCAGCAAGCTGCAATAAAAATAGAAAAGACTGGGCATGCTTAGTAGGTCTGTTAGCACTTCTGGAGGGAGAAACAGTTCATATTTCAGGTCAATGTCATTTGAGCTGAATCTTTAGTTGCTTCACACATCATAACATTCTGTGTTGACAGACACAAATTCATAAAATCTAATCTCACCATTCGACACAGAGAGACTAACCAACATTAAGGGCTAAGGAAATGCTATCTTCCCTTCTCCCACAAGTCACAAACAAAAACTATTTTTGATGTTAAACAATGATTAAATTTGTCAGGATGTTGGAAATATTTCTGCAAATACCTTTTTGTATTATTCATCCTCAAAGTATACAGCAAAATGGTGAAGAAAGTCCTGTCCTAAATAACCACGTAATCTAGATTGCATTCTAATTCATTTTACTTTTCTCTAAGTTTTGCAATTAATTGAAAGAAAATGTCATAAGGCACCCTACATTTCAGTTAGTAATGAAGGAGTAGGAATCATTATCACTTCACTGACACTTGCTAACAAATTATTTTTGGAAATTTGAGCAGGGACTGGTTATTTTTGAGCTTCTGACACAACGTGGCATCTTTTTTTACAGAACTGTGGCCTCCAAGAGCATGTCATTAGATGTTAAAAGCTGGAAATTTAATCATACCAGTCTTATTGGTGCAAAGTAATTTTCAACTCTATTTATCCACTCAGTCCCATGAGAATGTTTAAAGTCTTTGATATTATCCCAAATGGTTCCTTGTGGTATTTTTGACACTACGCATATGCTGGTCAGGGTAAGGGTAACTTAGTTTGCTACCACAAAATCTCCTTTGTTTTTGCCTTGTCTTGGGCCTATCTGGTAATTATTGGTAGAGAATACGCCACTATACAGTATCTATAGAAGAGGCACTGTTCTTAAATTACTCAAAAGTTATTAGATGATAGTGATACGTGCAATATAATTTGGTTAGATATAACTGCCATGACCTTGTGGAGCTAGTACAGATATATTTGCTTCCTCTGAAAGCTAGTGTAGAATTATTTGCATCTACCCACAGACTGGGTGTGACTTTAGTAGAATAGTTGGAGGCAATATAATATGAACATTAATCCTTCACAACCATTATCTTATACAACGCCTCCCCAAGCATTTATCCCCATAGCTAACCCATTAGACAATTAAGTATATAGTTAAATTATATCTACAATTACCTCCCCACTGAGTTAACAAACAATTCTCTGACTTGTGCTTTCTTCAGATTAAGTCTTTTGCTTAAGGGCTATGAATCTTGGCTTGCATCACTTGAAAAGGTCTCTGTTGGATAATCTTTTACCTCTTTTATCCTTCAGTAATGACATTGTCCCTTTTAGATGATGTTGTTAATCCATTGCCTTCTCTAGAGGTCCTTAAGCGCTTGAATTTTCTTGGCAGAAGAACGTATCTCGACTAACTCAGGTAGCCACTTCATAACTTCCTCTGGGAAACCTTTAGTCCGGAGAATATTCATCAAGACAGACAACAATCTGTTGAAGGTAGCAATTTATTCCATGTAGTCTCCTTGGATTTCTGACCCAGGCAATCACTTGCTAATTGGAAGAGTTAGTCTTTTTTTTGTAGAAACCTGAATACTTGGAGTTGACAGTTTCCTCTTCTTGGTCATGAATGTTACCTCCCATGAAGTCTTCTTTCCCTACAGACCTTGCAACTGTGTGTTTCATAGGGTCATTGGAATAAAGGAGCAGGTGTAGCCATTTTAGCCTTTGAGGATGCTCGAGCTAATCATCTATCGCATTGTCATACTTCTACACCATCTCTATATCACTTTATGCTGTTAGTAACGACAAATCTATCGCTGTCTGTGTTGAACTTGATTAAACTTTAGAACAGAGAATTCTAAAGATTCACCACTGTCTGCGTAAAGAACTTCCTCTTCATCTCACACTTAAATAGTTAGCATTTTATTCTGAGACTGTGTCCCCAGTTTCTGACCCCAGGGCCAAGGGAAATATCCTTTCTGCATCTATGCTATCCATCACGTCAAGAATTTTTTGATATATTTCTATGAGATCAGCTCTCAGTCTTCTAAACTCCAAGAAATACAAGACAAGACTCCTCAATCTCTGCTCAAAGGGCAGTCCCATAATGACAGCAGACAGTCTGATGAACTCTGTACTTAGCAAATATAGCTTTCTTTAGGCAGGGTGATCAGAACATGTCAATATTCCAGGTCTGGCCCCCAAAGTGCCCTATACAGCTGAAGCAAGACTTCTTCGCTCCTCATGCAAATCCTCTCACGACAAAGACCAGCATACCCGTTGCCTTCAAATTGCTTGCTGTACCTGCATGTTAGCTTTCACTGATTTCTGAACAAGAACACCAAGTTTACTTTGGATATCAACACTTTCCAGCCTGTCACCATTGAGACATACTCCAGTTAGTATTAGAGGGCGACCCCATGCAGTTCAGGCAGTAAACCCCTTGTTTTAAGAACAGTAATGGCTTTGCTCCATGATATTCCTGGTAGCAGCACGGCTCTGGTCATGTAAGTGCAGTGCATATTTGGCTGTGTAATAGAGATGACTCCACACAGAGAATCCTTATCACGAGCCAGTGTCCGGTTCCTCTTGGTGGTTAGAATATTGTGGGGGGGTGACTGACTGATGCAGGATGACAGCATTCCATCTGCTGTCAACATAGTGGGCATTCACCAACATGATGAAGCTCTGTGTACGGTCACAAACCAACTGCAGGGAAGGGAACAGAACATTTTGCAGTTTTTGAACAGCCCTCTCTTGAGTCGTGAAGCCATAGAGTCAAGTGTTTTAATTGATGGATCCCTGCACCACTGGGCACCACCTTACCATGGTATGGCCTTAAGTCCACCCTCTTGCTTCTCACAGCTGAGAGAGAAGACAACAAAGTTCCCTCTACATGTGTAAAAGACTTTGGTGACATCCAGGTTGTCCTAATGCATGGAGAACTGATTTACCAGCTTCAGTGGGAAAAGATTCTGAAGCAGTGATATTAAGGACTGTGCTAACTATGGTTTACTGCCACTGGCAACACCACCTAAACCCTGCTGTGAGTCTTGTTTGAGGAAAAGGATGGTTCACTGACCGGAGTCTGGATGAGAGGACACTGCTGCTGGGGCTGAGATGGCTGTAGGAGAGATACTCCATAAAGATGAGAGAGTAGAAGTTACACTGTCATCAGCTGCATTAAGAACTGCCTGTCCCTTAGCCACGTAGCCCTCTGACAGGGTAGACAGGATGGAAATCCAGCGGCATGGAGGCTAGATCTCTAATGCACAATTTACACACAGAGGATCAGCTCAGACCTTGTGCCTGTACCTATGCCTCAGGAGGCCCAAATTTTCATGGCAGGACACTACGGACATTTGCAACCACCTGGAAGAAGATTTCTTTCCTATGAAAGAAAAGGGACATAGATTGTCAATCAAGATAGTGCTTGTCAGTGGAAGGCAGAGCTATGCGAAAGCCCATTCCTTCACCATGCATGCTCCTGACCACAAATGGTCCTCTGATTCCTGTAGTGACTAAGTCCAGAGGGAAAAAAAGAACGCTCCATTCCAGGATTTGGTGTCATTACAATTTCCTCTAAACATTGAAGCCTTCTCCAGACCACAACATGAAAAGCATGACCAAACCACAGATGAGAAACTATAATATTTCTCAGCCACTTCAGAGACTTGGTCTTCCACATTTCAGACTTTCTTCATTCATGGAGACTTCTCGCCTCTTCCATTTTGATTCAACACACATGTGCCCACTGTTCCATCCAATTATGACATAACTTCAAATTTTTTTAACAAATTGTTCACAGGATGTGGGTGCTGCTAGCTATGTCAAGCATTATTGCCCAAGCCTAATTGAATTGAGAAGGTGGCAGTGAGCTGCTACCTTAAACCAATCCAGTCCATGAGGTGTAGGTACGCCCACTCTGCTGAATACATAACTGGAGAACTAGGTTCGCCAGACTGATTGGCTGCTGTTAAGTTTTGATTTCTCTAACAGATGCTTAAAACAATTTGAATCATGTAACTGAACTGCTCTGTGAGAAATATAAAGAACTCACATTTATATCGCAACTTTTCAAGCCCTCTCAGGAGGCCTCAAGTAAACAGCCAGTTAAATATTTTCAAAAGGTAGGCATTGTAGATTACAGGCAAATGTATTGCACAAACTCAGAGGCAAAAATAAATAGAGTCAATACCTAATGAAAGTGTCTAATATAAATATATAAATGCATACAAACATAGCATCTGAACAATAATCAGCTAATCAGCCTTTCAAACCAACTTTGCCAGAGATAATGGGAACTGCAGATGCTGGAGAATCCAAGACAATAAAATGTGAGGCTGGATGAACACAGCAGGCCCAGCAGCATCTCAGGAGCACAAAAGCTGACGTTTCGGGCCTAGACCCTTCATCAGAGAGGGGGATGGGGTGAGGGTTCTGGAATAAATAGGGAGAGAGGGGGAGGCGGACCGAAGATGGAGAGAAAAGAAGATAGGTGGAGAGAGTATAGGTGGGGAGGTAGGGAGGGGATAGGTCAGTCCAGGGAAGACGGACAGGTCAAGGAGGTGGGATGAGGTTAGTAGGTAGATGGGGGTGCGGCTTGGGGTGGGAGGAAGGGATGGGTGAGAGGAAGAACAGGTTAGGGAGGCAGAGACTGGTTGGACTGGTTTTGGGATGCAGTGGGTGGAGGGGAAGAGCTGGGCTGGTTGTGTGGTGCAGTGGGGGGAGGGGACGAACTGGGCTGGTTTAGGGATGCAGTAGGGGAAGGGGAGATTTTGAAACTGGTGAAGTCCACATTGATACCATTGGGCTGCAGGGTTCCCAGGCGGAATATGAGTTGCTGTTCCTGCAACCTTCGGGTGGCATCATTGTTGCACTGCAGGATGCCCATGATGGACATGTCATCTAGAGAATGGGAGGGGGAGTGGAAAAGGTTTGCGACTGGGAGGTGCAGTTGTTTGTTGCGAACTGAGCGGAGGTGTTCTGCAAAGCGGTCCCCAAGCCTCCGCTTGGTTTCCCCAATGTAGAGGAAGCCGCACCGGGTACAGTGGATGCAGTATACCATATTGGCAGATGTGCAGGTGAACCTCTGCTTAATGTGGAATGTCATCTTGGGGCCTGGGATCCCATAATCGTTGTTTCTCTCTGACAGTTATAATATAAATATTTCAAAATTACAGCCAATATCTAGTGTCCAAATATTAAATATAACTTAATCTATGTTGAAAGTATCTCAAATAAAACTATACACCTTGGCAATTTTTAAATAAGGAGTTGTATTGCACTGGTTTATATTCCATGGCGTATCAAATGGAATGAGAATTATACCCCACCAAGGAGTTTCCCGTTGCTCTGGGAAGCGAGAAAGGAGGCTACTAAGCCGCTGGCGAAGATCTTTGCTTCCTCACTCTCTACGGGATTCATACTGGAAGATTGGGGGGAGGCAAATGTTGTTCCTCTTTTCAAGAAAGGGAATAGGGAAATCCCTGGAAATTACAGACCAGTCAGTCTTACGTCTGTGGTCAGCAAGGTTTTGGAAAGAATTCGGAGGGATAGGATTTATGACTATTTGGAAAAGCAGAGCGTGATTAAAGGGAGTCAGCATGGCTTTGTGAGGGGCATTTCATGCCTTACAAATCTTTTTGAGTTCTTTGAGGAAGTCACGAGACAGGTTGACGAGGGTCGAGCAGTGGATGTGGTGTACATGGACTTCAGCAAGGCATTTGATAAGGTTCCCCACGGCAGGTTCATTCATAAAGTCAGGAGGTATGGGATACAGGGTGATTTGGCTGTCTGGATTCAGAATTGGTTGGCTGACAGGAGGCAGAGAGTGGTTGTAGATGGTAAGTATTCTGCCTGGAGGTCAGTGCTGAGTGGTGTCCCGCAGGGCTCTGTTCTTGGGCCTCTGCTCTTTGTAGTTTTTATAAATGACTTGGATGAGGAGGTTGATGGGTGGGTTAGTACGTTTGCTGATGACACAAAGGTTGGAGGTGCCGTTGATAGTATCGAGGGCTATTGTAGGCTTCACCGATACATTGACAGAATACTTTGCCAGTGGTAGTCGTGGAAGCAGAGTCATTAGTGACATTTAAGCGACTGCTGGACATGCACATGGACAGCAGTGAATTGAGGGAAATGTGGGTTAGGTTATTTTATTTTTGGATTAGGATTATTCCACGGCACAACATTGTGGGCTGAAGGGCCTGTACTGTGCTGTACTTTTCTATGTTTTCAATGTTTTTCTATTACTTCTCTCCTATTTGCTGGATCCAGTTTGGGATTTATGCAGTTACTTCAGTGTTGCTGTGAAATGGGAACTGCCGTCTTCATGCACATAACCAAAACAAGAATCATAGAATCAAACAGTACAGAAGATGCTATTTGGCCCATTGAGTCTGCACTGACAAAAACAATATTAAATTTACACTATCCTTATTTTGCAGCACTTGACCCACATATACTCTTTTTGAATCAACAACCATTAATTTTTATATAGTCCCTTTAATGCTATAAAATATACCAAAATGCTTTACAGGAGCAGGATAGGAATAATACAGGCCAGATGACCAAAAGCTTTGGTCAAACAGGATAGCATTGTCGAGTTTCTTAAAGGAGCAATTGAAGGTAGAGAGCCTGAGAGGTTTAGGGGGAGTTCCAAAGCTTAGGGCCTAATCAACGAAACGCATAACCAGTAATCATAGAGCAATTATGATTGAGAATGTGCAAGAGGCCAGGATTAGTGGAGTGCAGCTATCTCAGATATTCATGGGACTGGAGGAGACTATGGTGATGAATAGGTATGAAGTGGGATTTGATGTGGAAGGTGTTGGGGAAGATCCTAAGAGGGATGATCACAAGAGTAATAAGGCTTAGTGCATTGAAGTCACAGGCAGAACAATTTTATATGCCCACACGTTTGTGGAGGATAGAATGGTTAAGAAGTTAGCCTGTGCAGTTTCTTTTCGCTTAAGGAATCAGGGATATAAGGAATGGGGAGGAATGTGGAGTTAAAACAACACTTTCAGAAATTGTTATCCTCTTTAGTTGCTTGGACATCAGCCCAACCTCTTTCCACTATAATATGTTTACGCTTCCCCCGGTGTTGCTGATTCATTTCTCCAGAGATTGGTCTGCGAAACAAGTTCCACAGCACTTTCATTTAGATACATTGGGTTGAGATTCACTCCCCACAGTTGGTTTCAAAGTTGAAAGGAATAACATGAACATTTAGCAGTTCTGGATATTTGACATTCTAGAATAATCTAGATAAATTAGAAGATAGGAAACATAACTACATTATTCAAGAAGTGAACAAGATAAAAACTGGTAATCATAAATTGGCCAGGCTAACATCAATAACAGGAAAAATGCTAGAATCTTATTAGCAATGCAGTTTCAGAGACACTTCAAAAATCATCATATGATTAAACATGGTGAACACAGATTTAGGAACATGAAGACAAGTTTGACAAATCTGTTAAAATTTTAGGAGTTGGAATGAAACTGCACACAATACTCCAAGTATTGCCTCGCCAAGACCATGAATATTTACAACAAGACACCCTTGCTCCTTCCAGAATCCTGTTGCTTTGAAAGCCAACATAGCGTTTGCCTCCTTCACAACCTGCAATCCAGCTCCACACTTTGTCATCTCTGCTTACTTTCAATGACTGGTGTACAGGAACATCCAGATCTCGCTGCACCTCCCCCTTTCCAATCTATTGTCATTCAGATAATCTTTCTTCCTGTCTTTGCTGTCAAAGTGGATAACCTCACATTTACCCACATAATACTTCATTTGCCTGATCAACTTGCCAAACCATACTGAACCAGCTTTTCGCAGTTCATGCTCCCACCCAATGTTGTATTGTCTGCACACCTGGAGATATTACTTTTACTTCCCTCATCTAAATCATGAATGCATATTGTGAATTGCTGAGGCCCAAGCTCTGTTTCCTTTGGTACCCTAGTGGTCATTGGTTACCACTCAGAAATAACCTATTTTCCCTACTCTTAATTTCCTGGCAGCTAACAGGTTCTCTATCCATGTCGGTACACTACCCTAATCCCATGCAAGGATATTGCCTGCATTGGAGTGTATTAGCTATGGGGAGAGGTAGAACAAACTTAGACTGTTTTCACTAGAGCTTCAGAGGCTGAGGGTTGATCTGATAAACTATATACAGTTATGATAGGCAAGTATACGGTGGATAGTTGGTGTCTGTTTCAAAGGGTGGGACTGTCATATACCAGGGAACACAGGTTTAAGGTGAGAGAGAAAGTTTAAATGAGATGTGAAAGACAAGTTCACTTACACAGTGGGTGATAGGTGCCTGGAACGCATCCCTTGGGAGATGGCAGACGCAGGTACAATAATGACATTTAATCAGCTCTTAGACAGACACATGAGCAGGTGGAGAGTAGAAAGATATGGCAAGATAATAAAATGTGAGGCTGGATGAACACAGCAGGCCAAGCAGCATCTCAGGAGCACAAAAGCTGACGTTTCGGGCCTAGACCCGGCCTGAAACGTCAGCTTTTGTGCTCCTGAGATGCTGCTTGGCCTGCTGTGTTCATCCAGCCTCACATTTTATTATCTTGGAATCTCCAGCATCTGCAGTTCCCATTATCTCAGAAAGATATGGCAGATGTGATTGGTTTAGAATGGCATCATGGTTGGCACAGATAGGGTGGGCCGAAGTCCAGCTCCTGTGCTGCACTGTTTTGTGTTCTGTGTTCTGTGTAAGTGGAATCAGCTGAAAAATGCAATGTATTTTGATGTCACATGAGAATTTTTATGCTAAAAGAATGGGCAATAAATGTTGGCTTTGTCAGGAAATCTCACATTACCTCACGTAGAAGAAATACATCAGCATGACAGAGAATAAATTAGCGAATACAAAGCAGAGTATAGGAATGAACGGGGCATTTTCAGGTTCTCAAATGTTTACTAATAATTTACTAGATTGCTGTTCATAATCCATATTTCTTCGCTAGAGGACCAAGTATAATGTATCTAGATCTGCAGCAACATAGAGTTAAATGAGAAAGTAAATGGTGAAGAAAATGTGAATAGGCTGTAAAAGGATTTAGCAGGTTGGGTGAATGTGTAAGAATATGGTTCAGGTGGCAATAAGTGAAGCTTTCCACTTTTAAAGGAAAATAAAAAGGCAGTTTTTTTTAAATTGACATGGTATTCAGAAAGTTAACATATAGGTGCAGCAATTAATTAGGAAAACCAATATTATACCAGCTTTTATGACAAGGGGAATGTAATGCACAACTTAAAAAGTCTTACTGAAAAGATACAGGCCCTTGGTCAGGCCAGTGCCAGACTAATATGTAAGCTTAAGGAAAGGTATTTGGGAGTATAGAAAAAGATCACTAAACTACTTACTATGACTGAAGAATTATTCTATGTGCAGAGATTGGTTTGTCAATGCCTGCCTTCACTGGACATTAGGAGCGGGATGGTGAATCTCAACGAATGGTACAGAATTTTTACAAGGCTTGACAGGCTAGATGGTGAGAGGACATTGCCCCTGGCTGGGAGTCTATAACTAGGGGGCAAAGTCGCTGAACAATAATGGTTGGCTATTGATGATTGAGCTAAAGAGAAATTTCTTTACTCAAAGTGTGGAGGCCTTTGGAATTCTCTGCCCAAGAGAGCAGTGAATGCACAGTCACAAAATCAACAGAAGCCTGCAGTGTGGAAGCAGACCATTCAGCCCATCGAGTCCACACCAACTCTCTGAAGAGCATCTCACACGGACTCACATCCCTATCCTATCCCTGTAACCCTGGCTAACCCAGCTAGCCTGCACATCCCCGGACACTATGGGCAATTTAGCACCTAACCTGCACATCTTTGGGCTGTGGGAAAAAACACGCAGGTACGCAGAGAATTCTCAAGCTCCACAGACAGTAACCCGAGACTGGAATCGAACCTGGGTCCCTGGCACAGAGCTGCCCACTGAGCCACTGTGCTGCCACACTAACAAAATTGTCAATGATTAGCTGATACGAAATGTTACCACCCACCCTCCAACCATTTGAAATACTTTAGAGATGAACAGGATTGTAAATTGCTCTGAGAAGCCTTCAGGTGATTAGCTAAACAGTGGCTACACTGATAGGCCCAGCCTGTTTAAATGCTGGGGCCACACTAACATGGGGATGGTGGCTTGAGACTAGGGATGGTGTGCTGCGGGCTTGCCCATATTTCCACTCTTCCCAGCATCTCAAGAACAAAAATAAAATGCTTCTTGATCCTCTTCAGCTGGCCAGCAGCTGATATTCAGTCTAAGTTTAAAGGAAAAGATGGAGTTTAAATGACAGGGCCATGAGGACGTATCCTATTGGTTTTATTCCTAGGTTTCTTTCAGCCTGTTTCCACCTCATGTACAGCTTTAAATCAAAAGTACATCCATTGGTTCGCACCTTTAAGAGTAGGTTATGAACAGTTGTTAAAGCTATTTTGTTATGTGATTCTAGATCAGTGGCCCATTCACATTGAAGGCTATAGAACAAGAGTGTGGGATTATCTTTTAACTTGGAGATTCACTTTTGCAAAGCAAAAGGAAAATAAACTATTCGCAAACAAAACTTGTTTCGTGCAGCAATACAGATGTGTGTTAAAATTACATCTTAATGGATTTTTGATTAATTTAATCTTTTGATTATGTCATGAATGGCAGTTCAAAACTTGAAAATGGTATAAACAGATCATTGGAAATTTTGAATACCTCTGTGAAAAGCTCTGAGCTTGGAACTAAATTGGGGAAATTATTTCCAGAAAAAGTGCTTGTGCTTTTCATAATCATTCATAAACACAAAACAGATCATGGATGTTACCTTGCATGTTTTGGCTTCACTCTTTCTCCTTCTGGTGTAGTTCATTAAGAAAAATTTAAAAGAAAATCATTGAAAGCTGAAATCTTAAGCAACAGAAATCTCATGCATCTCCCCGAGTCTTCAACTTTAGCACCATAATCAAGTTCTCTACGTCAATATCTTGATGGCAACTACCAGAAGCTGATCTAGACCAGGCCATATTAACGCTATGCTTACAAGAACAGGACCAACTAAGTAGTGTAATACAGTTCCTTAAATCATCACACCATCTATAGGCTCAATTCAGAAGTATAATACAGTGCTCACCATTTTCCTGATGGGTGTAGTTGTAATGCTCAAGAAACTAGATATCCCTGGGCAGCGTGGTGGGTTCATGGTTTGCACTGCTGCCTCACTGCACCAGGGACCCGGGTTTGTTCCCACCCTTGGGCGACTATCTGACTGGAGTTTGTAAAGTCCCCCCTTGTTGGCATGGGTTTCCTCTGACATGCCAAAGATATGCAGGTTAGGTGGATTGGCCATGCTCAATTGCTCATATATCCAGGAATGTGCAGGCTAAGTGGGTTAACCATGGGGAAATGCAGGGTTACAGGGATACGGTAGGGGTGTGTGTCTGGGTGGGATGCTCTTCGGAGGGTTGGTGTGTACTCAATGGGTCAAGTGACCTTTTTCCACTCTGTAGGGATTCTATGATAAGTCTAATTTAAGAGCTGTTAGTAACACCCGCAATCATTGAATTAGGTGGAGACATCAGCTAATCCCTGAGCGCTTCATATCTGGTGATCAGCTGAAGACTACACTGTACTGAAAAAAGATTTGGATTGATATAGCCCTTCTCATGGTCAATGGACATCTTAAAGGGCTTTACAGACAATAAAGAACTCTGAGATGTGGCATCACTGTTGTAATATAGCAAATATAGCAGTTACAGAAAGCTCGTACAAATAGTAATGTAAGAAGACTAGGTGACTTGTTATATCTGAATGTTAATTGAAACATAATTATTGCTGTGGAAATGAGGGGCAACTCCATTGCTCTTCCTTCAAAATAGTCCCATGGGATATTTTACAACAGTTACTTGGTTTAGCAACTCATCTGAATGACAGCACAGTACCCCTTCAATACAAATTGGAATATCAGACTTGATCTTTTTATGATCAAGCCATGGAGGGGAATTTGAATCCAGAGCCTTGCAACTCAGAGACAACAGTGTTAGCAACTGTTGGTATGTGGAAATGTCAGTCTCTGAAATGTTGCTGCAAGCACTGAGCTATAAACCCAGTAAACCTCTCAAGCTTGAGCTCAGACTTACACATCAGAACGATCCTCCACAGATATCTGAGGTGACTGAGTGTTCTTTTTGGCCTCCACTCATAACTCTTCTATCAATTTCTAATTCGTCCTTTCAATTTCATTGCAGCATCTATGGGCAGAACATTAGGCTCCCTAGGACAGGATTAGCAGGTCTATGGAAGGCAAATAATTTGATGTGCTGCCATGGAAGCCTTTCTGAAAACTGTCTATGCCACTGATTGCCAGAAAACATTTGCCCTCCCCATTAGCCACTCCATACTCATGCTCCCATCCCCTTACCTGAGAAATATTCCACACTGCCCCCTACTGCAGAAATCATGCTTCCTGTGATTTGAAAAAAAGGCTATTGTGGCCACCACTCCAGGAGGAACTGCTACAGCAAGAGAACTGTCAACCATTTGATTGGTCAACAGCTCTTGGAGTCGAGCTTCCTCCCCAAATCAGAACTTCATACAAATTAAGTTCAGGACTAGGCCATTCGGCCCCTCAAGCCCACTTCTACATTTGATAAGATCATGTGCTGATCTGATTGTGGCCCTGACTCCACTTTGCTATGTACCACAATGCCCTTTTATCCCCCTTGTTAGTCAAGACCCCACAAACCTGGTTTAAAATTAGTCAATGACCATACCCCGACTGCTCTCAGGAGAAGAGAATTATATCAACCCAAAATCATTTTTGCCTTAAATAGTAGATGCTGTATTTTTAGATTATGTCCCCTAGTTCTAGTCTCTCCCACAAGGGAAACACCCTTTTGACATGTGCCCCATGAAACCCCCTCATGTTTCATTAAGACTGCCTCTCATCCTTCTAAACTCCAATGGCCACACACCGAACCTATTTGGTCTTTCCCGGTAAGACAACACTTTCAGGCAGGATTCATTCGAGTGAAAATGAAGAGTGGAGGTTGAAATCTCAGACTGAGATCACTTATGTTCCTCTGAGCATTGAATGCCTGTGGGGCAGTTAACCAGAGCTGGCAGGCGGTTGGGGCTCTCCGTCAATTTTTTTTCTTGAGATGAGGCAGAAGCTTTGCTAACCCATAAAGTCCAGTTTTCTGTGAGAGCAGAGCAAACAATCAGCAGTGCAGAGTTAGTCAAGCATCCTTTGCTCTGCTCCTGTGACTGGCAGATGTGTCTGTATCAGTTATTTTAGGAACTCAAGCTGCATTGATCTACAACGGTAACACTTGCTGTTGCAATAGCACTTGCTGGGACTCACAGTGTATTAATTTCTATCTTCCACAATGGTTTTATAGCAGAATTCAAAATTAATAAAGAATATTCTCGTTGCAATCAAATTACACCCTGCTGTAGATATAGAATGCTGACAAAGGAACGGGTAAAGTTGAAATGCTAGTGAGACCGATCTGTGCTCTAGTGAAAAGGAGGGGAAAACAATCAAAAACCACAATAGCCTCAAAGATTAGCTAACAGTATGACCTTGCAAAGGTTCTCAGTGTTGTCTATTTTTAAATGAGTTACAATTCTTCATTGTTATTTTGAGATTGGAGGTCACAGTTGAGACTGGAAAGGGCATTACGACGAGGGATGACGAGCACGGTTAATTTATTACATTACCAATGTGCCTTTCAGCTGAAGAAATTACAATGTTTGTGATTTCATGGCCATGACAAAACTGATTCGATTCATTTACTATACACATTGGCAGTCATAACGAATACAGCAAAGTGGTAATATTGTTGGGGAAGTGAGCTTTGATATCTTAGCCAGTTGTTCAATTGTTCTTAAACTCCTGCATTCAGACTGTGCAAATATTTACCAGTGTGTCAAATTCATTATTTTCACAGGATAGAAAAATCTTGTTCTTGAAAGTGAAATATAATTCTGCGATTAACTGTGTTTCATAATGATGAAGGTGATCCTTGTGTGGAATATTGCAAATAAATCCAATATATCTCAATTTTGTCAAAGGAGCAGCAAAAGCAACTTCTGCATAATAAATATTAGTGTGCTCAGGAGTATGTTGGACGAGCGTAACCTTGGTGTCCTATTCACTGTGCAGTATGCAGCAAGAAAAAATCACTAAAGAGACCCTTATCTTTAGCTGACTCATCTTGTTATCTAGCCAATTTAGGAGCAATCCAATTAATTAACCTTGAAGTACTTTGTTTTACATTGGGCAAGTGTAACCCTTTTGTATTCAGTAACAGAAAGAAAGTTGCTGGAAAAGATCAGCAGGTCTGGCATCAGACCTGTGAAGAGAAAAACAGTGTTGATGTTTCAGGTCTGGTGACCCTTCCTCAGAACTTTTCATTTTGTACTCAAATCTATTCACTTACTTTGCAAAATCTGTGAAAACTACAACTAGAAAAGTGCGTGAATCGTCTAACAATACAGCAGGCATGGGTATGTGTATGTAAGGCATCAGATATACACAACCCACTTAACAGTTAAGATCTTCTTCATAAGTGTCTGTGGCCTGCACATGAAGGTGGCCTGAGTGAGTAAGTAGGAAGCACAGAGGTCCTGTAAGGTTAGGAGTTTGTAGGTAGGAATGCATGACAGTGAGTAAGGGAAGATGTTGTTTGTAATGGTGAAGGGGGAGACTTGGCAGGAAATATGTGCAGGAACAGATACAGAGTGAGTAAGGCCTGGCAGAGAGTAGATGGGAGCACTTAGCCTGGCAGAGCAAGAAGCTTCTTCCTTCACTTCTGAGTATTCCTCCACCTGAGACCACAATGGCCCAGTTGGAAACCTGAGATCTAGCTGGCAGTATCTGATGAGATGACTTTCTCTGCCAGTCCTGAGGAAAGAGGATGTCTCTTCTCTACACCATTCCATCTAGCCGGATCTCCAGATGCCTTTCTGTAAAGTGGTGTGGCAATTTCCCCTTATCTGCCACATCTGGGTTAATTTCCCAACTGTGCAGGGCAACTCTGGACTGACCGTGTTTGCCTGAGTACACAGCAGGAATGCCGATCTAGTTCGAGATGTCCAGGCAGTGTGTATTATTCCAACAACATGCAAAAGAAATCGGGCTAACATCAGATGTGAGGGGTGCCTAAGGGGCTTGGTAGATAGTTAATGAAGGGAGTTTGGGATAATATTCCAAGAAAACTCACTAAGCCTCATTGAAAGAAACCCTCCATGAAATTCAAGAAAAGTGACACTTCACGAAAAAAAAAGTAAGATTGGAGTCAACTCTCTGTTTCCTTCTCTGTATCCATGTCCTGCAGTGACCCAAAAACTGCTCAGAGTGACCTATTGAAATCCCAGCAATAAGCCCTTCCTATTGCTGGTCTGAATTGATTGTTGTTGCCTAGCAACTCCTGGAACAGTCTGTTCCATAAATGTTACCAGTAATAGGTTGCAGGATTGCTCACTGAGAAAAAAAAATTGACTGCAAACAGATGGTTATATGTCAATATGGACAAGAATTACTTCAGTATTTGAGGGGACATAAATGGTGCTGAACATTGTATAATCATCAGTGAACATCCTTACGCCTGACCTCATCAAGGAAGGAAGATCACAGTGAAGCAGCTGACAATGGTTAGGCCTCAGGCACTGCAATGAGGAACTCCTATAGAAGTTTCCAGGAGCTGAGATAATAACCTCCAACAACCACAATTATCTTCCTTTGTTCTCATGTGACTCCAGTCAGTGGAGAACTTTCTCCCTGATTCCCACTGACTGTAGTTTTGCTAAGACAACTTGACACCACACTCAACTCAATGCTGCCTCAATATCAAGGGCAGTGAGTTCAAACATTTAGGGCCATGTCCTGACCAAGGCTTTATCAAGGGCAGAAGTTGAATAGCTCAGGTGAAAAACAAACTGAGACTCAAAGAGTAGGTCACTACTGAACAAGTGCTGCTTGATAGTGCTGTCTTGTCAATTTTGCTAATTTTCCCTCATGCCTATGTTAATGACTTTGTTTCTGTTCAAGAATCTTGTGGCAGACTGTTCACTACATCGTTTCCACAAATGACACTCTCCCTCAGCACATCATCCAAAGGTCCCATGTTGCCACTCCCTTTAAGATTTGACTCCTCATTTAATGTTTAACTTCCAGCTTAACTCAGTGGTGAAGCCACTAGACATGTTGTCTGCAGCTTCCACTGATGGACAAACTGTCTTTGGGTATAGATGCGAAGTGAGGCATGATGTAACTGTAACAAACATGTGCAAAGATAAATTAGGAACAAATGGAAGTAAAGAGATGTTTAAAGCTTGGTCACTGAAACAGTTGGTTGGACTGAACCAGCTGGCATTTACACTTCATCTGAGCACATAGTCTTAACCATTCCAATTTCTATACTGTAATGGTAAGTCAACCCAAATACACTTCATTGTTGAAAGTATTTCAGAATCATTCTGTGGCCATGAACGATGAAAATAAATGCAAATTCTATCTTCTTTCAAACCTATAGAATGCAGTTTTCCCCATAACTGTTTGTTATCTTGGAAGCATGGAAGTAAAGGAACACATTGTTTTTCTTTGCAAACAGTAAACTGTATTACATTGACTTGCATAAAGGACCTGAAAAACAAACGATGCTAAAACATGTAAATCCTAATATTTTAATCATGCTGAGCCCAAAAATTAAGTTAACATTATTGTTAAATATGTCAGGAAGGCACAAATCATGTCTAAGTGTTATGATAGCAGTAGGCCGCAGGTCAGCTAATAGCAAATCAAGCTCCCTATTAATCTCAGAGAAGTGAGGCCTTCTAACCCAATTCTACAATTCCAACAAAGAGTCTCTGGTTCGTTGACTGACGTAAATAAGAGTGGCCACAAGGTTATGACGGGTGAAATTCAGGTGCCGGTACAGCTGGTGCGACCAAGGTGGAAGATCCAAAGTAAAATCTTCAGCTTTAATACTTTGTTCTCTTTGGTCGGGCTGTACTGCATGCCCTGACAGGATGACAGTGCAGGTGTACCAGACAGAGTGGACAGACTGTGATGACAAACAGCCTCTCATGCTGAATTTACCATTCAGACTTTACAAGTCAAGTTTATGTCCTCTTTAAACACTCCTAACTGAACCAACTGCTCAAGAGGCCTTCTATTCAGGGTCTTTCATGGATGATATATCCTTCATCCAGGAGGGGTGTTGTTGGCTTATTGTTGCTCAAATAGAGTTAGTGAAAGTACTTTGTTGCATTATCAGAGGGGTTTGTGCTAACTCTTTGACCTGTCAAACGAGTGGTGCTAAATCCTGAATATGAGATCAAAGAAGCTAGCAAGTGCCTGCTTTAGCAACAGGAATGCAGCTTTAGTACAGTTTTGAAATAAACATGGGCACCAGCCTGGGGAAAACATTGTATTAGAGGCAGGAGGAAGATGACAAAGAGAAGAGGCAAAGAGAAGAGGTTGCAGGTACAGCAACACATATTCCACGTGGGAACCCTGCAGCCCAATGGTATCAATGTGGACTTCACAAGCTTCAAAATCTCCCCTCCCACTACCGCATCCCAAAACCAATGTAGTTCATTCCCACCTCCCTAATCTGTCCTTCCTCCCACCTATCCCCTCCTCCCACCTGAAGCCCAAACCCATCTCCTACCTACCAGCCTCATCCCACCTCCTTGACCTGTCCATCCTCCCTGGACTGACCTACCTCATCCCTACCTCCCCACCTACGTTCACCTTTGCTGGCTCCATCTTCGCCTCTTTGACCGGTCTACCTCCTCTTTACCTATCTTCTCCTCTATCCATCTTCTATCTGCGTCTCCCTCTCTCCCTATCTATTTCAGAACCCCCTTCCCCTGCCCCATTTCTGATGAAGGGCCTAGGCCCGAAATGTCAGCTTTCCTGCTCCTATGATGCTGCTTGGCCTGCTGTGTTTATCCAGCTCCATACCATGTTATCTCAGATTCTCCAGCATCTGCAGTTCCTACTGTCTCAGAGGCAAACCAATATTCTTTTGTTATGAATGAGCTGATTGGATACTCAGCGCCATTGAAAAATAATCTCCACACCAGAGGCATTCTACAGATCTCCGTTTTTCAATTTGTCTGCTGCATACCATCATAATATCCTCTGGTTCAAAATCTGAATTAAAAGCCATCCAGAAACGTCAGTCTGCAACAACTTCACCCAACACTACCACTCATCATTCAACATCAATCTGGACTTAGTATTGAGTTCAGGAGCTTTAGAGCTTGAACTCTTCTATGTCCTAAGTCCAAACTCCAGCCTCCGACACCAGGCCTTGTTACCATATAGTCTGTTATCACACAAACAATTGTCAGTCACTAACTGTCTCTGTTAACAGCTATTCACCCTCCTAGCCAGATCATTGTCCACTCCTTTGTCCAACTATTATCTTTTCTCTTTGGGCTCTCTCCCTACTTATCCTTTATTCCTTTACCCCTCCCGCCACCCTATCTTATGCATAAAAACCTACATTTTAATAGCTACGATTAGTTCTGAGGAAGGGCCACCAGACGCAAAACATTAACTCTGACTTCTCTTCACAGATGCTGCCAGACCTGAGATTTTCCTACAACTTCCACTTTCGTTTCGGATTTCCAGCACCTGCAGTTCTTTCGGCTTTTCTCCTTAAAGCTTGGCTGAGATAGTCAACATCATCTGTGCGCCCCTTCTGATGGCTGAACAAGCCGATCCTGGAAAGGCAAAAGTTTACCCTCCCTTTACCAGTAGGGCTGGCACCTTGTTTAGAGGTTGACATCTGGTTTGTTTCGACAGTTTCTCACTTGTGATTGAAGATGCGGATTTCATATTTCTTTTGAAAGCATCCTTGAATCCAAGCTTTAGTCACCCTGCTGGACTCTCGGCAGGGTCTATCTCCCTGTGCAAAATATCTTTGACAATGTCTTCCATCTGTGCAAAATATCCAGGACAGCTTGATTAACACATGGCCCTGGAAAGGACTAATTTATTGGTTACTTTATCTTTCAATGAGCTGCAAACTACACACTGCATATGAAAGTATGGAACTACCCACCTATGTCCAGGACACCACCCACACTCGCCACTTCCTCCAAGACTTCCAATTCCCTGGCCTCAACACCTCATCTTCACCATGGTCATCCAATTCCTGTACACTTGCATTCCTCATGCAGCTGGTCTAAAAGTCGTCCACTTCTTCCTCTCCCACAGGCCTAAACATTCCCCCACCACCAACACCCTTATCTGCCTAACTGAACTCGTCCTTACCTTTAACAGTTTCTCCTTCAACTCCTCCCACTTCCTACAGAACCTGCAAGGGCCCAAGCTATGGCTGCCTCTTTGTAGGATATGTGGAACAGTCCCTCTTCCACAGCTACACTGGCACAATCCCAAACCTCTTCCTCCGCTACACTGATGACTGTATCAGTGTTGCCTCATGCTCCCGCAAGGAGCTTGAACAGTTCATCAACTTAACTAACTCCTATCACCCCAACATGGACCATCTCTGATATCTCTCTCTCCTTCATGGACCTCTCTGACTCCATCTCTGGTGACCGCCTTGAAACCAACATTTTTTTCAAGCCCACCGACTCCCACAGATACTCAGACTACACGGCCTCTCACCCACCTTCCTGCAAGAATGCGATCCCCTTCTCCCAGTTCCTCCACCACCACTGCATCTGGTCCCAAGATGAGACATTCCACTCCCGAGCATCTCAGATATCCTCGTATGTCAAGGACTGCAACTTCTCCCTTCGTTGGTCGAAAATGCTCTTGGTCACATCTCTTGTGCTTCCTGCACCTCTGCCCTCACATCGCCTGCCCCCAACAAAAACAGAGAGAGAATCCCCCTTGTCTTCACATATCATTCCACTAACCTCCGTATCCAAAGTATCATTCTCTGCCACTTTTGCCACCTATAGTCCGACCCCTCAACCAAAGATATATTTCCCTCCCTACCCCTAACTGCCTTTTGTAGGGACCACTCTCCTCGACTCCCTTGTCTGCTCCATGATCCCCTCTAACTCCATCATCCCCGGCAACTTTCTCTGCAACCACAGGAGGTGCCACATCTGCCCCAATATCTCCCCACTTATCTCCATTCAAGGCACGAAACAAACCTTCCACATCAGACAGAGGTTCACCTGCACATCCGTCAATGTGGTCTCCTGCATCCGCTGCTCCCGATGTGGCCTCCTCTACTTCAGTGAGACCAAGCGGAGGCTCGGAGACCACTTTGTAGAGCACCTGTGCTCTATTTGCAAAGCACAGCAACACCTTCCAGTCACTAACCATTTCAACTCCCCCTCCCACTCTCTGGGTGACATGTCCATCCTGGGGCTCCTCCAGTATCACAATGATGCCACCTGCAAACTGGGGGAGCAGCACCTCATATTCCAGCTTGGGAGCCTACAGCCCAATGGCCTAAATGTGGATATTACCAGTTTCAGCATGTCCCCACCCTTGGCCTCATCCCACGGCCAACCCTCCCTCTCACCCCCACTTCCTTGACCTGACACAACTTGACTATCTTCTCCTGCACCTATCCACTCTTCCCACCTCACTGACCAACCTCCACCACTCCCTACCTGCACTCACCTATCACCATCCCACCTCGCTTCCCCAGCCATGCCCCTCCTCTCTCTGCTTACTTCTGAGCTTCCTTCCCCCTTCCCCATTTCTGAAGAAGGGTCCCGACCTGAAACGTCAACTTTCCTGCTCTTCTGATGCTGCCTGGCCTGCTGTGTTCCACCAGCTCCACACTATTATTTCTGACCGCAGCGTAGGCAGTTCTTACTATCTCTGAATCGTTAATTTTGGTTGTGCAGGTTTCTCAGACTTTGTCCTCAAAATACAATGTGTCAAAAACGTTGGCCTTATAGATGAGCATCTTGCTTCGGGTTGGTCAAGATGCAGACCAAAATGTTTAGCTTGTTGCCTTTCCATGCCTGTTCTGTTAAGTGGACCAACTTGCTGGTGCTTTTCCAATTCATGTTGAGCTCTTCATCATGAGACAAGTTATCTTTCACTGTTGATTCAAAGGAACAGTGGCATGTTGTTGAGCCTGATTTCAATCAGAGATACAACAGCCTGTCCCAAAAAACAGTTTCCGAGAATTGATAACAGACTAGTCAGATGGCCCCTGAACCTTAGGAACTGGTTTTCCATTGAAGCAACTGATGCATCAGTATACAGAAGTTATCAGATTGAGACATGCTACATTTTTGTCTTAGTAGGGTTCAGTAGATTCTCATCTGATCATGTTTGGAGGTACAGTCCTTCCATGTTGGCAGAAAGCAGAGGTCAGTAAGACAGAGAAAAATGTACCAAATATGGTAGGAGCCACAGTAAAGCCCCACTCCCCTGCTCCCATTCTTAATCACAGAATGCCAGATGTGTAGCCATCACACTGAATGGCTTGTTGTATGTTATAAAGGAAAAACCATGTAAGATTGTGAAGCTTAGGAGGACATAATTATACCTAGTTTCTGGAAAAACCTGTCCTGCTCACAATATCAAATATTTCTCTGAAACCCACAAAAACAAGACAGAGTGGTGTTTGCTGCTTTCTGTAGATGATGTCGATGATGTCCACCATGGATCTGATCAGTCTGAAGTCACTTCGCACCTCCAGCTATATTCCATTGGTTAGTAAGTAGAGCCAGATTAGATTCTCACTGGGATGGTTTCTGCCAGAGAAGTGAAACGTAAGCACTGCGATTCCCTCAATCACCTTTGTTCTTATTTAATGTTATGTTTGTATTACACACAATCTCTGGGCAGAGTGTTCTCTACAGCAGAGGAGGGAGAGTATGAAATGATGGACTCAGAGCAGCAGCTGGCACTTTCGCTACTTCAATTGGCATGAAATCCTTTCTAGGTATATTTCTTGTTTCTAGGGAGCGAATGGTCTTTACAAGATTGAGTAAAAAAGATGTAGCATCATGTTCATGCATGATGGGTCACTGCAGAAGATTATCTAGGATGGAGAGAGTCACATTTGCCTCATATGAATATAGCTCATTGTCGTGCTCTACTCAATTGGTCAATCACTTGTTCTTTTCAGTGAGTAGTTCCTATCAGTGGATTTCAAAGGAGAAGCATTGCAAATAGTGGAGCCAAGTGCTCTTTTGATACAGCGATAAAGACATATCATTGTTACTAGCAGTTTACATTCCTTCACAAAGTTTTTCCAATACATGTGAACACAATCTTTGTTCTTAATTCTTCATTTACTAACGGGGTTAACTGTTGCTTCATAGACGATTGACTGCAGAGGCTTCAATGCTTCATCAATAGCAACTGTTCACTTTCAATTATGTACTAGCATTACAATCACTGAGCCACGTTTGCCACGAAAATGTCTGATCCATCTTCTGGGTTAAAATTTCTCAGAAAAAAAACAACATTTTTTCCATGTGCCAGAGGTTCCAAAATAGCAGCTGAAGAGTTGGAAAAGTGATCTTTGTCTTTGGCGTTAGCATCAGATTTTGATGCACAAGTTTAGTTGCTGGGGACAAAGTCTCCATGTGATGATAGACAAAGAATCTGAAGCATTAAAAGGTCACATTCAGCATCTCAATCATTTCTATTGACCTGCCGTTGCAGCAAAACTTACCTTTGGCTCACAATGGGTGGCGATAGTTCTGCCACACCAATAGACAGGATAATTGGCCCGATTTTTTGATCTAATCTCAGCAATCTAATCTGCTGGAAAGTCAGAACATTGAACTTGTGTAGCTCATGGTTGCTTAGTGACATCCTAAATACATTATCTGTTAAGTACAAATCCCCATATATGTCAGGCCTCAAAGCTCTGATGTTTTAGCTTCCAAGCTGTTGAATCTTTACCTTTTATTTCATGGGTACTCATTTACTTCTCACAATAGGCTCTCTACTCTTCATGCGCCCATAGGTGGAAGGCAGATGGTGGAAAGGCTGAAGCTGCACAGTTGAAGTGAGTGGTAACTGACCAGTACGATGCAATGAATCTTTCACAATGGCTGTGACCCATGGCACCATTCTCCTACTCCCTTCAAGGTGGACTTATCATTAAACTGTTTTTAGTATCTTTTTATCTGTAAATCTGCAGGATTTACAGACATGCCCACCATCTGCATCTGCCTCCTGACCGTTTAGCCTGAATCTTACCTCTGAAGCCCTCTCAGTTGCAGGATAGTGAGAAGGTGCTTCTTAAAGGGATCACCAGCCTATACGATACCATTCCATTGCCTTTGGATCTCTTGAGATGGGCCAACAAGGCAGTGGATACCACTTGACACTTGCTAACACCAGGTTAACGAATGCCAGGGAGTGGATACATATCAGTGGAATTGCATTTCATAGCTCATATCCAAGATCCCCTGCAGTTCAGCCCTGTGCCATATGATGCCTAGTTACCATATGTAACATTAGGGAGGCTCTACAGGGAGTTTTGGTGATTCAAGAGCTGTATGCTGGCAGAAAAGTCATTAACTACTCGGATTCCCATTCACGCTATGTTAGCCAGCAGCAGTGGTTCATCCTTGATGCAAAATAACATGTTGTGGCCACAATACTTCTAATAATACATGAACAATTGAACTATTCACCTTTGTAAATTCCATACATGCCTGTTTTGCTAAACCCCTTGCCAGACAAATGCTACTCTGCAACGCCATCTCTGAGTAGCTCATGGCTACCACAAATAGCCAGCTTCACTGGGCAAGACTACAAGTAGCCTTGCAGAATGATCTGCAGCGAATTACATAGTTTTGGACTGCTCCATCTCAGAAGTAAGGGCACAGGCAGAGTGGCAGAGGTGGGTACCCGGTAACATCCCTGTTGGCAGGAATAGTCTAGAAGACCTGTGCCATGCTGCCATGAAGTTACGTTCCTTCATGTTTGTTGATAGCGCCACTGGGCTCTGTGCTGGCCTACGCCAGTATTCTTTTTGGGTATTCTCTTTATTGTTCACCACAATGGTCTCGGAATCACTCATTGTAACAGGGTTTGTCACAGCCAGCATCATGATGGGCTACAATGTCACTTCCAGAGAGATGTCCTGGTCCGCTGCAATTTCTCCATTCCTACTTATAGTAACTTACCATTTTCTCTTCTGGGGGCGGGGAAAAACATCAATGAGTCAGTCAGTGCATTCAGTTATGGCGATGTCCTGGGATAGCTAAATTGAAGTGTGGCCTGACCAGTCTGGCATCTCTGCATGAGGTCTCCTTTATTTCTTCAAATCTGTCAGCGCTTTTATTGCTGTGGATGAGGAAAATAGAGGAGCTTCACAAAGATTGAGCAGAGTCTTAGGCAGCAATGGAAGGCAAGCAAAAAGACGAAAGAAATTATCCAAGTTGTTATCACCCAATAGGGCTGCCCGACTCCAGTTGGGAACTCAGGAAGAAGTAATGCTTACATGTTAATTAAAGGTTAATTGGTTAGGCACTTGACGGCATGAAAATACATCATCAGAGTGTTGGAGATTTGTAAAATGTAAGTTGAATAAAACTCTGACAGCAAAAAAACCTTTTAACCTTTACTATTTAACACAAGTGACAAATTATTAAAGATTTTCGATAATTTGCATATTTTTTATAAATCAGCGACCACCATAGCTTTTATCATAATATCCTGATGTGGAGGTGCCAGTGTTGGACTGAGGTGAAAAAACTTCAAAGTCACACAACACCGAGTTATATCTGTCAGGTTTAGTTGAAAACGCAAGTTTTCGAAGCAAAGCCGTTTTGTCAGGTGAAGTCAGGCTTCACATGACAAAGTGGCTACACTCCGAAAGCTTGTGATTTCAAATAAACCTATTGGGCTATAACCTGACTTTATGCGGCTTCTGATGTATTATCCTGTGCATGCATTTCACACTCATTGACTTGTCATCTGGCAAACAATCTAGCTCTTAAATGCATATTTACAAATAGCGGAGAGCTAGTGTTGCACTGAATTGAATTGAATTGAACTAGCTTTATTGTTATATGTATTCAATCAGTACAATAAAAAATCATAGTAACTCCATATTTCACAGCAACAATGTTGTGTGCAAGTAGACAGGTTTAGCTGAGAAGTAATTTCCACCCACTAACCCCCACCAAATTTCTGATTAGGGACTAATAGATAACTGGCAGTGCAATAAGCCAGGTATAACATAATAAGGTGATTTTGTGTCATCAAGATGAGTTAAGTTGATACTGAATATATTTAACCACTTAGATTTCAACGTCTTGATGCAGCAGGTAAATTAAAATGCATGCAGTTGTTTATTGATTTTGTTTTTATTTCTCTGATAATGTCTTCATGGTTTTCATTTGTACAAAATAAATTACAGACACATTCCTTTATCCTCTCTACCAGCGCAGTGATGATCAACAGGTACTAACAATTAACAAATTGTTATATTAAACAGTTAACTGTCATCACCATATATTCGGAATTCTAGTTTTGTAAGTGATCAAATGCATTTTAGTCATTTTTTGAACAATGATCTATGAACCATAGATTTTCATTGCTCATTTAGGTTCTGTTTTAATATTTCAAGCGTTTCACTTTAAAGGTTATCAGAAGTAAAGCTTTAGTCTTAAACAAATTAAAGGTTAGTTTATTATACTACTGTTGAAAGTAACTAAGTAATAAAAGTGATATTGTTATTCAATAAACTATAAACAAAACATGCCTTTGCAATGCCTAGGCATACTAGACTATGTGCCAGGAGCTGAAAAATAGCATTAGAATAACTAGGTGGTTATTTTTGTCTGCTATGCGTGTAATGCGCTGAAAAGTTTAATCTGGGATTAGGTTTTTCAAATGACTTTGTAAAATGCTCTTTTCAAGATGAAAGTAAAGTCAGTGTGTTATCATTACAAGTCTGTTGTTTGCATGAAGATTTATTTCTGAGATGAAGACGTTGTAACTTGAAGTCAGATTCAGTAGCAACGATAGCTTCTGTAGTTGAGCAATTGGAGTACTTATACAAGTGAACTCACCAGTTAGAACAGCATATGTTCCGGGTGGGAATAAATGCTCTTCTATTTCCCATTTGTGACATCACAGGTTGTGGCCTTTAGTAGCCTTGCTCAATATAGCAGCCCTTAGCTGGTTTTTTTCCCCTCTCTAAGTCGAGATCCCTCTCTTTGATGTTGACTCTTCTTTTAGGTGTTCTGTTTAAAATTGTGCCTTAGCCTGTTGATTCAAATTAAACCTTTTGGTCACTGCTCCATTAACTTTCAATGAATCATTGTTTCACAAGCAAAATCAATTATGCTGGAATTCCTTTTAAGGTCCTTCCAGTCTCCTGTTTTTCTCGGATGCGTTGAAAGTTCACACCTCTGATGTATTTATGGTTGAAGTGAATGAACCATGAACTGTTATGTCATGCTTGGGAGCCATCTTTTCAAGCTTCTGTGCTCTTTTTGAGAGAGATTAGCAGTCTTCAATAAAATATATAGTATTATAATTAAACAGCCGTGACATTTATTTATTACACTTCAATGGATTTTGCCTAGTATTCTACCACACCATGCAACAAATTTAGTCTTTTGTGGTTGACAGCCACTTTCAAGTTCTCTTATCACCCATCAAAAACCCACAATACTATTACAGATGGGTCAATGACTTTAATTTAAGAGCACTTACGGAACCTGCTGCTCTTAGATAACATTCAGATCATTTTAATTGTGTTTGATTAGCAGGAATGATAGCATAGATAACACCATCATTGAGACTTCAATTTACGTGTGATCTAAGGGTCAATTTAACATTTTTTCTAAGTTAATCAACATTAGCCATCTTTCTCCTTCAAAAATATTTTATGTGAATGAGTCAGTTATTTAGAAAAACCTGCCTAGATGATGTCACAGTATTTCTGACCTCCAAATTTTGGAGGTAATGTCCAATAAGCAGAAGTAAAAGAATTTAATGAGAAAATATGCCACCTTATTTTCATTTTTTTTGTGTTGGAAATTTGGGTTGGAATAATGGATGATGATCTTCTATTCCTTACTCTTCATCAAAGATTAAATCCGTAAAACGTTCATGGTGTTAATGCAAGCAGTGAAAGTGGGTGTGGGATCATAACAAATTAACATCTGGGCTGTACCTTGCTGTCAATTATTATAAAATCCATTGAAGATCAATCAATTAATAATAACATACTATATTGTATTATTGCATTTATTTATGTTAAATCTGTGTTCATGTAAAGTACAATAAGTAAAGTAAGAATTGCTGGAAATTCATAGCAGATTAAATGACATCTAACTTAGAACTTCTTTATAATGACAGTTACATCCAGATGAAGAAATTGCCCTTTGTTTTCAAATTCTGATAAACCTGTTGTGTAAATTCGCTGCCATCTTTTCAACAACCACTCCTTGTTTAGTGCAACATTTTAAAAAAACTTGCACTTATCGCACATCACCGTAAACTTAGTTCGATTGAAATGAAGGAGCAAGTTAACTACAAGGCTTTCTTGATTGAAATTTTATCGCCTTTTATCAACCTTTCAAAAAAAATAGAAGTATTGATGTTAAACACATACAACTGTAATATACTTCCAATGAACAAAGGAGTGTTATCTACTGCAGTAGAAAGTAAATGCAATTACACATTAACATTTTTAAAGTCTGTGAGTGGTGAAAATGACCGGTGCTCTGTTTTACCATTATTTTGTGCTTTTTTTCCTGCATGGAAATCTTTGTGGATCTTGAATACTCAGTGAATGGTTGTTGTTCCAAATTCTTCACTGGGCACTGATTTTTGAGATTGAGAGAGACATGGGCGGAAAGTGTTTCCCAGTTCTTTTGTTTGTAGATCCATTTTTTCCCTTATCTCTCTTCTACTCCTCAGATGTAGCAGTTGATAATGTCCATTTGTATACTCCAGAATCTGCCCATTGTTTTTTTTAAGCTGAATATCCTGCCAGTCAACCTTTTATCTCACTGTGTAACTTCCAAAAAGTTGTGAATCAACTCGGAATACTGGTCTAAGTTTTCATGTTCTTTTTATAACAAAGTTTATTTCAGCTCAGGCTGATCCTGGCTCACAAAAGTTTTAATTAGCTTCTTTCAGCCTTGTCTGGAAATGGCATCAGTTATTTTAAATCAACATTTGGCTTTTTTAAAACATTATAATCAGATGATGTAAGTTGAATATCTATTGCCCATGTTTTCTGTTACCATTATAATATTCATCAACTAATTCAGAAATTGCTGGGAGAACTCAATAGGTCAGGCAGCATTTGCAGGAAAGAAAACAGCGTTAATGTTTCAGGTGCGGTGAGTTTTCTCAGCAATTTCTGATTTTGTTTCTGACTTACAGCATCTGTAGTTCTTTCTTTTGTTTCATTAGTTTAATTGTTGCGAACTCAGAATGCATTATAATGGGAGTGGTAAAGGTTCTTTATAAATTAAATACTGCAGATGCTGGAATGATCAGAAATGAAAAACAGAAACTACTAGATAAAAAGAAAGTAGGCCTGTCAGCATCCGTGGAAAGAAAAACAAAGTTAACATTTCCAATCCAGTTTGACTCTTCTTACGGTAAAGGTTGTTTGATATGCAATACAGTTCAGTACATTGCAGGATATAACCTAAGATAAATGAAATTTGCACCAGACTGCCATTCTGCCTTCTTTCAAAGTATTTTATGACACCTTTAAAATGATGAACCTCTTGATTACATCTTGATCTTGTACTAATATAAAAATAACTTTGCATTAGTGACTAAATGAAATGCACAATGTTCCATTTCTGGAAGATAAACAGACAATATACCATGAACAGTAGTCAAGCTCCTTTTTCTCCTATTCCATCCAGATCAGCTTCCAAGTATCACAAAAACACAATCTTTGCTGAAACTGCACGCTTATGTCTTGCAGGCACTGACAACACAATTTATGTTGGTTTGGTTCAGCTTTCATATGAGCTCATTCATCCCTGTAATGGAATTACAGAACAGAGCAGAACATCTTCACATGTAAGAGCATTTGTCAATTCCAAGCATTTCAAAAATAACATGATATAAATCCTTAATGTGAACCATGTCTCTGTTCAGCTTGACCTCTTGGGTATGAATTTACAATTACATCACTTCAGTCGGAGGTGAAGTCTTTCTTTCTGTCTCTAAATTAGAATTTTAGAAGCGAAGTCCTTTTTTACTGCAATATTAATTTTGTAGAATGCAAATCTAAATCACAGGCAATTTCAGGGGAATATGCTGAGTCATTGTAACCTTGATATCAATTGGTTGGCAAAACCGGGATGATATTACTTCTTTGGATGATATTTAAAACCAGTTTAGAATTTTAACAGAATTGTGGGAGTTTCTGCCAGTAGACTAAGAACAGAAAGGACTAATTTTTGGTGCTGGTATGATAGTTGATTCCAAATTAATTAAGTCTTGACACATTGTGGTTAAATTAAGATTAGTGAAAATACTATTTTTAGACATTTTTTCTCAACTGTCATCTACTGCAGACTTAAGGTGAATTTCTTTCACTACTGCCCACTTTATCTCTGTTAGTGAACACAAATTTAATAGAGCATTAGGTTTGGATATAGTAATCATGCCAACTCAGTTCGATTCTTTTCATCACTTGGGAAATAATGTCATTCTGGTCGTTTCCTCAAGTTGCTTCTGAACTTACTTTACTAAAGGATGCTAATATTTTCTTGGGCACATGGTTGAGAATTTTTGTTTAATATCGTGCTGTATTTGGCATTGAATTTCCCCAATCACATGAACAACAAGAAGTACACCTTCTGAAAAGGAACCTTTACTCCCAGGTTGATCAATTTCTTGAACTTCTGACGATTGTCGAGAACAAAGCACAAATTTTTCTCAGGAGCAAGGTTTGTTGATTGAGTATATACTTGTTCTCTTGTATAGTACTGCCTTTGTGTTAGTGTTGCTTGGAGCATACCTTTTAATCTTGAGACCTGTTCCACCTGGATTGATAGGTTGTATTTCTGTTACATGTTAAATCATCTGATAGTCACTAATGCAACATTATTTTTACATTGACTTTCTAGGCCTTTCAAAGGTGCAGTTAAGAGTCAATCACAGTACTGTGGATCTGGAGTCGCATGTAGGCAGGACTAGGTAAGGATGACAAATTTCCTTTGCTAGTGAACCAAATGGGTTTTTATAAAAATTGATTGTAGTTAGATCTTTCACATTGGGCTAGCTTTCAATTCCAGATTTTATGACTTCAAATTTCACCAGTTACCATGATGGGGTTTTAACCCACGTACGAAAACATTAGCTTGGTTCTGTTGGATTACCAGTCCGATAATTTCACCACTAAACTACCATATTCCCAATCTCTGTGATATAGCAACACTGTATCTCTGTACTACCCACTGGAGGCTTGTCATGTTTTTACCATCAAATGGAGGTTTCCTTTTTTGTTGTGGGTAAAATGGAGACTTCCCACCTTTCGTGGTATGGTAAAGAATTCTTGCCCAAATGCATTTCAGATGCAGTATAATATAGATAAATGTGAGGATTTCCACTTCCAAAAATAAGAGAGCAGATTATTACTGAATGGCTGAGAATAGAGAGGGTATTGTTCAATGAGATGAACACAAAAGTGACCTTGTGCACCAGTCACTGAAAGTAAGTGTGCAGGCGCAGCAGGCAGTAAAGAAAGGAAAGTGTGTATTGACCTTCATAGTGAGAGAATTTGAGTACAGGAGCAATGAGTTGTTGCAATTATACAGGGCATTAGTGAGGCCATACCTGGAATACTGTGGACAGTTTTAACCTCCTTAACCAAGAAACGATGCTCTTGCTGTTGAGGAAGATTTACCAAATTGATTCCAGTGATAGCCGGGCTGACATATGAGGAGAGACTAAGCCAGTTAGGACTGTATTCATTGGAGTTTAAAAGGATAAGGGGGGAATCTCATCGAAACATAAAATTCAAACAGGACTAGACAGGCTAGATGCATGAAGGATATTCCTAATGTTGGGCAAGTCCAGAACCATGTGTTATAGTTTAAAGATGATGGGTAAATTTTTTAGGGCTGAGATGAGCAGGCATTTCTTCAGCCAGAGAGTGCTGAGCCTGTGGAATTCACACCACAGAAAGATGCTGAGACCAAAACATTATGTGTTTTCGAGAAGGCGGTAGATATAGTCCTTGTGGCGAAAGGGAACAAGGGATATAGGGGAGGGCAGGATTTGGGTCTTGAGCTCAATGATCAGCCATGATCATATTGAATGGTGGAGCAGACCCAAGTGGCCGAATGGCTCAGGCTTGCTGCTATCTTCTATAGTTTCTATTTTCACACATCTTTCCTAAATATAGGGTGACTGAGGCCTTTATAAAATCTTGCCGCCTGAGTCACATTTTAGATTTCAGATCTCTCCCTCTCATCGTGGCTTCAATACTTATTGTCTTTTTCAGCTAGGGTCTGTCTGATTAGCCTTTTATGTTGCCCCTTTGTTGCCTTAATTCTGGCTTTGTGATATTGCTGATCCTGTTACCTCACTTTGAATCGCTTCTATGGCCCTTGATTTCCCTTCTGTAGCCCTGACTTATGGTGTCTGCTGACTACATTGCAATGCCCGTTTAAACTGCAAGTACTACTTTTTTTTTACATTAGGCACTCAGCCCACTCTACCCCAACTTTAATTTAAAACTTGCCTTATGCCCAACGAGAATTTTAAACTTTACTCATGGGTCTACTGTGCCTGTTCACTTCCTCGCCAAATTTCTACTTGGGAACGCTCCTTCAGATATGCAATTCCCAATGGAATTTGTAACTGCTGGATATAATTAGCTTCTAGTTAACATTTACTTCTGTGATTCTTTCCCGTTCTGAATTAAAAGCCCTTAACATTAGTTGATTCTCCCTTGTTGATCTTTCCAGGAGTATGTCTGCAGGCTGTGTAGCTGTTCAGATGGTGCAGCTGATGGCTGGATCAGCAAGCAGTTTTTTTAAAAGGCAGATTCTTTACAGCTCTCAGGCATCTCAATCCACAGGTATTCTCTGCTTTTGGGTGTACTGGAATTCTACCTCATATTACTCTTTACTATCAGTACCCATTCCTGTCACCATGTCGTGAGGGCTGCAATGCCAACCTCTGCCAGCTTGTGATTAGTAGAGTTTGCTGTCACCATCCCCCTTTCCTTGACTGGATCTAAAGAGCCTACTTGGTTTACAATGAGTCTTAACAAGAAGAGGCTGTTGTCTTAAATATATCGCTGTTCATTACATGATGGTAATCGAGTGCAAGTCACATTAGCAATTTAGCCATTGTCACTGTGATTATTGGGAGATTGATAGATATAAGTCTTCACCCAACAAAATCCGAAAATATTCTGGCCCACCCTAATCCATAAAACAACAGTTTGAGTGAAGGGTGTTTTTTGAGTGAAGCTTAGTGCAGTCTCCAAGATTAACCCTGTCAGAACCATAACCTTATACAAATACACAGAGTGGAAAGGATAGCTTTGTGTGCCAGTTTACAAGAGACAAGGCTCTGTTATAGAGACTCAGCTGTGGATTTTAGTGGATGACATACAGGGGACGTGATGGTGTAGTGATTTGATCCCTGGACTATTAATCCAGAGATCCAGGTAATGTTGGGAACCTAGGTTTGAATCCTGCCATGGCAGATGCTGGAATTTGAATTCAACAAAAATCTGGAATTAAGAGTCTCTTGATGACCATGAACTTATTGTTGGAAAAGCCCATCTAATTCACTCATTTCCTTCAGGGAAGGAAACAACCATCATTTGTTGGTCTGGCCTTTCTGTGACTCCAGATGCACAACAATGTGATTGTCTCTAAACTGCCCACTGGGCAATTAGGGATGGGCTTTAAGTTCTGGCTCAGACAACAATGCCCTCATTTCATAACTGAATAAAAGTACAGGAGAACATTGATGGCCATGCACACAGAGATACTTACTGCTTTGGCAAGCCTGCTACAGAGCAACAAGTGAAAGAACAGTGAAGATTTCAGCTCCAAACTGACACAATGTTGGCACAGAGTTCAAAGGTCACCGTTTCCAATATGGTGGTGATGGCTAGTTACAAGATAGTGGATTACCAATGCATTGAGCTACGATGCAGCCTGTGGTGGCCTCTGTCCCAGCTTTTCTTGCAGCACAGGTGAAGTCACGCAGTGTCATAGTGCTTTATTGAAATCTTGCAGTGAAGCCATGAGAGCCACACTTCATATCAAGCACTCTCAGACTGAGGCTGCCATCATGGAAGCAAGGAGATATGTCAGGCAATGCACAAAGCTGAATAGTTCCCTTTTTAATGCATTGTTAGAAGGCAGTTGAATAAAGATGTTATGGAATATTTTGCTTTTACAATTTTAACTTTTTAATTTTATGATTTCAGCAAAGAGGACACTGTGCTGTCATGTAGCAGAGAGATTGAATGCTGGGGAAGGATGAAGCAGCTACCAACTCAGGGAAACCATGGTCTGAGTGTTTGTTTGGACTGATTGGTTTCAGGTGCCCCTTATCATATGGGAGGGATTATATCTTCATGATAGCAAGATTCTGGAGGATGTAGAAGATTACAAAGAATTTGGAGACATGCTGGCTTGAGTATTGAAGTACTATGCCCCCGTCCCAATTGTCCAGCCTGTGGAACCACTGCTTCAGGCTTACTCCACAATATTCCCTCTCATCATTGCTGTTCTGTTTACATGTTGGATGGTGGATTGGTAATTTTCACCACATAGATAGATGCTGCTCCTTGTAACCCAATAAACAGCCTCTGATTCTTCATAATGGGTCAAAGTTAGGGGGTACATCTGACTGGCATAGCATGAATGTTCTTAGCTCCTGCCAGGATAGTGGGTATTCAATGGCAGGATCTTCTGGTCATGGTCGCACACCATTACCAAAATGGTCACCCTCACAATTCTTGTGTCGCTCTCTGTTTAATATATTAGTCCTCTGCAATCATATGCTTATGCTTGATAGTACCATGTAACATTGAGAAACTCACCAGTTTGGCGAAGGCATGTGCTCATTATCTTCTTGTTTCTCTCCAGTCAGTGAAAAGGCAATGAAATCAGCTCTCCTTCTGGACAGGATTTCTGGCACCTCTCCGAATTTGTGATTGTCAGTGCAATATTAGCTCTTGTCATTGTTGACTGTTCCCACCAAGGCAGAATAACTATTGGCGAAATTGAGTGTGACAGTGACCTTGACAGGCATTAGCAGCATTGTCCTCATCCTGCTGTGAAGCTGAGGGTCGGATTGCAGGAAGCAATGCAGAGCGATACATAAATCCATAATGAAATACTGGCATGTCACACGCTGCAACTCAGAAGATAGGACAAATATTCTCCAGGTAGATGTGGCCTTCCTTTGAGACCTCTCTTCCTCATCACTCAGTGCAGAGCCTCGCCTATCCATTGCCTCTATTGAATCTTTGAACATTTCTGAATCCTGTGCAACCCAAGAGATTGCACCATTCATGACTGAGCACCACCTCCAGGTTCATTTCGTCTGCGCAAAGAGGGATCAGGAACCTGGGGGCGACCCAAGCACTTATGTAATGTATTCGAACAGCTACTTCCACTAACTTCAGAATCTGTGAACATGCTCTGTTCAACTTGGATGAAGAAGTGTTCAGAACAGGGCTCCTCCAAACTGTTGTCTGAATACAGTATCACTTTCTTGAAAATGTAACTGGTTTGTACAACTCCTCCAGTAACATTGAACACAATACCTGCACCAATTCTGCAGTGAAGATTAGTCAAAAGCAGCTTACTTGCAAGTTGGATGGCTTTCTCTTTGAATATCATGAGTCATGGTGAATTGGGGCAATAACAGAACCTGTGTTGTGTAAATTAGCAATGTTGCTGCACAATCAGCATCTGCCCACTCTGCATGGTCTGAGGACACATGCAGCATGCCCAGCCTGCCAACACAACTACCCTGTCAGTCGGTGCATACTGGCAACACATGTTGGCAATTGCCAGTATGTTTAACAGTCCTTAACATTTTAACAGTCTAGAAATATTGTAGTACCATCATCAATAGTGCAACAACACCCAATATGATGAGGCTTATATCCACCTCTGCTATGACCAGTTTATTAGGCAATGCCAAACCTCATGGCATCTTTGTGTTTATGATTCAGCTACATAGAAGCTTTATAAACATAGGCTTGTCAAGAAACACATGCATTGATATCCTAGATAATGGGAACTGCAGATGCTGGAGAATTCCAAGATAATTGCCTCACATTTTATTATCTTGCATTGATATCCTGTTTAGGGGCTTCAATTTCTGTTTCTGAACAGTAAAGAAACACAAGACCAATTTTGTTTTATTGAGTGAATTCATTTTTCATAATGAGAAGTTTATATACATTGTGATAGATCTCCCTAGAATGCTCCATGATTCCTAAAACCAATACCCCCATGGTCCACTCCCAGTGATCCCAGATCCCTTAGATTCTGACTTCTCCTGCACCATGCAATCCAGAATCCAGTTCAAAATGCTTCTCACTCTCAAATCCTTTTGCACACAGATCCCAGCCTCACACACACAAAGCTGAGAAGTCAATGTTTCTGGTCACACAATCCTAAAACAAAAATCCTTGTTCTTTTAAACAATCAACTCATGATACTCAAGGTCACAGAAAATCTTTTACAGAGCAGTATAAATACAGACAAAACTGAATAATAACATTCCTAATTCAACTCTGAGATATGAATAGATCTACATTTGGTCCAGTAAGAATATGGGTGGGATATGAACATCGATAAATTTGAAAACAAATATAATTTTTTAAACAAGATTTACCTTTCTTAAAAGCCAACCTGGGTCAACAAGCATGAAAGTGATAAATGAATAGGACTTGATGTGAATAGACATGATTGTCCAAATTTTCAGAGATCACAAGCTTATAAAAAGGTAAACATGGGACAGCAGCCAGGTGTGCTTTGGAATGGTCAGGGTAATAAAGAGCTAATGAGCTTGAGGTACTGAAGGCACATGGTTGAGACTCAATCTTTGTGAGAAAAATGATCATGGACTTGCTGTTAGTTGTGAGAATGCAGAAGGCAGAGAAGAGGTTTAACAAGTTGGTTTGCAGTAAATAACAGCAGGAAGTGCTACACCTGACCCCACACCTCCTCCCTCACCCCCATCCCAGGCCCCAAGATGACTTTCCATATTAAGCAGATGTTCACCTGCACATCCGCCAATGTGGTATACTGCATCCGCTGTACACTGTGTGGCTTCCTCTACATTGGGGAAACCAAGCGGAGGCTTGTAGACCGCTTTGTAGAACACCTCCGCTCAGTTCGCAGTAAACAACTGCACCTCCCAGTCGTGAACCATTTCAACTCCTCCTCCCATTCCTCAGACGACATGTCCATCCTGAGCCTCCTGCTGTGCCATAATGATGCCACCCGTAGGTTGCAGGAACAGCGACACATATTCTGCTTGGGAACTCTGCAGCCCAATGGTATCAATGTGGATTTCACCAGCTTCAAAATCTCCCCTCCCTCCACTGCATCCCAACGCCAGCCCAGCTCGTCCCCACCTGCCTAACCTGTTCTTCCTCTCACCTATCTCCTCCTCCCATCTCAAGCCGCACCTCCATTTCCTACCTACTAATTTCATCCCACCCCCTTGACCTGTCCGTCTTCCCTGGACTGACCTATCCCCTCCCTACCTCCCCACCCATACTCTCCTCTCCACCTATCTTCTCCTCTATCTATCTTCAGTCCACCTCCCCCTCTTTCCCTATTTATTTCAGAATCCTCTCCCCATCTCCCTTTTCTGATGAAGGGTCTAGGCCCGGAACATCAACTTTTGTGCTCCTAAGATGCTGCTTGGCCTGCTGCGTTCATCCAGCTCCACACTTTGTTATCTTGAATTCTCCAGCATCTGCAGTTCCCATTATCTCTGAAAAGAAATCAAGGTTGTTTTTGCATTTCAGAATCCTGGAATAGAGAGAAATTATGTTAGATAAGAGTCGAACCAAATGCCATCAGGAAGAGAATTCCAGAATTTTGACCCTGGATAGAAATCCTGGAATTCTCACCCTAATTTCTTAGTGGGTCTACCTGCAGCAAATGGAGTGTAACTCACTGCTCACTGCCAACATTTCAAGGGTAATTAGGAATGGGTAATAAATACTAATCTAGCCAGCAACATCCACATCCCAAGAATGAATAGTAATAAAAAAAAGAAGAGCTTTGGGACATAGTTTTCCAGGGATGACACTAAAGGAAGTCATTTTGGTAGAGGTTTAATGTTAATCATTGATCAGAGATGACCTTAGATGTAACTGACACAATGGAAGTAGTGCGGCCACATGGGATAATGAAGTGAAGAGTGTACATTGAAAATACATTGGTATTAAGGAAGGATAAGAAATCTGTGAACACAGAGGGGAAAGCATCATGCATTGAGTTGGGTGGTCATTATCATTAAACATGAGAAGTCATTCAATTCAGATACTGGGAAAGGAAAACACCTGAGATAGCTTGGTGAGAACATCTTACCGTACTGGTGTGAATAATAGAAAACAAACACTTTAAATGTGAGGCACCAGGGTAGAAAAAAGTGAGATGCTCAAAAGAGGAGAATGCACTGAGATGTTGAAAATTACATCTGGCAATAAGTTTGAGAAGGATAAAGTAAAATTTAACACAATCTTCTAAGTCTGCAGTCATGCTTGGGAAGAATATTAACTTAAAATAAAAGATGCTTTTTCACTCCCTACTGTCTTAATAAGAAATGTATTCATGTTTTTGTTCCATTAAAATTACAAACTAGGCCCTTTCTGGTCAGTGCTGAGGAATTTATATGAATGGGTAAATTTTAGCTGGTAGGTTAATGACATGAAATTTGTGGCTTCTGTTAACATCCCTCTCTTGACAGTACAAGGTGGCAAAATGAATCTGTGTCTGGAACTAAGATGTTGCTGAGGAAACATTCCGCCTAATTAGAGAAAGAGAAGGACAAATCAATTTACTGTAGACTAGTTTGTTTAATATCAGCTGTGGATAAAAATTTTGGGTGTAAAAGAGACTCAATAGGTTATAAAACAAGCTGGCAAGTTGTTATGACATATTTTCTGCTATTACTGAAGAGCAGTTTCACCCCTTTCCATAATTCAAGACAAAATTGAAAAGTATTTGCTAAACGCGGGTTTATCAAGGAGAGATGGTTGATTGATTGTTTTATTGTCATATGTACCAATGTAGAGTGAAACACTTTGTTTACAAGCAGTACAGGCAGTTCACAGTAAGCAAGGATATACAGATCAACAAGACTCAGACAGAGACATGTGGGTTACATTGCACAGAACGTGCATGAAGCAAGGTCAACGATAACAAGATTAGTATCATTTGAGGCTGTAAAGTCCATTCATCAGCCGGGAAGAAGCTGTTCCTGAACCGGCTGGTGTATGTGCCTTCTGTGTACTCTGCCAGATGGAAGAGGTTGTAGGAGATCATTACAAGGGTGCTATAGGTCTTTGATGATGTTGGCAGCCTTTTCACAGCAGTGAGCTGCGTAAATGGAGCCCATGGATGGAAAGATGGCTTCTGCGATAGTTTGCGGTGTGCACACCATCCGGCATAGACCAGCTTTAAATCATTTCTTCATTAAAGAAAGAGCGTGAAGCTGGATGAACACAGCAGACCAAGCAGCATCTCAGGAGCACAAAAGCTGACGGCTTGGGCCTAGACCCTTCATCAGAGAGGGGGATGGGGAGAGGGTTCTGGAATAAATAGGGAGAGAGGGGAAGGCGGACCGAAGATGGAGAGGAAAGAAGATAGGTGGAGAGGAGAGTGTAGGTGGGGAGGTAGAGATGGGATAGGTCGGGTCCAGGGAAGACGGACAGGTCAAAGAGGTGGGATGAGATGGTAGGTAGGAAATGGAGGTGCGGCTTAGGGTGGGAGGAAGGGATGGGTGTGAGGAAGAACAGGTTAGGGAAGCCGAGACAGGCTAGGCTGGTTTTGGGATGCAGTGGGGGGAGGGAACGAGCTGGGCTGGTTTTGTGATGCAGTGGGGGGAGGGGAAGAACTGGGCTGGTTTTGGGATGCGGTGGGGGAAGGGGATATTTTGAAGCTTGTGAAGTCCACATTGATACCATTGGGCTGCAGGGTTCCCAAGCGGAATATGAGTTGCTGTTATTGCAACCTTTGGGTGGCATCATTGTGGCACTGCAGGAGGCACATGATGGACATGTCGTCTGAGGAATGGGAGGGGGAGTTAAAATGGTTCGCAACTGGGAGGTGCAGTTGTTTATTGCGAACCAAGCGGAGGTGTTCTGTAAAGCGGTCCCCAAGCCTCCGCTTGTGGTTTCCCCAATGTGGAGGAAGCCACACCGGGTACAATGGATACAGTATACCACATTGGCAGATGTGCAGGTGAACATGTGCTTAATATGGAAGGTCATCTTGGGGCCTGGGATAGGGGTGAGGGAGGAGGTGTGGGGGTAAGTGTAGCAATTCTTGCGGTTGCAGGGGAAGGTGCCGGGTGGGGTGGGGTTGGAGGGGAGTGTGGAGCAGACAAGGGAGTCACGGAGAGAGTGGTCTCTCCAGAAGGCAGACAAGGGTGGGGATGGACAAACGTCTTTGGTGGTGGGGTCGGATTGTAGATGGCGGAAGTGTCAGAGGATGATGCGTTGTATCCGGAGGTTGGTGGGCTGGTATGTGAGGGCTAGGGGGGTTCTCTTTTGGCGTTTATTGCAGGGGCAGGGTGTGAGGGATGAGTTGCGGGCTATGTGGGAGACACAGTCGAGGGCGTTCTCGACCATTGCAGGGATAAAGCTGCGGTCCTTGAAGAACGAGGGCATCTGGGATGTATGGGAGTGGAATGCCTCATCCTGGGAGCAGATGTGACGGATGTGAAGGAATTGGGAATAGGGGATGGAATTTTTGCAGGGAATTGGGTGGGAGGAGGTGTATTTTACGTAGCTGTGGGACTCAGTGGGCTTGAAATGGACATCAGTTTCTAGCTGGTTACCTGAGACGGAGACTGAGAGGTCCATGAAGGTGAGGGATGTGTCAGAGATGGCCCAGGTGAACTTGAGGTTGGGGTGGAAGGTGTTGGTGAAGTGGGTGAACTGTTCGAGCTCCTCTGGGGAGCAAGAGGCGGCGCCGATACAGTCATCAATGTAACGGAGGAAGAGGTGGGGTTTGGGGCCTGTGTAGGTGCGGAAGAGGGACTGTTCCACGTAACGTACAAAGAGGCAGGCAAAGCTTGGGCCTATGCTGGTACCCATGGCCACCCCCTTAGTCCCAGCTCATCCCCTCCCCCCACTGCATCCCAAAACCAGCCCAACCTGTCTCCGCTTCCCTAACCTGTTCTTCCTCTCACCCATCCCCTCCTCCCACCTCAAGCCGCACCTCCATTTCCTACCTACTACCTCATCCCGCCTCCTTGACCTGTCCATCTTCCCTGGATTGACCTATCTCCTCCCTACCTCCCCACCTATACTGTCCTCTCCACTTATCTTCTTTTCTCTCCATCTTCGGTCCGCCTCCCCCTCTCTCCCTATTTATTCCAGAACCCTCACCCCATCCCCGTCTCTGATGAAGGGTCTAGGCCCGAAATATCAGCTTTCGTGCTCCTGAGATGCTGCTTGGCCTGCTGTGTTCATCCAGCTCCACAGTTTGTTATCTTGGATTCTCCAGCATCTACAGTTCCCATTATCACATTAAATCATTTCTTGCTCCCCACTGGGGATGGGCAATAAATGTTGGTCCAGGCAACGGTTCCTAAGTCCCATAAGTGAATACAACAGAAGGTCATATATTACCAATTTTAGCAAATAAAACTTCTCCCCATGGGGTGTACAGGTGAAAAAGGGCTTCGTTGGACCAAAGTCACTATATCAACTTCAGTTTTGCGTCCCCTAATATAGAAAGCACAGATCCAGCAGGATTCTGCTTAAAGTTACGAATTTTAGATCAGAGGTATTTGGACTGCTAGCTACACTGAAGATAGCCTAAGAAAAGGAAGAAACAAATGAATGTTCATTTATATAGTGGCTTTGATGACCTGAGGACAACTAAGTCTCACAAACAACAATGCAATAATAACTAGGTAATTAATTTTAGTTATGTTTGGAAGGATAAATAATGGTCACAACTCCAGGACTCAAGGCTCCTGAGCTTGTATTCAAAGGAATACCTCAATATGCTTTAAACTGACCTGAGAAGGAAAATTAGACATTTATTTCATCCAAACAATAACTAAGCATAAATTATTAAAATAATTAGGAGTTTTGATAGAGCCAATATGGGAAAAATGTTTACTCTGATTCAGAAGTCCATGATGTCATCAAATTTAATTTATTGCTAAGGGACAGAGGAAAAGATCAGCAGAAATGTCAGTGCAACACACTTGGACACAGTGATTGGTTGAGGCAGAGAAAATGAGATGATTATTTAAAGATGAGGGACATTTAGGACCATTGGGAGAATATAGGGTAATTGAATTAATTTTTGAATTGCTCAAGGAAAGAGTCAAAATAAGCACGATCGGCTATATGACCTTCTCCCATGCTGTTTTAGAAGCATCAGTCTGACTTTTATGAATTGAAGCGATTGGTGTTTTAATGATACCTAACTCTTTACACAGAAGGCATTGAAAATCTAAACCAGCCTACAATTTCATTCCCCAAACAAGTAATTTCCAAATAAGATGCAATGAGATACTAAATGTTCACCCATTATTCAAATAAGCTGGCCATAGAATATTTATCTCCATGCTAGTAGTTCATTAGGTTGAATTCTTACTCTCTGCAGAATCATCAGTGACCATATCATTGAGAAAAGTTCTGTGTGAAAGGATTCTCAAATGTGTTTTAAACAACTATTTTCTCTATTGATTAAAATGCAAATTGCTGGTCAATATTTGACAGTGAACTTAGTGTAAATTTCTTTGTACGTTTAATCCCTTATAGAACATTAAGCACAAAACTGGAGGTTTAATAGTTAGTTACATAATAATGCCTGATAATTGCAGTTGTTTTATTGCATTACTGATGAGTGCAACTGAATCACAGTGAAGAAGGCTTCGAATTTGCGGTCATTGTGAATTACACAGTGTAAAATAATTCTTCACCCTTCTTACGCGTGAGAAGCTAGGCTGCGGCAGTGAGGAATTCACTGCAGTGTGTGCATTAACATTTTCAAAAAACTTCCCTGAAGGACTTAAAGAAAAGGTTACAGTGAAAAATGATTTTTTAAGCACACAGCTTAACTTTGAGGCATTTGAATGACCACATTCAGGAAGCATTCCTTCAGACAGGACACTGATTTGATTGTACTCTCCTCCTCCCCATGACCTTTACATGATTGATGTTAGAAGTCAGACTCACCACAACAATGGGCACACACATGCCTGCCCATTTGATGTCAAACCATTAACATAAGCGCAATCTATTGTAGAATGAACAGTTTTGAGAGTTTGAAGCAGAGTAATGATTAACTCGCAGTGTTAGATATAAACAGGAAGAGTTATCTCAATTCATACAGTGTCATGAATGTTATAAAACATCAAGGAGCTTCCCTGGGTCATTATAAAATTTGATGCCAAAATATGAAATAATATTAGGATAGATGACCAAAACCTTCTTCAAAGAGATAAATTTTGTGAAAGCCTTAAAGAAAAAAAGTGATCTAAAAGATTAGAGTGGTTCTGTCCAACTTTTTTGAAGTGGGGGTGACTTTATTTCAATTTTTTTCATGCTTACGGAGTTTACAGAGAATGTGCCACTTTCACACTGATAAAGATTGACACAACATGAATTTCAGAGGAATTCTGGAATAACTCCAGAACAATAATGTGATAAGTTGCCTGTAATTAATTAGAAAAATTTGAAATGTCAAGCAGCTAAACTAACTAATAAAACCTGAGCTTACTTTTCATTTAAGAAGTAGACCAAGAGAAAGAAAAGGTAAGACTTCAGGGAATAGGGAAGGAACCTGGGCCAAGCTAAAGAACTGAGTTTAACTAACACAAACCATGGTTTACCTCTGGCGATGCACATTCTGAACTGGTCTCAGCAGAATTCATGTTGAATTGGAGCTTGGCAGAGTTACCGTTTGGACTGGGTATGCCTGCCTATGGAAGAGAAGTGCACATGTGCGTGTGTATCTGCCTCATTGTCAAAATTTCACACTCTATCTCTTTCCCACTTGGGTGTACACTCCCTCCATCTCCCTCTCACCCTCCCTCTCAACTTCTCCCCCTCCTCCTGAATCACAAACTCTATCACATTCACCCTGCATCACACTCTTTGCTTCAATGTCAACTTCACTACTTCTTCCAACCAATCCCCTCCCTCCATCGCTTAGCTTTACACCCTTTCTTGCACACTCTCCTCCATTCCTCTCACCTTCTCCCGCCTTCCTCACACCCTAACCCTCCCTCACAACCTCTTCTCCCTTCCTCATTCCCTCTCTCTCCCTCATTCCCTCTCCCTCCCTCACAACCTCTTCTCCCTTGGTCATTCCCTCTCCCTCCCTCACACCCCCATTCACTGACCCACCCACACTTATACTCCCACCTCATTCACATCATTGACATTCTCATTCAAGCCCTGTATCTCCAACCCTCACACACACTCCCAGCATCATTCACATACCTTCCTTCTGCCCTCATTCATATACACCTTCTCCCACATAGACCTTTTCCCTTCCTCACTCACATTCCCTTCCATCTTCTCCCATAAACTCCCACACCTGCTCCTTCCCTCCCTCAAACTCCTTTCCTCATTTACACCGTCTCCCCACTCCATCACACATTCACACACACCGTTACCCATCCCCTCATATCTCTGAGTTGTTCCTCTACAAACAGCCAGTGCTGTTAACCCAGACCTGTCTGACTGATCTGCTGTAGGTATAGCGTATAAACCTTTACCTTCAGCAGGGTATTCATACCCAATGTTGCAGTAATGATGTTAGATCTCGTGACATCCAAATGAGACATAGTTACACCAATATGATTGACTCAATCGACCTTTATTTCAAGTCCTGGTATCTACTCATGTTACAATGGATGGCACTTGTATGTCAGATCTAAAGCTAAGCTGTTCAGATAGAATTATAATTATAGTGATAACAACAACACCAACAGCAACAACAATCCCTAAGCACGTCATGCAACAAGAGGACCGTGTAAAAGGGAATCTAACACTTTTATACCATTTGGTCACATGTCAAGACACCATGATGATATCATGAGCATGCCTCTTAAAGATGCGAACTGTGAGGCACAATACAACACCCAATCTCTCCCTCCCTCATACACCCTCTACCTTTGAACCTTCTTACACTCCTTTTCTTACTTCCTTTCCTCCCTCCCTCATAGCATGTACCTCCCTCATTTACTGCCTTTTCCCTTCTCCCTTCCTACCTCAGCCCCTCTTCTTCCATTCCCCTTTCCTCACACCCTCTCTTTCTCTCTCTTCCTTACCCAAACCCCATCCTCCAACACTTATTCTTTCTCCTTCTGTCACTGATGCACTCTTCCTCTCCCACGCTCCCATTCCACCATCGCAGCTCCTGCCCCCTCACATGCCCATTGTCCCTAAGCCTCATCCCCTCCTTTGGTTTCCTTTAAACCTCATTCTTTCCTTCCTTACTTCCTCACTCACACCCTCACCCTCTCCAACTCACTCAACATTCTCGATCCTTCACTCCCTCTCCTCCATCTCACCACACCTTCCTCCCTCCTCACTCATTCACGTTCTCTCTCCATCTCTCTTTCTCGCTCTCCCACCCAAACCCTCCCTTCCTCCCTCACTGTCATTCATTCATTCACTTCTATTTCACACTCTATTTCTCCCGAACTCACTCAATCCAGCCCTTGCCCTCTCTCTTACACCCTCCCTTCTCTGTCTCCCTCACTTATGCATTCTCGTTCCCTCCCTCATCACCCTGTTTCAGGCACCATGCACCACTATCAGTAATACTGCCTCTTTTTGGGTGCCTGTGTGGGAGGCAGAGAGCCTCATCTTCCCCAAACTGAGAGCCTCATACCACCTACACCCAGCAGGCTCTAGAACCTTGCCTTCCGTTTACCTAGTAGCCGCCCTCCCTCACACTTTCAACCTTCAATTACCCCACTGGCAGGCCAACAATACTCGCCTCCAACCTTTCCCCAACAGGTTCACTCCCACCAAACACAGTAAGGCCTCCCCAGCAAAGCCTCCACCACCCCCAGTAGACTGACCCCACCCCTACTACACAACAGAAGACTCACCAACACACTTGCCCCCTGCTGCATAGCCTTAGGCTTCATTAGGTTATCACTCTCACTCCCACATGTGGCTGGTCCTCCAATCACCAGTAATTTCTATCCTTTCATTTGCTGCTAATAGGCTCACTGGTGAGAGGCAGCCTCCGATTTGGAGACAATATGGCTGTAGAATGCAACTAAGATAACAAAGTGTGGAGCTGGATGAACGCAGTAGGCCAAGCAGCATCTTAGGAGCACAAAAGCTGACGTTTCGGGCCTAGTCCCTTCATCAGAGAGGGGGATGGGGTGAGGGAACTGGAATAAATAGGGAGAGAGGGGGAGGCGGACAGAAGATGGAGAGAAAAGAAGATAGGTGGAGAGGAGAGTATAGGTGGGGAGATAGGGAGGGGGTAGGTCAGTCCAGGGGAGACGAGCAGGTCAAGGAGGTGGGATGAGTTTAGTAGGTACGAAATGGAGGTGCGGCTTGAGATGGGAGGAAGGGATGGGTGAGAGGAAGAACAGGTCAGGGAGGCAGAGACAGGCTGGGCTGGTTTTGGGATGCAGTGGGGGGGAGGGGAAGAACTGGGCTGGTTGTGGGATGCGGTGGGGGAAGGGAAGATTTTGAAGCTGGTGAAGTCCACATTGATACCATTGGGCTGTAGGGTTCCCAAGCGGATTATGAGTTGCCGTTCCTGCAACCTTCGGGTGGCATCCTTGTGGCACTGCAGGAGGCCCATGATGGACATGTCATCTGAAGAATGGGAGGTGGAGTTGAAATGGTTCGCGACTGGGAGATGCAGTTGTTTATTGCAAACCGAGCGGAGGTGTTCTGCAAAGCGGTCCCCAAGCCTCCGCTTGGTTTCCCCAATGTAGAGGAAGCCACACTGGGTACAATGGATACAGTATACCACATTGGCAGATGTGCAGGTGAACCTCTGCTTAATATGGAAGGTCAGCTTGGGGATCTGCCTCTTGGTCCCCAGAGGAGCTCGAACAGTTCATCCACTTCACCAACACCTTCCACCCCAACCTCAAGTTCACCTGGGACATCTCCAACACATCCCTCACCTTCCTGGACCTCTCAGTCTCCATCTCAGGCAACCAGCTAGTTACTGATGTCCATTTCAAGCCTACCGACTCCCACAGCTACCTAGAATACACCTCCTCCCACCCACCCTCCTGCAAAAATTCCATCCACTATTCCCAATTCCTTCGCCTCCGCCGCACCTGCTCCCAGGATGAGGCATTCCACTCCTGCACATCCCAGATGTCCTCGTTCTTCAAGGACCGCAACTTTCCCCCCACAGTGGTCGGGAACACCCTTGACCGCGTCTCCCGCATTTCCCGCAACAAATCCCTCATACCACGCCCCCGCCACAACCGCCAAAAGAGGATCCCTCTCATTCTCACACACCACCCCACCAACCTCCGGATACAACGCATCATCTTCCGACACGTCCACCATCTACAATCCCACCCCACCACCCAAGACATTTTTCCATCCCCACCATTGTCTGCCTTCCGGAGAGACCACTCTCTCCGTGACTCCCTTGTTCGCTCCACACTGCCCTCCGACCCCACCACACCCGGCACCTTCCCCTGCAACCGCAGGAAGAGCTACGCTTGCCCCCACACCTCCTCCCTCACCCCCATCCCAGGCCCCAAGATGACTTTCCATATTAAGCAGAGGTTCACCTGCACATCTGCCAATGTGGTATACTGTATCCATTGTACCCGGTGTGGCTTCCTCTACATTGGGGAAGCCACGCGAAGGCTTGGGGACCGCTTTGCAGAACACCTCCGCTCGGTTTGCAATAAACAACTGCACCTCCCAGTCGCAAACCATTTCAACTCCCCCTCCCATTCTTCAGATGACATGTCCATCATGGGCCTCCTGCAGTGCCACAAGGATGCCACCCAAAGGTTGCAGGAACAGAAACTCATATTCCGCTTGGGAACCCTACAGCCCAATGGTATCAATGTGGACTTCACCAGCTTCAAAACCTCCCCTTCCGCCACCACATCCCACAACCAGCCCAGTTCTTCCCCTCCCCCCACTGCATCCCAAAACCAGCCCAGCCTGTCTCTGCCTCCCTAACCTGTTCTTCCTCTCACCCATCCCTTCCTCCCATCTCAAGCCGCACCTCCATTTCCTACCTACTAACCTCATCCCACCTCCTTGACCTGTCCGTCTTCTCTGGACTGACCTATCCCCTCCCTATCTCCCCACCTATACTCTCCTCTCCACCTATCTTCTTTTTTCTCCATCTTCTGTCCGCCTCCCCCTCTCTCCCTATTTATTCCAGTTCCCTCTCCCCATCCCCCTCTCTGATGAAGGGACTAGGCCCGAAACATCAGCTTTTGTGCTCCTGAGATGCTGCTTGGCCTGCTGTGTTCATCCAGCTCCACACTTTGTTATCTCGGATTCTCCAACATCTGCAGTTCCCATTATTGTAGAATGCTACTTCCTGCATTCCGAAACTAGGAGACAGAGCAGCTAGGACCCTTTGGCAGTCTTCATGGTTTGTAATTTGAAGCACAAACAGATTAGATTTAAGGGATTGAATAGTTTGTTTCTGCTCCGAGTTCATGCGTTTGTGCTGCATTCTTCTTGCTTCCTGCAACTCAAAGGTTGTCTATTTATTGAACAGTTCAAATTAGTTGTGGTTATAATTTTGTATGAATTTGTGCTTTGCAGTAAATATACTTCTGTTTCTAAAACTTTTTGAAGACTTGGAAATAATATATTATGTTTGTATTACTTACATCCCCTGTAGAAATCAGATCATAGTTATGTTTCATTTTTCAAAATTGCTTCACAGAACTTGACATAAACATTAATTATGTATAATGGCATTACTACTTGGAATTCGTCCTGACCTCACAATATGGGAATGTTCCATTATATAATACTATTTTTATTATAAGGCAAATGAAACTTGATTCTTGGTTTTATGTAGTGGGTCCGTTCTCCCATGGTTTAAGTTTATCCGGTGAGTCACACAGACCACATTCAATCCCAGGCCTGTGCTGAGTTAGTTCAACTCAGCCAAGAAACTGTAGGAGAGCAACATTTGGCCTTAGTTCTCTGAGTCGGGGAGAAAATTTGTCACTCCAGATTACCATCAAGTTATCCCCCTGAGTTGGCTACTAAACTTTGCTAGTCAAGACTTGCACATGAGTTATGTTCCAGAGATCAAGCAAAAAAGATTAGATTGCGAATGAGGCAGAAATGGCACCAACAGACCGCATGGGTCTGTGAAAATCAAAGACCTATCGCCAGTTCCATTGTTCCCATAACAAATATTTAGGAAATTATTGGGAGTCTCTTTACCATCTTATACACAGTTCTGTGGGTTGCATTGGCAAAACTGAGTTTCTGAAGCTCAATATTCACTGTACTTTTAGCACCAATAAACCAGCCTCAGGTCTGCATTAGTGATAATGGGAACTGCAGATGCTGGAGAATCCAAGATAATGAAATGTGAGGCTGGATGAACACAGCAGGCCCACAGCATCTCAGGGGCACAAAAGCTGACGTTTCGGGCCTAGACCCTTCATCAGAGAGGGGGATGGGGTGAGAGTTTTGGAATAAATAGGGAGAGAGGGGGAGGCGGACCGAAGATGGAGAGAAAAGAAGATAGGTGGAGAAGAGAGTATAGGTGGGGAGGTAGGGAGGGGATAGGTCAGTCCAGGGAAGACGGACAGGTCAAGGAGGTGGGATGAGGTTAGTAGGTAGGAGATGGAGGTGCGGCTTGGGGTGGGAGGAAGGGGTGGGTGAGAGGAAGAACAGGTTAGGGAGGCAGAGACAGGTTGGACTGGTTTTGGGATGCAGTGGGTGGAGGGGAAGAACTGGGCTGGTTGTGTGGTGCAGTGTAGGGAGGGGACGAACTGGGCTGGTTTTGGGATGCAGTGGGGGAAGGGGAGATTTTGAAGCTGGTGAAGTCCACATTGATACCATTGGGCTGCAGGGTTCCCAAGCGGAATATGAGTTGCTGTTTCTGCAACCTTCGGGTGGCATCATTGTGGCACTGCAGGAGGTCCATGATGGACATGTTATCTAAAGAATGTGAGGGGGAGTGGAAATGGTTTGCGACTGGGAGGTGCAGTTGTTTACTGCGAACCGCTCGGTTCGCAATAAACAACTGCACCTCCCAGTCGCAAACCATTTCCACTCCCCCTCCCATTCTTTAGATGACATGTCCATCATGGGCCTCCTGCACTGCCGCAATGATGCCACCCGAAGGGTGAAGAAACAGCAACTCATATTCCGCTTGGGAACCCTGCAGCCCAATGGTATCAATGTGGACTTCACCAGCTTCAAAATCTCCCCTTCCCCCACTGCATCCCAAAACCAGCCCAGTTCGTCCCCTCCCCCCACTGCACCAAACAACCAGCCCAGCTCTTCCCCTCCACCCACTGCATCCCAAAACCAGTCCAGCCTGTCTCTGCCTCCCTAACCCCGTTCTTCCTCACCCATCCCTTCCTCCCACCCCAAGCCGCACCTCCATCTCCTACCTACTAACCTCATCGCTGCTCCTTGACCTGTCCACCTTCCTTGGACTGACCTATCCCCTCCCTACCTCCCCACCTATACTCTCCTCTCCACCTATCTTCTTTTCTCTCCATCTTCGGTCCGCCTCCCCCTCTCTCCCTATTTATTCCAGAACCCTCACCCCATCCCCATCTCTGATGAAGGGTCTAGGCCCGAAACATCAGCTTTTGTGCTCCTGAGATGCTGCTTGGCCTGCTGTGTTCATCCAGCCTCACATTTTATTATCAATGTTTACTATTTGTGTTATTGGTAGAAGCTTGAAGAGAACTTTGTAACAAGTTTGTGAGAGATGTTCTAGACATGTTGCAAAGATTCCATTGACATCTATTGGAGAAATTCTGAAGGATTTTAGCAAAATTACTAAAGGTTGTGCTTCCATCCTTCTCCCACCTTCACCCGGTCCATCTTTGACTGTTTCCTCCTCTTCCTCAATTTCTCTGTTTCCATTTCTGAGGATAGACTATCCTCCAATATCCATTACAGACCCACTAACTCCACAGTCACCTCGATTATACTTACTCCCACCCTGCTTCCTGCAAGGACTCCATTCCATTCTCCCAGTTTTTCCATTTCTGTCGCGTCTGCTCTAGTGATACTACCTTCCATCGGGCCAGTTCCAACACGAGCTCCTTCAGTTTCAACCAAGGATCTCTCACCATCCCCCACCCCCTCTCTGTAGTTAACAGCCATGTCTGACCCATTTCCCACACTTCTTCCCTCCTTCCTTTCCCTCCTTCCCAAAACAATAGGCCTCCCTTTGACCACACTTTCAATCCCACTTGTTTCTGTATTCAAAGGATCACCTTCTGCCATTTCCATCATCTCCAGTATGCTGTCGTCACCAAATACTACATATCCTTCCCTCCAGAATTGACAGATCTGAAGAAGAGTCATGACAGATTTGAAATATTAGCTCTGTTTCTGTCTTCACAGATGCTGTCAGGCCTGTTGAGTTTCTCCGGCATTCTCAGTGTTTGTTTCAGGTTTCCAGCATCAACTGTATTTTGCCTTCATTTGAGAACACACTACTTTGTTAAAATTTTTACAATGAACTTGTAACTACCTTTAAGTCAATGCTTTTGAATCACTCACTGACTTATTGCCATTTGTCCGGGAATAGTTATGCAAGAGTATTTGAACAAAAGCACCACACACTATTGAAAATCATTTGATTTTCTCATTTCCTTAAAACTCAAATGCAGTCTATGCAAACCTAAGCTTATTTTCTTCTTTGCCTTGTCTTGTCAGAAACTACATTCATTGTAAGCGTGGCAGTTCTTGTACTCTTTTCATGATCCACATTTTTATTCAGTCTGGAATGTCCCACATTCTTTTTGCTCTCTATAAGACAGTTAAAACCCTGAAAACTATCAAAATCTCTGTTGGAGATCTTTTGCAAAAGAAAGGGCTTAGTGTTATCAAAACAGTTCTTGGGTTGCTTTACTGTACCAATTATAAATTTCAGTATAAATCAATTGTGGTATTTCAGCAGATTTGATCATTCAATGTCATTGAATTATTTTGTAAAAGATTTAACTCAACAAGGGCATGCCCTAAGGCGCACCCACTCAAATCATCACTGTACCCAGGCTAATTCAACACAATGTGTTGCACATCGAAGATCAAACCTTTGTGTTTCCTCAATGCAAACAGCTCAGCCTCAGGTACTTTGTATCAGAGATCAAGATATACAATACTACAACTTTCTATGTGAAAATTATCATTTTGAGAAAAAAGTGCCAAATAGAATTGCAAATTAAATGTGTGGATTTACCAGCAGGCTGGCAAAAATAATGATTTATGTTTGTGAAAAATGCCTGTGTTGGGAACATTTTGGCAATGAGGTTTACTTCAGAGCAGAAGCAAAAGAACATCTTACTGTTAGGAGCTATGCTTCCTGCCTGCTGATCAGTTCTTGTCCAAAAACAGAAATTGCTGGCAAAGCTCAGCAGGTCTGGCAGCATTTGTGGAGAGGAAACAGAGTAAACATTTCGGGTCCAGTTCTGAGGAAGGGTCACCAGACCTGAAACATGAACTTTTATTTCTCTCCACAGATACTGCCAGATCTGCTGAGCTTTTCCAGCAATTTTTGTTTTTGTTTCTGAATTCCAACATCCACAGTTCTTTTTTTCGGATTTGATCAGTTTTAGTTGTTTGGTTGCTGTATTATACAGATTGTAAATATAAACTTTCAGCCTAAAGCAGTTGTAATGTTTCAGCAGATTTGGTGATTGTAGCCAGTACTCAGAGTGAAAGCTACAGGCTCAACTCACTCTCTGATTCAATCTCTTAGATTCACAATTCCAGAAGTTCCACAAATGGAGAAAAATAACGCTGAATTATGCATCAGTGTAAGTGGGAATTTGTTTACAGTTAGAACTTCTGGACCCTTGAAATTGTCCAGTATAGTCACGGGCATTTTCAATAACAAGGACTCTTCCAACTGCCCTTCTCATGTCAAATATTGATGCTGGGTTCAAGTTTGCTACACTATCAATTGATTGAAAACTCAGCTTTTTAAAAAAAAATCTGTTGAAACCTTTAGTTTCTGTCTTGTACTGTTTGCAAAGCCCTGCTCACCTGCAGACTGAACTCACTTAAGTGTCAAGAGAAAACGTTAAGGTAATATCAAAGAAAAACCTAAAAAGGAATATTTTAAGCACTGAAAATCTGAAACAAAAACTGAAAATGTTGGAACCACTCAGCAGGTCTGTGGAGAAGGCAGAGGGATTAATGTTTCGAGCGTGGAGCCTTTGATGCTGGAAATGTCTGCTTTTTTTGAGTTTATGATCAATGTAGATCCCTGAGTAACCAGCAGCAAGTGATAGAGGTACGTAGAATGAAGACTCATCCATCAATGATTTTACATGAATGCATATTGTGGGCACTAGGTCAATTAATATGGCTGTCATCAATTATTTTGGCTCTTGAAGGGAACAATTTGAATAAACATATACAAATTTATATGCGGTACTTCTGAACTGCATTGAAAGGACAATGGGCATTATTGTCAATCAGATATGAAATTTCTAACAGAAATAATATTCTATAGAATCCCTACTGTGTAGAAACAAGCCCTTCAGCCCAACAAGTCTGCACAGACTCATCCCACTATAAGCCACCTAAATCTACACATCCCTAAATACTACAAGCAATTTAGCATAGCCAATCCATCTAGCCCGTGGGAGGAAACTAGAACAGCTGAGGGAACCCGCGCAGACAAAGGGAGAATGTGCAATCCACACACAGACACACACTCACACAAGGGTGGAATTGAACCCAGGTCCCTGGTGCGGTGAGGCAGCACTGCTAACCACTGAGCCACCAGAGTCCTTGTGGCTTGAGCTGTATGTCCAAGCAACCTTCCTTGATAGGTCAGTTTCCAGTCATGCTGTTGAAAGCATATCTTGTACAAGAACCGAATACTGAAATTAATTTATGGAAACAAAGAGAAAGTGCTTGCCCAATTAAGGGTGTGACCTATTGGAGCAGCACAGAGCAGGTACCTGGGTAATCGGTTCATGAGTATAATCATGTATCAAACATTGATCTGAAAGCATTAGGCATTCCTGTCACAATCATCTTATCATTCCAGGTGGAAGCAGATTGAAGCATTTTGCTAACAGAATCCTAACATCTTGCAGCACATCGACTGCTTTCTTTCAAATGTAGTCATGCTTTGAAAAGAAGAAGTAGCTTATTACATTCTGGAAGGTTGGATCCCATTTCATGTTTGCTGGAATAAACACAAGCTGGAATTCTCCTGTTGTGAGTTTCACTTACCATTGTGCCTTCTCAGAAAATTGTTACTCACACCAGCAGATGGAGCTACATTCAAGTTCCTCAGGTGGTTTATTTGCATTTCTATTGGAGCAAGCATCCCAGTGGGTGCTGTTCCACAGCATTCAGAGAACAGTCAGATAACCAAGCTGTGGTCAAGTGATCATAGGCTTAAACTTGGACATTCTAAATTGACCCACAGCCAGAGAAATTGGGCTTGACATTAAACTGGTCAAACTAAATGATGAAGGGTCTAGGCCCGAAATGTCAGCTTTTGTGCTCCTGAGATGCTGCTTGGCCTGCTGTGTTCATCCAGCTCCACACTTTGTTATCTTGGATTCTCCAGCATCTGCAGTTCCCATTATCACTGAAACTAAATGAAACAGCAGGCAGCAAGCGTCACCTCCCGAGAACTGTAGCAACTAAGGTTAAAGAGGTTACAAAAGTTTAGGGTATACCAGCTACAACCAGCTTGACAGTTGAGTACTTGAAAAGTATAAATCAGTTTTTCTCGCACCTTGACCCCCAGCAAGTCCCTGAGGATGTGCATTTTATATCACCATGGCATGGCAACAGTGAAGGGTGTTGGTGCAACTCTATTGGATGCTTTGAACGCCGCTCAAGAACCCATTGGCCAAAGACCACCGGACAAGCTGGAAGGTCCGGGGTGAGGGTGGATGGAAAAACACATCTGGAATCTATTCTCTCAGCGAAGACTTGCAACAAGACTTGTGGTGGAAGACCGTGCAGAAGATCCAGCTGGATAGAGACTAAATATTGTGGGAATTTGGGAAATGATCATATGGTGTTGTTAATATGGAATATTTTGGTCATAAAATCAAATTGAAATGCAAACCACATTGTGTCCTTCTGTCTGACAAGAGTGCTTGGTTAAAACATTTTTAATAAATAAACCTATTGATTTGTCCAAATGGATAATATTTTCATGTTCTGAAAGGTTAAAGACCTGAAATATTAACTCTGTTTCTGTCTCTCTCTGTTTCTCCTCTGAAGAATTCCAACATTCAAAGGTGCTTAATTCCTTAGGTACTTAATCCATGCTAAAAAGAATTTAAAATCTTCACAACCAACCTGGGGCTGTAGAAGGGGGTGGGTATGATTTAAAAGAGGGGAGCTGATTAGACTCATGGAGTGGTACCACACAGAAACAGACCCCTTTGTCCAACTAATCCATGCTGACCAGATATCATACATTAATTTAGTTCCATTTGGCCCATAACCCTCTAAACCCTTCCTATTCATGTACTCATCCAGATGCCTTTTAAATTGTACCAGCCTCCACCATTTCCTCTGGCAGCTCATGCCATACACACACCAGAAAAAATTGCTCCTCAGGTCCATTTTAAATCTTTCCCCTCTCACCTTAAACCTCTGCCTTCTAATTTTGGAGTCCCCTTCCCTGGGAAACAGACTTTGGCTCTTCACCTTATCCATACCCCTCATGATTTTACGAACCTCTACAAGGCCATCCCTTAGCCTCCATGGAAAATAGCCCCAGCCTATTCAGCCTCTCCCAATAGCTTAAATCTTAGAAACCAAGCAAAAATGGCCTAACCAATGTCCTTTGGTGCTGCAACATGATTTCACTGCTCTTTATTTGGTTCTAGCAAGGTGTGTCATCATAATGGCAGAATAAGAGAACCAAGTGCGAGGGAATCATGGTCAGACTATTCACATGGCACCTCAAATACTGCTTCTAATTTTAGTAACCATAATATAAATAATCAAGAACTGAAGACCACAGGAAAGAAATGTGCTTCTATTTTCAATTCAATGGGATGATCCATGAGGGAAGGTTTGAGAGATTTGGATCCTTCAACCTAGGATGACAGAATTTAATCTGATTGAGACAAATGAAACAGTGAGGAGATTAGAAAACAACATCTAGATAGTTTCCATCGCAAAAATGTACTTATCAATAAGTAAGTACAAATGTCCAAAACAATTCTGTTTAAAATATATTCAGGTTATTACCTTAAATGCAAATTCTCTCCGAGCGTAATTTGTCCGGGGCAGTTAGCTAAAAGGTAAACCATTTTAAATTGGCATTTACCGTAGTAAGTAACAAGGTCAAGGAAACTGTTTTGATACTAATACATGACTAAAAAATAATTTTATATTCTCTATTTTGAATTAGCCACATTAATCATACTACTATATGAAAGTAGTAACCAGTCATGAAACAGATGTTTGTACAAGTAGTAACGTTAATTAAATTACAGCTAATGAATCAATTGTGGGAGGTATGTTCATAATGTTGGTAAAAAGTGTGTTTGTTAATTTTTAAATCTTTCTAAAGTGCCCATGGCTTGCTTTTATTTAATGACAAGCATTCTCCTCACTTTGAGGGATCACTACCATTTATGACATATGATGAATTGCTGGATTTCCATTTGAAGATTGTTAATGTACATCGCCACATGTCAGATTGTTATTACAACCAGATGAGGAGGGGTGTTCTGCATTGCTTTTTTAAAACCTCTCACCTTTGGCTGCAAAAAGTTTTGAAAAATCATTTTAGCACATGGTTATCCTGCTTCAATCAAAACTTAATTAACTAGGTCAAAACAAAGGAGCCAAGTGCAAGTCTTCCTTAAGTGAAAGAAAGAGTAATTTATTATCTATTGTCCTGAAAAATATAATAAAAACACATACGCACACAACAAATAAGCTTAAAAAAATGTAGTGTCTATAGAGGCACGAAGGTAAAGACAGCTACTGCTTAAAATTTGGAGCATCTTTGAAGTGTTCAGTTTGAAATCTAAATCTTGACTGCTTAGCTTTTATTTCTGCAGCATTTGCAACATTTGTAGATATGGAATTATCAGTGAACAGCTGTTGATCCAAGTTGCTTTTTTCGTGGTCTTTGAGGTTGAAAGAGAAAAAGGGAGAAGAGCTTTTAGTGTCCTTGCTGTTAGCAATCCAACTTGATTTCTCTCAACTTGTTGCTGAACAACAAGCTCTGAAGTATGTTTCATCTGTATACCTAAAGTCTAACTCCACTGTTCTTCCAATGTACACTCTGTAGGTGGCCTTTCAGCTCCTGATATTAAACTTTATCATACAAATTTGAATTAAATAAGTATAAATTCTTGACAACTGTTTGAATTTTAGTGTCTCTTGATTAAAATTATAAAATTGATGCCAGCAATTTTGTATATTTTATGTGGGTTACTTCAGCTTACTATGTGATCACATCAGCTGTTTGAGTAATTTTTTTATACCACTTTTAATATTAAAGTCAAAAGGTGAAAGTAGAATATTGACAATCCAGATTTAATACAAATGTAACAAAGTGAGTTTCTTAACTCCTTGATAAAAACACCTGAAAGACTACAATATATCCTCAAAGAGTTTGGCGTAATTGCTAAAGAATTTGTCAAGATCAGAGTGAAAGAAATATTAGGAACCAGTTTCAAATAACATGGTAAGGCTGGTACATGCCAGGCACCAAGGGCCTATGATTGGGTGATGTATGCATTCAATGCCCATGTAGTGTGCCCATCCACAGACCTTTGCACCTAACATATACCAGCCTCACTGTAATTTCATGACTCATCTCTGATCCAGTGCCACACTTTGGAGTGCATGGCATCTTTTGATGAAATGCTGCTGCAGGAACGCATTGTCCAGGGACAGGCACCAAGCTCATACATTGGAGCAGGGTTGATCTGAGGCTTGTTACTCACACTCTCAGTGTTCACTTATTTAAGTGCCAGTTGGATGCTAACAGCAATTCCATCTCACCTTACCTTTCGACACTTTGCATTTCAGCAGAGCTTAAAGGTCCACAATATTCCTATCAGACTTTACTGTTTAGAAAGGACACAAAATGAAGGTAGCTTGTCCTGGTTATCAGCAGTGACCAGTCATCAGGATGGACACATACATGGCACTGTGCTTTGTCAATCTCATATCAACACCACGTGCTAGCAACCTATACAGTAAACACTCTGCACTGATTCAGCCAAATGGCCATGTCTCAAAGCCTGGGTGGAGCAGTCCTCAGTCAAGTGAAGTGACTTGTCATCTGTCAGGGGTCATGGTATAGATTCATCAATTTGGAGTCCATGGGCTTGGACACTATCACTGCAGTTTGGGTCTGCACAGTGCAAACAGTTACAGGATTGCAGTAAGGCAGTCAGGCATTGTATGTAGATCAATCAGGACTGTCTACTCAGGGCTATCTGGACAGTGCCATGGGCTCTCTCTCAGTTCCGTGGGTCATGTGAATTAAAGGTAACAAAGGATTTTTGGAGATACTGCTGTGTTAGGGAAATTGAGAAAATCAATGCTGGGGATTGGACGCAGTGACCTGGGCTGCATAGGGTCAAGAATGGTGAAGAGAGGAAGTTTGACTCATAAGGGGGAGACGATTTTCATTGAGAGACATGTGATACTGCGGGAGGGATTGTTATTAACAGTTATTGTTATTAACAGTGACCTTGACAGGGGCACTGTGCAACATGCTGGTGGATAAGATTAATGTGTAGGGCTAGGACTCTGGGGTCAATGATGAGAGCTGTGCTCATTACAGTTTGTGGCAGGCCACGTATGGATGGATAGCACTGATGAGCTGGCAAGATAATGTCAGGCAGGAAGTGGAGCGTGGGCCTTGATTACTGAGCTGAACCTGTGACTCACTGCACCAACTGCAAACTGTGATTCCTGCCATAATCAATTGACTTGAAAATCTGCAATGTGCCAACACCTAGAGTGGCAGAGCCTGTGTTTCTTTCCTGCCTGCACTCCCAGAATCTATCTCGAGTGATGTGAGTCCCTTCAAGTGGCGATTGCATTAATCAGGTATTCCCACAGTACAATTAGCAGCTATCAGTAATCATTGTATCGTACGTGTGATTTGCAAGTTGTGTTTAACTGTGTGGGGTGTAAATACTTGTCACAAGCAATTTACCCAAGTCATTAGTCACTGCAGTTTGCAAATAGTCATCTCTGTGAAGGAGAAGTAATCCTAGATGAACTGAAAATTCATGCCTGTGGGTCAGAAAGCACAAAGATATTGCAAGATCTCAAAGGCTGCATGGGAGCACGTGACCAACTACTTCTCACATATTTACTTACAATTTAAATATTTTGATGATCTAGCTACTTCAGGTCTCTGGAGAAGAGAATTCCATGCCCTCCAGAAGAAAAGTTCCTTTGCATCTCAGTTTTAAATGCATGTCCCTTATTCGCTAGTTCAAGGTTCCCCCAATAACAGAAACATATTCACAACATTATGCCTCAGTCTTCTAATCTCTGATGAACTAAAACATAATCTGTTAAGCCTTTTTTATAAACCAACCTCTTCATTCCAAGAATCAGCTGAGTGAATGTTTTAAACCACCTTTTATGCCAATATATCCACTTGCTAAAATATGGAGACAAAAACTGGTTCCAAGTGTGACCTTACCAAAACACTGTACAATTGTAATTGAGGTATTGTCCTGTACATAAAAAGCAAGACAAATCTAACCCAGCCAATTGATCACCACATCAATCTACTTTCAGTCATCAATGAAATAATGGAAGGTATCATCAACAGTGCTATCAAGCAGCATCTGCTTTGCCATAACCTCCTCACTCTGAGGCTCAGTTTGAGCCCTGCCAGGGCTACTCAGCTCCTGACCTCATTATAGACTTGGTACAAACATGGACAAAAGAGATGAACACCAGCAATGAGAGGGAAGTGACTATATTTGACATCAAAGCTGTGTTTGACCAAGTGTGGCATCAGAAGCTATTGCAAATTTGGAGGCAGTAGGAATCAGAGAAATTCTCTACAGATTGGAGATAACTGTCACCAAGAAAGGTAGGTTGTATTTGTTGGAGGTCAATCTTCACAGCTCTGGGATATCTCTGCAGGGTAGTGTCCTAGGCCTAACCATCTTCAGCTGCTTCAACAATGAACTTCCCTACAACATAAGGCCAGAAATAAGGATGTTTGCAAGATCCCTCAGATACCTAGAGTCATAGAGATGTATAGCACGGAAACAGACCCTTTGGTAGCGAGTTTTGAGAAGATTTGTAGCTCAGGTTGAGGTTCTGGATGTGAGTTTGATCGCTGAGCTGGAAGGTTAGTTTTCAGACGTTTCGTCACCATTCTAGTTAACATCATCAGCGAGCCTCCGATGAAGCGCTGGTGTTATGTCCCGCTTTCTATTTATCTGGTTAGGTTTCCTTGGGTTGGTGATGTCATTTCCGGTGTCGGTGATGTCATTTCCTGTTCTTTTTCTCAGGGGATGGTAGATTGGCTCCAAGACCCTTTGGTTCAACTTGTCCATGCCAACCAGACATCCTGCGTTAATATACTCCCATTTGCCAGCATTTGGCCAATATAACTCTAAAACCTTCTTAATCATATACCCATCCAGATGTCTTTAATTGTTGTAATTGTACAAGCTTCCACCACTTCCTCTGACAGTTCATTCCATACACGCACCACCCTCTGCACGAAAATGTTGCCCCTTAGGTCCGTTTTAAATCCTTCCCATCTCACCTTAAAACCTATGCCGTCTAGTTTTGGGCTTCTCTACTCTAGGGAAAAGCTCTTGGCTCTACACACTATCCATGCCCTTCATTATTTTATGAACCTCTTTAGGGTCACTCCTCAGCCATTGAAAACAGCCCTAGCCTATTCTGTTTCTCAGGAGGACTTGCCAGAAATTCTGAAAAACATGAGGATGGATAAGTCCCTTGGGCCAGACGGAATATCCCAAGTTTGCTACAGAAAGCGAGGGAAGAGATTGCCACACCTTTGATGATGATCTTCAGGTTCTCACTGTCCACTGGAGTAGTACCAGATGATTAGAGGGTGATAAATGTTATTCCATTGTTCACTAAAGGAAATCGGGATAATCCTGGGAATTGCAGACCAGTCAGTCTTACTTCTGTGGTGGGCAAATTATTGGAGAGGAATCTGAGAGATAGTATTTATGATTATTTGGAAAAGCACAGTTGGATTAGAAATATGGTTTTGTGAGGGGCAGTCATGCCTCACAAGCCTTACTGAATTCTTTAAGGATGTGACAAACACATTGATGAAGGTAGAGCATTGGATGTGGTGTATACAGATTTTAGCAAGGCATTTGATGAGGTTCTCCTTGGTAGGGTCATTGAGAAAGTAAGGAGGCACGGGATTCAGGGAAATTTGGCTGTCTGGACACAGAATTGGCTGTCCAGTGGAAGACAGATGGTGTTAGTAGATGGCAAGTATTCAGCTTGGAACTTTGTAACCGGTGGTATTATGCAGGGATCTGTTCTGGGACCTCTGCTCTTTGTGATTTTTAGAAATGACTTGGATGAGGAAGTGGAAGGGTGGATTAGTAAAAATGCCAATGGCACAAATGTTGGTGGAGTTGTGGATAGTGTGGAGGTTTGTTGTGGGTTGCAAAGTGACATTGACAGGATGCAGAGCTGGGCAAAGAATTGGCAGATGGAATTTAACCTGGAAAAGTGTGAAATGATTAATTTTGGAAGGTAGAATTTGAATGCAAAACACAAGGTTAATGGCAGGGTTCTTGTAGTGTGGTGGAACAGAGGGATAATGGAGTCCAAGCCCATATATCCCTCAAAGTTGCTACCCAAGCTGATAGGGTTGTTAAGAAGATGTGTGGTGTGTTGGCTTTCATTGGCAGGGGAATTGAGTTTAAGAGCTGCGAGATTATGCTGCAGTTTTATAAAACCCTGGTTAGATCACTCTTGGAATATTGTGTTGAGTTCTTGTCACCTCATTACAGGAAAGATGTGGAAGCTTTAGAGAGTGGGCAGAGGAGATTTAACGAGGATGCTGCCTGGGCTGGAGGGCAAATCTTGTGAGGAAAGGTTGAAAGAGCTAGGGCTTTTCTCATTGAAGTGAAGAAAGATGAGAGGTGACTTGGTAGAGGTGTACAAGATGATGAGAGGCATAGATAGAATGGATAGCCAGAGACTTTTTTCCAGGGTGGAAATGAGTATTAAGAGGGGCAAAATTTTAAGGTGATTGGAAGAAAGTATCGGGGAGATGTCAGAGGTAGGTTCTTTCTGAGAGTGTTGGGTGCATGGAATGCACTGCCAATGGTGGTAGTGGAGTCGGATACATTAGGGAAACTTAAGTGGCTTTTGGATATGCACATGGATGATAGTAAAATGTGGGATATGCAGGGTAGTTTGATCTTATAGTAGGATAATAGGTCAACAGAACATTGTGGGCCAAAGGGCCTGTACTGTGCTGTACTGATCTATGTTCTATGTTCTTCCTCCTTATACCTTAAACTCTCCAACCCTGGCAGCATCCTTGTAAGTCTTTTCCGAACCCTTTCAAGTTTCACAGCATCCTTCGTATAGCAGAGTGATCAGAATTGCACATAGTATTCCTAAAGTAGCCTAACCAACATCCTGTACAGCTGCAACATGATCTCCCAACCCTTATAATCAATGCACTGTCCATTAAAGGTAGGCATATCAAATTCTTTCTTCATTATCCTATCCAGCTGCAACTCCGCTTTCAAGGAGCTATGAACCTTCAATCTAAGGTCTCTTTGTTCAGCAATACTCCCCAGGACCTTGTCATTAAGTGTATGAGTCCTGCACTGATTTGCCTTTTCAAAATACATTACTTCACATTAATCTAAATTAAATCTATTTGCTGCTTTTCGCCCCTTTGGCCCATCTGATCAAGACCCCATTTTACTCTGAGGTAATATCATTGGTCGTCTACTACAGCTTCAATTTTAGTGTCATCTGCAAAGTTCTTACCTGTAACTCCTATAATCCCATCCAAATCATTTATCTAAGTGACAAAAAGCAGTGGACACAGCACAGATTCTTGCAGCACATCTCTTGTCACAGGCTTCTAGTTTAAAAAATTATCCTCTACCCTCTGTCGGCTACCTTCAAGCAAGTTCTGTATCCAAATGGCTACTTCTCCCTGTATTACAAGTGAGCTAACCTTGCTAACCAGACTACCATGACGAACCTTGTCAAACACCTTACTGAAGTCCATATAAATCACGTCCACCACTCTATCCTCATCAAATATCTTCATTACTTCTACAAAAAAACTCAATCAAATTAGTGAGACAGGACTTGCCAACCAAAAGGCTTTGTTGACTATACTTAATCAGTCTTTGTCTTTCCAAATGCATGTAAATCCTGTCCTTCAGGATTCCCTCCAACAGCTTGCCCACCACTGATGTCAGCCTCACTGGTCTATTGTTCCTGGCTTTTCCTTACCACCTTTCTTAAATAATAGCACCACCTTAGCCAACCTCCGGCCTTCTGGCACCTCACCCTTGGCTTTTAATGACACAAATTTCTCAGCAAAGGGCCCAGCAATCACTTGCCTAGCTTCCCACAGAGTTCTAGGGTACACCTGGTTAGATCCCGGGGATTTATCCATCTTTATGTAATATGGATATTTTCATGATGTTGCTATTTATTTCCCAAAGTTCTATATCTTTCATATTCTTCTCCACAGCAAACACTGATGCTAAATACCCATTTAATATCTCCTCCAACTTCCACAGTTCCACACATGGGTGGCCCTGCTGATCTTTAAGGGGCCCTATTTTCTCCCTACTTACCCTTTTGCCCCTAACGTATTTATAAAATCTGTTTGGATTCTCCTTACCCCTATTTACCAAGGCTACTTCATGTCCCCTTTCTGCCTTCCTGATTTCCCTCTTAAGTATATTCCTACTGCCTTTGTACTCTTCGAGGAATTCTCTTGATCTCTGCTGTCTATACCTGACATATGCTTACTTCTAATCCTTGACTAAAACCTCAATTTCTCTAGTCATCCAGCATTACCTACACCTACCAGCCGTACCTTTCACCCTAACAGGAACATACCGTCCCTCGACTCTGCTTAAGTCATTTTTGAAGGCTTCCTATTTCCAAGCTGTCCTTTTACCTGCAAACATATTGCCCCAATCAAATTTTGAAAGTTCTTGCCTAATACCATCAAAATTGGCCTTCTCCAATTAAGAACGTTAACCTTTAGATCCAGTCTATTCTTTTCCATCACTATTTTAATACTAATATAATTATGGCCACTGGCCCTAAAGTGCTCCCCCACTGACACCTCAGCCACCCGCCCTGTCTTATTTCTCAAGTGTAGGTCAAATTTTGCATCTTCTCTAGTAGGTACATCCTCATACTGAATCAGAAAACTTTCTTGTACGCACTTAAGAAATTTGTCTCTATCCAAACCCTTAACATTATGGCAGTCCCAGTCTATGTTTGCAAAGTTCAAATCGCCTGCCGTAACCACCTTACTATTTTTACTTATAACTGAGATCTCCTCACAAATTTGCTTCTCAATTTCCTGCTGACTACTGGTGGCTCGATAGTTCAATCCCAATGAGGTGATCTTCACTTCCTTATTTCTCAGATCCACCCAAATAACTTCCTTAGATTTATTCCCAAGAATACAACCCCTGCTTACAGGTGTAATATTACTAATCAAAAATGCTACTCCCCCTCCTGTCTTACTCGTTTATCCTCCCTATAGCATCTATACCCTGGAACTTTGACTGCCAATGTTGTTCATCCCTCAGCCACATTTCTGTAATTGTTATGATTTCCCAGTCCCATGTATCCAATCATGCCCTGAATTCATCTGTCTTACCTCTTAGGCCTCTTACACTAAAATAAGTGCAGTTTAATTTATCAGTCCTACCTCATTCTCGGCTTTGGTCCTGCCTGGCCTGGCTGTTTGATTTTTTCCTTTCCCTAACTCTACCGGTCTCTTTTCTAACTATCTCCCTGGGTCCCATTATTGGTCTAAATCCTCCCAAGCAGCTCTAGCAAATCTTCCCACCAGTACGTTTGACCCCTTCCAATCCAAGTGCAACCTGTCCTTCTTATACAGGTCACTTCTGCTGTAGTAGAGTTTCTAATGATCTAAAAATGAGAATCCTTCTTCTCTACACCAACTCTTCAACCACTTATTCATCTGCTCTAACCTTCTATTCCTACCCTTACTAGCTCATGGTGCTCAGAGTAATGCAGATATTACTATTCTTGAGGACCACATTTTTACCCTAAACACAATCCATGCCAAAATGCAGCAAGACTCGGGCTGAAGAGTGAGCTGATAAGTGGCAAGTAGCATTCATGCCACTCAGTTGACAGGCAATGATAATCACCAATAAGGGAGAATCTAACCACTTTAGCTTGGCATTCGTTGACATTACCATCACTGAATGCCCTACTATCATCATCCTGGAGGGTTATCATCGACCAGAAACTCGTTGGTCCCCAAAGCCCCTTCACAAACTACAAGGCACAAGTTAGGAGTTCAATGGAACATTCCTACTTGCCTGGATGAGTGCAGCTCCAACATCACTCAAGCAGTTTGACACTATCCAGAACAAAACAGCCCACTTGATCATCACAACATCCACAAATGTTCACTCCCTCCACCACCAATGCTGACTAATAGCAGTGTGTGCTTCCTACAAGATGTGCTGCAGAAATTCACCAAGGATCGTTTGATCTAGAATGGATCTATGACCAATTACATCTGGAAGGGAAAAGGCAGCAGAGAACACCACAGCCTGCAAGTTCTACTGCTTGTCGCTCACCATTCTGACATGGAAAAATTTTGATATTTATTCACTATTGATGGGTCAAAATCTTGGAATTTCTTCCTGAACAGCATTATGAAGCAGCCTACAGCATTTGGACCTTAGCAGTTAAAGAAGGTAGCTCCCACTGCCTTCTCAAGGGCAGCTAGGGATGAACAATAAATGCTGATGCAGTCAATGACACCCACATCCCATGAGTAAATAAAGAAAACAAAACCTCCCTATTTTTAAACTCCGACCCCGAGCATTAAAGATCGAATTATCATTTGCCTTTTTAATTACTTGCTGCATCTGCATGCTAACATTTTGTGCTTCATGCTCAAAACATCCAGATCCTTCTTCTGCACTCTTTCTAGTCTTTCTGTATTGTAACAATAGTCCTCTTTTTGTTTCTTCCTACCAATGTGATTTCCTCCTTCCTCACAATTTCCTCCATTCAACTCCATTTGCCACCATTTTGGCTCCTCGTGCGACCAATCTCTATCCTCTTGGAGGTGCCTTATGTCCTCATCAAAACATATCAGGCTGTCAATGCATACTTATTTTTGCACTGTCAGCAAATGTGGACGCATTATATCTTAACCCTCCTTTGAATCATGAATACAGATAATTACTAACTGAGGCGCTCGGGCTGATTCTTAAGTCTGATCATCGCTGCTGCTATGGTGTAGTTAAGGTGCGTAATATGGAGGAGGAAGTGATGAGCCAACAAATCCGAACCAGCAGCTGCTGAACAGCCTCCACATGAAGAGGATTTTGGGAACAAGGAAATGGCAGAGGAGTTAAACAGATGTTTTACATCTGTCGTTACAGTGGAAGGTACTTTGAACATCCCAGTAATAGTAACAAATATGGGAGAATGAAATGAGTACCATCACCGTCACTAGAGAAGTATTATTAGACAAACCAATGAAGTTAAGGCAGATGAGATCACTGGCCTGATTGGCTTGCATCCTAGGATCCTACAAGAGGTGACTATAGAGATAGTGGATGCATTGCTTGTAATTTTCCAAAATTCCTTGCATCCTGGAGAAGTGCTAGAGGATTGGGTAGCTGTTAATGTGACAATACAGAGAAGGAGGCAAAAGCAGGTAAACTAGCCTAAAATAGCCTAACATCTATTATGGGAAAATAAGGAAATAACAGCAAGACATTTGAAAATCATAATCTACTCATGGCTTCATTAAAGGGAAATTGTGTCTGACTAATTTAGTAGAGATTTTCAAGGAAGTCTCAACCAGAGTGGATAAAGGAGAGCCAGTAGATGTGTTGTGTATGGATTTCTAGAAAACATTCAACAAGGTACCTCACAAAAGGTTAAGTCATAAAATGGTGTTGGAATTAATATATTGGAATGGATAGAGAATTGGTTCATGAGCAGGTAACAGCAAGGCAGTAGAAGGGGCTCCTTCTCATGTTGGTGATCTTTGACCAGTGTGGTTTACAGGGATTGGTGCTGGCACTGCAACTGTTTATAATATATATTAATGACTTGGAATAAGGAAGGAGCCAAACTGTAGCCAGATTTGCAGGGGATACAAAAATGGGTTGAAAAGCAGTTTTGAGAATGGTACAGACAGGTTACAGAGAGATATTGACAATTAAGTAATTGACAAATAGATTATAATGTGAGAAATGCCAAGTTGTTCATTTTGAATGGGAGATCCAAAGACCAAAATATTATTTAGATTGAGTAAAAGTGCAGAAAGCTACAACATGAAGGAGCTTGGGAATACTTATGCATGAAACACAGAAAGCTAATTCACAGGTGCAGCAGAACATCAGGAAGGGTAATGGGATGTCAGCCCTTATTTCAAGGTGGTTAGAGTATAAGAGCAGGGAAGTCTCACTGCACCTGTAAAGATACTGGTGAAACCATATCTGGAGTACTGTGGAAAGTTTTGGTTCCCTTATTTAAGAAAGGATATCATTTCTTTGGAGACAGCTCAGGGAAGATTCACCAGGACGATCCCTGATATGGGGCGGGGAGGGGGGGGGTGGAGCGATTATTGTATAAAGGCTAAACAAGCTGGGACTCTTCTCATTGGAGTTTAGAAGAGTGAAAGGTGATCCCATTGAAACATACAGGATTCTTAAGGGGCTTGACAGGGTCAATGGCGAGAGGATGTTTCCCCTTGTGGGACAGTCTACGACCATTGGGCGTCAAAATAAAGGAGCACCAATTTAAGACTGAGTTGAGGAGGAATTTATTCTCTCAGATCGTTGAGAATCTTTGGAACTCCTTGTCGCAAGATCTGTGGGGATAGCATCCCTGCGTATATTTTAAGTTGAGATAGATTCTTGATCAGTCAGGGAATCGAGGGTTACAGGGAAGGATCAGGAAAGTGAGGAATGTTGGATCAGCCATGATCCTATTAAATTGTGAATCTGCTTGAGGGGCTGAATGGCCTACTCCTATTCCTATTCCTTATGGTCTTTTGGTCTTATGTCACAGCTGAATGTTCCCTCAGGATGTGCAGGCAGTACAAGAGGATCAGAGTCTCTTGTTTGTGATACCATTTCCTCTGGATGTGTGAGGCACCATACGCTGGCAGGTTAAGGATGCCCTGGGATTGTGCCAGCAGCTGGAGTGGGTCCTCCTAACCTGCTGACCAAAGGTACAAACTGCAGCAATCCTTGATGCTCTGGCTCTTTCCAAGGAGCCTGCAATGGACCTTTTTGTGACCACTCAGTCTTCAACCCACAAATAATGCAAGGCTGCTACCTTGCCTCAACCATGCCACTTCAATTCATTTGCCGGTACAAAGGTCAATGCTGCAGCCTGGGAAGTGGGCTTTGCTACCATCGCTGGCTCCTCACAAGGTACTGACCATAATAGACTATAAGCACATTGTGTCAAGAGTATTATATCACAACCCAGGCAAATGAATCAATAGAAACGGATTCTGTTCCATCAATGCATGAGTCTCTGTATTCATCAGTACCACATCCTATAACTCAGTTTCAGGCACCCTGGAAAATTCCATGATGCCTCGATCCTTGAGAACTCCCATTTCATGGTTCATATCAAGGGCTGGTTGTCTTACAAAGTTGGATATGGGGATATAAGCGCTACCCTCCTCAATCACGGCTGATGACTACATTATACCAATCCTCCAACAGAACTGTGCAGCCCAATCTTCACCCAGAGTCATAATGGGGCAGATGATTAGTTTGCTGAAGATGTCATTTCACCATCTGGGCCATGATGGAGCTTTTCAGTACAGTTCGGATAAAGTGTGCTGCATAATCGTTGCATCCCTGCATTGCTGGAGTAGGCAAAGAAAGGATGGTGGTGGGTGTTGAGCAGCTGGGAGAGCAACAGGAGAGCAAGAAACCAAGCAGCACTTAATGGACACCCAATTCCAGTCGATGAGAGCTGGGTACTGATTAGTCATTGCTGTAATTTTGATACTTGAGCATGTTGATTAAAGAGAAAAATGCGGGCTATATTGGGCTTAGGGGAGAGAGCAGCACTGACTTTGATGGGGTTGTTGCATGAGATTGAATCGAATTAGTTTGATTGTCACATGTATTCTAATGAGTACAGTGAAAAGTTTACTAGTCACCACTTAAGGTGCCAGCTTATGGACAATGTACCTAGCGGCAGATTCTTCAGTACAAGTTTGTGGGAAACAAAAATTTGAAAAATAAAGAAATAAGAAGTCCAGGATTACAGATCCTAGGATTAAAATAGAAAATAGAGAAATAAAACTTTCTGACTGACAGTCTTTCAGTCTAATCCATGGCACCACGCTGGCCTTGACTCCGCACCAGTGAGCTTCACCTCAAGACTGTGAGACCACTCTGGAATCACCTCAGAAGTCCACACTGAGGCCATGGCAGGCTGAAAGACCACCAGTCAGCCAGGGAAATGGGACTAAGGATGTGTAAGCGGTGGCACTTGGGGCCGAAACAGCAACAAATGCAAGATTGTGCAGTTGTATAACGACAGAGTGTTCACCGTGTGCCCACAGAAGCAATGGTTTGTGCCTCCCCTTCCACTGTATGCATGGTAAAAGGAAACTCTGCACTGGCAGCACTTGGCTGGGTACATGGCTGTGCTTCAAGCTGGCACTATGTCCAGGCAGTGGTAAGTACATCCCCGAAGCAATGGTTTGGGTGCCATAGAGACATGGACCATAGGTAATAGACTTGAGATGACAGTGTGAGAAAAGGGAGAAATCTTTCATGAAACTCACCATTGATGACCCTTTGCTGATTTCTGGTAAGAGTCAGCCCTGAGCCTAAAGCGAGTCATGCTTAATGGACTGGCCACCCAGATGATGTTGTAAAATTCTTGTCCTGTGTTGTTTATTATTGCCTTTTCTTTTAATAAATTTTCAAAAATGTATTAAATCTGATATGAAATAAAGAACATCAATTAAGTCACTCACAAATTGCTGGCAAATTTGGGTAGAAATCAGTTGTTAGGCCAAACACAATCTGATGATTGATCAGAGCAGGCAAGTGGGTCTGACTGGATTTGTCTTCAAAGAGTTTACACAGACTCAATGGGTCATTTTATGTTGTTCTATTCTTTGATTCTATGATGCTATATATTATAATTCAACATTAGCCATTTTGCACTGTTGATCAAAGAATGTTAACAGCCTCGCTGTAGCATTGAGTACCAATGCTGAGTGAAGCATTGACAGGGTATGGAACACTGATTCATTCATGAATGAATGATCAAACTAGATTCTCATGGGAAGACCACCCATTGCAGTAAAGAAGAAAACTGATTGTTATTCAATGTAACTATAAGAACAACACTGTATCTGGTGGATGTTTTTATTTTTTCAAACTATAACGCTGTCATTTGTTTTTCTATCAAAAATAAAATGTAACTATAAAGAGAGCAGAAAACAATAAACATTAGTCTGGCATTGCTGCACATGTGCCATGTAATTACACAAAAGTAATGTCGTGGTGCCTTGTTACATCTGTTTTATTGTTCCTTTCTCTTGACAGTGGATACAGAACATTGCATCTTGGTATTGATGCAGCACATTTAATGATAATAAAGCCAACAGCAATTTTGAATTTGCATCAGGCAGTGAGCAATTGTTAATTGTCACTGGTGCTTTTCATAGTTGTGAACCTGTTCAAAATAATGATCATTATACGTCTGTAATTTATCAGTTTCTTGTACTTCCAATATTACTAACACTGTTACACTGCTATACTGGAAACAGTACAGTTGATATAGCTTCAGAGATAATGGGAACTGCAGATGCTGGAGATTCCAAGATAATAAAATGTGAGGCTGGATGAACACAGCAGGCCAAGCAGCATCTCAGGAGCACAAAAGCTGACGTTTCGGGCCTAGACCCTTCAGCCTCTCTGATGAAGGGTCTAGGCCCGAAACGTCAGCTTTTGTGCTCCTGAGATGCTGCTTGGCCTGCTGTGTTCATCCAGCCTCACATTTTATTATCAGTTGATATAGCTGCCTGTTTTTCTTTGCTGCATGTACAAATGTTATTTCACAATGTATCATTCCTCTGTCCATTATTTCAACCTCTGAGTTTACCCAATTCATTTGAATAGGTTACTGCCACTATTAAAATAATGGAAAGTAGCAATGTTGTGGCAATTTCTAAGCTTATTTTAGTGCCTCTAGCATAAAACTTGGGTTCAGGGCATGTATTAGGAATTCTGAGACTGTCAGGAATTTGAATCAAGGAGTAAGTATGGTTCACAGGAGTTTTCTTCTTATTAATTTTATTGCACATAAAACACTACACCCTCTGACATATACCCACAATCTATGTTCCTGGAGCATAAATCATGTCGTGATCTCTGTCAAGGCAGATAACATGAAAATGCATTTGAATTTTTAGATACTAACTAAAAGAATGACATGTTTTAGAACTTTTACTATATTAAGAAACTTAATAAACTATTGACTAAGTGTTTTTTCATAGACAACTTGTACATCAAATAACAGAAGGAGATGTACCCCTTTTATGCTTACCACCATCACACTCTCCTTGGAATTACAATCCTTCCAACACAGTCAATACAACTTCCCAATGGGTTTGCGTCCAAAGGGTTCCCATATCCCTTTGACTATTAAGTTATAGTGAGCACTTTCAATCTTTTACTTAAGTTTTCAGAAAGTGTATTAAATACACCAGTGGTAAAAACTGATGCATTAATTCTTCATGCATGGCCATGCCAGGAGGAATCTCATGGAATTCATAGATGGTGATATAACGCATCTCTTCATCTTGAGACAGTCTGTCTCCAGAATCCAGCTGTGGTAGCTCACTATACTAAGCTGCCTCTGCTTTCCACAATATCTGGGGCCGAGTTTTGATATTCATTGACTTGTGGGAAGCTTATAACCTGATCTCATGAATGATTTCCTCTGTCCCACTGGCCCAAGGCAATTAACCTTGTGTCCAGCTGCAAATGTAAATTAACAACATTTCTCTCAACTCCATTAATCTTAGGAGTAAGAGGATAGTTTACATCAGTGGTTATAACCCAAAACCAACAGTATCTTTCAGAATTCTTGGAAACAGAGACCTGAATTTTTGCGTGCTGGTTAAGTATATGAACTCATTAAATTATCTAGCTCACTGCTCTAACCTTTAGAAAAGGTGTCCTGAATGGGTGGCAGGGGGCGATGGGTTGGGTGTGAGCTAGAAGACATCCGCTGTTGTCGCAAACAGATTGGTAACACCTGCATGTGCTGTTGAACAGGCTTGATTCAATTCTCTGTGGCAGGTTTCTAGCTATTTTCTTATAATCAGCAGTGCGGTTTTGAGGGACTGCTGCAATTTTTTGGGGTGTTATGTTTCAGATGAGACATTCAATGCAACTGCCTTCTCCCTCCTCAGATTGACATAAAGAATCTTATCGCATTACCTGAAGAACAGGCAGTTCCCCATTCTGCTTAAAATCTGTCCCTCAACAAATATCACTTCATCCATGCAAGTAATGGTCACAAAATTAGAAAACAGCTCATTTAAATCATTACTGCTTGCTGTCCCAGGATTACGCACAGGAGTATTAACAAAAAGGAAATGTCACTGAGATATGAAAGGAGATATTAGGGCAGAGAATCAAGTGATTGGACAATGCGGTCACTTTTTAAGGAATATTTTAAAGAAGAGAAATAAGGTAGAGAATGAATAGGTATATGGAAGGAATTTCAGAGCTTATCTGGGCAGCTGGGCTACTGATGGTAAAAGGTTTGAAATCAGTGATAGGCAAGAAGCCACAATTAGAAGAGCAGAGGGACTTGAAACCAGAGCAGATTGAAGTTGGGATAATGAGTGAATGAAAAATAAGAACGTGAACTTTAAAACCATCCAGCTTGTCGTTATGAAAGTTCAGCCTGTTGTCTGGTTTATGCCTAGTATAGAGCTGATAAAGAGAGTATATTTCAGACTAGTGGTTGATGGTGCGCAGACACAAACAGTTATCTCCTCAATCCTGTGCATCAAATCGGGAGATCGTGTTCAGACAACGCAGCAACAAAGTGGCTTCAATTCTTCAAGCCACAATCTGTACACATGTGGCATGCCAACAGAGTTACTGCAAAGGAGCAGCACTCCAAAAGTTTGTTGTTTCAAATAAACTTGTTGCACTATAACCTGGTGTCATGTGACTTCTGACCTTGTCCACCCCAGACCAACACCAGCCCACCACCTTATGACTAATTAAAACAGCATTACTATCTGTTGAAAAGCATATAGGATGTATTCTTAATCCAAGATAGCAGCTGTGGCGTCAGCAGTATTTGGCTCCTGAGCTGTTCATGGCGCACGTGGCTTCTTTGTTGTCTTTCTAGCTCAGTAAAGACTTTTTTTCTGTTTTGGTTGCCCAGGAACCTCCTCCTAATATCATACTGTGGGAGGCCAGGTCCTCTTGTGTCTCAGTCCCCCCTCCATCGCAGGTAGTGGTATCAGAAGATGGGCCAGGACCCCATCAGTTGACTCGGTGCCAGGACCCGTCAGTCAAAGTCTAGCATTGGAGGTAATGCAGGGCCTGAGCAAAGTGACCATCTCGAGCTTAGAGGCAGCAGGCATGGAAGCAAGAGTGCCAGTGGCAGCAGAAAAGGATCGCATTGCCAGGACCCTGGGGAGGATGTCAGATGGCAGCGATTGGTGTAGCAGATAGGGTGAAGCTTACAGGGAGGGAAAGAGGAGCTTTCAAAGCGTTTCAGTTTTAGTAATGCCAATTTAATATTAATTTATTTGGTATTTTACTATTTATACAATTTATTCAGTAATTTATTCTGTAATCCAAGATGGTGCTGGAATGTGCCGACATTATCCAATTTTCACTGTATCGAGGTACAAGTGACAATACATTAAATAAATAAACCATTGTCAACACTACCACTAGGTGGAGCAACATGAACACATGCACCAGATCACACACCCTGTGATTATATAGACTGGGAGCAAACAAAGCATCACACACCACTGAGGGGTCTTAGCTAACCAAGGCATCCCTTCCTTCTCAGCAGCCACTTTCCCCATAATGAGAAAATAATTAAAATAATGTGCCATTGTTGCTTTGCAGCTCTTTGAAATATAATATGCTTTGAGCGAAGGGCAGGGGAAGGGCAATTAACTGCTATTTTCCTTTGGGGTCTAATTTAAGTGCCAAGTGCTGCTCCTAACTGCGCTTGAACCAACAGCACCATAGATTCAGCAGATGGCAACTTTGGCTTCAACATCAAGTGCAAACCACAATCCATTCCTCATTTGTTTGTTGACGCCTGCAGTCCTTTCGGGAGTCAGGTGAATGGACACCCACTCCCATAGCCGTCTTTAATGTGTTGGAAGCAGAAACTCTGAAACACTTTCACAATTAGACATTGGCAGGCCCTTCTCCAGAATCAAAGACCCTGATGAGAAAGTTCCCGCCACTGAGAAATGTTGGCCAGTCAGAAGCCAGCAGCCATATTGAACGTCAGTGTATATTGGATGGCAGGAAACCCTGCCAGTATGACATGGTATCTCCTCTAGATTCCCAGTCACAAGTGACAGTGGGGATTGTGGGGGTGGAGGATGTGGTTCACAAGGTGGTTGTCATTGAGGAAAAGAAAGAAGTTGGCAAAAAGAGAATGGGAAAGCTCTCAGCAGGCCAGCCCTCCTGATGCCACAGCTCTCAAAGAGACACTGAGTGCCTCTGAATAAAGACCCTCCCGCCTCACCCATCGAGCCTGTGAACAACCCTGCACAGGGTTCCTTATTAGACTGCTTTCATTGAAAGATCCCCCCAACACTGCCCCACCGACCGTTACTGCATTAATATCAGGAGATTGGCCAATTGGCCACAAGGTGGGGATGCTACCATTGGAATTCCTTCCTTGGAATGGAGGCAAGAATGTGCCAGGTGCTCCCTTCTGTCATGCTCATCTCTGACCTCTGCCCTCTGCCACCACCACCAAACCTGTCACCGGAAAGCCATTTCTGTTTTCAGGCTAGTATATCTTTTCATACATTTAATATGCTCTGTGTGCAGTGATTAACATCCTAATACATACTCTGACACCCTGTTCAAATGAGTGCAGGACAAGCATTAATGCAGATGACAAATTATGATCAATGTTTTAATTAGTATGATAAAAATAACACATCAGGAAGCTGACCTGTCTGTTACATTTTGATGATTTTATGTTTCGTTTTCCTTGGATTCAGCAATTGGCCACTCCAAAGCCTTTTATCACCAAACACAGGACATGTTCACATTTAATATCCAGATATTAGAATAGTTAAATGGAGACTTATTATAGTTGTATTTTACTGGCTGCCATGGAAATTCACCTTTGGTAGATGGGAGAATGTTGAAATTTTGAGATTATGTGTCACTTTATAATCTGCCAGAAACACTTAATGAGCATTAAATAGTAATCAATGCCTGTCACTATACAGTAGCGCTGTATTTACAATGTAAAAACTAATATACTGATTTCAGAACACGAAGAATAACAAAATCTTCCCTTTTGCAGCCCATTACAGTAACCTGATCTTGAGGTACTTTTAACTTGTGTCTGCCACACTTTTTCACTATTATGCCTGCATTGCCTGTATTCTTTTGACTCTCCTAATCACTCTTTGAATAAAATCTTAATCCAAATTCCTCTGAGAATATTTCAATCTCCATATTTTCATAGCAGGACATTCACAGGATTCAAGATGCTAGCCTTATATTTATAACCGGCAAACAAATACATTGTCAATTCGTTTTTGCTAAATTAAAAATAATGAAAAACATGCAATCAGTATATTATCATCTTGATCATTATGGTTGTATATTTGCAGCTGATCAGTCCTGGTGACTTCTGCTTGTCAAATTACCAGTATGTGGGTACTAGGAAAGAGTTGTCTGAGGTAACACCAATCCTCCTTTCTCTTTGCCCTGTCTGGTAACTAATGGTGGAGCAAATAATGACATTGAGAATCTTTAAAAAGAGCCACCATTCTCAGAAAAATTATTGCATGATCCCAAAAGCACAACAACATTTGGTCAGGTCACTCAGAAGCTAAAGTAACATTCATTATCTCCATCCATAGACTGTGTGACATCAGTGGGGAGAGAGGAGCCAATGTAACTTGAACATTAACTCCTTCAGACCTAATACCTTATACAACCATTGTCACATAGCTACAATGATGGGTTAGGGGTCTTGTGGCACAATGTCAATGTCACTACTTTGCAGACAGGAGGCCTGGCTTCAAAGTTCTACCTGCTCCAGAAACGTGTAATAACATTGAAACCAAATATCTGCGGATAGTATAAATCAGGAACAAAAACAGGAGTTACTGGAAAAACTCAACAGGTCTGGTAATACCTCAGTAGGGTGACTGGACCTGAAATATTAACTCTGACTTTTCTTACAGTCGCTGCCAGACCAGCTGAGCTTTTCCAGCAACATCATGTGTGTGTAATAAAATCTCTGAACAGGGGTTTGGATAGGAAAATGTATCAAAACCAATGATCATCAGGAAATGAAGGAACTCCAACCCCAGCTTAAAAACTGGTGTCATAAAATTGCAAGCACATTCATTATGTTAAGCAATCAATACATAGCAGTCATTTCAATATTTTACAATCCAGAGTTTATAAACCATGCAAGTTTCAAATTTTCAGTTTACATTATAAATAAATAAATATTTGAATATTTGAGCACTCGAAGATTTCAAATTTTAGTTTATCACTGGGAAATTTTATGGAAACGATCCACTGAAAATAAGTTCAACCATTTTGTAATGTTCCTGTTTGTTCTGAGTATGCGAAGAAATGAAGCATTTACTATTACATGGCATCTTATTAACATTCACAAAGATCTACTCATTGAGGGAATGATTATGAAGAGTAGTGACGTTTATGCCAGCAAGCACAGCAACAGTTTGTACTCACCAAGATACCATATAGAGGAGATGAACGACTAGTTCAGCCATGTGGAGAATCAGCCTGTCAGCTGCAAATACATATGCTTGTTACTGACAGAAACAACTTTGATCAATACAGCAGGAAAACTCCAAGCTCTTCTTCATTTTTTGTGCCATATGATTATGTTTGCCTGGCAGAACAGAACAGATGGTATTGGTTTTGGTCTGGTTACTTACCTGAAAGACAGCACCTCCTTTAGTGCAGCAGTGTCTGAGTATTACTCTGGAGCATTAGCCTAGTGAAATGCACGAACAGGAGATAATTTTACGTAATCCGGACGCAAAGGTAAAAGTTATCCCAAAGCCAACCTGACACTTCATAACTGCATGAACAAAATGGTTTTTTGACTTAAGCAACTTTTTATGTGGCTCTCCACAATCAGGCGAACATTTTTTTCTATCAATGTATAATGTTTAATTAACTCTGGCGACATTAAAATACATACATCATACATATCAAATATTAAAGTATGTGTCACTCCAAAGATAAATAAAGAGCTTTCATTGAGATTATTTCTCATAAAATTCATTCACAAAATCATTGTTTTAAAAATTTCAAGCAATTCACGATAAAAGTTTATTCCCTTTTACTTTGTGGTTATCCAATCGTATGAACATCTGATGGTCCTCACAGACTGAAGCCATTAATGCAAATTGCTCACATTAGTAGAGAGAGACTCAACTGGGAAATGAACAAAAAAGCCACACATTGTTTGCAGATGCCATACTATTTTGTAGGATGAATGGGGCTATTAATATATAGAGGAGTTGAGTCAGAAACATGTGTTATGTAAGACAATTCAGAACACTGGATTGCACTTTCAAATTGAGCAAACAACTTTCTAATGATATATAACAGAATTACTCTGTGTACTTAATACATACATATTAACTGTAATTAAACGAAAGAAAATACGTTTACAAAAAGATTTTTTTTCCTGTGGTAACAATTATAATTAAGCTTTCTTTCAATTGAAATAATATTTCAAAACAATGGCAAAATCAAATCCATGTGGGATAATCAAATTGTCAGCTGCCAATACTTATGGCACATTGGAATGCAAATTTTTCTTGTGAGCAGAAAAATGATGGTGTCCTGTTCAAATTCAAAAGAGCACAAACAAATAACAATGAAGGCAAAGAATCTTTAAATCGAATTGTCTTTCAAAAGGACACAAACAACATTTCCTATCTTGTAGCAGAAAATAACGATTGAATACTAAAGCCGAGTCCCTAAGGGGCAGGTGTGAATGTATCACCCACAAACCGAGCTACAAATCTACTCTAAAAACCCTTTGAGTTATAAATGTAATTATATCCACAATGTTAGAACACATAATGCTATAATGAGAAACAAGCTTATTTGGAGAAATTTGTAAGGCTTGTGTGTGTAGAAAATACTGTCAGAATCATTGCACCACCTTGGACAATCCATGATCTTTAATTTTTAAGTACATTTAACCTAACCCATTTCACTCACTCATAGTTTCCATGAGCAGCTTCTTCTCTCTTCAGCTCTCCATTATGTATTCCTTTGTCTTCCTAACTGCTGTGCTGTCCCCATGGGCCCCATCTCCACCTATCAGTGGGGGATGGCATGGTGGCTCAGTGGTTAGCACTGCTGCCTCTCAGCACCAAGGACCTGGGTTCAATTCCAGCCTAGAGTGACTGTCTGTGTGGAGTTTGAACATTCTCCCCATATCTGCGTGCATTTCCTCCGGGTACTCTGGCTTCCTCCCACAGTCCAATGATGGGCAGGTTAGCTGGTTTGGCGAAGCTAAATTGCCCGTGGTATTCAGGAGTCTGTAAATTAGGTGGGTTATAGGGGAATGCGTCTGGGTGGGATGCTCCAAGGGTCAGTGTGGACTTGTTGGGCCAAAAGGCCCAATTCCACACTGTAGGGATTCTATGATTGATTCTATCATTTACTCTTTCCTGTGTTCCTCAGCTCCACTCTTCAGCATATATACCATCTTTTCCATTCTACAATCAGTTCTGAAGAAGGGTCACTGGACCCATTAACTCTGCCTTCTCTCCACAGATGCTGCCAGACCTGCTGAGTTTCCCCAACAATTTCAGATTTTGTTTCCAGCATTGGCAGTTCTTTATGTTTGTTTGTTAACTATCACTAAACTACTTTAAAGTGGACACCAACATTTTTTTGTTCACAAGAAAAATGTGCATTCCAATGTGCCATATGTATTGCTAGCTGGCAAGCTGATTATCCCACATGGATTTGATTTTGCCATTGTTTTGAAATATCACCTGTTGTTGCAGCTCAGACTATGTGTGTGGATGGGTGGGTGTGTATGTGTGTGGGCGTGTGTTTGTATGTGTGCATGTGTGTCTGTGTGTGTGTGTCAGTTTTTTGTGTTAGCCTCTTCAGTGGACATGGACACATAAACATAATGCAAGCTATTTGTCAATAGTATTTGCTTCTCTGTTTGAGTAAGTTTGTTTCAAGAAGAAAAGAAATATTTATTGATAGAAGAAACTTGGCTGAACACGACACATTCTGTAACCTGTAAAGAGATAGCAGGAACTGCAATGCTGGAGAATCTGAGATAACAGTGTGTAGAGCTGGATGAACACAGCAGGCCAAGCAGCATCAAGGGAGCAGGAAAGCAGATGTTTCGGGCCTAGACTCTTCTTCAGAAATCTGCTTTCCTGCTCCTCCGATGCTGCTTGACCTGCTGTGTTCATCCAGCTCAACACCTTGTTTTCTCTGTAACCTGTACAGTTAGCCACATCAACAACCTGGTTAAATTAAATATTTGTTCCAACCAGTGGAGGAGTAAAAGAAGAAATCCTCTAGCCTCAGACATAACATATATTTAGGAGTTCAAATCTAAAACGTCATTGCAGGTTTCTAGTGCATTAGAGGAAATAAAACATGCTGAATGCATTGTCTAGTTTGGAATCACGCGCTCTTGTTACAACATGGGACACATTTTAATACTTTAACAGCATCGTTCACTGATGAACTGAAAACTATGGCTGGGCAGTTGAAGACTGAATTTAGATCAAGGGTTAAGAGACAATAGATGACTAAGACTAATAACCAACAATGTGGGTGTTGAAATAAGAGCTACAGGGAAATGTACAGCTGAAAGTAGACAAGTTAGCTCTGATAAAGATTCAGTTAAAAATGAAGAGGCTAGCATTAGAAATTTAAAAGGGAAAGGAAACCGAGGGAAAGAGAGAGAAAGGGGTGAAGGGAAGAGGAATTGAGCGAGAAAAGGTATTGCAAATTAAAAAAGCTGGAACTAAGAAGGAAAGAGCCCCTTGAATTCAATGGAAATACAGATGGGTACAAATCTACTGGGAGTAAGTATGGAACATTCTAAATTTGTAAAAGCAATCCTGATGGTGAGGGAAGAGATGTAAATGTATTTTTCAATTGTTTAAGAAAACAGTGAAAGAAATGAAGAGGTTTATGGAAAGTTGCAATCAGAGATAATGGGAACTGCAGATGCTGGAGAATCCAAGATAACTTCATAAACCGTATTGCTATACTGTTTCGATGGGGTTTGCTATTTCAGTCGTATCATTTAAAGGCATTCATGTTGCAGTAAAATGCAAATATGATAGCTGATGATTTGACCAGAACTTAACTTTGTTTCCGAATTACCAAGATAGAGAAAAAGGAAGCAAATCCTTATAGTTTGACTTGAAGAGTAAATGACACCTGGAAGGTTGACTCTGCTTTCTTCCCCCAGATGCTGACAGACTTGCTAAGCTTCGCCTTCCTTTTTTGTTGTTGTTTCAGATTTACAGCATCCTTTTATTTTCTCAAGTAAAAGGATACCATATGTGTTTCTCTTTCTTTATTTTCATTCCCTTATATGTTGATGCTTTGTATTGTAACACATCTGAGCCACATTTCATTTCACCCAAGGGTGGAGCTGTTATAGAGCTATATGATTCAAACATTATTTTGAACAATTCTATGGTCACATATAAACACATCTTGAGCTTTGGTACAAATCACTCTTTGTAAAGAAAAAGGCATGGGGATATAACTAACACTATTGCTTCTGTAGGGAGCAAGGGAGCTTGGATAGAATCATAAAGCTTGGAATGTGAACCAAGAGATGCTACTTTCTTGCAGCCATGCTGAATTTAAGCAACGCTTACTAAAACTGGTCATTCAGAAGCAGTCAGTTTTATACACACTGTGTGAGTCATCTGGACCCAATAGGCAATTACAGCAGCCATTTAAGGTCAGTGAAGTCCTTTATAAAATCATTTTTAATCCATGTAAAACTTAAGTATTAAAGTCAAATCATGAGAAATAAATATTTATAGGCTATTTTGCCTCCAATCATAACATTTTATACTCTGCCCTACTTAGAGAGTTTATATCATATTGCCGTAAGTAACTATATTAATGACATCTTAATAAAGAGAGGGGCTTCATTATTTTTCCTCCCTTCCTATCCTTTCAAAATGTCAAGTATTCCTTAGTACTCAGATCCTCATCTCTGTACTGTCTGTCATACATCCTGACTTCTGCATGAGCTAACAGTGGATCATTTTACACAGATGTTGCTTGCATTTGGATATAGAGCCATTAACTGATTTTCCTCAACCACTTTTGTAATCTTTTATCCAATCTGTTGTTGCAATGTTGCATTTGCACTCCCTGCTCCTTCCTACCATGTTACTTTGGTTATCATGAGACAAATTGTTACCCAACTCAATATTTCATTGTCTTCCTTCTCCTCTCTCATGATCCCTGCTCCCTTCTATTCAATTTAATGTCCTCACTACCTCCTAAAATTGTATGACTCATGAGAACACTAGTCCCTGCAACGTTAAGGTGACAGTTGTCCCAAGAGTATAGTTTTCACTTCCCTCCATACTGATGTCAGTACTCGATGAATCAAAATTTATTCCTCCCACGCTGGTCTTTGAGTCACACATTTATTTCTCTAATTACCTATGGCATTCTGCTCTTGGATAAGGAAATAATCTAAAAACTATTACCTTGAATATTCTGCTTCTAACTTTATCCCTTGGCTGTGTATACTCCCTAAACAGAACCTTTTTCCTAGTTCTATGTAAGTTATTGGCACTTACACAGACTGAAACAACTATATTAACCTCCTCCCATACAAGTTCCATTCCTGCTTAGAGCAGATGTCCCGAACATGGGCAAGTGAACCTGAAAGTACCTCAGGATGCACCTTTTGCTATTGAAAACTGAATCAAACACTCTCAACAGATTTCCCTCTGTCAACACACGTACAAAACGCTAGTGCGGCCTCATTTGGAATATTGCATGCAGTTCTGGTCGCCCCATTACAGGAAGGATGTGGAAGCATTGGAAAAGGTGCAGAGGAGATTTACCAGGATGTTGCCTGTATGGAGTGCAGGCCCTATGAAGAAAGGCTGAGGGACTTGGGTCTGTTCTCATTGGAGAGAAGGCAGCTAAGAGGGGATTTAATAGAGACATACAAGATGATCAGAGGACAAGATAGGGTGGACAGTGAGAGCCTTTTTCTGAGGATGATGACTTCAGCTTGTACAAGGGAGCATAGCTTCAAATTGAGGGGTGATAGATTTAAGACAGATGTCAGAGCAAGGTTCTTACTCAGAGAGTGGTAAGGGCGTGGAACGCCCTGCCTGCCAATGTAGTTAACTTAGCCACATTAGAGGCATTTAAACAGTCCTTGGATAAGCATATGGATGGTGATGGGATAGTGTAGGGGCTTAGATTAGTTCACAGGTCGGCGCAACATCGAGGGCCGAAGGGCCTGTTCTGCGCTGAATTGTTCTATGTTCTATGCTCTAACACATTGTTCCTATTTATTCTGCCAGCTACTTGCTTCCCATGACCAGCTCATTCTTGCACTTTGCAGCCTTTGCTCTCATCTATAGAAAGTTCCAGAATCTTGAAGCTGCTAAACAATTACAAGAGCTGGAGTTCCTTCACTTAAATTGTCTTCCTCTCCTTACCCATCTCATTTGCAGTCAACATCCTCCTGATCCTGATAACAATCAAATAATCTCTACAGTGTGGGGTGCCATTTGGCCCATACTGACCCTCCACAGAGACTCTCACAAAGACCCACCCACCACCACCCCCACCCCACCCATAACCTTGCACTTCCCATGGCTAATCCGCCTGGCCTGCACATAGTCCATGGAAGGAAACCAGAACAGCCAGACTGACACAGGGAGAATGTGCAAACTCCATGTAGACAGTCACCCGAGGAAGGAATCAAACCTGTGAAATGGCTGTGCTAACCACTGAGCTACTATGCTGTCCTATTGACCCTACTCTAAGGAGAGTGATTGCTTTAAGTGTGCCAGGCCACATGGGGTTTGTCAAACCTGGCATACGATGTCTGACTTCGCCATTGGCACGGATCACCTCTGACCATTTCTCTTGAAATTCAGAGCCTTTGCCTGCCCCGCTTCCAAGTCATGGTGAGATAACTTCTTCAACTCCATCTGCTCCTCCTGCCTGTTGCTTTCAGTGCTAACATTGCCACCTCCTGCACAGGTATCCTGGCCACATTTTCCTGCTGCTGCCAGTGCCACCAGGAAAATCCTACAAAAAGAAACAACACAGTAACACTAGGAAATGAATGTACTGGTCACACAAAACCTCCATTTTGAAGAGTGCAAAACGAGGCAGACTAGTAGATCTCGCTCTCCAATTTTTCTCCTTCCGAGCCCTTAATCAGCAGTACTTGGAAAGGTTAAGTGGGAATTCCTTTCACTTCCTTCCTCATATCATATTCTTCACCCAGAGAGCTGGCAGTGTTGCACTTGACCGCCTATAGCAAGGAACGATCCAAAGGAGCATCGACACGAATTTAGATTTACATTTATTGTCACATGTGTATAAAAATACAGTGAAAAGTGTTTTTTTTGCATTTTGTAAAGCAAAGTATTGCTACACTTGGCACCATCTTGAGACACTAATTATAATTCAAGGTTTTACTACAATAGAATTCATATTTCTCTCTTCTTTTTGTTCCTCCTCCATTATTCCTTTAGTCACAGTTTGACATCTACCAGTGTCTCTGGGGTCTTTGATACAGGCCCCAGCCACTGCTACAATCACAACTGCCACACCTGAACTGGAGCTTTTGGTGAGTTCTGCCCTGTCTCCCATCCAAAGCTTCTCCAGATGACATTACTGGTCATCGGTTGTTGAGGTCCTCCACTGCCCCTTTCCTTGACGCTTCCACTCCTCCAGGCACCCAGGCCTGCGGACCTGAAGCCTTGGCTCAGCCTGTGACGCCAGGCCAGGGATGTCAGCCTGGGGCCTGCTGCTCACTCACTGGGAGACCCCAGGCTGGGGTCGAGCTGGGATTTGCACTTTCTAGCCAAGCCCAGCAACTGTGCAGTGAGATTTGCAAACCGTGCACATATACTCTGTGGTCAAATGCCATGAAAGGAAGCATAACATACTTTATTTATTTATTTAGTGAATACAATTCCCTGCAGCCAAGCAACCGCCTCCTCATTTGCTGAGTTTAAGGCAATTAGATCACTTCAAAGTCTGTTCGACAGATGTTCCTTTGCAATATGCAACATTGTTTATGTCTCTCTCCAAGGGTTTTTACTGAGGATTGGGAGGTTGGCTATGTAAGGGTCCGTTCATGAACTGAACCTGTTTAGTAAAGGATTTTCTGGATGTGGTAGTTCAAATCCGACAACCCAATGGATAGGGTTCATCTCAAGGAATTTGTCAATGATCCCCATGTTTCCGAAATCTTCTTTGCTCAGGAAGGCGGGCAGTCACATGGTGAAACCAATCATCATGGAGTGGTAACTGAGATGCAGCGTGGACGGTTTCTGCCAGACAATGGGTTTTCATCAATGAGTGAATGTGGTGAGGTCTGATGTTTTTGAGGACATAAAGCCAGGGGATGGGTATTAATTGGAGGGGAGGGTGGGGATTAAATCAATTACAGCGCACATTGTTGCATGCAATGGAATACCAACACATTGGTTGTGTGATGCCCTTAGCCAGATGGGTGCACAGTTTCCTGCTTTGGAGCCAAATGTGCCAAGCTGAGATAAAGTGTGGAGCTGAATGAACACAGCAGGCCAAGCAGCATCTTAGGAGCATAAAAACTGATGTTTCGGGCCTGGACCCTTCATCAGAAACCCATTATCTCTGGTGCCAAGCTGAGATCCTGCTTTCACCTCCAACTATCCATGTAGGCGCACGACTCAGCCTTGCCACCCCCTCTGAGGACATGAGGCGCATCAGGCACATTTCCAGAAGGCATTTGTGGGGAGTACAGTGCCTCAATGGTTAATACAACTGTTTTGCAGCACTAGGGGCATGGGTTCGATTCCAGCCTTGGGTGACATCATGTGGAGTTTGTACATTCTCCTGTGCCTGCATGGGTTTCCGCCAAGTGCTCTGGTTTCCTCCCAGAGTCCAAAGATGTGTGGGTTAGGTGGATTGGCAATGGGAAATTGTCTATACTGTTCAGCAATGTGCAGGTTGGGTGGATTAGCCATAGGAAATGCGGGGTTATGGGTTGCTGGGTTTGGTTGAATGCACTTCAGAGGGTCAGTGCAAACTTGATGAACCGAGTGCTCTCCTTCTGCACTGTATGGATTCTATGATTCTTTGAGTCAGAGCAAGATGCCTTTCTCTTCAACCGTCAACCAAGCCTGCAAATCCCTCACTAAGGGTCTGGCCTAGGGCTCAGCGAGAAGGCGCCCAGGGACCATAGCAGCACAGATGAAAGCCTGAGATATGGTTGCTGGCAGGCCATCCACAGATCAGCTGACTAGGATTAGTGACAGCAACAGGCCCTATTTATTCTTCATTCTCTCCAACTCATCACCTGACCCCCTGCCAAAAACAAACTGTAGACGACCCGAACCCAGGCCAGAATCAGATCAGATATTCTCACTAGTAGGCCGGTGTACCATAGTGCAACAGCGGTAGTTGCAAGGCCCAGGAGCATCATGCTCATTGTCAGGCCTCACTTGACGCCATGCTGGATATAGGCAGTGAACCCACATGGGCTGTGCCTCTCCCTGCTCATGGAAACCAGCTCAACCAATTAAGAATCATCTCCACCTCAGAGGACCCATGCTGCAAAATAAAATGCCGAAAGATCCCAAAACACTCACCAGCAGCAAAACCTGACAATGGCTAGTTGTCACTGTGAGACTGGGACTCTAGAATCGGGAAGGCCTCAGGATTTATTTCAACTGAAAACAATCAAATTTACAGAAATCTCTCGGAAATGTCTGGCAGAAGATAAACAGTGAGGAATAATTAAAGTTTTAATAAACGGCTGGGACACAGTAATTTCAACTGCAATTTCAGTGGAAAGATTTATAAAAGCATCAAGCTAGCAAACTTTATTTAAAAAATTGTCTGGAAACAAGTGCTTGGTGCCTTAGACTATGAAAGGTGGGAAGATGTCCAATTTATCCAGGGAGCAATGGGAAAACTCTATCTTGGACACAGAAGGCAGGAAAAGTCTAGATGTAGTGGGTAGCTATTATTTTGATTGTTGAAAAAGGCATAAATGTGGATAAACCCAATGATCACCATAGAGATAAAGTATTACAAAGAAACAGGTTTCTAAAGCTTGAGAGCAGTAAATTACTCTTGAACATCCAACAATGAAATTTAAACCTTTATTGAAGAATTCAATATTGTATTACGGAAACACAGAGTTAAAAAGACAGGCAAATAAACGAAATGTTGCAACGTTGCTGCAGCACAAAGCCCACTGAGTTCTCTGGTCATTTAATTTGAAACAGCAATGGTAAATACAAAATGTAAGCTTAAAGAAAATGAAAGTGCACATATCAATGAAATGATATACAAATGTAAACCACCTTCACTGTAATAAGATTACACTGTGCTTTGGGAAGAATTTTTAAAAAGCTTATGCTTCTTAACAGCTTCAAGGTCAAAAAAGGAACATATAGAATACAGGATTGGATTCATGGATGCAGCAGCTCTTAAGTTGCACAATACAGGCTCAAAATTTGAGAAAAAATGAGGACTGCAGCAGTCTGGGAATGGAGTAAAGGATTTCTATTCTGGCTTTTGGAAGGAACAGAAGTATCTGTATCAACTTTTTAAAGTCCTGATAATTATGCCTGACCAAATGTAGTTGTAATTATTGTTATCCTGGAATAAACTTTGTTATAGAGTCATGTAGAATGGAAACAGACCCTTTGGTCTAACTCGTCCTTGCCAACCATATTTCCAAACTAAACTAGTCCCATCTCTCTGCGTTTGGCCCATATCGCTCCAAACATTTCTTATTCATGTGCTTATCCAAATGTTTGTTTTTAAATGTTGTAACTGTACCTGCATCCCCCACTTCCTTTGGAAGTTCATTTCACACACAAACCGCTCTCTGTGTAAAAGAATTGCACCTCATGTCTATTTAAAGTTTTTCTCCTCTCACCTTAAAAATATGCCTCTTAGTCTTAAAATCCTCTATCCTAGGGAAAAGACACCTGCTATTCACATATCTTATGCTTCATGATTTTACAAATCTCGATCAGACCACTCTCAGCCTCCACTGAAAATAGTTCCAGCCAATCCAGCCTCTCCTAATAACTCAAACTCTCCACTCCCGACAACATCCTCATGGTCTAAGAACGGTGTTTGTTCTGTAGATGCTCTAAGATGGTGTATCCTCTTCCAGCAATCACTAAATAGACCCAAGATAAATCAAAGACAAAGAGGGCATGGTGGCAGTGAACTGCCTCAAGCTGCTCTTACCCAGTACCATGCACTGGTAGAGATTGCAAATGTGACAGGGTACCATGTCGTGATCTTGGAGTTCTTAATTTTCATAAAAGTTGTTTTATGAAGAAAAATTGTTACTCTGAAAGATTCGATTTTTGAGATAAACATCAGGTCGAAAACATACGTTCTGTTAAGATTTCTTCTCATCTTCTACTTTCCCCACTTCACAGTCTTCCACGATATGTGTTGTCTGAAGCAATAAGGGTTTGGGAAATCAAATTAAAGCTCAAAAAGCTCAGGAGAAAACTTCAGCAACTCAGGCTGTGCCTGTGGAGAAAGAGAGAGTTAATGGGCTGGATTTTCAACCTGCAATGTGGCATGCTTTGAAAACTGTGCTCCTAGCTGACATGTCAATCTTACAATGTCTCCTACCATGCTACACTCTTTAAAAGGAGACGAGGATGGGGGAGCCAAGGGGAGTGATGGGGATGACAACCTGCATGTCTCCAATTAACTTGCTGCAAAGTTCATTGAGGAGCTTGTTAACAGTGTGGAGAAGGACAGAATCAAATTTTCAAAGGTACACACAGTCTGGGACATGCTAGTGTATAGCTGTCAGGAGTGTAGTGGGAAGCCATTACTTATTGCAACTACTGGTTTCAAATCTTGAAACAAAAATAATAATAATCAAACAGTGAGATAGCAAAAACTGCAGATGCTGGAGTCAGAGACAACACAGTGTGGAGCTGAAGGAGTACAGCAGGACAGGCAGCATGAGAGGGGCAGGAAAGTTGATGTTTCGTGTCAGGACCCTTCTTCGGAAAATCAAACTGTGATGCTCACACATTGTTTATTAAATTTCTAATGCTTAGCAGTTGATAAGTGAGCACTTGTACTTTTGTTAGGACTTTGTGCCTGCTGGCCTCACTATTATCCAACCTGCTCCAATTGCCCAGGAAACAACAACTCCTGTCATGGCTGCCATTGTCCGTTGAAATAGCTTTCCAGAATTCATTACTCAAGGCATTTCCCAGTGCATCTAATGCGGCACTGTCCTTTTGTATCTCCACTCTTCATGATATCAATTTATTTGACCTTTTACCATTAAAATGTTTGTCATTTACTATCTCGTGCCCTCCAGTTGATCATGCCACTTCCCTTTTGTTCGTTTAACCACTTTCTCCTGTTTCATTTGCTCAAAACCTATTACATTTCCAAGCACTCTCTGAGCCAGTAAGGGCATTTACATTAAAAAAAGGCACTATGTTTCACTGACATGGGAGAATCACTGCCTGCAAGTCTCCCTCCAAGCCATTCACCACGCTGACTGGGATACAAATCACTGTTCCTTCAGTATCACAGGTTCAAAATGTAGAATTCCCTTTGATACAGCCTTATGGGTGTCCCTATGCTAACAGGTGGCCTTCTAAAATAAACAGTGCTCTCAGTGTATGACCAGTTCCAAGCACATCAAGCTGAAGCTAGGAAAGAAGGGATATGAAATTGAAAACACAGATAGCTGTGATTCTAGGCAGTCTCACTTGCTGGCTGTACTAACTGGGCATTTAGAAGAGTAACACATTTTAAACATTTATGTTTGAAGAATGGGTGATGGTTGGAATTTTCAAGTTGCTGCTTGACTTTAACAGGGCAAATTCAGTGGAAAGCCATTATATAGATATGTGAGTGGGTGAGAAAGTTGTGAGGATGAGTGAAATGTGAGATGAGTGTAAAGTATTCAAGAAATGTGATATTCAGGAAAGCCCTGGATAGCAGTGTGGATGACATTCTATTTAGGGAAAGCAACAGTTCACATAACAATGATTCTGAGTGAAACATCAGCGATGAGGGGTTTATAGGCTTTTACTTTGAGTAAAATGTTGTACTGAATTATTAGTTTTATTCTGTGATAGCAAATGCAAATATTAACTAAATTTATGCATTGATTTTTTTTCTTGGATATTGTTTTCTAAAATTTGATTGCATTTTTAGTACAATGTATCTTGTAACCTGGCTGGTATGTTACGTACTCACCTAGCTTATTATAGTCAGCAAATTACTCAGCACATTACTCTCAGCATCCTTATTTAAGGCATTAACAAAGATTGTAAATAACTGTGGCCCTAGCAGAGATCCCAGTTGCAGTCTACCAGTCACAGCATGCCAACTTGAAAATGGTCTGTTTATCCTTACTCTACTTCCTGTTGATTAACCGATCCTCTCCCCGCAATAATATATCATACCCAAGGCCATGAGCCCTTAAATTGCATATTAACCATTTGATGCATTGTCAAGTGCATTTTGAATGTTCAAGTTTTTGTTTATCTATCTCATTAGCTGCATCCTTAAAAGACATCAAGCAAATTTGTTAAACATATTTTACTTTCATAAACTATATTGGCTTTGCCTTATCATACTGTGATTTTTCTGAGTGCACTTCAAGACTTTTTTACTTACAGTTCCCAGCATTTTCCAGTTACACCTTCCAAACCTACAACCACTTCCATGTAGAAAGACAAGACAAGGACAGCAGATATATCGTAACACTACCACCTTCAACTTCCTCTCCATGTCCCTCACCATCCTGGTTTGGAAATATGTCACCGTTCCTTCACTGTCGCTGTGTCAAAATCCTGGAATTCCCTCCCTAATGGCAGGAGGACTGCAGTGGTTCAAGAAGGCAGCTCACCACTACTGTCCCAAAGGCAACTAGGGATGGGCAATAAATACTAGCCAGTCAGTGACACCCACATCCCACAATGAAGCAAAAATGGCAAGAGTGCCAGCAACAGGAAACCAAGGACACTTGTGGATATTTGTCCTTAATCACGAGAAGAAGGGAGCAAGGGATTAAAGCTATGGTGTTACACAGGGATATGGTGTTATTGCATTCACTGTGATGTCCCTTTAAGAAGAGTAACATGCACCTCTGCCAAGTAGCTGAAAGTTACCACATCACCGGAAGTCATGTTTACTGTGCATTATAGTACCCTAGGCAGAGGATGTGACTAGACTGTCCTATTTTAACTGTAACTAAACTCACCAAAGATCTTCAAATAAATGGCATCTACAAACCCCATTTGTGGTACATTTATATAGCACCACATGGCGTGCAGCAGTGATTGTACTCATTAACCTGCAAAAGCAGAGCTAAGAAGGCAATAATACAGGACTGAAGACTACAGGGACAAACAGTAAAGCACACCAAAAGAGAAAACTTTCAGTGCTGCTGATTAACCTGTAGGCATATTGTTTGCCTAAGGTGTTACAATGCAGGGTTAATGAGGCTGTTGATCATGCGATGACATTCACATATTCGGCTTATCTGCACAGTGAAATTCTTATAGACACTTCATTCTTACAGTGATAAATAATCAGAGAGGCAGGCCATTGAGGAAGGGATGTTTAATTCTAAATTTTGACCATACCTGATCCCCTGGCATTGCACTGGTTCATAATGAGGAAAACCTTTTAAGTTACTGACCTTGATTTGGTCCTCACAAGGGAAGGTGTCAGACCATGAGTTTCGTTGTTGAGATAAATCTCAACAAATCATTTTAAAAGGGGAGAGTGAGGGAGAAAAATTGAGGAAGGAATTCGACAGAGATTGTGAGATTTCAGTTGTCTGTAATCCAAGCCTTCTGAATGACAACAAATCACACTTGATTGAATTCACTGGTGGGAAAAAATGCAGAGTCTGACAATAATAGCTAAAGCTCATTGCAAACATCACAATAAATTCTTCTGTCTCCACAGAGACTTCTTTCTATTTTGTGAGAACTTTTGTTTACTGTGCCTTTTGTTTGTAACTGGGTGAGGGACAGTCTCTGCAAATCCATGTTGAGAGAAAGGAAATCTGTCCATGCCCTTTACAATTGAGTTTGTCGCAATGGTGATATTAAATGAAAACAAAGTTAACCTACTTTTTTACCGACTTTTCATGACAATGATTTGTGAGTCATCAAAATGTAAAACCTCAAGGCCAGATGTACTGGAATCGAAATAGATTTCAATGTGTAAAAATAGACATTTTTCCAAACTCATTAGTGACAACCACACCCATATCCTTCAACATGGCATCTTTCCTCCAAAGCATGGCCAATTTGTCATAAGAAGTTCTCTCCGCATATTGTCGTTCTAATTTATTTTTATGCTTCTGAATGCAATGATAGGTTAAATATCACCAGTGAAGCTTTTAATACCTCTACACCCCTACCATCCGCAGCTGGCAGAAACTGGATGGAATAAAAGGTAAATTCCAAATGGTGCGCTTCCTTTTCTATTCCTACCTGCTTTGGCAATTTTAATGCTACCATTTACTTGAGTGATGGAGACACCTATCTGATGTGAGCAGGATTCAACTGAATTGATGCAAATCAGAATGTTACAATGTCGTCGATACCCTGATGCAATTTTAGCTACTTATTGAATGGCACATCCATTGTGGATAGCCTGCAAAGATTCTATCACATCAACATCAAACTTCACTTTGTTGTTCTATGACCTGTAAGCACTACTCTTACTTTTTGTCTTTCCAGCCTATAAATTTGCAATTTTTAAACGTTTCCCTCGCCCAAGTGGAATTTTAATTTCTGTTTGCTGGATGCCTGAGTACTAACTTAAGACATTTCCTGCAGATCACCGGGATCCAATGCTGTCTAAAACTGCCTTAGAGTGAATAATACATAATAGTTTCTGAATTAGTTGATAAATGAGAAGCTGAATAAGTTAATTCTCTTCAGTACACATTTGGGTGTGTACCGAATGATGCTATAGATCACCAGGAGCCAACACAGTCTGTAACTGCCTTGGAGTGAGAGTAAAAATCTGCTCCATGCTGTTCCTAACGCTCCTGTTGCAGTGCATTACTCACCAGATCTGATCTAACACTTGACTGACCAACTGCCAAACCTGTTAACCTGTCTGACACTTGAAGAAGAATTGAGACTCCAAAAGCTTGTGTCTTCAAATAAACGTATTGGACTATATCATGGTGTCGTGTGATTTTTGACCTTGTCGACCCCAGTCCAACACCGGCATCTCCACGATGTAATATAATCCTACCACTGATTGTTATTTCTGCCTGGTTGAATTTTGTCACGTGCTCATTGTCTGGTTCGTAAATGTTGAGCTCGTCCAGGTGCAGACTGCCTGCATGAACAGCCTGCTTAAAACTGCAGCAAAAAGAAATCATTAAACTTTCGCCATTGCTAGTGTATAGGAGACAGCTAAATGGATTCCGCACTGCTTGCCATCATGTTATATGAACTCTCCATTCTATTGATCACTATAAGATAGACTTACCACCTCCATCTTCTTCCATGGCAGGAATCTAAAACAACTTTGTAGTCGAAGAGGTTCTTGTACTAAACAACATGTAGTTTATTTCATGATTTCAACTAGATTCAAGTTACACTGATGTTTTCAGAGACATTAGAAAGACTCAACATTTGGTCTTAATCCTCTGAAATCCTAAAGTGACTGAGCTTGCATGAACGTGATTATGGGTGGTGCTTAAGGGACTTCTCAACATTAACCATTTCAGACCCCTATACCCTTATGCAGGGAGCCCATTAACTCAGTAGATTGGATTGTTAGTTAGTGATTTCAATAGTATGGGCTCAATTCCCACACCGGCTGAGTTTACCGAGAAGGGCACTCCACTTCAACCTCTCCCCTCACCTGAGGTGTGGTGATCCTCAGGTTAAACCACCATCAGTCATCTCTCTCTCTCTCTCTCTCTCCCTCTCGAATGAGAGAGCAACCCTATGTTCTTTTATGATTACAGTGACAGGAAAAAGAATTGATGCAACAATCCTCATCTTCCTATGCTGCAGAGGTCCAGAAGACCCATCCAAGCTATTATTAAATTCACAAAATTGATTAAATCAGTGGCTGTCAAAGAATTAGACTGGCATTTGGCTACTTGTTCCTTATCCAATTTTTACTGAACCTGGAAATGGACATTCGAGATAGTTAAAATGTTAACATCTGATCTGAATGAAATCTTTGTCCTTTTGGGTAATGAATTGTAGCTTCTTGTTTCAGTAATTGTAATCAATAGGAATACAGGATGCTTTGTGTAAGTTTTATGCCAAGGAGGGCCACATTCTATTAAAATGCATCAATTCTGAAAGAACAAATGAATATGTTCAAATTTCTGTATTAAATTAAAATATATTTGTATTAGTGATTGGAATCTACATCATGCTTAACTGAGTTAAATCATGCATCCAACATTTAAAACTTGTATTAGCTCAATTTTTCATTGAATTATAATGGTTTTCTTTTCAGATCCCTTTACTTAATTTGGTTTCAGAATTAATTTTCTCAAGTGCAGTTCTCACTGACCCAATTTATATTGTAAGGTCTCAGAGGGATATCTCTACTGCTGGTCTCCAGCCTGTCTCAGTTAACAGAATAAATAAGACAGAGCAGTGTTCTCCAAAGCTAGTTCCAAATATGTAACCTGAGGTATCTGTTCATTTCAGAAGGAGAGCAATAGGTGGTTAGGGTCCAGGTTTGAAACCATCTGGCACACAAATGTTGGATCAGAAAGGAATTTAGGACTATGACATAAATGATAATATCTAGGTGTGATTAATAAGGTAATGCTAGACTTTGAAGGAAATGGTGTGTGTAAATTTTCCAGCTCCTGAACAGTGACAGCCAGTGGAGAACTTTTCAATGTCAAGAGCAAAATTTCCCATTTTCCAACCTAGTGTTGACCAGTGAAATGAAATTCTTACTAGTAATCAGTGAGCTTTTTGCATGCATTAACATCTCACTACTACTTCATTCCACCTTGTTACGATATACTTTCCTAGTCTTTAACCTGTCGATAGAAACTAGACATTTGGAATTCCCAGCTTGTGACCTGGAGAATCCGACTCATTATTTGCTCCTCTTGATCTTTATTTTGGACACCAGGTTTTCAACATCCGGAGGAGTAATTCATGGTCAGTGACTATACCCACCCCTTCATCCAATGTCCTTGGTATCTGACACCTGACCACTTCACCTTATCATGGAGATACCTGATCTACTTACACTTTACACACAGAGCTAAGTGCCAGATGTAAAATTGCTCATGTAGAATGAATGGTCAAATGGCTGTTAGTCAGCATGGCTATTTAACTTTTAATCTATAAGAATAATACTCAAATATCGCTATTTTCACTTCAAAAGAGCTGAAACAAGATGTCTAGGTGCAGTGAGGTTGGACGACATGTCCATCATGGGCCTCCTGCACTGCCACAATGATGCCACCCAAAGGTTGCAGGAACAGCAACTCATATTCCGCCTGGGAACCCTGCAGCCCAATGGTATCAATGTGGACTTCACCAGTTTCAAAATCTCCCCTTCCCCAACTGCATCACTAAACCAGCCCAGTTCGTCCCCTCCCTCCACTGCACCACGCAACCAGCCCAGCTCTTCCCCCCCACCCAATGCATCCCAAAACCAGTCCAACCTGTCTCTGCCTCCTTAACCGGTTCTTCCTCTCACCCATCCCTTCCTCCCACCCCAAGCCGCACCCCCATCTACCTACTAACCTCATCCCACCTCCTTGACCTGTCCGTCTTCCCTGGACTGACCTATCCCCTCCCTACCTCCCCACCTATACTCTCTCCACCCATCTTCTTTACTCTCCATCTTCGGTCCACCTCCCCCTCTCTCCCTATTTATTCCAGTTCCCTCTCCCCATCCCCCTCTCTGATGAAGGGTCTAGGCCCGAAACGTCAGCTTTTGTGCTCCTGAGATGCTGCTTGGCCTGCTGTGTTCATCCAGCCTCACATTTTATTGTCTAGGTGCAGTGTTGCTCTTCCAACAGCCTCTAGATTCATTTAACACCTTGGGCCTCCCTTCCTTTACTCTTACCTATTTCTGCTTATTTCCCATCTCTTTGTGTACAACAATGGCATGTAATAGGTTAAAATCACTTTTGAAGCACTTCAAAGGTTTTCAAAATTCTTATCCCCCCACTCAAGTATTCTCTTTTGATTTCCCTATTCTTTTAAATTCCACTGATGTGGGATTATCCATTCCTAAGAGGATGCACACAAAGCTCAGGTCATGATCTGTCCTCGCAATACACATGACAGCCATACAAATCAATCTCAGCCCATCCAAAACTCCTTTAAATATGTTTAAACTACACTAACAGCATATAATCCAAGTTCATTTGGGCAACTTGCCAAACCATAAAAACACTTTCAGTTTGCATTTCACTGGTCAGTAATAAAACAGAGCTAGTACTCAGTACCTGAAGTGAACACTGACTGCATGTTTGATAATGTTGTCTTGGAGATAATATAACTTTACTCCAAATGCAGCTGATGTTCATACATGAAGGAGGAAACTGCCAAGACTGATCTGATCTAACAACACTGAACATATTCAGCAACTATTTTGAATCAAAAACAGAAATTTCTGGAAAAACTCAGCATGTCTGGCAGCATTTGTGGAGAGAAAGAAGAGTTAATATTTCTAGTCCAGCGACCCCTCCTCTGAATTAACATGTTCCTTTGGTGTTTCATCTGCCCTCAGGTAAGGGTCACCAGAGTTGACAATGCCCATGCTGGAAAATAGCAACCACTTTAAAATCAAGACTTCGTCGACACCAAAGTGAGATTATAGCATACACAATTATACAATAACATGATTCCATGAAATAATTTATTTCACTTGTGATCGCGCAGTTGGGATTTTGAAAATATGAAGGAATGCTAGAGAGATAGAGTGTCAGATAAAGAATCAGGATATGAATGGCTGTAGATATGCTTCAAAATATTTTTCACCTGAAAACGCAACCAATTTTTGCAGGGGATTAAAGTGAAGTTATCCCTTATGATTTATTCCATTAATTGCCTATCAGCAGACAAGCTATTCCTGCGAGCAAACTTCCCCTTTTGAGCCTAATGATCTTATCCTCCTTCCTGTTTCTCAAAGAGGATTTTAAGGATTATCGATGATCGCATGACAGCATGAACTAAAAATGTTTGAGCAGTTTGCTTGATTGTATTGCTCAGTCACTCAGTATTCAGTAAGCCACTGTTCTGATTAATGACTGTCCCAATGCTCGATGATTTCATTATACTGTTTTTGAATTCCATAACAGAGGCTTCAGGTACACATGTATATGATTTCCCTTCTCCTCAATAAGCTATTTGAATACATGTGTCTACATAACAGAACAGTGACAGAATTGTTGACTGTTTGAAAGCAATGCAATGTGGTAACTCTCTGCATGAAGGGTTGCTTATGCCCGATGAAGTGATCACAACTACAATCATTGAACAAATGTTATTTTAATTGATGAGGTCAAGCATGTGCTCATAAGGGGCTCTTTTAACATCCTGTCAAAGGCTTTTTGAACCTGAAAAAATCCAGGCAGCCTGTGAGCATTTACAGCTTTCCTTTACTGCTGCCTTATGCCATACAATCATACAAATTAGGCCATTCAGCCCCTTGAGCCTTCTCCACCATTTAATAAGAACACGCTTGATCTGATGACTCACATTCCTGCCAATCCCAGATAACTTCACATCTCCTTGCTAATGAAGAATCTATTCACATCAGCCTTAAAAAATATTCTGTGTTAAGTGTTAAAAAAATCTGTTTCAACCGCCCAACTTTTCAGGATGAGTGTTCCAAACACTCAGAATCTTCGACAAGAAAATATTTCACTTCATCTCAATCTTAAATGCGTCATCCCTTATTCCTAAACATTGAACTCTCATTCCAGATTCTCCCCGAAGAGAAAACATCCTTTCAACATTCACCCTGTCATGACCCATCAGGATTTTATATGTTTCAATCAAGCTTCCCCTTACCCTTCCAGTAGATACACACCAAGCCTATCTAATATTTCCTCATTAGATAAACTTCTCATTCCATTTATTGGTCTGATAAATATTCTCTGAGAGCTTTGAAGAGACTAACACTGTACATAGTACTCCAGATGTAGTTTCATCGAAGGCCTATTCAACTGCAACATGCCATCCCTGCTTCTTTATTTATTTCCTGTCATAATAAATATTTTAATACTGTTAGGTTTCCTTACTATTTGTTGTACCTACATTCTAATTTTTTGTGATTCAAGCACTTGAATACCCAAATCATTCTGGGCCTTGGAACTCTAAAATATTTCACCTTTTGGATTTTTTTCTTCACTTGTGGCACATGGGCATTGCTGGCTGGCCAGCATTTATTGCCCATCCCTAGCTGTCCATGAAGTGGCTGTCTTATTAAGCCATTTCAGAGGGTTGTTGAGAGTCAACAACATTGTGTGGATCTGGAGTCACGTGTTGGCCAGACAACGTGAGGATGGCAGCTTCCCTTCCTTAAAGGACATGAGCGGATCAGATGGATTTTTGCAACAATGGGGAATGGTTTCATGAGCATCAATAAAATCTTAATTCCAGATTTTGTATTTTAATTCAATGTCATGCTGGGATTCAAATACAGGTTTCCAGATCGCTAGCTGAATTTCTGGACAGTCTAGTGATAATACCACGAGGCCACTGCATATGTTTATCTTTTGTTCTTCCTGCCAAAATAGAAAATTTAGATTGTACTCCATGTGCCAAGTCTAAACCAACTTATCTTACCTGTTTATATCCTTGTGAAGCCTCCTTATGTCCTCATCTCAATTTACTTTTCTACCTGCTTTGTGTCACCAATACATTTAGCAACCTAGCCCTCCATCCAGGTTACTCAAATAAATTATAAATTTTTGAGGCCCCAGTACTCATCCTTATTCACAGCCTACATTTTGCCAACCAGAAAATGACAAATATATACCTGTTCCCTCTTAGCTCAATAATCTTCTATCCATACCAATAATGTTATCTCCTACTGTGTGTGTGTCTGTTTTCTGCAATAACTTTTGATGTGGAATCTTGTTAAATGCCTTAAGGAAATCTAGATGAAATACATCACCAGTTCCTCTGTATTCACAGTGTATGTCACCTCAAAGAGCTCCAATAATTTAGTTAATTATGATTTCATTTTCACATACCCCTTGATTAGCTTGAAATTTTTTATAGTGACCTGCTACAATTTTGTTGGCAATAGTTTCTCGCAGCTTCCCTATGGTAAATGTAAGGCTAACTTGCCTATATTTCTTGCTTATAATTCCCGTTCTTTGTGAATAATTGAATTACATTTGGGATTTTCCAATCTAATGGCACATTCCCAGAATCTAAGGAAAACACATGTGCCAATAATCCCGCTGGTCACTTCATTTAAGAACTCAGTTCAAGGACAGTTAGGGATGGGCAATAAATGCTGGCCAGACAGTGATACCCATGCCTCACCCGTGAAGCCCTGAGGATTTGTCAGTTCACTGGTCTAACAATTTACTGAGTACCATCTTCCCAATTATTATGATGTTGTTGAGTTTCTCTCTTCATAACATTTCTTGATTTATAACTATTTCCGTGTTGTTACTTGTATCATTTATAGTGGCGACCAATGAAAAATGTCAGGCCAATTAATTTGCCATCTCCTTGTTTTCCATTATTAATACCCAGACTCACTTTCTTTAGGACCAACATTGAATTTGTAACTCTTTTCTAAATATGTACAGAAACTGTTACCACCTGCTTTTATATTTCTAGCCATTGTTTTCTCTGAATTTAACTTTTCCTTTCCTATTAATCCTTTTGTAATTCTTTGCGTTTTTTTTCCAATATTCTGTCCAATCTTCTGACCCGTCATTCACCTTTGCACAAGTATGTTGTCTTTCCTTAAATTTGATGTGACCTGAAACTCTTTAGTTAACTGTGGAAGGTGGGTCCTCCATCTGAAAGTTTTCACTCTCATTTGGACCTATCTATTTTATAGTAGCCCCACAATTAGTATTTTAAACTTACATAAGTGCAATTGTGAGAGCAGGAATGCAGAGCTGGATAAACTGAACTGGAAATGTAGGTTAAAGAATACATGAAAAGTGGTCTTCCAAAGACAAAGAGATTTAACCCCTGAGTTATCACTAAATTGTGGCCTCAAGGATATTGGTTGTTGCTACTCTTAGCCCGAGGCTCCCTATGTTATTACAGTTTCAGACAGGACATCAAATTCCCATGGTCCCAGGTGGGGAAGGATGAACTGGCTCACCATGTTTATTCACTCAGCTCCTTGGCCCGTCACCGCAAAGCTACTTTACAAAGGATTCACTCTCTTATGGATACGTTTCTCCCAGACCAAAATATATCTATGTTTTGAAAGTAATCAGCAGAAATAGGCATTCTTCAGTTAACAACAAGTAATTTTGTTGGCTACTAAATACAATAAGAAATAATAATAATAAGACCTAAGCACAAGTTAGAAATGTGGAGCAAATTGAAAAGAAAATAAAAGCTAAAAGATATATGTCAGTCACTTATGAAGAATGGATAGCACAACATTAATTGTTAAGTTGTTGGTTCAGGTTTTATTGACTTTGTAGGTTTGTTGGAATTTTTTGTACAATTTCCTTTTGACTGGCTTGCTAGCTAGCTGGATGTTAATTTTTAACTCTCAAAGCGATAAAGCTCATTACCTGCTCTCTCTTTATAGAAATTGTTGAAATGACAGCACAGAAAGAGTAGTTTGTGCATCATGTCTGTGCCAGCCATAAAAGAATGATCCACCTGAATCCAGCTTCCAGCTCTTGATCCACAGCTTAATTCGGGGGAATATCCATGTAGCTTTCACGTAAGGTCTTCGCTTCTATACCCCTCCAGGTCCCACGACTCACTTTGTGAAAAAAGTCTCACTTCAGCTCTGCCTAAATCCTTCCATCAAGTGCTTTAAACATATGCTCCCCTGCTCATCAATCTCTTTGCTGAGGGAAATAGATCTTTCCAGCCAATTCTATCCATACATTCATAATTTTATAGAATTCAACTAAATATGCTCTAACCGTGGCTGTTTCATGGAAACATCATCAGTCTAATCTCACCTCATCACCAACAGTCTTCAGTCCTGGCAACATCCATCTCTACCATACTCTCTGTCACGCAATCACTTCCTATTGGTAATGTAGCTAAAAGAACTATATGCAGGATTCTGGGTGTAGCCTAACTCATGTTTTATACCATTGTAGCATCATGTTTCCAGGCTTAATTACAATGCATTGGGCAAAAAAAGGTAGGATCTTGATTTTCTGAAGAAGGGTCTAGGCCCAAAACATCAGCTTTCCTACTCCTCTGATGCTGTTTGGCCTGCTGTGTTCATCCAGCTCTACACCTTGTTATCTCAAAGTATCCTGAACATCTTTGTGGTCAGATCTTTCCAACCTGTTACTTTCAAAGATTTGTGAACATGCAATCCAAGGTCCCTCTCTTGTTCTACATTCCCCACTTTGATATTATATATTGTCTGCTTCCTTGCCATGTTTGATCAATCCAAAATCAATTTGGTCGTATTTCTCTGAATTCAATTCCAATTTCCATTTTATCTCTACCTGACTATTGGATTGATGGCTTCCTGCTGTATACATTTTTCTGCTCTATTGACCTCCAAATTTTGTTCCATGTGTAAATTTTTTAATCTCGCTCCTAAATTTGCATTTAAATCATTTTTTAAACTGTGGAAGTTAAGGGAGTTATTTCTGCGCTCTGTAGAAAACAAACATGACCATCGGCCATTATCCATTGGTTCGTGCCATTGCACCAATTTTGGATCCGACTTACCATTTTCCCTTGGATTCCTTGTTCATATATTTTTCTGACCACTTTGCACATCAGAACCTTTGCAGAAGCCTTACTCAAAGATGACACTGTACCCTAATTGAACTTCCTTGCTTTTTCCTCACAAATTTCAATCAAGCTAGTCAAAGATGAACTTATCTTCATAAATTCCTACAAACTGCTCTTGGTGAATCAATATCTTTCTAACATTGTCCCTGAAGGTTTTCCAATAATTTTCCCATCATCAAGGATTGGCTGCTTGTCCTATAGTTTCTCAGGCAAATTTTCCAAATGACATCACAATGTTAACAGTCCACCAGTCTGCTGCATCACGTTGTAATAATGACAACTGTAGAATGTATCCTTTCTGATGCTCACGGCACATGTTGAAATATGGTTATGAACAATGTGCAACTTTTAAGTTTAATGTATGTTTTGCTTATCATGTGTTAAGAAGGGGTGACATGGTTAGTTATTTTGAAAATCTTATTTGTGCATTTGGGGGTTACAAGAGGTCTGTTTTGTTTCTGAGCATTTTAATTAGATTTCACAACCTTGAAGTAAAGCTGGATGTTAATAATTCAGTGGCCTAAAACATGTGGAAGAGTCAGGAAAAACCACTGTGTTATTGCCAGTGGCAGGTGTTTAGGCACATAGAGATGGAACAATCCAGAAAAGCAGTGAGTCAGAGTAGGTCTGCATGGGTTGAAGCTGAAGTGTTAAACTCTCTAATAAAAATAACTGATAAGCCAGAAACAGAGTTTAGCAAATGCATAGCTTTGCTCTAAAATTAAAGCATGAATGAATTTAGTTTGCAGTTTGTTCTAGGTGACTCAGGGAGGGGTACCAGCTGAAGAGGAGAGCATCTAGTGAATGCATAGAAATTCACTGAAGGAAACTGGTCGCACAATGCCAACAGTGTGAAAGAGATCCTAGCATAGAGATATTGATGGCCTTTCAGTGAGATTTGTGTGTTGTAAGGATCCCATTGGATTAAAAGGAGTTTTCTTAATGCAGATTGTAATTAAATCATTCCATACTTTCTTTGTCTAATAGAATACAATTCATTTTTTCTTTCTTGTTTAATAAACTTATTATTCTTCATGTTCAAAATATACTGGAAGTGTCTTGTGCGTGTCCAGTTTTAATAAAAGCAAAGTTAACGTTTAACAAGGTGTGAAGCTGGATGAACACAGCTGGCCAAGCAGCATCAGAGGAGCAGGAAAGCTGACATTTTGGGCCAGACCTTATACCTTGTTACCTCAGATTATCCAGCATCTGCAGTTCCTACTATCTCTAAAGTTTAACAAGCCAGCTTTCATGCTGGGAACTGACTTGTTAATTATTAGCAAGACGGGAATGCATAACAACAGTGAAACTTCACCACTCAGGTACAGGCTGTAAATGATCATTGAAACCCAAGATGATACAGTGATTTGATTAAAACGTTACTCAGAACCTGCAACTCAAATCCTCGGGTTCTTTACCTGCTGCCAGCCAGTCAAATAGAAATACGCCAAAAATTCAAAGTACCACCCATTTTTGTGATGCTAATGTGTTGTGTTTTGAGGATGTTATTTTCCATCTTATATCCCTGCCCACACTTGTAAATTGTGAAATACAGGGGTAATCCATTCAGGCCCACAAAAACTAACGCCATCTAAAGACTTGCTATAAGGGAATAGTCAACCCTCCTCCGATAACTAAAACCAAAACACACAATGAGGAGCACCACACACTATCATATGTTCAAAAATGAGTGTTAAAAGTGGTATAACCTGCCTTTTCGCAACTTTTAGTGGTTAAACAAAGTAAATCCATGATGCTCACTTTATAAACAACCAATAACAATTTATTTATCTAACTCTAACAGTGAACAAAATAATTAAATGATTAGCAAACCAAATAAACTCTTTCTAACTACTACTCCCGATTAAAATAAAATTCTGATCATATGCTGTTCCAATAAATACAACAACACTCATATAAAATAAAAGAAAATAGACTTTAATCTCGAGAAATTACAGCCAGGTTACATGATTTTCAGAGTATTCTATGGTTTCTCCATCGAATGTTCTGTCAGGAATGCCTTACCCATTGATTCTTCTGTCAGGAATATTAACTAGTTGTGCTGTTGATACCTTTGATTCAGATGGTGCTTTCTCTAAAATTTAGAGAAAGCTGTGAGAATCAGTGATTCTCTCTTGTGAACTGAGAGTTGTTAACTGTAGCAAATAGCAACTAACTGTATGGATTTTCCAACTGCCTTCTCCTTTTATACTCTTGATGACATATCAGTTTCTTACAGAAGGATTGGCCCTATGTTGTCAAAACCATCAGATTTAAATTCAGTTGATTTTTGGTATCTAAATACCTGATTCAAAATGATTGGCTAAGATCAAAACTTGTTGTCTTCATTACCAAACAAAACTGCATCTTGGCCTGCTAACTGTTTGGCTTTTTAATACAAATGTTTCAATTTGAGTACTTCCTGTGCACCTGCAAACCCACATTTTGTCTAAATCTCGAAAAAAAAACTTTAAAGAGACCACACAATGTTTTCCACCATAGCATTTTGAAAACATCAATACTTTACAAACATCAAATTATAATGATAATAAAATGTGAGGCTGGATGAACACAGCAGGCCAAGCAGCATCTCAGGAGCACAAAAGCTGACGTTTCAGGCCTAGACCCTTCATCACAGAGGGGGATGGGGGGAGGGAGCTGGAATAAATAGGGAGAGAGGGGGAGGCGGACCGAAGATGGAGAGTAAAGAAGATAGGTGGAGAGAGTGTAGGTGGGGAGGTAGGGAGGGGATAGGTCAGTCCAGGGAAGACGGACAGGTCAAGGAGGTGGGATGAGGTTAGTAGGTAGCTGGGGGTGCGGCTTGGGGTGGGAGGAAGGGATGGGTGAGAGGAAGAACCGGTTAGGGAGGCAGAGACAGGTTGGACTGGTTTTGGGATGCAGTGGGTGGGGGGGAAGAGCTGGGCTGGTTGTGTGGTGCAGTGGGGGGAGGGGATGAACTGGGCTGGTTTAGGGATGCAGTGGGGGAAGGGGAGATTTTGAAACTGGTGAAGTCCACATTGATACCATATGGCTGCAGGGTTCCCAGGCGGAATATGAGTTGCTGTTCCTGCAACCTTCGGGTGGCATCATTGTGGCAGTGCAGGAGGCCCATGATGGACATGTCATCAAGAGAATGGGAGGGGGAGTGGAAATGGTTTGCGACTGGGAGGTGCAGTTGTTTGTTGCGAACTGAGCGGAGGTGTTCTGCAAAGCGGTCCCCAAGCCTTCGCTTGGTTTCCCCAATGTAGAGGAAGCCGCACCGGGTACAGTGGATGCAGTATACCACATTGGCAGATGTGCAGGTGAACCTCTGCTTAATGTGGAATGTCATCTTGGGGCCTGGGATGGGGGTGAGGGAGGAGGTGTGGGGACAAGTGTAGCATTTCCTGCGGTTGCAGGGGAAGGTGCCGGGTGTGGTGGGGTTGGAGGGCAGTGTGGAGCGAACAAGGGAGTCACGGAGAGAGTGGTCTCTCCGGAAAGCAGACAGGGGAGGGGATGGAAAAATGTCTTGGGTGGTGGGGTCGGATTGTAAATGGCGGAAGTGTCGGAGGATAATGCGTTGTATCCGGAGGTTGGTAGGGTGGTGTGTGAGAACGAGGGGGATCCTCTTGGGGCGGTTGTGGCGGGGGCGGGGTGTGAGGGATGTGTCGCGGGAGATGCGGGAGACGCGGTCAAGGGCGTTCTCAATCACCGTGGGGGGAAAGTTGCGGTCCTTAAAGAACTTGGACATCTGGGATGTGCGGGAGTGGAATGTCTTATCGTGGGAGCAGATGCGGCGGAGGCGGAGGAATTGGGAATAGGGGATGGAATTTTTGCAGGAGGGTGGGTGGGAGGAGGTGTATTCTAGGTAGCTGTGGGAGTCGGTGGGCTTGGAATGGACATCAGTTACAAGCTGGTTGCCTGAGATGGAGACTGAGAGGTCCAGGAAGGTGAGGGATGTGCTGGAGATGGCCCAGGTGAACTGAAGGTTGGGGTGGAAGGTGTTGGTGAAGTGGATGAACTGTTCGAGCTCCTCTGGGGAGCAAGAGGCGGCGCCGATACAGTCATCAATGTACCGGGGGAAGAGGTGGGGTTTGGGGCCTGTGTAGGTGCGGAAGATGGACTGTTCCACGTAACCTACAAAGAGGCAGGCATAGCTGGGGCCCATGCGGGTGCCCATGGCCACCCCCTTAGTCTGTAGGAAGTGGGAGGAGTCAAAAGAGAAGTTGTTGAGTGTGAGGACGAGTTCCGCTAGGCGGATGAGAGTGTCGGTGGAGGGGGCCTGGTCGGGCCTGCGGGACAGGAAGAAGCGGAGGGCCTTGAGGCCATCTCCATGCGGAATGCAGGTGTACAGGGACTGGACGTCCATGGTGAATATGAGGTGTTGGGGGCCAGGGAATTGGAAGTCCTGGAGGAGGTGGAGGGCGTGGGTGGTGTCACGGACATAGGTGGGGAGTCCCTGGACCAAACGGGAGAAAATGGAGTCCATGCACCCGCATGGGCCCCAGCTATGCCTGCCTCTTTGTAGGTTACGTGGAACAGTCCATCTTCCGCACCTACACAGGCCCCAAACCCCACCTCTTCCTCCGGTACATTGATGACTGTATCGGCGCCGCCTCTTGCTCCCCAGAGGAGCTTGAACAGTTCATCCACTTCACCAACACCTTCCACCCCAACCTTCAGTTCACCTGGGCCATCTCCAGCACATCCCTCACCTTCCTGGACCTCTCAGTCTCCATCTCAGGCAACCAGCTTGTAACTGATGTCCATTTCAAGCCCACCGACTCCCACAGCTACCTAGAATACACCTCCTCCCACCCACCCTCCTGCAAAAATTCCATCCCCTATTCCCAATTCCTCCGCCTCCGCCGCATCTGCTCCCACGATAAAACATTCCACTCCCGCACATCCCAGATGTCCAAGTTCTTTAAGGACCGCAACTTTCCCCCCACGGTGATTGAGAACGCCCTTGACCACGTCTCCCGCATCTCCCGCGACACATCCCTCACACCCCGCCCCCGCCACAACCGCCCCAAGAGGATCCCCCTCGTTCTCACACACCACCCTACCAACCTCCGGATACAACGCATTATCCTCCGACACTTCCGCCATTTACAATCCGACCCCACCACCCAAGACATTTTTCCATCCCCTCCCCTGTCTGCTTTCCGGAGAGACCACTCTCTCCGTGACTCCCTTGTTCGCTCCACACTGCCCTCCAACCCCACCACACCCGGCACCTTCCCCTGCAACCGCAGGAAATGCTACACTTGTCCCCACACCTCCTCCCTCACCCCCATCCCAGGCCCCAAGATGACATTCCACATTAAGCAGAGGTTCACCTGCACATCTGCCAATGTGGTATACTGCATCCACTGTACCCGGTGCGGCTTCCTCTACATTGGGGAAACCAAGCGGAGGCTTGGGGGCCGCTTTGCAGAACACCTCCGCTCAGTTCGCAACAAACAACTGCACCTCCCAGTCGCAAACCATTTCCACTCCCCCTCCCATTCTCTTGATGACATGTCCATCATGGGCCTCCTGCACTGCCACAATGATGCCACCCGAAGGTTGCAGGAACAGCAACTCATATTCCGCCTGGGAACCCTGCAGCCATATGGTATCAATGTGGACTTCACCAGTTTCAAAATCTCCCCTTCCCCCACTGCATCCCTAAACCAGCCCAGTTCATCCCCTCCCCCCACTGCACCACACAACCAGCCCAGCTCTTCCCCCCCACCCACTGCATCCCAAAACCAGTCCAACCTGTCTCTGCCTCCCTAACCGGTTCTCCCTCTCACCCATCCCTTCCTCCCACCCCAAGCCGCACCCCCAGCTACCTACTAACCTCATCCCACCTCCTTGACCTGTCCGTCTTCCCTGGACTGACCTATCCCCTCCCTACCTCCCCACCTACACCCTCTCCACCTATCTTCTTTACTCTCCATCTTCGGTCCGCCTCCCCCTCTCTCCCTATTTATTCCAGCTCCCTCCCCCCATCCCCCTCTCTGATGAAGGGTCTAGGCCCGAAACGTCAGCTTTTGTGCTCCTGAGATGCTGCTTGGCCTGCTGTGTTCATCCAGCCTCACATTTTATTATCTTGGAATCTCCAGCATCTGCAGTTCCCATTATCTCAAATTATAATGACCTGTCTTCCAATTCATAAATATTCAAACTAACTTCGAAAAAAACCTCTTCCCTTAAGAAAGAGTGAACCTATATTATACAAGGTCACTTTGTTTCTTTTTCTCAAACTTTAACTCCATTATATTACAAGGTTCATCTCATTAGTCGAGAGTTACACATTTCATACTAATTTGGTTTACATATAACATTGAACATTACAATTTCTATCTTATATAAACATGTTTCTTTAAAAGTCGTGATAAATCATCTGCAATAATATTTCATGACCTACAACATATACTGTTTGTAAATTAACTGGCTGTAACATAACACAACAATGAAATAATTTGGTGTTCTTGTCTTTAAACCTTTGCAAAAATGTCAAGGATAGTGATCGGTACACACAATTGAATCTGATGCGTTTTTTGCAACGTAAACATTAGAATGTTGTAAGGCCATTATGAAACTCAACAACTCTTTTACTATAGTTGAATACTTTTTCTGGCGGATATTGAGTGTTTTTTTTTTAAATAAGCAGTTGGCCTTTCAATTCCACAATCTTCGTCCTGTAACAACACAGCTCCAATACTTGTATCGCTTACATCCATGGCGAATTTGATGAGTTTCAAGAAATTTGGTGTGGCTAAAACTGGTGTAGTGATTAACACTGCCATTAAATTCTCAAATGTCTCTTGGCATTGTTCCATCCACCAAAATTTCCTGTTATTTTTAACAAATCCATCAACGGTGCCACCAAGCTACTAAAGTTTGGTACACATTTCCTGTAGAATCAGATCAATCCTAAAGATGTAGCACTTTCTTCCTAAAGGATGGTCTTGGAAATTCCTTGATGGTCTTCGTCTTCATGTTCCTTGGTGCCGTTCATCTGTGTCTGACCTTGTGACCTATTAATGTCCCCTCAGCCTTCGTGAATTATGTTTTTGCCAACTTGGCCTCCTGTGGTTCTCAAAGACCTCTACCAAATGCTCCATGTGACCTTTCCACATATGACTAGCAATCACTAATTCATCTATGTAGACAGCACAATTAGTTAATTCTGCAACGCGTCTGTTCATAAGCCTTTGAAAAGTGGCTGGTGCATTTTCTTTCCAAAGGGAATTACTTTAAAATGATATCAGTAATTGCCAGTAACTGCAATCTAAGTCCAACTTTGTGATTGAAGTGACTTGTCCTACTTTTTCCACACAGACCTCCAGCCTTGGAATTTGGTATGAGTCAGATTTGGTCACAACATTGACCTTACGATAATTTACGCAATGTAGCTGAATACCATCAGATTTGGAAACCAACACAATCAGATAACTGCACTTGCTTTGATTTTGTTCTATGATGACTTCTTGGAGCATCGTTTGTAATTCCCTCTGAATCAGCACGGCTTTCAGAGAATTAATCGTGTGGGGTGTTGTTCTTTTGGAATAGCATTCACTACATCAGACTCATGTGCTCGGATATTAGTTCTCCCCATTCTATTTCTACATATGTCTTCATAGCACTGTACCAAGTCTTTCTATTCAGTTGTCTGTTCCTGGGACAGATAGTTCACACCTATCCAATTCTTTATGGACTTCCTCATAATTCAACTTTTTCTGAGCCACATTAAAATACAAACCATCTGGATTTGATTCCTCACTCTGTGCGGCAGTAACTAATAATTGTTTTTCTGGTTCCCTTTCCCTGTCATGGTAATGTTTCAGCATGTTCACATGACGAAGCTGAGAATTCTTTTACCTATCTGACATCTTTATCGGATAATTCACCTGACTTAACTTCTTCTCAATCTGGTAGGGACTATTAAACCTTGCTTTGATGGGATTTCCTACCGCCGGTAACATCATCAATACTTTATCCCACAGGCAAGCATACAAATTTTAGATTTTGTATCTGCCTTTTGCTTCATTCTCTGCTATACCACCTTCAAATGTTATCTAGTTAATTCATCTACTCTGTTTAATCTTCCTTTTACCTCAGAGACAAAATACAACTGTGAGATCTCTAACATCGGACCTATCAACTTTCATTTAATTAATTTTAAAGGTGCTCTTACTTTATGTCTAAATAACAATTCAAATGCAGTAAACAGAATCAATTTATTTGGAGCATCTCTAATGCTAAATAATATAAATGGGATACTTCTATTCCAATCCTTTGGGTAATCCTGGCAATAAGCAATAACCAGCCCAGCTCTTTTCCCCCCACCCACTGGATCCCAAAACCAGTCCAACCTGTCTCTGCCTCCCTAACCGGTTCTTCCTCTCACCCATCCCTTCCTCCCACCCCAAGCCGCACCCCCAGCTACCTACTAACCTCATCCCACCTCCTTGACCTGTCCGTCTTCCCTGGACTGACCTATCCCCTCCCTACCTCCCCACCTATACTCTCTCCACCTATCTTCTTTACTCTCCATCTTCGGTCCGCCTCCCCCTCTCTCCCTATTTATTCCAGTTCCCTCTCCCCATCCCCCTCTCTGATGAAGGGTCTAGGCCCGAAGCGTCAGCTTTTGTGCTCCTGAGATGCTGCTTGGCCTGCTGTGTTCATCCAGCCTCACATTTTATTATCTTGGAATTCTCCAGCATCTGCAGTTCCCATTATCTCTAATAAGCATTCAGCATTGTCTTTAGGGTCTGATATCACTTTTCCAATGCTCCTTGAGGCTCAGAATGGTACACACTTGGCTTAAAATGTTTGATGTGTAAACTATCAATGTGCTCCTTTAATAATTTGGCAGTAAAATTGAACTCTTGGTCTGGCTGAATCTCCCTGGGTAATCCATAATGGGTAAAGAAAACAAACTGCTCTGCCACAACTGTTTTGCCTTGACATTCCATAATGGAATTGCCTCCAGAAATCTGGTAGACACATCCATTATGGATAGCATATACTGGCTCCTACTTTTGGTTTTAGACAGGAAGCCTACGCAACCAAACATTATCCGCATGTAAGGCTCTTCAAATGCAGAAACTGGCATCGAAGGAGCTGGTTTTATTACTACCTGAGGCTTCCCTACCCTCTGACGTGTAGGAACAGCAAAATTCACCAATATCTTTACATAATCCAGACCACTAGGGATGCTTCTGTATCTAAGCCTCAGTCATCTTCACTCCGAAATGACCTCCTACAGGTAATACATGTGCTACCCACAAAAATTCCTGTCTGTAACTTACTGGCAACGCAGTCTTGTGAACTTCCACACATTTCTACTCTCCATTAACCAGCCAACATCTCCATTTCTGCCTTAAGATTTTACCCTTAAAGTAATAGCATTCTTGAATACATTCTGATTCCTTTTCTGAGCAAGCTTTATTATATAAATTCTTTATTGACATATCTTTTAATTGCAACTCCATTAATCTTTCAGAACTAAACACCTCTGCTTGATCTTCCACCTGCTTCAGTTTTTCCTTTGCCATTTCATCAAACGGAGTGTCAGCTAACTGATCCTCAACTCTGTTACCTTTCTCTTTTATTATCTCTTCTTGTTTTAACTGATGGTTGTGAGATCTTGTCACCACACAGTCCAGAAAAATTCTTGGGTATTTTCCTTCTAACTCTTCAGTTCCCTGATTTTCTTCTGGATGCTCCATGACAGTAGCCATCACTCCCAACTGTGATCCAGCTTTGTTGTCTCCAAAAACAGAGTGTATTCCTGGAATTGTTACTCTTTCAATTACTCCCACTATCACTTCTCCAATCTTGACTGGACTCTGTTGCCTTATCTTACACAGAGGAACATTAATTGTCTCTCCATTTACTCCACAGGTTATTACTCTCTCAGGCAATTTTTCAGAAGGCTTTCAAGTGTTATCATCTCTTACTATTAGAGACTGACCAGCTCACATGCCTCTCGATATTTTAACTTATTAACCTATTCCCGTTGTTCTACCTGAGTAAATATTACTGACAAAGGTGAAATCTATGAAGATATTGGGCGCTATCTCACTATCCAGCCCATTACTAGGCTGTGCACTCTCCTGCAGCTCCTTGACTTCTCTTAGGATTTCCTTCGCTACCTTAATGATCCTGTTGGATTAGCCTCTTTTACCACATGGTTTTTCCCAGTGCCTTTCTTAAACCACCATCTCTGTGACTTTGTATGTCCTGCCTTATTGCAGTGAAAACACCTGAGGTTTTTCACGTCTTTTCCACTCTGTTAGGCATCCTTTTTCACATGTGGTAAACAGTTCTCAATGTGATCTGCTTTTTGCCTTCCATTGAAAGATCTCCCTCTTTCCCAATTTCTATCTCTCTCACAACAAAATCACTGTCAGAAGCCAGATTTCAATTCATGCACTAATGCGTAGCCATCAACCATCTCTGCAGCTCTTCTCGTTGTTTTAACTTTCTGTTTCTCAACATGAGTTCTTATCACTTCTCGAAATGAGTTTTTGAAAATCCTCCAGCAGGATAACATTTATGTCTTTTCTACCTTTAATGCTGTCATTCTTCTATTGAAGATGCTCTGTATAATTATTTCAAACTCAATATAAATCTGACCCAGTTCCTTTCTTGCATTTCCGAACCATTGTCTATATGCTTTTGATACCAATTCGTAGACACTCAGAATTGCTTGTTTTACTACTTCATATTCTCTTGACACCTCATCTGGCAGTGCTGCAAACACCTCAGTCGTCCTGAGACAACAAAGTGTAGAGCTGGACGAACACAGCAGGCCAAGCAGCATCTTAAGAGCAGACATTTCAGGCCTCGACCCTTCATCAGCCCAAAACGTCAGCTTTCCTGCTCCTAAGCTGCTGCTTGGCCTGCTGTGTTTGCCCAGCTCTACACCTTGTTGTTTCAGATTCTCTGGCATCTGCAGTTCCTTTTACCAATTCTTCTGTCAGGGATTTTAACTAGTTGTGGAATAGGTACCTTTTATTTTAATAGAAATTTGTTTAAAACATAGAGAAAACTGTAGGAATCAGCAGTTCTCTCTTGTGAGCTGGGAGCTGTTAACTCTAGCAGATGGCAGTAAACTAACCTGATTTTCCAACTAGCATCATCCTTTGAGCCATGATGGCAAATCAACTTCTTACAGTAGGATTGGTCCTATGTTGTCAAAACCATCAGACTTCAATTTACGAGATAGTAGGAACAGCGGATGCTGGAAAATCTGAGATAACAGGTGTAGTAGAGCTGGGTGAACACAGCAGGCCAAGCAGCATCAGAAGAGCAAGAAAGCTGATGTTCAACTCATCCCTCATACCCCCTTCCCGCAATAACAGCCAAAACAGAATCACCCTCGTCCTCATGTACCATTCCATCAACCTCCAGATCTAACGCATTATTTTCTGACACTTCCGCCATCTGCAATCTGACCCCACCACCAAAGACATTTTTCCCTTCCTATCCTTATCTGCTTTCTGGAGGGACCACTCTCTCCGTGACTCCCTTGTTCGCTCCACACTCCCCTCCAGCCCCACCACACCCAGCACCTTCCCCTGCAACCACAGGAAGTGCTACACTTGCCCCCACACCTCCTCCCTCACCCTCATCCCAGGCCCCAAGAAGACTTTCCATATCAAGCAGATGTTCACCTGCACATCTGCTAATGTGGTATACTACATCTGCTGTTCCCGCTGTGGCCTCCTCTACATCGGGGAGACCAAACTGAGGCTTGTGGACCGCTTTGCGGAACACCTACACTCGGTTCGCACTAAACAACTGCACCTCCCAGTTGTGAACCATTTCAACTCCCCCTCCCACTCCTTGGATGACATGTCCATCCTGGGCCTCCTGCAGTGCCACAATGATGCCACCCGAAGGTTGCAGGAACAGCACCTCATATTCCGCTTGGGAACCCTGCAGCCCAATGGTATCAATGTGGACTTCACAAGCTTCAAAATTTCCCCTCTCCCTACCGCATCCCAAAACCAGCACAGCTTGTCCCTGCTTCCCTAACCTGTCCTTCCTCCCACCTATCTCTTCCTCCCACCTCAAGCTCCACACCCATCTCCTACCTAATAAACTCAGCCTGCCCCCTTGACCTGTCCGTCCTCCCTGGGCTGACCTATCCCGTCCCAAACTCCCCACCTAAGCCCATCTTTACTGGCTCCATCCCCACCTCTTTGACCTGTCTGTCTCCTCTCCACCTATCTCCTCCTTTATCCATCTTCTATCCACGTCTCCCTCTCTCCCTATTTATTTCAGAAACTCCTTCCCCTCCCCCATTTCTGAAGAAGGGTCTCGGCCCGAAACATCGGCTTTCCTGCTCCTCTGATGCTGCTTGGCCCGCTGTGTTCATCCAGCTCTACACCTTGTTATCTCAGGCTTCACTTTAATTTTTGTTGTTATCTAAGTGCCTGATTCAAACTGATTGGCTACAATCAAAACTTGATATCTTCATAACTAAACAAAATTGCAGCTTGGCCTGCGAACCTGAGAGCTTTTTGATACAAATGTTTCAATGTGATTTCTCTCTGTGCACCTGCAATCCAATAGCTGCAGCCCACAGGCATTTTGTTTAAATCTGTAATCATAGAAAAACCAAATCTTTTAAAGGGACCACGCAATGCTTTCCCTCCAGCATTTTACAAACACCAAAATCTAATATCCTACCTTCCAACTTGCAAGTACTGTACCCAACTTTACAGCAATATTACCATCAAAAAGCAGTCATGTTTACATATACTGATCTGTCTGATCTACTCTTCAATGCGGCCCGTGAGCAACCAGCTATTCTCAAATCATGCAGTCGCCTTTTAAATACTGCTTGCCTCTGCATTCCACATTTTCTACATTCATTGTCTCTAATGACTTTATTTGTCAAAGTAAATGTTCAGAGGTCTCAAAATTCCAATGAATCTCACAAAGTCTCTTTATTGTGCAATTAATCTTGAAAGTACATTTCTATCTTTTGACATCATCACTGAATTAATAAATATTAAATTCTAGAATCACAATTCACTGATCTGGAGAGAGGACTGTTAGAAATTGCTCAGATGTTATGTTAGAGAATAATGCCATACTGGTTTACAGCGGTAAATATTCATAAGTTTAAATTTTCAACTTTGTTTATTGATTCCTTTCAAAACCTGTCTACTTTAATAAATTCACTCTTAAATTCTCCTTCCATAATTCCATTTGTGACAATCTTCCAATGGTAGATTGATTGAACTTTGAAAAAATAGGAGCAAAAGATTTTGTGTTAAAAAACAAATGCTGGCTGCCTGGTAATAAATCTTAACCGTGATAGTCTAAATATTATGATGTCTTCTGTCATTTTTCCAGCAGTGTCAACCACTTTTCAGTCTTTCTATGGAGAATTTCTCAGGGGAATAATACAATTGTTCATTGTAGCTTAAATGGAAGCTTGAAGTAAGGCTCTGTTGATGAGGCTTCCTACTGCTGTTTGGCCGAAGTTACAGTAAACAAGCAAAGTACTGTGATAACGGGAACTGCAGATGCTGGGGAATCCAAGATAACAAAGTGTGGAGCTGGATGAACACAGCAGGCCAAGCAGCATCTCAGGAGCACAAAAGCTGACGTTCTCTGATGAAGGGTCTAGGCCCCAAACGTCAGCTTTTGTGCTCCTGAGACGCTGCTTGGCCTGCCGTGTTCATCCAGCTCCACACTTTGTTATCTTAACCAAAGTAGTGTGACTGTTTACTCAGAGATTCAAGACAGTTGACTGAAGAGCCCTGTGAAGAGATTGATAGAGTTTAATGAAAGTACGACAGCAGAGTCTGGTAAATATTGCTTTTCCTTGAATAAATTTGTGTTGACATTGTCCTGACCCTTGCCCCTGCTTTGTCTATCTCACAGCATGATGCATCTGAGTTGAGATGGGTCACTGAAAACTGGTCCAGGTTAGTCACGTATATTTACACACTTTTTATCACTTTACAGCATTAATTCCTGATGGAGAGGGACAGAGGCAATACAAAACAAAGTGAACAACTCCAGCATAAAAGTCAGAGCAAGAAAATAAGTGGAGGTGAGGGCATCCTCGATTGAGCGCAGAGGAGATTTACTAGAACGGATCTAAGGTTGAAGAAATTTAGCTCCAAGGTTATGCCAGAGTCATTCTCCTCATCACAAAGCAGATTAAGAGGAGATTTGATCGAAGTACAAAAGAGTATGATTGGTTTCCATGAGATAGGCAAAGTAAAACTGCACCCATCAGCTGCTGAATGTGAGGAATAACATTTCTACAGAGCAAGAATGACCTGGAACTCATTATCTATCACAGTGATAGAAGCAGATGTGACAAATAATTTCTAAAATAAACTGCTTGTGCACTGGAGTAGAACAGGAACTGCGACTGACCAAATTATTCTTTGGAGAACTGGTCTCATGGGGGCAAGTGGCCTCTTTTGGTGCCACATTGACACTTTGAGCCAGACATTTGGAGGGCTGTGCCTCTCTGGAGGTTGTTAAATATGGTAAAAAGAAAGACTCTAATGTGAAAGTCTAGCTTTGCTGATGGGGAGAAAGGGACAGGAAGTGATTCAGATCGACATGAATTTCAGATATGCTGAGGCCACTTGAGATAAGGTTCTCTGTCCAGACAGATCCAATTTTCACATCTGCAACAGCTTTAAGGGCTTTTAGATATAGGTTCCTGATATTCAAATGGTGCAGCATCTTCCACAAAGTAATTTGGACCCTTGCAAACAGGACAAGCAACTATTACTCTGCCATAACGATCAGACAGAAGCAGGCTGAGCCATAAAGTATAATTTAGAATAATTGATTGAATATAAAATACGTTACAGAAAGTGCAACAAATGGATTAAAAGAAAGATGAAAAAGACAGAAAGAAAGTGGCAAAACAACATTCCATATTACATGCTCTTTTAAAATTTTCAACAATACTTAAATTTGAATACAAAAACACTTTGGTAAAGTTAATTTCAGAGCCAAAGAGGTTGTTTGCTAATTATTAAGATCTGCTAGTAAATTAAAAATTTAAAAAGTTATCAATTTGAAATGACTTCATTTCACTTTCTGTAGCAAGTGTAATCTCGATTTATAACTGAAGTGCATGAACGTTGTGTCAATCAATATGTTTGAATAGGGAGCCAGAATACAAGATGATGCTTTTGGAAGAGCAGAGCATCTAGAATGAATAGCAGCTCTTGATTTTGAATTTCACTGATAGCCTTACCATGATTTCAACAATGAAGTGCAAGGAAGGTACTGGCATCATTGGAACATGTGTATGAAGAGAAGCCGGGTAAGTTTGGATGTAAGATAGTATGGGAACATTATGAAAATTAGTCCAATTCTTTGAGATACCAAGCAGCACTACTGTAAAAACAACACAGAGGAGTGTTGAAAGGCTAGCAATAACATCCATTAGGAAGATTAAGGGAAATAAAAACTTCTAAGTGCTCAAGTTAAACAAGTTTAACAACATAAATAAGATCTCAGAGATTTATAATACAATATTTCAGTTAGAATATGGCATTCTGGAGATGAAATAACTCACCACATTGAAAGGAAGGTATGAAATGAAACAAATTTCTAAGAGGCAAGTTAACAAATGAGTCTAAAAAAACACATGAGATCCTGTATTTAGGATGGATCTCTCACACTGCCACAAGTCAAGAGGAAAGAAAATTCTGGTCAGGAGGAAGGAGTGAGTTTATGGGCCTCATTCCTCAGTGCTATCCCACACAGGTAATAGCATGTCATTGTCGCAGGGATCTTGGAGCTTCCTCAAAGTGATTTGTTTGTATTGGTTTACTGCTTCTCTAGGCCAACATTCAAATTATTTCCTCCCGGTGTTGTGCCCACTCCAGCTTCCTGCTAAGCCAGCTGCTGAATATTGTCCAAATTCTTTCTAGCCTACTGCCTTTCATTTTACTTTTTTTTTCTTACCAATCCCCTATATCCTTACCATTAGGCTTAGTTTTCTGAATGTTGCAATGTTTGCACCTACTCTCTGTTCTGCTTTGATTTTATAAGTCTTTGCATTGCCTGTCAGAGGTGCGATAAGGATTGACTATGCTCCATCTTGCACTGATCTCAAAGGAAGGTGGTACAAATGACATTATATATAGCTTGATGGTCTTCCTTTCCCTGGATAAAGCAAAAAAATTCGAAAGTCTTAAAATTGACAACAAAAGGGAAACATCTGAAGTTTTTAAAATCTGCATCACGATGGCTTGTGATGCAATCAAAATACATCAAAGAAACAAAATAAATCATTCACAACACATTGAACACAATTCATTCAAGGCCTTACGATTTTCGTTTTTATTCCTCTTGATCTATCACTCTTGAAACTTGTATTCTCTGAATAATAGGGATCATAGTGAGAATTCAACATTGTTGCTCAATTTCAGAATTGCATTTACAACTTTTGATGTGATCTGAGTTCTTGACTGAAATACAAGCTGCACCTCCCTCCGCAACATTCATTTTGCTCTTCGCAGTTCTATTTCCTTATCTTGCAACAAGTCCCAAGTTCTTCAAATCCTGAAGATGACCTATTAATCTGGTGCATGACTGCTCCATCAGAATGAATAGATAATAAAATGTGAGGCTGGATGAACACAGCAGGCCAAGCAGCATCTCAGGAGCACAAAAGCTGACGTTTCGAGCCTAGACCCTTCATCAGAGAAGGGTCTAGGCCCGAAACGTCAGCTTTTGTGCTCCTGAGATGCTGCTTGGCCTGCTGTGTTCATCCAGCCTCACGTTTTATTATCTTGGAATTCTCCAGCATCTGCAGTTCCCATTATCCCATCAGAATGAAGTTCATTTAATGTTTAAAGAATTCCTTTTCATTAATTCAGTCAATGGGCAGCATTTCAATTCTGCATTAGTTACATTATCAATACCTTTCAAATATTAAAACAATAAATTGCTAACCATATTTACCATGGTAGGAATGCATTTCTTTCATTTTGTAATATCTGATGTTAAAAACTATCACTGATCTACAATTGTTTCAATGTTAGCTAAATTAATTTGCAGTCATGAATGATTGGCAAAGCTGAAAAGCTGCTTTATTAAAAGTTGCCATGGATTGATTCATATCAGCTAATTATCATTAAACAAGGCAAAAATGATGCAAATGTTGATGTCCTCATGAACAAATTGACCAGGGGAAGGAATGCAGCACTGCCCAGTTGAAGGGGGCTGTGGCTGATGTCATACCAATGCCCAAGTCAAAGACAGCATTTTGACCTTGACACGCTATGAGTTTTGGACTAAGATTCTGTGACGTGTTACCAGTGCACTGATTAGTGATATCCAAATCAGGGCCAAAGAGATATTTCAGAAAAGAACGTCAGACTGTTTCAGCTGATTGTCGTGGACATCAGTAGACTGTACACTCCTGGAAGATCCAGCATCCCCCAATCAAGTGCCAGCCGACAAGAGAGCCCAACCAGGCACAGACACTGTCACAGTGCTGTAAGAAGTTTGAAGAAACAGGAGCAACAGGAGGAAACTCACACAGACACAAGATCAACATCCAAACTCCACAGACAGTCACCCAAAGCTGAAATGGAACCCGGGTCTCTGATGCAGTGAGGTAGCAGTGCTAGCATTTTATTTTCTGGAACTGAGAATCTATGACAGTTCGTGCTGGGAGACAGGCTAAAACTTTGTTTTGAGATTTGGCTAGGTCAACATTTATTGCGCATCCCAAACTGCCTAGAGGCAGTTAAGAATCAACCACACTGGTATGGGTCTGGAGTGCCATGTATACCAGATTAGGTAAGGATGGCAGATTTCCTTCCTTGAAGCACATAAGTGAAGCAGATGGGTTTTTCTGATAATCAGCAGTGGTTTAATGGGCATCATTGGACACTTACTTACAAATTATTACTGAATTCAAATTCCATCATCTGTCGTGCTGGTTTGGCCACATCTGGAGTTTTGTGTCCAGGTCTGGTTGCCTCATTACAGGAAAGATGCGGAAGCGTTGGAGAAGGTGCAGAGGAGATTTATCAGGATGTTGCCTGGAATGGAGGGAAGGTCTTATGAAGAAAGGTTGAGAGAGTGAGGGCTTTTTCTCTTTAGAACAACGAAGGATGAGAGGTGACTTGATAGAGGCGTACAAAATGATGAGAGGTATAGATAGAATGGACCGCCAGAAACTTTTTCCGAGGGTGGAGGTAGCTATTATGAGGGGGCATAGTTTTAAAGTGAGTGGAGGTAACGTCAGAGGTAGGTTCTTTACTCAGAGAGTGGTAGAGAGGTGGAATGCATTCATGGAGACAGTAGGGGCCTCATTAGGGGCGTTTAAGCTTCTATTTGATAGGCATATGGATGATAGTATAAGGTAGGGGTGGAGGTTATATAGAATTGAGAATTAGGGTAAAATTTTGGCACAACATTGTGGGCCGAAGGACCTGTACTGTGCTATACTGTTCTATGTTCTATGTTCATTTGAACCTGGAACATTATCTTTGCCTCTGGATTAATAGTCTACTGATAGCACCACTAGGCCACGAGAGGCACATGAGAAATATACAAGATTCTTTGGAGGCTTGACAGGGCAGATACGGAAGAATTATTTCCCCTAGTGAGAAATACTTGCACCAGTAAGTATAATCTGAGAATAAGGGGTTGCCTGCTTAGGACAACAATGGGGAGGAACGTCTGCTCTCAGAAGAGAGTGAATCTATGAAATTCTTTGCTGCGTAAAGTATAAAGATTGTGTCACTATGTGTGCTCAAGGCTGAGATAGACAATGTTTTAATCAGCAAGAAGATCAAGGGTGATGGGGACAAGAGAAGAAAGAGGAGTTGTGATTATCAGATCAGTCACGATCTTATTGATTGGAGGTACAGACTCGATGGTTTGGATGGCCTACTTCTGCTTCTACACGTTTTGATCTTACAGCTTTATGAATAGACAAGATAGCGAAGTTGAGGTTGGAAAACAATCAGAAAACTATTGAATGGTGGAACAGGCTCAGGGAGAAATGCAGGACTCCTTTTGTTCCTATTCCCTATGTTTATATGTTATCAGATGAAAGCAGAAAGCTACAAAGGGACAAACTGAGTGGAAATGGCATGCTCTAAGATCTTAGTTTCAGTAATTGCTCATAACCAGATACTGTCCTATAGTTAGTTTTATTTGGTCGCTGCTGTTACTAATGTGTTTAATTTTATCATTATTAATAAGGTCATGTTTTTTGACCAGCTGGCGTTTCTACATTCAAATTTAGAATGAGCATTGCAAATAAGCCACAATTTAGTCACAAGCAGGAAAGGCAATCATGTACACCATGCTAAGGATCAAACAGATTTTCACAGCTCTGAAACCCATTATTAATTGTGGCTATTTTTTAAATGACAATGGAAACAAGTTAGTGACAGACCAAGATAAATTACACAACTATTCAGTTTGTTAATTTTCAATTTTGGAAACAGATGGTCTTCTCCCTACTGTTTTCCAATTGAATTCACAGCTAAAATTATTTTCTTCCATTATCCTAAATCATAGCCTTTCCATTCTATATATCTGTGACCAAGCAAGCCAGTCAATGTAAAGTTAATTCCACATGCATCTATTTATAAACTGTTTGCATCAGTAGCCTATATCGTCAGACACATTTTCTGTATTAATCCATCCATAATATTTGTTGGTCAATATAAGACTACTTTTCGCCTGTGGCATTCAACTGGCCACACTACAATTGCTTCTATGCTAATAAAGTGTGAAGCTGGATGAACACAGCAGACCAAGCAGCGTCTCAGGAGCACAAAAGCTGACGTTTCGGGCCTAGACCCTTCATCAGAGAGGGGGATGGGGTGAGTGTTCTGGAATAAATAGGGAGAAAGGGGGAGGTGGACCGAAGATGGAGAGAAAAGAAGATAGGTGGAGAGGAAAGTATAGGTGGGGAGGTAGGGAGGGGATAGGTCAGTCCAGGGAAGACGGACAGGTCAAGGAGGTGGGATGAGGTTAGTAGGTAGGAGATGGAGGTGCGGCTTGGGGTGGGAGGAAGGGATGGGTGAGAGGAAGAACAGGTTAGGGAGGCAGCGACAGGTTGGACTGGTTCTGGGATTCAGTGGGTGGACAGGAAGAGCTGGGCTGGTTGTGTGGTGCAGTGGGGGGAGGGGAAGAACTGGGCTGGTTGTGGGACGCGGTGGGGGAAGGGGAGATTTTGAAGCTGGTGAAGTCCACATTGATACCATTGGGCTGCAGGGTTCCCAAGCGGAATATGAGTTGCTCTTCCTGCAACCTTCGGGTGGCATCATTGTGGCACTGCAGGAGGCCCATGATGGACATGTCGTCTGAAGACTGGGAGGGGGAGATAAAATGGTTCGCAACTGGGAGGTGCAGTTGTTTTTTGTGAACCGAGCGGAGGTGTTCTGCAAAGCGGTTCCCAAGCCTCCGCATGGTTTCCCCAATGTAGAGGAAGCCACAATGGGTACAATGGATACAGTATACCACATTGGCAGATGTGCAGGTGAACATCTGCTTGATGTGGAAAGTCATCTTGGGGCCTGGGATAGGGGTGATGGAGGAGGTGTGGGGGCAAGTGTAGCATTTCCTGCGGTTGCAGGGGATGGTGCCGGGTGTGGTGGGGTTGGAGGGCAGTGTGGAGCGAACAAGGGAGTCACTCCACACTTCCCTCCAACCCCACAACACTCGGCACCTTCCCCTGCAACCGCAGGAAATGCTATACTTGCCACGACAGCTCCTCCCTCACTCCTATCCCAGGCCCCAAGATGACTTTCCATATTAAGCAGATGTTCACCTGCACATCTGCCAATGTGGTATACTGTATCCATTGTACCCAGTGTGGCTTCTGCTACATTGGGGAAACCAAGTGGAGGCTTGGGGACCGCTTTGCAGAACACCTCCGCTTGGTTCGCAAAAAACAACTGCACCTCCCAGTCGCAAACCATTTCCACTCCCCCTCCCATCCTTTAGATGACTTGTCCATCATGGGCCTCCTGCAGTGCCACAATGATGCCACCCGAAGGTTGCAGGAACAGCAACTCATATTCCGCTTGGGAACCCTGCAGCCCAATGGTATCAATGTGGACTTCACCAGCTTCAAAGTCTCCCCTTCCCCCACCACACCCCAAAACCAGCCCAGTTCGTCCCCTCCCCCCACTGCAGCACACAACCAGCCCAGCTCTTCCCCTCCGACAACTGCATCCCAGAACCAGCCCAGCCTGTCACTGTCTCCCTAACCTGTTCTTCCTCTCACCCATCCCTTCCTCCCACCCCAAGCCGCACCTCCATCTACCTACTAACCTCATCCCACCTCCTTGACCTGTCCGTCTTCCCTGGACTGACCTATCCCCTCCCTACCTCCCCACCTATACTCCCCTCTCCACCTATCTTCTTTACTCTCCATCTTCGGTCCGCCTCCCCCTCTCTCCCTATTTATTCCAGAACACTCACCCCATCCCCCTCTCTGATGAAGGGTCTAGGCCCGAAACGTCAGCTTTTGTGCTCCTGAGATGCTGCTTGGCCTGCTGTGTTCATCCAGCTCCACACTTTGTTATCTTGGATTCTCCAGCATCTGCAGTTCCCATTATCAACTGTTTCTATGCTGCTCTTTTTAAGCTCAAGTGTTCCTTCCTTTGCAGCAGTCTGGAAAGAATACCACATAAGATCTGTGTAAAATTTGCATGAGATATCCATTTCGATCAATTTTGTTTCATTTTCATTTAATTATAACATCTGCTACTCACTTTTTTACTCAAGTTGACATCTGTTTCAGGCTGATTTGCCAATGCATTAACCTTCCAGGTTTTGTTTTGCTGCATCAGATAAACAAATGGCTTATTAAATCATTGGATATTTTTAGAAAAAATAAATAACTCTTTCAAGATAGTGTTTGTTTAGTGAAATATTACTGTGCACTGTACTACTCTCAGGGGCTAACTTTAGGTGTTGCCAAGAAAGTTAAAAAAGTCTCTCTGTGCTACGAAGTTGAATTGATGTTGCAATCAAATGACTGATACTGTGGAGTAAACCATTAGTATTGCTGGAGGACATTTTTTTGACAGTTTATATAAAATTGTTAGGGATGTTGACATATATTAGATTTAAAAGGTGCACAGTCTACATGAGGATCTCCTGAACGCATTTGAAATGTAAAATTTTGACACCAGGGAATGATCAGAAGAGTTTTTACATGGGGTTATAGTGCACATTGGGCCATATATCTGAACAAATCCATGACAAGTTTTTATGCTGAGTATAAGCTTACTCTTCTTTTCATCCAATTGTATCAGTATAAGTTTCTAATGATTTCTCTCTCATGATTTTTATCTAGCTTCTTTTTTCATACTCTTATGATATTCCTCCTAAATTACCTGTTCACTTTATTGGTGACTGTCTTATATTTGTGACCATAATTCCACTGGTTGGAATATCTTTGTTAGATCCACCCAATCCCTATCCTATTGCCATTGGGTCACCTCTCAATGCAGTCTGTTGTAAATGAGAACTAAAGTCTGTTCCATTTTTCCTGGTATCGATAATAAAGGGTGAAATCTTATCGGGGTCTGACTAACATGGGCTATGGAAAGAATTGTGGTAGAATAAGGTGAGAAATCTGGAGACTATTAACTTGATGACAGAAGTGTCTTGATCCATTGTTTATGCTTTTGACAAACAGTTTGAACACCCCTGCAGGAATGTTTGCTATCTTCTGTGAAGATCATTACACTGTCTTCAAAGAGAGTGAGGAGTCTAATGCCCCTATTATGGGATTTCTCTGCCCAGTTGTGCGTTGTTTTTTTTTCCCTTTAAGAAAGAAATGGAGGAAGTGAGTGAAAGTGAAAGTGGGTGGCACAGTTGTTAGAGCTGGAGCAAGTGAGTGGGATGCCCCAAGCAGATTCATAGGCTTTGCAGAGGGTATGCAGGGCTCATGGTATGAGAAGTTAGAAGGGTGAGAACAGGTGAAAGAAGATGTTGAGAGTGGTAGACTGTCAGTCTTGGTGGGAGTTGGATGCAGTGGTAGAGATAGAGTGAGTATGAGGTAACAGATAAAAGAATATTACACTTAGCCTGGCACAGATGAGAACATTATTGACCATCCTCTGCTGTTGCCGGGTCTTCCTCCAGACCATCGAGGTAGTGCCATCTCAGGTAGGAACCTTGTACCAGGTTGCCAGTGTTCATTGGCAAGGCTTCCTCTGCCAGTCGCTCAGGAAGATGATTCTTCTCTTGAGCCTGACACCTTCAACCAGGGCCTCCCAGTCCCTGTTGGAAAATCCCAGTACCATCTTCCCCTTCTCTGGCATCTTCTGGAAATGTCCTTGATTAGGCAGGGCAGCTTTTGACTGCCAGTCCTCATTTGAGTACACAGCCACCTTTTAAAGATGGCATGGATGCAAGTGATGTCAGTCCTTTGGCAAGTATCTACCGAGCTGTTCTGGAAACAGCTCATGGTAAGGTGGGGCTGGAATCAGACATGTGTTTTGCCATGGGGGTGGTTCAATATTTAATGTGGTACTTTGGTAAAGTATGGTGAGAAATCTTGCTAGGCCTCACAACTGTAATCGCTCGAAAATATCTGATGAACTCATACCTGGCTAAAATGAGATTCAGCTTCAAGTGAGCTTTGTACATTCTACAGAGTCTTTATATCCTTTTTATAATTTTACAGTCAAAACTGTTCATAGTGATTCATGATTGCTCTGTCTAACTTTCTATACAAGCCGAACATACATTCCCTACTTCCCTAAAATTTGACATTCTAAATTGACTCACAGTTAGAGAAACTAGGCCTGACAGAAAATTTACCAAATTGAATTAAACAGTAACTATCAGCTACAAAAGACAATGGAAACCAAAGTCAAAGAGGTCACAAAGGTTAAGGAGGAACCAATTAAAATCAGCCGAGGATTGTACACTGGAAAAGTATCAATCATGCTTTCAGGCACCTTGACTTCCAGCAAACGCCAGTGGACATGCACTTTACACCTCCCCAGCATGGCAACAGCGAAGGGTATTTACATGACTCCATTGGATGCTTTGAACGTGCGCATGAGCCTGTTGGTTCGAGGCCACAGAACATTCTGAAAGTTCCGGGGTGAGTGGGGATAAAAACACCCATCTGGAAACCAGCCCTCAACAAAGACTTGTGATGGAAGACCATGCAGCAACCCAAGAAGACACAGGGGAAGATCCTCCCTGGCCTGAGGGACCCGCCTTTGTGAAAGAGAGCCAGCCGTACGTCAGAGAGAAATTACATTCTTCCAGCCCAACTCAAACACATGGAGCATTGTGGGTAATTTTTTTTCTCAGATGGACAAAGCTAGATAGGGACTAAATATTGTGGGAATTTGGGAAATGCTCATGAGGTAATTTTAATAAAGAATATTCTGTTAATCCAATTGAGTTAAATTGGGAACTGAATTCTGTGTTTCTCTGTGTGCCACACCAGAAGAGCACTTGGGTAAAGCGTTTCTAATGCATAAACTGTTTGAAGTGCCCAAAACATGGATAACATCAGTTTTCAATTACTCACTCTGAAAAGTAATCACAGTATCTTGTTTGCTTTGACCTTACTAATACCTCTGTATTTTGTGATCAATTTAAATTTAGCTTTAGCTCAATTTATGTCTTTATCTCATTTAGACAGTTACTGAAAGATGTAATGATTTGATGTCCCCCTTTCAGCTGGCCTATTTGCAAATGGTTGGGCACGCGGAGTGAGGTGAGTGGATGGAAAGTGTAGAGGTGAGTAAAACAGGGTGACCCCAACCTATCACCAATATACCATGGATGGGTGAGCCTGTAGCCTAGCTACCTGCACTTAGTCCCTTAACTGGATAATGAATGGCGGGGGACATCAAAATGAAAGTGTTCAACCTGCAACTGCTTCTCCTGCCTCAGGTGAAAGACCAGGGAAGATGCATGCATATGCGTGCCTGCCCATCCATCTGACTATCTCCTGGTTGCTGCCCTGCACCCATCATGGCGATGCCCCTAACCTGGGATTTCGACCTCCAGAGTCCCTCCCCTTCCATAGATTTGGAAAGGGGATGCCTAATCACCAGGTGACCAGGAGAGGAGTTACCTGCCACTGTCCCCTAAATCATCCACTGCCAGCCTGAGCCATGAGAACTGCATGGCTTCTCCCGTGCCTGCTGTGGGGAAGAAAATGTTGCAGTCTGGGACAGAAAGAAGCTCCCGAGTCAGTGTGCCACCTGACACTGTCCCCACTGCACATAGAGCAGTGGCAGCAGCGACAGGTGACAGGATAGGTGTTATTGGCCTTGTGCCCAATTCCATGCCCATCTGTCAATCTGTGACAGTAGGAGAGTTAATTTCAGCCATTACTTTCCAAGGGTACTCAGTTGATGAGAATGCATCAGCTTATATTTATCTATATTGAAATTAAGCTCATATTTGTGCACGTTCTACTTGTTTATTAATGCCTAAGGTAAATATCAGTATCCATCTTAACCACAGGAGCTCAATCACCGCAAAATGGTTATATCTTCTGCAAGCAGCAAATTAATTATTACTGAGAAACTGAGATCGACTGCATCTGAATTTTTTGGGAACTATGAGTGACTTTGCTACTCCAACATAGTGTTTGCACTGTGTGTGTGGAGTTTTCGGATTAATTGTGCTGGCTGACACATCAGTGAGAGTGGTCAGGGTTGAATGCTCACAGTGAAGAATGTTGAGCAGGTAAATCATGGCATCCAAGCATGCATTCTGTTGATTTGATGCCAACAGCGTTACTTTGGAGCTTAATGCAACATAAATAACATATTTTAAGAGCTGGCAAAAATAAAGAAGCATCAACTATTTACTTCAGAGATAGTAGGAACTGCTGATTTTGGAGAATCTGAGGTAACAAGATGTGGAGCTGGACGAACACAGTAGGCCAAGCAGCATCAGAGGAGCAGGAAAGCTGACATTTCGAGCCTAGACCCTTCTTCAGAAACCAGAAGGAGGGTCTAGGCCCGAAACATCAGCTTTCCTGCTCCTCTGATGCTTCTTGGCCTGCTGTGTTCGTCCAGCTCTATGCCTTGTTATCTCAACGATTTACTTGATCTCTTTGCTGATCCTACGAGAATTTACATCTTGCCGTTTGAAGTGGCAAAATTCTATTCACAGTGGTATGATTTCCTCTGATTTCAAGTTTTAAAGAGGTCAGAGCATGCGGGCCAGAAGCACTGACCCAAAGACCAAGAACTGCTAATCCCCCGAGCAAGGCATACTAACCCCCAGAGCCAGAGACATGACGTCTGAGCATTGCAAACAGCAATGCTTTTCTGCTTATGAAGGTCACAGGATATTTCCAGTGAGATTTGATTTATGTGTAGGTGCAATCAGGTGGAAATGTTGAAAATACTCTGAAAGACAAGCCCCCGCAGCCTGGCCATCAGCGTCATCATGTTATTACACGCACGCAATCTCTCATCCCCCTGAACAAAGTACTCACAGAATATGGCAGTAGGCAGCTGCCCTGCGCAGTAAGCCACATGTTGCTGCTGGATCCCTGAAGGGTGTAGGGTGACTTGCTGCTGCTTTGCGCCGATTCTCCTTGTAGAATCTGCCCGAGTGGACAGTGAACAGAGCAAATAATAGAAGAGACAGAGTGAGATCCTTAGAGGCATGTGTGGAATTTCTCACATCCATACACAAGTTCCAAAAGCTCTCCTTCCGTGCTAGTGTATTTGGTCTCAGCTGAGCTTAGAGCTTTGGATGCAAATCCTTTTGGCTTTCCCTTGAATACCATTACTTTTGTAGAAGCATCTTCTTGCAGAATAACACGTTTGTTTATTGTCACAGAAGCTCTTGTCATGCTGCTCTGACTAATGGCGCTCTATATCATCAGTTATTGGGTCCCACATGTTTGCTGTGTGTTCAGATCTTTTTATTATGCAAGAGCTCATGTACTATATTGAGCCCGTAAAACTTCTCGCTCTTATGTGTCTATTGAACCATCTATCCCAGAGATAGCCATGTTTCTTTTAAGACTCAAATTGATTCCTTTGGGTATGTGTATCGTTCTGAAGAACTGGCATTCTATCACTTTCACAATGTATCAGCTGGTCTTTAGCACGATCCCAACTTCCCAAGTTCTCTCCACATCTTTTCCCAATGCTCAGTCTTTCCACAAGATCTACAGGTTGACCTATATGTGGAACATTTCCTTTTGTGAGCGATTTCCTGTGGTTATCCATGACTCCTGCATGATTTTCACTCTACTTGGCATTCATTATTTAGTTGTTTCAATGCAGCAATCTTGCTGCCTTACTCTTGGCTGAACTAGAGGCTAATGTTTGTGCAGACAGAATTTCACCTCACTGCTTATGGTTTGATGTGCTTTGGCAACGTCTACAGCCTGTGACATTGTAGATCCAATGTTCTGACTTTGGCTGAAGATGAGTGCCTGATCTTTGAAAAGAAATCTGAATTTCTACTGTCCTCCTCAGTTGGCTCTCATATGTTAAGTAAATGTAACCTGTTCTTTCCTACAAACACAAGGACATAGCTGACACTTTCTTCATTTGCTATTCAGGAAACAACTGAATGTCAATCTGGACTTCTATTTAAATATCTCAAAAGCCTTCAAGAGAACGTCAGTGCCCCAATTAACTATTTCTGATAGCTGAGAATTCATCGCTGTGTCAGTCAACATTTATTTTTAACACAGTTAACATTTCGGGTCCGTGACCCTTCCTCAGAACTTTGGGTTCTGAGGATCGGTCACCAGACCCAAAACGTTAACTCTGTTTTTCACTTCACAAATGCAACCAGATCTGCTGAGCTTTTCCAGCAATTTCTGTTTTGTTTCCTGATTTGCAGCATCCGCAGTTCTTTCATTTTTCCTTTTCACACTCAGTTTTTGTTCAGGCACTAATGTGCATTGATTTTCCAAATCAGCAGTAAAATAATTTAAATTGTTTTCGTAACTTCTACCATTTTATGCATTCTGATTATTTTTCTGGCTAACTGATGTTTGAACCAACCACAAACGTAAGCTTGTTACAACGATAGCTCTTTGCTTAATTCTAATTTGCCATGTTGGCTGTCTCAAAGGACCATCTGGGCCAGTGTGGTGTTGCATAAAATTTCATACCAGGTCAGCAATAAACGTTGTACATTGGAATATTTTTCCACACAATTGGTTCCTGGCTGATTGTATAAAATTCCATCCATTATTTATTGAAATTCTTCAGAAGAAGGGCCTAGGCCCGAAATGTCAACCTTCCTGCTCCTCTGATGCTGCTTCGCCTGCTGTGTTCATCCAGCTCCACACCTCACCTTGTTATCTCAGATTCTCCAGCGTCTGCAGTTCCTACTATCTCTGGAACAGATGATAGTTTGTATTTGTGTACATCAAAAAGTAACTTTGTTCGAGCAAGAGAGAAACAACACGGTGTAATTTGTTCTGACTGCAGCATAAAATGAATGAGAGTGCATTGACAGCTAGTTTACTTTTTTAATATCCCAAAATGTCATCACACACAACAGAGCAGTTTTTCCACCACCAAATCACTGTGGCTCTTTTTTAAAACACTAACTGCCACCATTAAATCACATGTAGCCATTTAGAAATTTACATGCAAAGCCCATTGTGGGTAATGCACACCATCAAAAGTGAGAGGAAAGGATGACAAGAAAGAGTCTAAATCAAAATGGAGGGTAAAATAAAGCATTTCACCCCAGCGGTGCCCACCTTTCTTTAAAGCCATCGAGGGCATTGATGGTCATCACGTAGTCCCTCTTCAAGGGCACCAGGGCATGCACATAACTGTGCAAGAGGGGGAGACAATCTCCTCTACAGTACACTGCCTGAACCTGTTTATAGCCAGCCTGGCCAGGAGCAGACCCACGAAGTGATCCTCTGATCTGCACACATCCCCTCTGCACCAATTGCCTAAATATCAGGAATGCAGGGCTGAAATGCAACCAGAAATACAACAAAAGATTTTTCAATTAACTAAAAAGGGGATGCCATCACCCACAATCAATAGCTACATGGTCCAACAGCTCCATAGAGCCACAAAATAAACGGTTAGGCTGGGAGTCCAGGAAGTGCCATGGTCTGTGGTTACATGGGAGTATTGCATGCAAAACCCTCAGTCCCAGATCCCCAGTGGAAATGAGAAGACTCCCATGGAGAAAGTCCTCCAGTGGGGATCCCTGCCACTGTGACAAATAAGCATGCCAAGTCATGTCCAGACTGCAGACCAAAGAGATGACCGCCTGTTTACAACCCATCTGATAACCCTTTTCATTGCAGTTAATGTAAACAAGAATCAAACAGGGGCAAAATGATTTACTACTGCACTATTGCCTGTTGGACAACCGCTGCCCAAGAGATATTTAATATTACTTACAGATAAATGTGTGTTCGCAAAACTCTGTAATCATAACTAAATAAATCATGCTTTATTTTCTATTTTACAAGGGAAATAACAACAGTATTATACTTGAGTGTAATATAAAATCAGATAAATTGCACATGTAATTTTGAATCTATTTCTCAGCTGAGGCTTGGGTAAAAATGACTCCTGTGATGCACTTTAATACTTTAGAGCCTGTCAGCTTGCAGTTAATCTCTGTTTCCCAAGTCATCCACCTACATGGAAATTGCCTCGATTTCTATTGAAGTAATTCAGTGCAAGTAAATCACAGTCTAGCATCCATGATTCTAATCTGTTGCATTATTACTGTCATGTCTGATTCATTTCATTTCATTCTCTCTTTTAGAGTGAACATCATTGAGCCACCTACCACATTCTGCTTCAGACCGGAAGCTTTTTATCAGCTTGGATCCTCGCTTCAGCCATTTGTGACAATAAAAATAATTAAGTTGATTTTGGATACCCAGAAGTTCTGTATTTTTTTTAAACTCTCTTGGTAATACATTAAATGCACAAAGGCAGTAGCATTTCATCAAGTGAGCATGGACAAGAAATATGTGAGCAATAATTTGATTTTTTTGAAGTAATAAATGAAAAATAATCGTGAAGTGAACTTCATACTTTACCTTTGTGTTGAGGATTCAGATATAGCCAGACTAACAGCAGAACTCAATATGTCAGTTGCAAATGTTCAATATGCTGTATGTTTGGGCAGTTTTAATCCTAGTTTCTAGTACCTACTACGCAAAATTCTTCCTCATTTGGCAATAATTGGTATTCTTACCAGAAGTGATAGATGTTATGGATAGAACAGCAGATGAGTACACTATAGAGTGGGCTCCTGTGATTGGAACTGATGTATTGTGATGGAGGATAGTTAAGGAAAGCAATGTATTTTGACCTGGCTCCTGCTGACAAAGCAAATATCTCCGTTGCCCAGCACTAACATCCCTACCTCCTTAAGCACAAAATATAAAGAATATTTTTGTATCCACCTGCCACTTCTCTGCCCACTCTCCTACCCTCTTCAAATCTTTCTGCAGCCTCCCCACTGTCCACCCACCTATCTTTGCTGACTTACATTTGGTGTAGTTCTGTGTCATCATTGATTTATGTCTATTAGACATGGTTGCGTGGATACACACATTTTCTGCACAGTTTTAATCTTTTCAATGATAGTTGATTTTCTGTTTTTGACAGAGGTGAGAGAAGTAGAAGTAAGTCGGCTCACAATGCACCCCACACCTCAAAGCATTTTGTGTTGTTTGTAAGTAGCACTGCATTTGTATGAAAAGTGACCAGGAAATTGAAATGGGTAGAAAATAGTTCAATAATTGAGAAAGGATTAGGAATATCCTTATTTAAATCAATGATAATCATCACTAAATCCATCTAATTTTGGATTTAGGTTAATTTGCGGTGCTTTAGGTGTTTGGTTGTAATATGATTTGATGATAAGGCGTGCAACTTTGATAAGGAGAGTACTGGTGCAGGTGAGGATGCAGAAACTTAATCACTTTTAACAAATATACTTTAGTTGGTCTTTCACATTTAATATTTAAATGTTTGAATTCTAAATTTGGTTTGGGCTTCAGCAGGAATATGGGTGTTTTCTACTTGAGAGCAACAAAAGTCAGTTACTTAGGGATATCAGTTTAAATTGTTTTTTCTTGTCTTCGAGGTTGAGTTAACTCCGCATGTAAATAGACGCATCCATATGATTTCGCGCTGACTTTGCCTCTGAACAGACTGCTGAAGGCTGAGACAGGGAAAGAGTTAGATGAAGAGGGGCTGGAGGTGCTCCTTTGTTTTCCTTTATTTGTTTCAAACTGTCAAAGGTGGTTCCTACCTTGCTATAGGGAAGGAAGTTACCTATTTAGTGAGTATTTGATAAGTAGACCATAAGTATAGAACATAGAACATTACAGCACAGTACAGGCCCTTCGGCCCTCGATGTTGTGCCGACCTGTCATACCGATCTCAAGCCCATCTAACCTACACTATTCCACGTACGTCCATATGCTTATCCAATGACACCTTAAATGTACCAAAAGCTGGCGAATCTACTACCGTTGCAGGCAAAGCGTTCCATTCCCTTACTACTCTCTGAGTAAAGAAACTACCTCTGACATCTGTCCTATATCTATCACCCCTCAATTTAAAGCTATGCCCCCTCGTGCTCGCCGTCACCATCCTAGGAAAAAGGCTCTCCCTATCCACCCTAACTAAACCTCTAATTATTTTATATGTTTCAATTAAGTCACCTCTCAACCTTCTTCTCTCTAATGAAAACATCCTCAAGTCCCTCAGCCTTTCCTCATAGGACCTTCCCTCCATACCAGGCAACATCCTAGTAAATCTCCTCTGCACCTTTTCCAAAGCTTCCACATCCTTCTTATAATGCGGTGACCAGAACTGTACACAATACTCCAAGTGCGGCCGCACCAGAGTTTTGTACAGCTTCACCATAACCTCTTGGTTCCGGAACTCAATCCCTCTATTAATAAAAGCTAAAACACTGTATGCCTTCCTAACAGCCCTGTCAACCTGGGTGGCAACTTTCAAGGATCTGTGTACATAGACACCGAGATCTCTCTGCTCATCTACACTACTAAGAATCTTACCATTAGACCAGTACTTTGCCTTCCGGTTACTCCTACCAAAGTGCATCACCTCACACTTGTCTGCATTAAACTCCATTTGCCACCTCTCAGCCCAGCTCTGCAGCTTATCTATGTCTCTCTGCAACCTACAGCATCCTTCGTCACTGTCCACAACTCCACCGACCTTAGTGTCGTCTGCAAATTTACTAACCCATCCTTCTACGCCCTCATCCAGGTCATTTATAAAAATGACAAACAGCAGTGGACCCAACACCGACCCTTGCGGTACACCACTAGTAACTGATCTCCAGGATGAACATTTCCCATCAACTACCACCCTCTGTTTTCTTTCAGCAAGCCAATTTCCGATCCAAACTGCTATATCTCCCACAATCCCATTCCTCTGCATTTTGCACAATAGCCTATTGTGGGGAACCTTAACAAACACCTTGCTGAAATCCATATACACCACATCAACCGGTTTCCTCTCATCTACCTGTTTGGTCACCTTGTCAAAGAATTCAATAAGGTTTGTGAGGCACGACCTTCCCTTCACAAAACCGTGCTGACTATCCCTAATTAATTTATTCTTTTCTAGATGATTATAAATCCTATCCCTTATAACCTTTTCCAACAGTTTACCAACAACTGAGGTAAGGCTCACTGGTCTATAATTACCAGGGTTGTCTTTACTCCCCTTCTTGAACAGGGGAACCACATTTGCTATCCTCAGTATATAAGATGTAAGAGGTATCAGGCCAGTCGGCCCACTGAGTCTGCTCCACTATTTAATCAGGGCTTTTCCCTGTAACAGTTGATCCCCTTGTAATTGAAGAACCTGTTTATCTTAAATACATTCAATGATGTGACCTCCACAATCGTCAGCAGCAATGAGAGCCAAAGGTCCCCCAAAATCTGGCTGAAGAAATTCCTCCTCATCTCAATTCTATAGGGTCATCCCTTCACTTAGGCTGTGCCTTTGGGTCCTACTCTCTCATATTTACAGATTCATTTTCTGCACATCCACCCTACGCAGGCCTCTCAGTATTGTACAAGTTTCATTTAGATCGCCCCCTCATCGTTCTGACCTCCATCAAGTGCAGACCCAGAGTCATACGACAAGCTCTTAATTTCTGGGGTCATTCAAGTAAAGAACATCAGGATCCTCTTCAAAGCCAGTGCATCTTCCTTAGATACAGAGCCCAAAACTGCTCACAATGTTCCAAACATAACAAGATCACAGTCTTATACAACCTCAGCAGCACATCTATGCTCTTGCATTCTAGCCCTCTTGAAATAAATGCTAACATTGCATTTGTCTTCCTAACTGCAAATCTGCATGCCAACTTTAAGAGAATGCTGAACTAAGACTAGTAAGTCCCTATGTGCTTCAGATTTCTCAAGACTTCCCTGGTTTAGAAAATAGTCTATGCCTCTATTGGTCCTACCAAAGTGTATAACATCACATTTTCCCACCTTGTATTCCACTTGCCACTTCTTTGCCCACTCTCCTAACCTCTTCATATTTTTCTGCAACCTCCCAGCTTTCTTAATGCAACCTCTCTTTGTGTCATCTGTAAACTTAGCAATAATGCCCTCAGTTCCTTCATCCAGATTGTAACTGTATAACAAGAATAGTTGTGGTCTCAACACTGATCTAAGCTGCCATCCTGGAAAAAGCTGCTTTCAGCCTTCTGTCAGTAGTCCTCTAACCATACCAGTACCTTACCCCTAACATCATGTGCTATTTTCTCATATGAGGTGTGGCAACCTATCAAAGGCCTTCTGGAAATCCAAATAGATCCTGTCCACTGGCTGTCCTTTGTTTAACTTATTTGTTTCCTCTTCAAAGAATTCTAACAGATTTGCCGGGCATGATCTCCCTTTGATGAAGCAGTGCTGACTGAGGTCTATATCATCATGCGTTTCCAAGTACCTCCACAACCTTATTTCTCCTCAGTTCTGTTACTGGACCTGAAACATTAACTCTGCTTTCTTTCCACAGATGCTGCCAGAAGCTGCTGGGTTTTTTCCCCAGCAATTTCTGATTTTGTTTCTGATTTGCGTCATCTGCAATTCCTCTGTTTTTTATTTAAATTTAGATTCGTCCTTTATTTTTTGTGTGCAGGGCCTACCTGGGAAATTTTCCACATTGTCAGGTGGATGCCAGTGTTGTAGCTGTTCTTAAAAGATTGGCTAGGAGCATGGCAGGTTCTGGAGCGTACATCTTCAGTACTGTTGATGAAATGTATCAATTTTCAGTATCTCGTGCCTCCAATGTTTCCATGATATCAGTAGAATTAATCAAATTGGTTGAAGACTGGTAACAGTGACACTAATGATCTCAGGAGGAGGGCAAGATGGATCACCAGTTTTCAGTGATTTTTTTAATTGTCCACCATCAGTCATGACTGGATATGACACGACTGCAAAGTTTAGATCTGATCTGATCTGATCGTTGTGGATTCATTTAGCTCTGTCTGTCACTTGCTGCTTATGCTGTTTGGCTGGTGTTGTAACATAACTGGATTTTTACCTCATTTTTAAACTATGCCTGGTGTTGCTGTTGGCATGCTTTCTCACACTCTTCATTGAGCTAGGATTGATGCCCCAGCTTGACAGTAATAGTGGAGAAAGGAATAGCCTCAGCCTGTGTTTGTGGGTTGTGTTGGAGTGCTGCTGAAGGCTCACTGTGCCTCGGAGATATCTAGTCTTGAGTTGCTTGATCTTCTTGAAGCCAATCCCATTTAGCATGGTGATAGTGACACACAACACAATGCAGAGTGTTCTCAATGTGAAGGTGGGACTTTGTCTTGGTAAGGACTGTGCTGTGGTCACTCTTACCAATGCTGTCACGGGCAGATGCATCAATGACTGACAGGTTGGTGAGGGCAAGATCAACAATGTTTATTCCACATGTTGATTCTTTTTCCACTTGCTGCCGACCAAGTCAATAGAATTCAACCATCTCGATTAGTTGCCACTCCTAGTGGTCGACATTGAAATAAACTATCCAAAATAATTCCCGCATCTTTGCAACCCTCAATGCTTCGTCCAAGTGGTCATCAATGTGAAGAAGTACTTATGCAACTAAGTCAACCTAGGGGAGGGAGGTGATAAGTGGCAATCAGCAGGAGGCTTCCTTGGCCGTGTTTGACCATGAGATGTCATGGTCTCCAGAGTTAATGTTTCAAACTCCCAGTGTAATTCTCTCCTGACTGTCTATTGCTGTGCCATCGCTACAAAGCATTTTTTGCTCAGATTTCTGCCAAAGGAAAATAATTGATCCAATTTTACACAACCTAGCTGCAAGGGATTTCAAAATCACATTTTGTCTGCAATTTATTATGAATTGTTCATAGCTGAATATGTAACACTGTCCGCTAAGGTCAATGAAGAAGTGTACAGATTATTTTTAGCTTCCGGCTATTCCTTTCATTTTATGAACTTTTTCAATTCTGCAAAATGCAATTAATGTTCTTTAGTTATGCTTTTGGTATGTCCTGTGATGTTTCCTATAATACAATCCATCTGTACAGCATATTTGTTATGAACTGATGTGCAGTACAATTGTTGAAACCAGCCAAATATGAAATATAAAGAACAATTTTCTCAAATTGGACTTTGGAACAAAAGCCACTGACTTATTTGGAACTGTAAAGAAGAAGATTCACCAAAGGTTGATTAGTTTAAATGCTGACACAAATTGAAATTGTATCTTAAAACTTTCAAAATTTACCAATAAATCATTGACATGTGTATATCTTAGCATTTCTTCCAGTTACATAAAGCTGTTATTCCACTTGAATGGGTTTATTGCATCTATAGTAATGGTGGGTAAGGTCTTTCGAATTAACGCATTAAGTGTTCATGTTTTACAACTAGGGATTTGGATACAAAAGCCACACGAGGTGAGTCTTGTCACCTGTCAACATAAAGTCCACGGGATGGCAGTAAGCTGAAGTCATGCTGACCCAAGTTGAATGCCGGCTCCATGGGGAAGAACTATAAAAAGAACATTCATGTTCTGTTTTTGTAAAAGATGAACCATAAATGATGCACAATTAAAATTTTACCGTCAGTTCAAGCACTGTTATTATTACATATTATCACCTACATGCACAATTGCATGAATTATTTTCATCCATGTGTGATGTTTGATTGATGATAACATGAATGAAGTTACAAAATGTAAATAACACACACGCTTTTAAAATGAAAGAATCCTGGAATCATACAATGATACAGCAAAGGAGGAAGACATTCAGATCAATCTGTCCATTCGACTTGTGCTGACTCTTTGAAAGAGGTTTTCAGCTATCTTTTTCTGTGCCCATAGCCCCATAATTTAACTTTTCCTTCAAGCACTAATTTAATTCCTCTTTTTGAAATGCTTAATTAAATATCTTTTTATCACTCTTTCAGGCAGTACATTCAGTCAATTAAATTCCTTTTCCCAATGTCACCTGCACTTCTTTTGTAAATTGTTTTAAATGTACATCCTCTTTTCAACAGTTCTTCTTTCTCTTCAACAGTTTTTATTTCCCTATTTGCTCTACCACTAGTGATGATTTTGAGCACCTCTATTACAACTTGTGTTATCTTGTTCGAGAAAGAAAATGTTTCAAATTCTTCAGTTCCTTCACATTTTGATACCATTTTGGTAAATCTCTTCTGTACCTTGAAAGGGTCTGGGCCCTGACAATTTCTGAAAAGAAAACACCATACAGTCATGGATAGTTTTAGTACAGCTATAATGCTAGTGTTTATCTGGCAAATGTCAAAAATTGTCCTGACAAAAAAAGCAGGGAAAAAAAATCAAACTTGGACAATTACTGTACAATCAATAAGTCTAGTCTTAAACATCAGCAGTGATAGAAGGAATCATCAATAGAGCTTTCAAGTGGCTCTTGCTCAGTAATAACTTAGTCACTGATGCTCAGTTTGGGTTCTGTAAGAGTCACTCAGCACTCAAACTCATTACAGACTTGGTCCAAACTTGGACAGAAGAGTTGAACTGAGAAGGTGAAATGAGGTTGCTTGCTTCTGATACAAAGGCAGCATTTGACCAAGTGTAGCATCAAAGAGGTTTAAAAATTGAGAGTCAATTGAGAATTACGGGATTAAATCTCCACTAGTTGGAGTCATACCTGTGACAAAGAAGGTTATCGTCATTGAATTTCAATCATTCTAGTCCCAGAATATTAAGATAGGAGTTCCTCAGGTTAATTTCCTCAGCTCGATCATCTTTAGCTGCTTCATCAATGATCTTCCCTTCATTGTAAAATCAGAAATGAGAATGCTTGCTACTAATTGCATAATGCTCAGGAACATTCAAAACATCCAAAACTGAAGCAGCCTATGTTCATTTGCAGAAAGATTGAGACAACATTAAGGCTTGGGCTGATAAGTAGTCAGCAATATTTATGCAACACAAGTGCCAGACAATGTCTACCTCCAACAAGAAGGAATCTAACCATCTCCCTTTGGCTTCCATGAAATTATCTCCATTGAATCTCTCTCTACCATCATTATCCTAAAGGTTACCATTAATCGGGTTAGAGGTTGAGAATTCTGCAGCGTTACCTGCATGTTGGATGACACAGTGACTCTGTAATTAGCACTGCTGCCTCTCAGTGTCAGTGACTCAGGTTTGATTCCATCCTTGTGCTACACTCTGTGTAGAGAGTTTGCACGTACTTCCCATGTCTGCGTGCATTTCCTCTGGCTGCTCTCATTTCCACCCAGAGTCTGAAGATGTGCAGGTTAGGAAATGTGGATTGGCTAAGCTAAATTGCCCATAGAGTCCAACGGTGTGTAGGTTAGCTGGATTAACCATGGGAAATGCAGTGTTACAGAGATAGGGTAGGGAGGGTGGGTCTGGCAGGGATGGTCTTCAGAGATTAGTGTGGACTTCATGGGCCAAATAGCCTGCTACCACACTGTAGGAATTCTATGATTCCAAGACCTCCTGATTCCTCCAAGCCTGTCCACCACCTATGAGGCATAAGTAGTGTGATGGAATACTCCCACTTGGCTGGATGAGTAAAGCTCCAACCAAACTCAAGATACTTGACACCTTCTAGGACAAAACAGCCAACTCTGATTGTCACCCCATCCACAAAGTTAAATCTACCCTCCCATACCATTGACACACAGTGACAGCAATATGTATCATTCACAAGAAGGACTACAATACTTATCAATGCTCCTTCAACATCAGCTTCCCTTCATGACCTCTCCAGGCACCAAAGGCAACCAAGAGCAAGAGAAAGTCCCCTTCCAAATCACACACTGCCCTAAGTTACATATTTATCATCTTTCTTTCACTTGCTCTGGGTCAAGCTGTTTAAAATTCTGCAGTAGTAGCACTGAAGGTACCACATCATCCAGATTGCAATGGTTCAAGAAGGTGGCTCATACCATCTTCTCAAGGGCAATAAGAGCTGAGCAACAAATTCTGGCCAAGATAAAATTCCCACATCCTTTGAAAGAACACAATCTGGCAGTGGGCATGCATTGCCAAAGTGATGAGCGTGTAATTAATGGCATCCTGTGCTACCAAGGAGGAACCTGCAATCTTAGAAAAGCCACATGTTCACTTCACTTAAACCAATGGAGAGGAAATTTGCTCAGCGGTCTCGGAATACAAAGCCTTGGTGACCACGATGACTGGGAAATGTTACAAATGTCCCATTCTCAAGCTCGGAAAGAAGCAAAAATTTCATCCTCACAGTCTTTGCCACTGACAATGTGTTTCTTGCACTGCTCTAAGCTATATTTGAGGCCGCAACAGCTGAATTATTTTTATGAGCCTCTATTTTATGGAACACAGAATGTCTCAAATGATAGACAGACTTGTGTGTACTCACTCATGGTGAGTTTGATAGAAGGAGAAGAATTAATCAGGTGACAGTGGGATACCCACCACCGTCTCATTTTCCATCATAATTAAGTCTGGGGTATGGAACATCCTCCTACCTTGTTGTCAATTAAGTCGCTTAAGTGGGTAATTAATGACTATGTAAAGGCCTCATCTGCCCATAATTGATATTAAGCCAATATCAAGTAATGGCCCAACCATGCTGTAAGTATGACAAGCAAATCTGGTGTGTTTTCCTGCAGAGATGCCCCATTTTCAATGTTTGTCAGTGACTGATCAAGAGACTAGGCACTGGAGGCAAAAAAAAACAAACTAAAAAGAAATTGCTGGGAAAACTCAACAGGTCTGGCAGCATGTGGGGAGCAGAAACAAAATTAACACTTCAGGTACAGTATCCTCTCATTAGAACTGATGGGAACCTCAAAAAGGTTGATTATATGTGCTGAAATTGGGGTGCGGAGGTGGAGAGAGGAGTAAATGATAGGTGGAGATGGAGTCCAGAGAGAGAAAACAACAGTGGGACAGCCTGGGCAACTCAGTTGCTGCTAACAGGCACTATTAGTAGCTGACAATGGGTTGTTTGTGGTAGCAGCCTGTGATGATAAGGCCCAATGTCCAGGGGTTGGGGAATGGACATGGGAAAAGGTGCTCAAGCCCGAAATTGATTGAAATCTGTATTGACTCCTGAAGGATCTGGAGACCCCAAGTGGAAAATGAGGGGCAATTTGTCCATTTTTACACTAAGCTTTACTTGAGCACTGCAGCAAGTCTGAGACAGAGATGTCGGCCAGGGAATACCGTGATGTGTCGAAGTGGCAAGCAACTGAAAACTCAGGGTCATTTTTTGTGGGCAGAATGTATGTATTCTGCAAAGTGGTCACTCAGTCTATGTTTCATCTCTCCAGTGTAGAAGAGACTACATTGTGAACAGCGAAAGCAGTAGACTAGGTTGTGTGAAGTGCAGGTAATCACTGCTTCGCTGGAAGGTGTGCCTGGAGCCTCGCACTTGCCCTGGAAGGTGCCACGGGAAGTGTTGGGAGTGAAGGAGGAGTGGGCCAAAGTGTGCTTGGAATAGTCCCTGCAGAAGTCTGACAAGAGAAGGGAGGGGAATAAGAGCCTAGAGGTGACATCTCACTGGAGGTGGTCGAAATGGCAGCAAACGATTCTTTGGATGCGGATGCTGGTGGATGATAATGAGGACGAGGGGGACCCTATCGCAGTTGTGGTACGGAAAAGAGGGAGTGAGGGCTGAAGTATGGGAGATGAATTGAACACTGCTGACGGCTCTGCCAACCACTGTGGTAGGGAATCATTTGTTAAAGAAGAAGGTGGACATTTTGGAGGCCTCATTGTAGAATCTGGCACCATTGTAACAGATGTGACAGATGCAGAGGAGCTAGGAGAATGGACTGAAATCTTTACCAGACATAGGGTGTAAGGATGCATAGTCAAGGTGACTATGGGAGTTGGTGGGTTTGCAGTAGATATTGGGGACCAGACTATCTTCAGAAACAGGCCAAGATTCAGATCCAAGATGGTGTTGGAGTACAACTGCTCAGCCAGACCTCACCTGCTCCATCCATTTCCTTTTTTTCTCATTTGTGCTTCTTCTTTCCTTCTTGGTGATGTGCTGAACTCCAGGCCTCAGAGTGGACTCAGACTCTTGGCCAACTAGTGACCAATGCTTAGATTGTCTTGCATAAAAAAGATGAAAATGGCAAGAGACACGTCCAGACTATTAGCCTTATGGGAATAGGGCACAAAAGAAATCTCTTAAGGAACATAAGACAAACAGTACCTAAAAGTAACAATGCTTTAACAAGGGGGACAGTGGTTCACTCTGCTTTGGACAGCCCGAGTAGACATAGGTCCAAACAGGAGGCAATCTTCCATCCCCTACTTAATCTCTCTGCTCTGGCATCATATCATCTTCTGAGTGACCATCACTCATTCTCTCTTTTCTTTGTATTGTTATCAAATATAAAACTATTTGAATCTCCCATTCTTACTACTCCTCACTTATTGTAACTTTCTGTAACTTGATTGTAACTTGCTTCTCTAATTCTTTTGCTCCATTTGATGACCTACAGTGGGCGCCAGCAGTGTAAAATCTCTGCTATTCTTCCATAATTCAAAACAAATAATTCTATCCTTTACCCTTTAATTGCATCATCCCTCTCCAGTGCTACAATAATTGCTTTAATCATTACTCAGATGCATGAGCTCATATTCCACCATAGAATATGAGAAATTTATACTCATTTCGTGAAACAAATTCCAGTTAAAACATTTGTATCAGTAATGGGCACCACAAAATAACCAGATTGTTATTGAAACTGATGAATTAGTAGCAGGAATAAGCCACTCGGCCCCATGATCCTGATATACCTGGTCATGGCTGATCTGATTGCTCCACACTCTTCTCTACCTATCACCTCCTTGCTTATCAAGATTTAATCCACCTCTGCCTTAAAAATATTCAAAGATTTCGCTTCCACCATTTTTCAAGAGTAACAGTTCCAATGACTTGTGACCCTCTTACAGACAAATTTTCATTTCCACTCTCCCTTAAATGAGTGATTTCCTGTTTTAAATAAACTGACCCTTTGTTCTAGAATACCTCACAAGTGGAGAAATCCTCACCATATAAAGCCTATCAAGACTCCCTAGCAACTATCTCTCTAATTTGGAGTACATGCACTTGCACATAGCTGTGCAGTTTAGAGGAAGTAATGCCTTTCAGGATCTTATGTTTCAACCTAGCGGTATCTTACTCTTCTAAACTCCAGTGGTTGTAAGCCTATCTGTTCAACCTTTTCTCATTGAACAATCTGCACATTCCAAGTATTAGTCGAGAAAGCCTTCTTTGAACTGTTTTCAATGTGTTTATGTTGTTCCTTAAATAAGGACACCAATACTGTATACAGTACTCCAGCTGTAATCTCAACAGTGTGCTACGTAGCTGAAGTATAATCTCCTTATTTTTGTATTCAAAATCCTCACAATAAATGATAACTTCCAATTCACATTTCTAGTTTGTTGTACATGCAAAAAATCAACCAGGTCCCTCTGCATCTCAGAGCTCTGCAATCTCTCAATACATATATAATTTGCTTCTTTAGTTATTCTTCCAACATTATCCAGCATTATATACCATTTGCCAGATCTTTGTCCAACCACTTAACCTATGTCCATTTGTCAACGCCTTATTTGTCTTGACAACTTACTTCCAATCAATCATTGTGTCATCAGAAAATTTGGCAGCCAGCAAATTGTCATTAAAAAAACAGCAGATCCAATGAAGAGACACATCAGCTTTCCTTTCCGAAGTTGGCCTGTATGAGATTCCAGATCCACAACCTTGTGACTGACTCTTAACTGTCCTCTGACATGGCCAAATAAGTCATTGAGTTATCTCAGAGATGGACTTACACTGTGAATGGATAATTGTTTTTAAAGCTCATTTATCTTTTTACCATAGTTTCTTTCTAATATGCATTTGTTCCATTATAATCTAATGCTAATATATCATATAATACAACACAATTTCACATCACTTTAGTGTTAATATCACTTATACATCCACAGGTATGTATCATCCCACTTAAAATTTTAACCGAAATGCTTTTTTAAAATACTTATTGCTTATTAGATTAACGTACTTCAGTTCAGGAACTAATAGAATCACTAAAGGTCCTGGTTGAATTAACAAACTAATTTACAAATCAGTAGTAAATAAATTAACTCGCATGATGATCATTTAATTATGCCTTTTTTTTGCTTTTAAAGGTGGCCATTCACCAATAATAACCTACTGCAATCAAAATGACTGGGCAAGAATTGGGGTTCCCCAGTTTTTGATATATGTTGGAGCAGTCACATTCCAAAATCTTACAGCACAGGTTAACAATGAGGAGATCAACAAACACAGTTAGTTCACTCATCTCGTTGCAATCATTGTAACCTGGTCCCAGTCTGTGCTGCTTACTGCAGTGCTGCTGGTGGTTTCAGTGTATCACAGAAGGCTGAGCAACATTGTGAACAAACCCATGTGCTACAGGGAGCCTTCTCTTTTTAAGTACGTAACCCCTTAAAAGGGAAACTGCACAAATGGAATAATGGCTGATCAATGATCATTTTGGAAGGGTCAGATTAAATTAAACATTACAGTGCATCAAGGATATGACTCCCATCATTGATGCCACTTAGGATGCTATTGAGATAACAGGTGGTCTCTCATTCTATTGTAAAGCAGAAAGCCTTTGAGTTATGAGATAACAAGGTGTGAAGCTGGATGAACACAGCAGGCCAAGCAGCATCAGAGGAGCAGGAAGGCTGATATTTCGGGCCTAGACCCTTCTTCAGAAATTCTGAAGAAAGGTCCCAGCCCAACACATCAGCCCTCCCACACCTCTGATGCTGCTTGGCCTTCTGTATTCATCCAGCTCTACAACTTGTTATCTCAGATTCTCTAGCATCTGCAGTTCCTGCTATCTCTGAAGCCTTTGAGTTATACCCTCAGAGGTGAATGCAAGATGGTCGCAAGGACAGTAAATGCCCAGATGAGTGTGTGGGAGCAGTACTGACAGAAATTGAATGATGTACCTCGATATTTAGGGTGAGTGCATGCATCTTCAAATCACACCTTATACAGACCTCCCCATCTGACTCTCATGATGCTGACTGCATCACTCGCTCAGCTGTTCATGCTGTCATTTAGAACTCCTAAAACATCAATACAATGTCTCACAAGCATATACCTGCCAATGATGCCAACCACATGCGCAAACACCTCTAAAGGCCTCTGAAATCTTACAGCAATTGAACTGCAGCACACACTTCACACAAGAACTCCGACACCTAATCACTGCCCTTCTGGCTGTTTTCTTATCGGAAATAATAGCCCACAAAGAAAGGGAGAGGCATTAATAGACAGAGGACCTGCTGGTCTCTATCACTCAAAAGTTTTTTTTGAATCATCTGGAACTGCGCCTCGATTTCATTTAATAATCAAAACTTCTCAGTATGTAAATATGGACAATAGCTTTGAGGACTCGTAAACAGAAAACAACATAAATATTTGTAAGAAGCAGATAGGATGAAATATTTTACTGCTTCCTACTGGAGAAAAAAAAGTATTACTTGAGCCTAAGTGGCAACATCTGCAATTGCCACTGTTAAAATGGAAAACAAACTGAAAAAAAAAATCAATGCTTGCATAAGACTATACATCAGTCATCTGAAAGAAGTTGGGCTTTGCTTTTGGACGTGGAGCGCCCTGGTGATTACTAGAAAGTCAAATGTTTGGTTCTATGTTTTAATACAATTGAGTTGCATCATTGACTGATGCTGCACTTCTATGTTTCAGTGCAATATCAGCTGAAACACTCGAATGTACAGATCATCCAGTTCATTTTACAGTAAGATCTTTGCACTGGCTGCATCTATGTTGACACACCTGCAGTCTCAAGTTTGTGTTGGCATGAAAATGGAATAGTATCTACTTTGACAAGGCAATTCTTGAGTGACTTAGGGAGGGCCGTTAGATTAAACTGCATGCAGTTCAGAGAGTATTCTCCTTGGTTTGCCAGTGGTTGAGGAACATATCCAATGTTTTCTCTAACAACAGCTTGCTTCACATTTCTACATCAGCTAGTTGTGAATCTCACTTCACCTGAAGATTGTAGGCTGGCAAATTGAGGGAGATAATCTTTCTTCATAGAGAATTACTGACATAAAATAAACATCTGTGGTTGTATCTTGCATGTAAATATTCTGCACAAGACCTAGATGTATATGTCTGTGGTTGTGATGATAGACCTGTCTATTTGCATTTAATGTGTATAATCAAGGTAATAGCTGAACTGTGCAGGTCCCAAATTGCCAAATAGGCTAACTTTTTATTGTGATCATTAAATGTATGCATTCTGACTGGCTGTGTACCATTCAACTCTAGCAATGACATGGAACTTTAATCAAAGTGAAATTCGGCTCCCTGTTTGATTTTTTAGCTGTTTACGCCTGTTACTACATCTCACTCGAAATACTTTTTCACAATTAGAATAGTTTAGGTGAGGTGTTCTATTATTCACAGCCCTCCTTCTTCAGGCCTTCCCTCCACCATCAGATCAAACTGAGTTGCTTGCTGGGTGATTATTCAATACTGAGCTTCATTCAGAACTCCTCAGGTATTGAATCACTGTCCATCTGCAGCAAGACCTGGACAAAATCCAGGCCTACGCTGATAAGTGACAAGAAACATTTGCATACTCAAGTGCCAGGCAATGACCATCTCTAAGAAGAGAGAGTATAACCATCATTCTGATGTTAATGGCATTATCAATGTTGAATCCATGCTATATATATCCTGGAATTACCATTGACCAAAAAATAACTAGACCAGCCACAACAATACTATGATTACAAAAGTCATTCAGAGACTAGGAATTCTGTACTAACACACTTCCCAACTATCCAAACCCTGTCCCCCACCTGCAAGGCAGAAGTTGGAATGTGATAGAATGTGCTGCACTTACCTGAATAAATGCAGCTCCAACAATGCTCAAGAAGCCTGGCACCATCCAGGACAACCCAGCACGCTTGACTGGCATCAGATCCACCACCTACAAATTGAATAATATTCACTACTTTTGTAAATGATGAAGGCTCGTGGGAGCTGAATTCCCATTGGCCCAGTATATCTTCCAAGAAGAATTCAGCTTGCTTCTCAGTATCATCGATTGCCTGGACACTTGCAGAGTACTGTGGTATAGTTTCCTTTTACTGTACTTCCAAAGCAGCTCTGCAATGGTCTCTCTCTTGACATTCATGACTCTCAACAATAGGGGAATAGCTATCACAAGAAGGTTTCCTTCATAGTATAGACAGTGCTCAGTTTCTTTAAACATTTTCTGCAGACAGACAATCTGTGTGCTCTTATACTTCCTCTCTCCATGTGCGAATGTACACTGGGGTCAGCAATCACTTACTGTCCGGATGAATAATTCTGTTGCAGTCTTTTATTTTTGTTTTCTCTCGACCTCAGTGCCCTGCTGCAAACTTTCCAATGTTCTCTTGTGTGGCCAACTGGTAATAGGTTCTCTGGCGTATTGCAGACTTCCCCACACCCTCTCCAATGGCTGACTGAGTTTGGAGTTTCATTACTTGCTCTGGACCAATCCCCTGAGAATTTGTTCATTGCACCACCACCTTTTGAGTGTTCTCTCCAATTCTGCTGTGAAATTTATCTTGTTATTTCTTCTACTTCAAACTGGAACTGCTTTCGCAGTCAGTTGTAGGCCTTTCCTTGAGAATTCTTTCTTTATTACTGATGCCTGAGTTGCCCTGGCTCTTTAAACTACTGCTGCCATGTTGTAATATCAGACCTACCTACTCTACTTTAAAACATTAATGGGCCTATTGGACATTATTGTATAAAAGGGATGGTAAGAGGATCCTGACATATTTAGCTTCCAGTTCCACTTTCTTCTGACATCTTTATAACATGGCTCCTTATACACATGCTCTGTGTGCATCGTTAGAGTAAAGGTATTGTGAATCTGTTTCTGTATTCATACTAGTCATGGAGTCATAGATTCATTGAATCATACAGCATGGAAACAGACCTTTCAGTCTAGCCAGTCCTTGTTGACCATGTTCCCAAACTAAAGTAGTTCCACTTCCCTGCATTGGCCTATATCCCTCCAAACCTTACCTATTCAGGAACTTATCCAAATGTCTTTTAAACCTTGTAACTGTAACTGCATCCATCACTTTCCCTGACAGTTCATTCCACACAAGAACCACTCTCTTTGTAAACAAGTTGCTCCTTGTGTCCTTTTTAAATCATTCTCCTGTCGTTTTAAAAATATGCCCCCTAGTTTAAACTCTCCATCCTTGGGAAAAGACACTTGCCATTGATCTCATGTATGCCCCTCAAGATTTTATAAGCATCTACAAAGTCAGCCCTCAACTGCCTACCCTCCCAGAGTTGACATGTATCAGCCACAGCAGCGAGGCTGAAGAAGCTGAGTACTTTGTTGACTGACTCATCACACAATCCAAGAAAGCCTTTCCACCATCTGCAACACTCATGTCAGGAATGAATAGTAATATGCATTGCTCCCTGTACAGTTGCTGGCATAACTATAATCATGCAGTTCAATGTTTGGAATCACAAAACAAACTAAGCAATTGAGCTGAACAAGTTTTAATGATGTACTGTAACTGCAACATGTGCACGCTATAAAATACACAGAAGTCACCCTCCAAGCTCATTTTTACAGCTTGTGCTTAATGCCCAACCTTTATCTTCAACTTGGAGAAATGTAATATCTTCAAGAAGCTTCCTTGCTGACTTGAAAACATCATCATTCTTTGATCACTTTTTTGTTAAAATCCTGGACTTTGTTGTGGAATGTGATAATGGAAGCGTCACAACTCCAAATGCTACATCAGCTCAAGAGGAAGGCCTACCTAGCCTTCCGAGGCAAATAAGGAAGAGCAGGTCCTGCGATCCTGGTACGTCACCCATGTCCCAAGTGCAAACAATTAAAGAAGGATGCTGCTTTATTGCATAAAATTCAACTGAGACATTCAAACCTGAAGACTAATACCTGAAATAGAACTAAGTCTTTTCTTTCAGTACCAAGAACAGAAATTGCTGGAAAAACTCAGCAGGTCTGGCAACATCTGTTGAGAGTGACATAGAGTCTATGTTTTGGGTCTTGAGATTCTTCTGCAGAACTTCTCTTTCACTAGACTGACTGTCTATTCATTTCTTGCATTTTGATTTTGCTTTCAGCTTTAACTTAATTGCAAATTTTCAGACAAACTGAATAAGCTAATAGGATCACTGGCAAATTCAATAAACATTCAAATAATCCAAATAAAGTGGTGACAAATTAAATAGCACACATCTCTTTCCCAGTTGTTTTCCTGCAGCCTCCCGTACTTTGAGAAGAATTGCTGTTGAGACTGCCTTCAGATGAGTCTGAGATAATGGGAACAATATAGATGAAGGTGCACAGAATGGAAAAGGGCATTGTTTTTCAATGCATAGTAACAGTATAAATTATATTTAGTGGAATTGTACTAAGAAAACTGAATTGCTAAAATAAAATTAAATTAGTGTCAAATGCCTTTAATTTAGAAAGTCAACTGAGCTGATATTTGGGCACTAAAGGAGAGCTCTTCAGCCTGTTTGCTGTGTGAGATAGCAGCTCCGACTTTTTCATTGAGCAACTGCAGTGTTAATACTTAGTGACATTCTTCTTGGTGTAAGTGCCCTCAGTTAGAGAGATAACTTTGATCACTCCAGGAGGTGAATAAGATTTAGTTCAATGGCTGTTCTGCTTTGAAGTATATTTCACTGAAAGCAAGATACAATCATTTCAATTTCCCAACAAATAATACCAGCTTATCTGAAATAGATGAATCGTGCTTAAATATTAAATTGGGCATGATCAAACAAGGGGATTTTTACTCATTAATATGTAACTGAATATTAGTGAGTCATTTAAAGACTTTCCTGGGAATGTTACCAGCCACTCATCAACCCAAGTCAGAATATTTTCTGGCTGTGACTGCATATGGAGATGGGCAGTGTCAGTATCGGAAGATTGCCGATTGATACCAGACACTGTATAAACATCCCCATCTCTGACCTTTGATGGAGGGAAGGCCATTGATGAAGAAGCTAAAGATGGTTCCACTTAGAATACTATGCTGGAGAAGTCTGGCCACAATGTCCCAGGACTGAGATGATTTGCCTCCAAAAATCATGATATGTTTCCTTTAAGTTAGGTATGATTCCAAGTGTTAGAAAGATTTCCTTTGGATTCCCATTGACTTTAGTTTGGCAGAGATTCCTAGCTGCCATGCTTGATCATTTTTTTAAAATACAAGGGCCATCAGTCTTGCCTCATTGCTTGAAATCAGATCTTTCATCAGTATTTGGACCACTTGATACGGGTTCAGATGCCAAGTGACCCTGGCAGAATTCAAACCGCATGTCAATGAGCAAGTTATGGCTGTGCAAATAATATTTCATTAGTGCCACCAATAAAGTAGGTGGCAATACTTGATAGTTGCCTTTTCAAATAACTGGAAGTTGTCATCAGATCCAAGGAGGACAGTTAAATTGTCGTCCTGGGTTGTCATAATAGAATAGAACAGAAATTTACTGTCACACGTAGTTTTACATGAAAAATACCATGAGATGATTTATAACACTCCCACCATAGCGCTTATATCAATGAGACAAATCATACATAATAGTTAAAAAAAACATAAAATTGAGACAAAGTTCACCACAGTTCAGTTAATGCCCCTGGACTTGGGAAAAGCCAATTAAGGGATGATGAAAGGTACAGCTGGGAAGAGATTGCCATGCCGGGCCACTGTGATACTCGACCAGATGCCTCTGCCACAGAAGACCGCTATTCTAGACCAAGACCGCCATTCAGGGCCGAGACCGCCATTCTGGGCCAAGACCGCCATTCTAGACCAAAATCAGCATCCCAGGCCGAGACCACCATTCCAGGCCAATTCCTGGATGAGACCGCCTGCCAGGCAGCTGGAATGCCTGGATTCCAAAAATGAAGAAGACCGAAATGATATTCATACGCAACAACTTGAAAAGCAGGATTGCATGGTTGATGGAATTTCTCTCTGGTCTAATTCACACCTCCCAGCCCACCACCATCACCACCTCCCCACTCTGACTGGCAAGCTCACCAGTGGGGTAGCTGTAAAACGGGGCCCTTAGCACTAATTGATGACTGTAAACCTCCTTTAGAGTGGATTTGGTGATCACAGAAACAAGTCTGCTATGTAGACCAGGCAGTTACCATGGCAATAGGACGAGCAGCCAGTATTTTTAACCTGCATCAGAAAACCTTTCTTCATATGTTAGTGCATCATTAGATTGTAAGAAAATTCAGTGCCGCTGTCTATACACAACGGTAGGTCGCACTGCAATATCAATGTTTGTCAGTCGTTAGTAAACCCTATCTAAGACCCTGTCTGTTGTGGAAAGTTTAATTGCAGTTTATTGGTAGTTGAGTAAAAGTGACCCAAATTCATTTTGCTTAAGGCACTAAGGCTGTCAAGGAGAAGACATTTTTCTCCCTTCAGTCTGCTCGGATTTGACTTAACATCCCAGATGATTGGAACAAATTCTTAACTCACTGTAACATGATGCCCATTTACTGTAATATACCTATACAAGTTTTTCAATGTGGACATCAATGATTTAATTATTGAATCGTAATGCTTTCTCACCAGAACATAAAGGAACTGTCTGTACCTTTGTGGAGGTTTTTTCTTTGCTTTTCGTAAACATTCAATACTCATTGAGTAAGAATTTGACATAATTTCCATAGAAACCCTCAAGCTGGAGATTTTTGTCATTAAAATACAATGATTAGGAATCTGATCAAACAGCTAGCCTCCCTATATCTGGCATTGCAATTCTATTTATTAGGTGCAGGGAATTCATTGAGTGCTCAGTGAATGCTTTATTAGCTAGATGCTTCACTCTGTTAGTATCATCAAGAATGGCACTATTTTTACAAGCCAATGAAATACATTCGATGTTATCACACTATGCAACTTCAAATAAATGTCTGCCAGATTATCACTGACATTTCCCCAGGGGAATGAATATCGTCCTGAAATAATCATTTGATGAAAAATTAAAATTGGAGTAGATATTAACTGCCCCTCCTGGTTCCTGAGCAAGTCTCAGTGCATTAAATATAAAATCTTGGTTAGTTATAGCTCCAAACTTTCCTTAATTCAAAATAGAATGTGAGTAGAGTGTGTCTGCCTTGTAAGCAGTCTCATTCCTTAAAACTCTTCCTCTTTGCAGCACAAAAGATCCTACAACTGTTTTTCCTGTGGACTGAGTCTTTTGACAGGAAGATGTGAAAATGTAGAATTTATAAATATTTATATGCAGCAGCATTGAGTCAGTTGGCCTTAACATTTTACAGAGTTTTACAGACTTCCCTTGTTCTTACATAATTATTGGGATTTTACTCAGGAATCCAACCATTGCAAGAGGCACTTCTATGAAATAATGCTGTCTACTCCATTTTGCAATAATTATTTGGCAATTCAGTAAACAGGCTAGGTCACTTCATACATAATGACAGGAAACACGGGTGCTTCTGATTTGTTCTGGCATTCATACCGCCTCTGAATTTGGTCTCGTAGGAATGAGGCTGTGATTCAGTAATCGGTCTTGACAGGTCTGTGTTTTCACAATAACGTATTGCCTCCATCTGTGAACAAGCTAAAGGCAATGTTTCTGTTAAAAGTAGAAACCAACTTAGGCCGAATGGGCAGCTTTACACACTTGAAGCTATGCGCAGCAACAGAGTTGTCTTATAAAGTCATTTATTTCCAAAAACTATGCAGTGAACACTTGTTTTTCTATCAAAATATCAGAAAAAAAGTTACATGGTATAACATATAAAAAAAGCACTTCAAAAACAGAAGTGTATAATAAATTGAAGGAAAATGGGAGCCAGGTAAAATTAACCATGTGAGTGTCTCGTCTTTGACGATATTGCATTGAAAAGTCAACAGTTAAGTAACTCATTTGCTTTGTGATACTTCTATTGTCTCTAGGTGGGCCCACCTGACTTCTGGTGTGGCCTGCATGACATCCTTTATCAATATGGCTGCATGCAGCTACATTCCCTGTGAGCGGAAATGATGTTATTCTGCTGTCACAGCCCAATCAGCTATTTTGTCAGGGTGTCAAGTTTGAACAATGTAGCTCCTAGCAATGCCTGTGCAACTCACTCCTGAAGGAAAGAAGTGTGAAGATGTAAAGGGACCCTGCAGTAATATTATTTGAATACACAGGCACCCGAACTGCAGGTAAATAACGTTGTTGATCCTCATAGAGACACCAGCACAACAGGCAATCACAATGGGCAACATCTAAGGAGGCAGTAATGACTTACTTCTGCATCAGCAAAAATAAGTGGAAATGATGCAGAAGCTACAAAAAAGATAAGCTCTGCATGATAACATTAACCATCCTCTCCGTGCTCCTTGATCATGACAATGGCTGTCAAGAAGACAGCAAATGTGGCTAGCATTTCGGTGTGCATTTTATTTACTGTTTTTCTGTATTCTGCCCCTTCAGGGTTTGCATCTGAGTCCTCTGCAGCAGAATTCATCTGCCACTTTGCAATCTGGTGAAGTAGTACACAATGTCTTGGCCTGGTTGTAGTGAACTCTTCTATTGAGTTCATCAGGTCCTGTTTTATGCTAGCCTCCAAGTTAACTGCAATGCCAATGTGTGAACTGGGGTTTACAGGTCTCAGATCAAGTATCAAAGTCTGTTTTATCAGGGCTGTATTGTTGCTTTCTGCCTTTCTGCCTTTTGCAGGTGGGCAGGTGGCAATTCTTGAGTGTTGGTAGGAGTAACCGGAAGGCAAAGTACAGTGCTAACAGTAAGATTCTTAGCAGTGTTGATGAGCAGAGAGATCTCGGTGTCCATGTACACAGATCCTTGAAAGTTGCCACCCAGGTTGACAGGGCTGTTAAGAAGGCATACAGTGTTTTAGCTTTTATTAATAGAGGGATCGAGTTCCGGAACCAAGAGGTTATGGTGAAGCTGTACAAAACTCTGGTGCGGCCGCACTTGGAGTATTGTGTACAGTTCTGGTCACCGCATTATAAGAAGGATGTGGAAGCTTTGGAAAGGGTGCAGAGGAGAATTACTAGGATGTTGCCTGGTATGGAGGGAAGGTCTTACGAGGAAAGACTGAGGGACTTGAGGCTGTTTTCATTAGTGAGAAGAAGGTTGAGAGGTGACTTAATTGAAACATATAAAATAATCAGAGGTTTAGATAGGGTGGATAGGGAGAGCCTTTTTCCTAGGATGGTAACGGCGAGTACGAGGGGGCATAGCTTTAAATTGAGGGGTGAAAGATATAGGACAGATGTCAGAGGTAGTTTCTTTACTCAGAGAGTAGTAAGGGAATGGAACGCTTTGCCGGTAGTAGATTCGCCAACTTTAGGTACATTTAAGTCATCATTGGACAGGCATATGGACGTACATGGAATAGTGTGGGTTAGATGGGCTTCAGATCGGTATGACAGGTCAGCACAACATCGAGGGCCGAAGGGCCTGTACTGTGCTGTAATGTTCTATTAAGTTTGGGTTTGATGAAGAGGGTTAGTGTAGAAAAGATTACATCAATGCTCACCCCATCCACAACTCATTCATCATGTCAGATAGCAGGATGCTGGTGAACTAGGAGCAAAGAAAAAGCATAAGGCAGGAAGTTTTGCATTTTCTTTAATGTTATTGGTGAGATTGGATACAAGGACCCCATTGCAACAATCCTCATGGTGTGCAGAACCATTTTTTTCTGTAACGTTCAGGAGATGTGGATCTCCTTGCTCCCACCAGTTCTTTCCTGCTATCTTTGAATATATGAGATACTCTTCTGCAATGGAAGTGGGGGAATGTCAGAATATCAGGCAAGAGGATGTACAATATTGTGTTTGGATGATATGCATGCCACACCTGAATGAGTGGAGGTATATGGAGGCACAAAGGTGGGAGGGCGGGGTGTGGGGGGGAAGCGGGGTTAGTATGGTGGAATTGGCGGTGGAGGTTTAGCCTGGCAGCATTAGGGGCTATGTGTCGAGCAGTTGGAATATCTAATGATTAGGCACAAGTCCTGAGTGTCTGCGAGTGCTGCAATTCAAAGAGTGGTAAATAAAGATTGTCATTGGAAATCAGGAATTTCACAGAGCCAATGCCTCAAGACCGAAAAGAATCAGAGACATCTTGCAAAGTTGGATGAGTGCAATAGAATCAGCTTAGCATGAAAGTGAACTTTAGAATTTACTGTCTCAGACTGATGCCTGAGTGGTAACAGCCACAAGAATGAATTTATCAATTCATTCATCATTATCATGACAAGGGCAAGGACTGTGTTTTCTCAGAGACTAAGCTGTCTGAGCTGATAATGGAGCCCGTTGTAGCTTCAATGTCCATTAAAGTTTCTCAAAAGTGATCTTCTGTGGAAAAAGAAAGGTCATGATGTTGACACACTGCTAAGGGATGGCAGAAAGGTTTAAGCTATTAGAGTTGGATCACAACATCAGTCAGTATTAAGTGCAGCACCCAATACTGATGCAGTAGCATGATACAGAAAGCACTGATTTGTTTGTGAAGATCAGTCTGTTGTAACCGGCTCAAAGCCACCCTGCATTCCAAAAACTTTGCGTGACATGTGGACTGTGCATTCGCCTATGCAAGAAATCTGGTTTTAGAGATTTTCTTTTCTATTCATTTGTGGGATATGAGCATCACTGGCTGGCCAACATTTCTTGCCCATCCCTAGCTTCCCTTAAGAAGGTGGTTGTGTGTTGCCTTCCTGAACCACTGCAGTCCTCCAGCTGTGGGCTGACCCACAATGCTAGAAGGGAGGGAATTCCAGGATTTTGATCCAGCAACTGTGAAGGAACAGCAATATATTTCCAAGTCAGGATGGTGAGTGACTTGGAGAGGAATTTGGAGGTGATTCTGGTCGCATATATCTGCTGTCCTTGTCCTTCTAGACGGAAGTAGTTGTGTGTTTGGAAGGTGCTTTCTGAGGATCTTTGGTGAATTTCTGTGGTGCATCTCGTAGATATTACACACTGCTGACCATCAGTGGTGGAGGGAGTGAATGCTTGCGGACGTGGTGCCAATCAAATGGGCTGCTTTGTCCTGGATGGTACCAAGCTTCTTGAGAGTTGTTGGGACTGCACTCATCCAGACAAGTGGAGAGTATTCCATCACACTCCTGACTTGTGCCTTGTAGATGGTGGACAGGTTTGAGGAGTCAGGATGCAACTAAATGTTATAGTAGGACTCAACCAAACAGAAGTCATAGGCAACATCCTGTAATATCACCAAAAAGTGCACCAGCGACGTGTATAAATGTAAGCACACGCCCCAATATGGACTAGGATGATGATTCAAAGTGGAAAAACTGAAATACAATATATTATTTATAAGTAGAATTCAACTAGGAGGTGAATGGCATTTCCACATTTTAATATGGCATATTTCGTGAAAATCAAACCACTAGAAGCTTTTGTCAATATTGACATTATATGTCCAAAAAAAGGTAAACACATACTCAAGGCTAAGATTGACACAGGAGCTCGAGAATGCACCTGATGAAAGGACTACACCCTGAAAGCTTGTGTTTTCAATTAAACTCGTTGGACTACAACCCTGGTGCCATGTGATTTCTTACCTCGTCCACCCCAGCCCAACATCGGCATTTCCACATCATAAATTTTCGATATCAACGATATAACCTGCAGTAAGTAAATTGATTGCATGTAGTGGGTCACACATTTGGTGATGAATTTGATGGTGAATTTCAGATATAGCATTCTGGAAGGAAATGCATGAATGGGACAGAAAGAACAGGTATTTGGGAATGTAAAATCACTACAGGCTTGTACTGTCATTACAGAGGAACAGAGACAACTGGTAGGTGGTTTAACCTGAGGATCACCATTACTCAGGTTGAGAGCAATGGTAGAGAAGCAAGATCTTTCACAGTAATCGCATTTGGTATGGGAATCGAACCCACGCCAATGATATCACTCTATACTACAAATCAGCCAACTGAGCTAATCATCTCCCTAGAGTGGTTGAGAAAACTCACTTGCAAGACATAGCAAGAAGCTCTTGTTATAAACAAGATATAGCTTATTGTGTAATAGCTATCAGTTATGCTATTTTAGCTTATGTAAAGCCCATTTTTGGGTATTTTCAAAATGTAGATTCAATTTACATTTGAAGAATTTATTATTGTTTAGAAAGCAAGCAACATCACACAAACAACTGTTCAAATAAGTGGCCATTGACGTTTAGGTTGCAGAAGAATTGTTGCCAAAGTGTTGTGTACAGATGGAGCTGAATGGCAATCAAAAGTTGATTTGTCGATGGACTAGTGACATGTTATCTATGGCAAAAGCCCTTTGCTTCCTAACAACCATGTGACTAGATTTTAGGGAGCTGACCAGTGAGTGGCTGGAAACAAAATAGGGAAAGGTTCTTGATTTCCACAGGCGTAGAAACTGTGTCTCTACAATCAAATCCAATGCTAAACCTGAAAACAAAATCGTTCCTTTGGCAGTAATTGTAAGCCATGACTTTTAACTGGTACATCAGAACTTTTTATAAGTGAATGAACTACCTTGTATCTTTTCTAAACCAATTGAAACTTCCGGAAAATGGGAACAGAACAGCCACACATTGAACAGCATAACAATCATAAAGACCATCCCAACAATCTGTGAATAGGAACCATTGAACTGCCTTTTAGCTTTCCTTTACCCATGACCTATTTTCCTCCTCTTTGTTTGACTGTCTGAGTGTTATACGACTTTTAACTCCAAGTGTTACACAGTGACAGTTTAGCATATTTGCATATTGCTAAAATCTAATCGTTTGTAGTAAATCATAATTCTTGTTAAATACAGAAACCTGATCTGTGCTTTCTACCAATCTGCATCTGAAAATCAAGGTAAATGGGGAATATTGTGTGCTTGTTTTAAAAATGTTAACCTTTGTGAAGACTCCAAGAACAGTGGGACTTGATATCTGGCATTCTACCTCAGTGAGTTGTGATAATTGCTAAGAGAGTTTTTGTTACTTTTTAAAAATTATGTTCATTCACGACACTTGGGTGCCCCAATATTTATTTCCCATTTCTAGTTGCCCTTGAGAAAGTGGTGGATTCCTTTCTTGAACCGCAGCTGTCCATTTGCTATGAATAGATCCATCTCAATATTATATTGAAACAATAATATAATTCTGAGGGTTTACCTTCCTATATGTGTTACATTTAATATGTGCACTTGATCTACTTAGTGATTGGCAGAATGTAGGTATTGATGGCAACATTAGCTTTTATGTTCACCTTCGGTGGGTGATGATGTTCTTTCATCTGTTGCCCTTTTGCTTCTAGTTATTAGCAATCACTGGTTTTGAAGTTGCTATCAAGAAGGCTTGGCAGGTTGCAGTTACGTATCTTGTCGCCGGAACAAAATGTAATCAATGCGGTGAAGTGAATGTTCAAGGTAGTGCATGGGATGCTGATAAAGTGGGTAGCTTTTTCTAGGTAGGGTTATGGTTTTTGAGTGTTATTATAGTTATACTCGTCCAGAAAAATGGAGACAGTGAAAAGATTTTTGAGAGTCAGGAGATGAATAACTCACAGCACAATACATACCCTCTGACTCGCTCTCATAGCATCAGTGTTTACATAGGAGGTCCAGTTAGATTTCTCACAAGTAAGGTCAAAATCATGAGTGATTCAATGATGTTAATATTATTAGAAGTCAAGGCAGGTGGTAAACCGCTCTCATTGGAAATGGTCACTTTCTGACCCTGATGTGCCACAGATGCTACTTGCCAATTGTCAGCCCAAATTTGGTCATTTTGTTGGTCTTTCTGCATAGATTGTTTCATTGCATGAAGAATTGCAAATGAAGGTGAATACCATGTGCCATCACCAAATATCCTCCTACTGACCTTAAAGAAGTGGGAAGAACCCTGAGGAAGCAACTGAACATTGTTGGTCTGAGGGAATACCCCAGAGATCTTTTGCAATGATACCCTGGACCTGCAACAAAGAAATATTTCCTTTGTGTTAGGAATATCTACAATCAATGAATGCTCCTCTCCTCCCATTGACTTCAATCTTACTTTGGCTCCTTGGCACCACATATGCCACTCTTATTTCATCTCAGGACTTCATTTGCATTGCCCATGTTTGAACCAAGAGTGTAAGGAGCTCTAAGTTTAGGCAGCACGGTGGCTCAGTGGTTAGCACTGCGGCCTCACAGCACCAGGGACCCGTGTCTGATTCCAGCCTCGGGCGACTGTCTGTGTGGAGTTGGCACATTCTCCCCGTGTCTGCGTGGGTTTCCTCCGGGTGCTCCGGTTTCCTCCCACAGTCCAAAGATATGCAGGTTAGGTGGATTGGCCATGCTAAATTGCCCGTAGTGTTCAGGGGTGTGTGGCTTATAGGGGAATGGGTCTGGGTGGGATGATCCAAGGGGCGGTGTGGACTTGTTGGGCCGAAGGGCCTGTTTCCACACTGTAGGTAACCTAATCTAAAAAAAAGTTGAATGATCCTGGTGAAATGGAAATTAAGCATCTCTATGCAGGTAATTGATAAGCACCATCTGATCGCATGTGATGACCCTCTCCATTATTTTTCAATAGTTTAAATATAGGCTAAAGTTGCAAACCAGAATTAAAATCCAGCAAAACTTGTGAATGACACAATGTTCTGACTTGTCTTGTGTACTTCAAAATGGAGTTCCAATGTCAATTAGTATACTCATTTCCAATTATCACAGTGTTTTTTAAAATAACATCAACAATCCCAGGAATAATTGGCCAGTTAAACTTTTGCTGCTTTTAATGGACAGGAGATACCCAAATAAATTTCTACATTGTCGGCTGGATGTCAGTGATGTAACTGTACTACTGGAATAACTTCAATTGAAGAAAAGACTAATTGCTTAGCAGAAGTCTTGCATAGCCGAGAGTACTCCAACCCTTTCCCCATCCCAATCGGAACTCTCTACCTATGTCCATGACACCACCCATGCCTTCCACCTCCTACAGAACTTCCAATTCCCTGGTCCCCAACACCTCATTTTCACCATGGACGTCCAGTCCCTATACACCTGCATTCCCCATGCAGCTAGCCTAATGGCCCTCTGCTTCTTCCTGCCCCGCAGGCCTGTTCAGCCCCCTCCACCGACACTCTCATCCACCTAGCCAAACTCATCCTCACCCTCAACGACTTCTCTTTCGATTCCTCCCACTTCCTACAGACTAAGGGGGTGGCCATGAGTACCCGCATGGGCCCAAGCAATGCCTGCCTCTTTGTAGGTTAAGTGGAACAATCCCTCTTCTGTACCTACAATGGCCCTAAACCCCACCTCTTCCTCCGTTACAATGATGACTCTATCTGTGCCGCCTCATGCTCCCACAAGGAGGGCGAACAGTTCATTCACTTCATTAACACCTTCCACCTCAATCTCAAGTTCACCTGGACCATCTCCAATACATCCCTCACCTTGCTGGAGCTCTCTGTCTCCATCTCAGGCAACCACCTAGAAACTAATATCCATTTCAAGCCCACCGACTCCCATAGCTACACAGAATACGCCTCCTCCCACCCACCTTCCTGCAAAAATTCCATCTCCTATTCCCAGTTCCTTCGCCTCCACCGCATCTGCTCCCAGGATGTGGCATTCCACTCCCGTACATCTCAGATGTCCTCATTTCTCAAGGGCCACAACTTTCATCCCACAGTGGTCGAGGACACCCTCGACCGTGTCTCTTGCATTTCCCGCACCTCATCCCTCACACCCCGTCCCCGCAATAACCACCAAAAGAGAATCTCCCTCGTCCTCGCATACCACTCCAGCAACCTCTTGATCCAACGCATCATCCTCCGACCCTTCTGCCATCTACAATCCGACGCCACATTTTTCCATCTCCACCTTTATCTGCTTTCCGGAGGGACCGCTCTCTCCATGACGTCTTGTCCGCTCCACACTCCCCTCCAACCCCACCACACTCGGCACTCTCCCCTGCAACCGCAGGAAGTGCTACATCTGCCCCCACACCTCCTCCCTCACCCCCATTCCAGACCCCAAGAAGGCTTTCTACATCAAGCAGACATTCACCTGCACATCTGCCAATGTGGTATACTGCATCCGCTGTACCCGTTGTGGCCTCCTCTACATTGCGGAAACCAAGTGGATGCTTGGGGAGCGCTTTGCGGAACACCTCCGCTCGGTTCACAATAAACAACTGCACCCCTCAGTCGCGAACCATTTCAACTCCCCCTCGCAGCCCTTAGACGACCTGTCCATCCTGGGCCTCCTACAGTGCCACAATGATGCCATCCGAAGGTTGCAGGAACAGCAACTCATATTCCGCTTGGGAACCCTGCAGCTCAATGATATCACTGTGGATTTCACAAGCTTCAAAATCTCCCCTCCCCCCACTGCATCCCAAAACCAGCCCAGCTCATCCCCGACTCCCTAATTTGTTTTTTCTCTCATCTATCCCCTCCTCCCACCTCAAGCTGCACTCCCATTTCCTACCTACAAACCTCATCCCGCTCCCTCGACCTGTCCATCCTCCCCAGACTGACCCATCCCCTCCCTACCTCCCCACCTACACTCATCTCCGCAGGCTCCAACCCTGTCCCTTTAATTTGTCTGTCTCCACTCCACCAATCTTCTCCTCTATCCATCTTCAATTTGCCTCCCCCTCTCTCCCTATTTATTTCAGAACTCTCTCCCCCTCCCCCTTTTCTAATGAAGGGTCTAGGCCCGAAACGTCAGCTTTTGTGCTCCTAAGATGCTGCTTGACCTGTTGTGTTCATCCAGCTTCACACTTTGTTCTCTCAGATATTCACACTTGCATATTATATCACATACTGATGTTGCACCATTTCTCACAGCATTCTTGAAAGTTTTTCAAATGATCGATCACTTTTGGACCATATTTCCCTCTTTTAAAGAGATTGCCGCTAACTTCAACATCATTGAGATGCCAGTGTGAGAATTGGCAGCAACAATGGTAAGCTGCAAATTACATTAGACTAGCATCTGATACCAAAGCATGTTGATTCTGCATGCATTGCACATGAATGAAGAAATGAGAACAAATAAAATGTAGCTGTATTTTGCAATGGTTTGTTTCATGTATTTGCCAAGCTGTTGTCCTCGGGTCCAATACACATGGGTCCTGCACTTTTCATCAAACCGGCACTTACTCTGAGCAATGGCCCAGCCATTTTTCATTTTCATTTCATATTTGGAGAGCAGAACATGATGCACTGGGCTCTGCCTGGTCACGAGGTACATTCCCAGTGCCTCCCTGTCCTCTTTTACCTCTCACTACTCTGTCGGCCCATTTCAACCCTCTAATCCCATTTGAAGGCCCCCACATTGAATTTTGCTACCAATTGTCTTCCTGCTCCCTGAGCCTGACATGATTCCCAGCCTGACCTTCTACACTCTCCCTATGGAGATCAAAGTGTTGGTTACTGCCAGAAACCAACTTCCTGTGTTCTGATGTTGTTCGGCCTTCACGTTTATATCTTCAGTTTTACTGCCATCGCCATCCTTGCTCCCATCTCGACAAATACTTGCCAGTCCCAAGCTTTCACTGCTCCAATGACTTTACAGCCCCCCTTGCACTCTCTTCACTTGTCAATACACGGACTCCTGATGACTACATTTGCTGCCTAAGACAAGCAGCTCAGACATGACTGACTAGACCCGTGTCTGATGTGCTTACAGCTCCCTGACTGACAATAAATAATTACCTTACAACTGCCTATTCAGCAGACATGAATGAAGAAATGAGAACAAATGAAATGGCATATCCCCGACTGTGCCCGGCCTAAAGAGATGACTGACAGTGGTCAAGCCCCTAGACCATGCACAGCTTGTGCCCCTAACTGATAATACCAGGGCCCCCTGAGCAACAGCGCTCTCCACCCAACCCCCTCACTGGAATAAGCATTAGACCTCCAACCCAATTTCTGACATGGGCATTTGAATAAATAAAGTGCAGTTTGTATGCCACACAGTGAGCTGGCATATATTGTTGCTGTCAGATTGAATCGTGGTGAGCCATACAGCAAACTGCTCCCTACCCCTGTCCCCCACTCCTGAAAGCATGGTGAGTAGCCTGTGTAAGTGTCCATGCAAACAAATACTAGGACAGCATTGATAGGCTTTGGCCCCTGCCTGAAGGGTGTGAGATTGCAAGCAACCTAGCTCTGTCCATGAGCTGAATGACTGTCCAAGTGGGCAAAGTGTCCCCTGTCTGAACCTTTCAATGCTCATCACCAGTGCATCCTGCTATGTCAGCCTGTTCTGTATCACAGAGGTGCCATGATAATTGTGAGGAGTTGGCAAATATCAGCTGCCTGTGGAACAGTGGTACATGTAACTGCTGTCAACGGATGGTGCGCTGAGATACTGTTTGTTTCTGAGCAACATGGAGGTGTTTTGCAGCCCAGCACCGAACTGATGATGCTCCCGCTCTGACTTCCACAGCGGGAATTGTCCATGTTCAACTTGGTCGGAATGTTTAGTAAGACACCAAGATATATTTAATGAGATGAGTCGCATTATTAATAAGGCACTTAACAAGAAATAATCCCCCATATGGACAATTTGCTGCTGCCTGGTGAGAGGCTCAGCTCACCACCTGGTAGATGTATAAAAGCTACAGTATTGGAGCTAGGTTCGTTCATTTGGCTGGTTTGTGATTCAGATTAGCACCAAGAGCCCAAGTTCAATTCTTGTACTGGCTGAACTTACCATGAAAGCCTCACATTCTCAACCTTCCCTTTTACCTGAGGCAGGATGACCATCCAGTTAAACTACCACCAGGCATCTGTATCTAATGCGCTCTGGGACAATGGTGACTTTACCCTATGTTACTTAAAAGATGTAGTGATTTTCTCCCCACATTGAGGTAGTCCTTGGCAAACTTCTGGTATAATTGTGCCACAAGTCTCACCATAGCCCATGTCTCTCAGACCCCTATAAGGCTGTGCCCATTGAGCAGGACTCAACCCTTTAATCTCCTGAAGCTGTTCGGCTAAAATAATGTTGCTCTATACGCACCTTAGTATCTTTGGTTAATAATTTTTTTTCAATCTCTGATTTAAAATTGTCAATTGATTGAATACCATTTGCCATTTGGAAAAGCGTTCCAAAATTGTAACACATTGCATTTGTAATTGTTTTCAAAATTTCACTCCTGAAAGATCTCACCCTATTTTTTTGACCATAGCCTATAATTCCTGACTTCCTAGCAAACAAAATTAGCATGGCTTCACTTATTTTATCTGTTTCCCTTAATATCATGAAAAACTCTATGCCATTTGAAAAGGCAGTGGAGGCAGATACTCTCACAATATATGCAAGGCATCTGATCTGAAAGAACACTTGGATACCATTAACATAGCTGGGTGGCACACTTGGGTCAGTGCTTAATACTGCTGCCTCACAGTGCCAGAAACCCACATTCAATTCTAGCCTTTGGTGAGTGTCTGAAGTTTGCACATTCTCCCGAATGTCTGCGTAGGTTTCATTCAGGTGCTCTGATTTCCTCCCATAGTTAGTTATTGGATTGGTCATGCAAAATTACCCATAGTGTCCGATGATGTGCAGGCCAGGTGCGTTAGCCATAGGAAATGTGGAGTTATAGGGATGGGGGGGCGGTGTGTGAGTCTGGGTTGGAAGCTCTTCAGAAGGTTCAGTGTTGGCTCAATGGGTCAAATGGCCTGTTTCCACATTGTAGGGATTCTGTGATCCTTATAGGCTATGGACCAAGTGCAAGTAAATGGGATTAGTATAGTTTAGTAGTTACTGGTTAGCATAGGCTTAATGTACCGAAGGGGCTGTAGCTCTGCCGTATGACTCTATGTAACAGAAAGCCACATATTCAAATTTGTTGATGACACATAGGTGGATGGTCTTGGATGGCCCAGTAAAGCGATAAGGACTTACACAATGGAATTTTACGATTCCAGCACATCCAAATCAATAAAATAATTTTGAAGTAAAGTCACTGTTATAATGTAGAGAAACGTCGCAGTAAGGTCTAAGACAAACTTAAAGAAATACGACCAGATAATATGTTTTAATGGCTTCAACTGGAGTTTAAATGGTGATGAGGTCCGTGGCAGATTCTCTGTGATTCTTAAATTGGTGCTTAGATGTTTTGGTCAACCTGAGAAGACAGAAAAGACCTCAATTTAAAGTTTCATCTGAAATATAGCCCCTCCAAGAATACAACACACCCTTACATAATTGATGTGTTGTATAAATGATATGTTCAAATCTTGGTGTGAGTCTCTGAACTCATAACCTTTTAGATGCAAAATGCTTCCACTGAACGAAGACAATTGTGACAATAACATGAGATGGAATTGAAAACAAATTCAAATCAAAAACACCTTCCAGTCTTCTTCATCCTGTTTTAAATACAGTTCCAAGCAAATAATTTCAAACTAAAGCAAAGTTGCTGGAAAAGCTCAACAGGTCTGGCAGCATCAGTGAAGGAAAAAACAGAGTACATGTTTCAGTCCAGTGCCCCTTCGTCAGATTATTTCTTCACATAATTTCAAACAACTGTGTAAAAGTTGTCAGTGGAATGATTTGAGAAAAAAAAGTAACAGAAACTTATTTGTTAATTTATGTTTAAAACAATTGAAGTTATTTATAAAACAAACATGAATCATTGCTAAGTTCTAATGACAAAATAATTTCAACTTCGAGTTCTAACCAGTGAAATAAAATTGGCGTAGCAAAGTCACCAAAACTAAATCAGCCACTATCAAAATGTTCTTTAGTCTATGCTTTGTACAGCACGATGTCTTTTTCTCATGAAGATTCACCTTCCGAAAATTATTAAATTCTGATGGATGCATGTTGCTTCTCACCATCTAGTACATAGCCTAGTCAGAATAAACAACTATTATAATGGTTTCATATTCAATAATTTTTGTGGACTTGAGTTTAAAGGATTGTGTATATACCTAGGATTATTATTTCTTCTGTTTGAACAGTGGTTTTAGGCTTTGAGATGGCTTTGAATTTTCAATTGGGGAAGCGTCTTTTTAAAAAAAACTTGGCTCGTGTCTCTTTTTCTGAATGACTTTGTCAGTACTGTATGAAACCTGACTGAACCCTTAAATAGTTGCTAGACTATTTTTGCTAGAATACTTATCAATGCTGTATTTCATGACCAAGCTGCATCTGTCAAGACCACAGCAACATCTACCAAGGTTAGTGACAGGTGTCTACATGTATGTGTCAGAATGCCAGATAACACATTATTTTTGTTCGGCCTTTGAAAACAATGACTTATTGATCAAATGTTGTTTCAACCTAAAGTGAATGGCACATTTAGAAAAGTCTATGTTATCCTCCGTTGTGTGTGTGTGTGTGTGTGTGTGTGTGTGTGTGTGTGTGTGTGTGTGTGTGTGTGTGTGTGTCTGTCTGTCTGTCTGTCTGTGTGTATATCTGTTCAGGTTTATTCACAGGGCATAGGTTCAGGGACAACAGTTAGAGGTGAAATTCAATATTGCAGGGCTCCACACTGGGGGATGAGTAGAAATAGGGTCATGGAGACATGGACGCTGGAGTCCATGTGCAATGGACATCAAAACATTGAAGGACAAATATGTGAAGCACGGGTTTGCAAACCCCAGCAACATTTCATTGACAATCATTTCATTGTCCTTTTGAAATGTTGGTTCAGGGTGGATTGCACCATGATACCACTGCTTGCAAATCAAACATTGTCATCTCAGTGATGCAAGCAGCATTGACTTAAAAGGAGACAAATGCTGGTTCACCACACCATATCACTTGTGGAACTTCCACGGAATGCGGAGGAAGGTGTACCAGGCCAGGATCAGTGTGAAGCAGACTGAGAGGAGTGCGTACCAGGTCAAGATCACTGTGCAGCAGACTAGGGTCTGTGTACCGGGTGTCTGTACCGGGTCAGGAGCAGTGTGCAGCAGCCTGGCAGCAGTCTTCCCCTGGTCTGGATCAGTGTGCATCAATTGGTTGGAGAATGGACCAGGTAGGGATCAATTTTTAGGCAAGAAGCAGTGTAGTAGGATGTGTTCTCTTTTCTCTAAAGTTAGGAAATTTGTCGCAGGAGCTAAGAATTTAAAGTATTGATTTTGTAACAGTAAAAGTTAAATAAAACATTTTAATTTATTCCTTATATGCTTGTTGCAATGAAAGTAGAATCATGAGTAGATGATTTTTTTTATTTTAAGTGGAAAATGTTAGTAGCTAATAGAGGAGCATCGAAACATTTCGAATCAAAGGAGATCAACGTGGTATTTCATGTGTGATCCTGAGTATATATGTGCAAGAAATGTCACCTGCTGCAACAGGTAGAAATGTAGGATATTGAGATTGAGGAGCAGCTGGTGTTGCATTCAAAAGGTTAAACGTTTTGTGGACGAGTTTATATATGTGATCCACCCTAAAGCTTACATATTTACAGACAGAAAGGGAATAGGTGACCACCAGGTAGTCAAGAGGAAATAGGACATAGGCAGGCAGTGCAGGGTTTCCCTGAATGTACCTCACTCTGCATCCAGTATTCTGAAAATTGATGGAAGAACCCTGCTCACTTGGAGAGTGCTGTTAGAGTGGCGTCCTTAACACTCTGGAAGACTTGGTTGTACAGGGGGCATGAAGAATACATGAAGGAGCAATAGTAATTGAAATTTCACTACGTGCGCAAAATTCTGTGGCTGCAAACATGGATTCAGGTTGTTGTGTTGCCTCCCTGGTGCTCGGGTCAATGAAGTAATTTGACAGTTGCGGCGCACCCTGAAACACGAAAATCAGTTTCATGAGTACGCCATTCAACCCTTTGAGCTTGCTCTGACATTCAATGTGATCATGGCTGTCCCTTCATTTTAATGTTGTATTCCAGCTTTCTCCCTTACTGCGTTTAAAATTTAAAATCTAAAATCTGTTTCTTGAATATACTCAGTATCCTGGTCTTTGTAGCCTTCCGTGGTATAGGCTTCACTCCCCTTCCAGTGGAGAGGTTCTTCCGCACCTCAGTCCTAAATGGTCTACCCACATCCTGAGATGGTGACCTCTGGTTCTGGGGTCCTCAGACAGTAAAAACATCCTCCCTGCAGCTAGTCTCAGCGGCACTGTTGTAAATTTATATGCTTCAACAAGATCCCTATCAAGCTTCTCTCATGAACACTGGCCCAGTCCAACCAATCTACCCTTATAGGACAGTCCTAATCAGGAAAGCTAATAAAATTTTATGTTTTATTGCAAGGAGAATTGAATGCATGAGTAACACAGTTATGCTTTAATTATACAGGGCATTGGTGAGACTGCATCTCAAGTATTCAGTACAGTACTGGTTATCATATGTACAGAAGGATGTTAATGTGTTGAAAGCTGTTCAGAGAAGGCTTACCAGTTTAATGCCAGGAATGAGTGGATAGCCTTATGAGGGAAGGCTAGAAAGGCTAGGGCTGTATCCTCTGTGGTTTGGAAGACATATAGGTGACTTCATTGAAATGTATAAGATCTGGAGGAGAATTGACCAAATGAATGTTGAAAGGATGTTTCCTGTCATGGGAGAATCTAGAACTAGGGGTCATAGTTTAAAAATAGGGTGTGCCCATTTAAAACAGAAATGAGGAAACTCATTTTTTCTCTCAGAGGATTGTAAATCTTTGGAATTCTGTTCTTCAAATTGCCTTGGTTACAGAATCTTTAAATTATTTTAGGACAAAGGTAGATTCTTGACAACCGAAAGCGACAAAAGATTATCAGAGATGTGCAGGAATGTGGAGTTGAGGTTAGAACGTATCAGCCGTGATCTAATTGAATGATGGAACAGGTTTGAAGGGTAGCCCAGTCTTGCTCATATGTTTGTATATTGCTCATCAAGTATGTAGCTTAACCATCATCCCAGCTGTCAGGATGAGAATCAACTGGGTACTGAAAGTAAGAGACATACTGTCATCCTGAATGACCCTAGCACAGGTGAATGCCACCAGCTCTGTGCTGATGAAAGATGTAAACCCAAAACATTGACTTTCCTGCTCGTCTGATGCTGCCTGACCTGCTGTGTTCCTCCAGCTCCATGCTCTATTGAGCTCTGTCACAGTTGTCCCCATGGTCTGGAGAATCATGGGGGACACAGTGGCCTAGTGGTAGATAGAGTGAGTTCTGGGAGATGGTGATGACAATGACTCATGGCTTTGGGGATGGAGGGCCACTTATCTTATGAAGTCAGAAGTCACACAACGCCAGGTCATAGTCCAATAGGTTTATTAGAAATCATAAGCTTTTGGAGCGCTGCTACTTTGTCAGGTGAAGTCCAGCATTTTCACTGCATCTGCTATGTCCACTCACATAACTTGTCTAAATCCCTTGCAAGCGTCCTTGCAGCCTCCTCCCAACTCAGAATCCCATTCACTTTTATATCAACTTTGAAATGTTGCATTTGGATCCTTCATCCAGATCATTCACATATATCGTAAATAGCTGGGGTCATAAGCGCTGATCCTTGAGTACCCCACTAGTCACTGCCTGCCACTTGAAAAAAAATCAATTATTCAACTTACTCTTTCCTGTCTGTCAACCAGTTCTTGATCCATTCGAATATATTTCCAATACCCACTATCTTGTGATGTAACTTTGCCTACTGACCTCTTATGAGGGACCTTTCCAAAAGCCTTCAGCAAATCCAAATATACTTGTTTCCCCCTTAGCAATTCAACTGGGTTACATCCTCAAAAAAACTCCAGCAGATGTTTAAGCATGATTTGCCACCCATGAACCTATACTGATTTCGTCCAAGCTCATTAAAACTTTCCGAATGTTCTCTTACCACATCTTTTATATTGGCCTTAGCATTTTCTCAATGTCTGATGTTGGAATAACTGGTCTGTAATTCTCTGATGAAGGGTCTAGGCCCGAAATGTCAGCTTTTGTGCTCCTGAGATGCTGCTTGGCCTGCTGTGTTCATCCAGCTTCACACTTTGTTATCTTGGATTCTCCAGCATCTGCAGTTCCCATTGTCTCTGGTCTGTAATTCTGTTGTTTTTCTTTCCTCCCCCTTCCACTTTTGTAAATAGTCGGGTTTCGTTTGCCATCCTCTAGTCTGCTGGAACTGTCCCAGAGTCTACAGAACTTTGGAAGATGACCATCAATGTTTTCAGTACTTCTAGAGTCAATATTAGCCTGTGGATTTGTCAGCCTTTTACCACACTAACATCCAGGCACAAGCTTTTTACCAATAATGATTTTCTTCAATTCTACCCTCTTACTAGACCTTTGGTTCCATTACATTTCTGGGAAGTTATTTGTGCTCTCTTTTGTGAAGACTGAACCAAAGTATGTCTTCAATATTTTTGCTTTTTTTAAAAATTTCACATTGCATTTCCCTGGTTTCTAACTGTAGGGGAACCTACATTTGCTTCAATTAAACGTTTTCTCTTTACATATTTATAGAAGCTTCTATTGTCACTTTCTTTGCTCTCTGCAATTTTACTCATGTACTCTATTTTACTCTCTGGAGTAAATATCAGCACCAATAATAGAGGTAGAAAGAGAATAGTTTCTCTGCAAGCAGGATTTAGGGAGCTGGAAAAGAAATTAGCAAGGCTTTCAAATGTCATAATCTTTGTATTACTTCTGGTCCAGCACACAAGTGAGTGTTGATATTGGAAGAAGAAATCAATGCGAGAGATCGTTTAGGAGAGAGTGCTTCAGATTTTTGGGGCCTTAGACTAGTTGTGGAGGAGATGTACAGATGTATTGGGTGCATCTAACAGAACCACACCAAAATCCTTGAGAGATGATTTATTAATGCCATTGGAGATGGTTTAAACTAACTTGACAGGATTATGGAAACCAGGAGGTAATATAAAGGGAAACCCCAAATTGCAAAGTATGTTAGAAGGGACAGTTAATACTCTATTAAGTGGATTCATCACAAGAAAAAATGTAACAAAGTCTCCAATACAGTTACAGCATATTTATGTGAATGCATCGGGTATGGCCAATAAGACTAATGAGCGGTAAATGTTGATAATATTATGAAAATATGATATTGTAGTGATAGCACAGACATGTTCAAATGAGACGAGTACGGGGTAGTAAACATTTTTTGGGGGGGAAGGATGTGTTCAGAAAAATAAGAAAGAACGGACAGGAGGAGGCGCATCAGGCCAAATTGGTGAGAATATTGCAGTGCAGGAGATACAGGATGTTCCAGCAGAAGCAAGTACAGAATGCATTTGGCAAAGTAAAAAAAAACTATTGAATTGGTCAGTTTATGTAACACAACTAGGAAAAAAGTAAAGGAACAAATTTGTAAAGAAGTTAAAAAGAAGCTCAAGAATTATAAGGTAGTTATAATGGATCACTTTATCAGAATATAAACTAGCATAGTAGCAGTGTAAAGGGAAAGGGTTTTCTAGATTGTGTTCAGGACAATTTTCTAAAGTATTATGTTTAACAAAACACGGAGCATTGCTGGATCTGGTTCTTGGAATGAGATTAGCTGAATGGATCAATTGCCAATAAAAAAAAGTATAGTCATTATTTTATTGTAATGTGGTGACCAACTGTTGAACACACTAAGAGACAATGTAAAGTAAGAATATTTAATTAGGAGAGAGTCAACTTAAGTAAGGTAGGAATGGATGTGGCCCAGACAAATTGGAATCAACAAGTAGTTGGAATAAACTTTAACTCAACAAAGTACTGCCTTGAAGGAAGAAATAACTTGGTTCAGACAAAGTATTTTCCCATGAGGAGAAATGGTAAGGTACAAAAATCTAGGCCTCCTGGATAATAAAAGAGATAGAGATCAAGTTAAACAAAGATATATATATATATATATATATATAAAATAGGTATTAGGTGGATAATACAATTGATCACCAGGTCAAACAGAGGAGATTCAATGGGAAATTGCAAAAGTAAATAAGAGAATCGAAGACACTAAATCCACCCAATTTACCTGTCTTTTAGACTCAGCAGGACAGAACTAATGGAGCAGGTTTCCAACAAGTAAACAATTATGAACCATCAACATGTAACTCTAGGAGTTAAAATGCAAACAACTTCATAGAATTCACCAATGCACACATGGATACAGACACTAAATCAACTCTGTTATCAGCAGAGGGAAAGGTTAGCAGACTAGTCCAATGGTGCATGCCCACAGAGGTCTCTGAGATGTTGCTTTTAGATTATTAGGACTTGCTGGTCCTCGATCTTCCTTCTTCAGGAACTTCCACTTGCTTGTAGGAATTACAGGTTGACTTGTTCACACCAGTAAAGCCTCCGACTTGTTAATTAAAAGCTAAAGCTTACAGCAACTGATGAGGGGAAGTAATCTAACTTACTTTAAGCTTGAAGTTTTTTTTTCATAGCAGAGAAAGGACAGTTCCTTTCCTCCCACTGGCTGAATAACATCTGCCCAAACATTCACACCCACAAACTGCTTCACTTACTTGGGAACCAGTCACATTGTTGTCGGTGGGCAGAGGGCCTTTGACATCAACAATGGGTCACCATTCTACCGGCCAATCAGCTACTTGTTGGCTGAATCTCCGTTTATACACAACTACTTGTTCTTGAAGTGTACACCTCCCTTGCTGTGTCAACAAACAGCAGTGTGCACTTCCCCACTGTTTATACAAACAGCAGCTCGCCTTTAGAAAGTGCAGCAATCCGTTCTCCAATCCTTTGCTTTTAAAGCAGTTCATTGCCCATTTCAGTCTGCAATGAAAACTACAGCAAAACAGTAAAAAGATGCATGCCTTTACATAAGAGCTTGGAAATTGTGGCTAGATCCTTGCCAGTAAGTCACTGAAGACTCACATACAAGTGCAACAAGTATTAAGAAGGCCACTGGAATGTTACCCTACCTTCACAAAAGGACTTCAGTACAGGAATAATGCACTTTCAGTTCACTTTGAAGGACCTTGTTTAGATAGCACCAGGCATAAGATATTGAGGTTTGATTTCTTTCTCTCAGAATAGATATTATCACCATAAAGAGAGTGCAGTAAGTGTTCACCAGTCTTGTTCTAAGGATTCCAGTTCTGTGCTTTGCAGAGAGATTGGACAAACTGGGGCTGTGCTCTCTAGAGTTTCAAATAATAAGAACTCGTATCATTGAAACCCACAAAATATTGAAAGGACTAGGTAGGGGGGAGTTGGATAAAATGTCGCTACTGGTGGGGAGTTCAGACACAATTTGAAAATAGTAAGGATGCCACTTATGACTGAGATAAGGAGACTTTTGTTTCTCAGATGATTGTAAGTCTTTGAAATTCTCTAGCTCAGAAGGCTGTTGAAAGTTCAGTCTGCAAATATACTTAAGATAGAGATTGATAGATTCCTGATTACTAATGGTGTAACGAGTCATATGGATAAAATATGTAAAAGACATTGGAATGTTTAATTAGCATGCTTGTATTAAATGGCAGAGCAGTTTTGATAGACTGAATGACCTATTCCTGTTCTTATATTTCTATTGGAAAGTTCACAACAAGTACCAACAGCTAACATGACATCAGAATAACGAAATTACTTAAATGGACATACAAAGAATGCTCCTGAATCAATGCCTATGCTTTATGAAACATTAGATAACGTAACTTGTTCTAGTAAAATTTGTTCTAGTACTATTATCCTTTTCAAAATGAATTACAAAATTCTAGTTCAAAAAGATAACAGGGAAGCCAAGAGCTTGGTTTAAGGTGTATATCTGATTAGCTTGGTAGCAGTTGGACTATTTTCAAAGCTTTACTATCTAAACATGCAGCAATAAGGATGAATTAAAATGAATTAACAGTCGGGTGACTTATGATTGAGAATCTTGCTGCTGAAAAGATGGCTCTTAAGCTGTTGTTAATGTAGAAAGAAAAGTAATTGGTAACATCTTACTGAATTTGATGGAAGCAGGTTTTGCAAAAATGGAAACAATTCTGACTAATGTTTTTGGAATGTTGGAACCTGAATCCAAATTTTGATCTCTCACAACTGGGACACGAGTTAAGAGCCCATATGCAAAAGTATTAATGCCAACAGAATTTGATTCCAAATGCTCCTTTGTCAGAATTCTTCCCACATTTCTTCATAGAAATAAATCAAACTAATCCTTCGGTTTATGTACCATTATACTGAGCCTGAGATTGGTGGTTGAATGTGCAAATTGTTGCTGGTAACATATGTGGGTTATGCCTAGCTGTAAATAACATAACTGAACTCACTTGGCTGGTTTGCAATGCAAAGTGACACCAACAACATGAATTCAATTCCTGCATTGGCTGAGGTTACCATGAAGGGCCCTCTTGTCTGAGTGTTGGTGACCCTCAGATTAAACTTGAACCAGTTGTCTCTCTCTCTCTTGTGAGAGAGCAGCCCTATGATAGAGCTATGGTGACCTTTTTTTAAAAAACGCACAGTATCCCTGATAAAGAGTTTTTTTGTATCCATGTGTATGCACATGAGCAGAGCTCTACTCATTGAGCTGCATTTTGTTGTTGTTGCAAATGTGCAACAGATAGCCATGATTTACTCAGCTTTAAGTGTTCAACATGACCAGGAGTTTGTTTTAATTGAGTTTGCATAAAGTACTGGAGTTGAACTCCTCGGTGCCCTTTGCTATATGTTTTATGAGAGTGCTTGAAGCAAGAACGACTCTGAAGTTATGTTGTCACTCCCTCGTAGGCTTGCACCTCAACCCTGTATACTGAAGTGGTGGATTAAGAATTGGCATGGAGAAGTGTAGGGAAATGGCCCCTAAGAGTAGATAAGAATCAGCAGATAGTTATAAATCAGTCAGGCTCCAATACCTTATTTAATAGCTGCCATAGTTGAACATTACGGTCCCTGAACATACTAATTCTCCATTACATGCCAATGGATGTTCTTGCAGCAAATGGCACACTTGAGCACCTACTGATCCAGACCTGAGAGGACGTTCCACCATGATCTGATATAAGTTGATGACCTGTTCACTGGTGCAGCCTGACCTGTGAAGTACTTCCAGCTTTTTCTGTTTGTCTTCATCACAGTCAGATTGTGTGGCCTTAGCCTGCAGGAGCTGGTAATGGCACCATGTCAGGTGATTCAATTCGTGCAATGCTGGATCTCAAACAGTGTGGCAAGGTGATTTTGCTGGAGACAGGAATCAGGACTGCTTCCAGGGCGAGGAGCATTTACACTCATCACATTGTATCATTGGTCAAGTGACAGCAGTTCATGAATGAATTGGTACCATTTTATGTTCAAGGAGAGGATGAATTTGAATGTTGAGATTCACAAGACCATGTGTAACATCATTAATGTGCATCACTGAGCAGGAACTTGTTTGATGGCGAAAAGGACAGATCCACTTGTGGTCCAAGCTGGTTTCTATGGAGAAATTGTAGAATATTTTGCCTTGGCAACAAAGGCACCTGTCACCTATTTAATACTGGTAGTGAGATTTGGCAGATTTCCCCTGCTAACAATAGGATTGAGCCAACAGCTAAAAATTTCCCACACCTCACTGCTTTGTTAGTCATTGCAGATATATCTGCTGTCTCGTCAGTCTGACAATCTGGCACCAGGATACAACATGTTTCTCACCCCATGAATCATGTGATAGGGCACCCCATGAAGTACGCACTCACTCATATAGAATTGTAGCTGAAAAGCTTTTTGCATAAGTACATGTGAGGAAGCAAGCACAACTCCAGGGAAATTACCAAGTATAATCTCCAAGTGGAAATTTTCACTGAGACTTCATAACCAGGCTTTATCAGCATAGACACATAGGTGAGCATGCAGGATTCATCCAAATGTAGATGCTAAGTTACAAAAACACCTCCTACCCTAGCCTGAATGGAATACCTGACATGAGATTCTGCTGTTCCTCTTAGAAAATCAACAAATGTAATTGAATCCCTGTGACCATAATGCTGAGTCTCAATTTAATTTAAGTACATAATAATGCCAGTTTGAAGCCTGAATTCCATACTAAAATGTCCAAAATAGTGAGCCATGTGTCAGCCATAGCTCATCTGACTCACTAGCCTCTCTGTGAGAAGATTTCTGGTTAGGTTCAATTCTAATCAAAGCTAACACTCCCATGTTGTAATGAGGGATTGCTATACAGTTAGAGATGCTGTTTTTTGAAACAGGTGTTAAACAATGGCCAATACCTGTATTGTTGCAGGGAAAGGCTGAGCCAAAATTATTTCTGAGTCAACCCACGTCCACTATTTCTGCTGGGGGTGAAGTGCAAGACAGAGTTCCAGTTCTAATGAGGCAACTATACATTTAAAAGTGTAGCTGCCTTCAAACAGATATAATTGTTGTTAGTGTGCTGTCCAAAACACAGACCATGGGTTTTTTGATCTTCCAGCAAATGGCCTAAAGCTGCTGGAATTATTTCGGAAGTAGAGTACTACATTTACAATTTGTTATTATCATTTGAGAACTTGGTTTCTAAATTGGAAGCAAATACAGTTCAGTTTTAAAGTTCTCTGAAGGTCTGAATTGTTTTTTTATAAAGCCAGAAAGACATTTTGAAGAGTGAAATAGAAGTGGGATGGTGGCTCAATGGTTAGCACTGCTCCCTCACAGCACTAGGGACCTGGATTTGATTCCACCTGCAGGTGTCTGTCTGTGTGAAGTTTGCATGTAGTCACAGTGTCTACGTGGGTTTCCTCCAACAGTCCAAAGGTATGCCAAGGTGGTATGACCGTTTTAAATTGCCTGCAGTATCCAAGGATATACTGCTAGGTGGATTAGCCATATGAAATGCAGGGCTACAGGGAGAAGGTAGGGTTGAAATGGGATGCTCCTGAGGGTTGGTGTGGACTTGTGGGGAAGAATGGTCTGCTTCCACATTGTAGAGATTCTGTGGTGCTTTTTCTAAGAAGTCATTTGCTTTTAGCTAAATGATTTTCAAAACACCTAGGGAAGTCATTGTTGGTTTGCTGACAAGTCCTGCATGCTATAGAGAGGGGGAGTGAGTTCAGAAGAAGTTCATTCTTTGAGAAGCAGCCCATTATGGGAGAGGAGCTTTTATTAGCAGTTTCTAAGCAGCCAAGGTTGCAGACTAGTCCTGAGTTATTTAGAATTCAGTGCAACGATATCTCCAGAAGCATAAGACTGTGGAGGTGTCAGAGAAGAGTACATATTACAAGGCTATTAAAGACAAGAGTTTAGGGAACTTTTGTCTGTGCTTTGGACACTTCATCAGTTTATTTATAGAAGCACTTTACCTGTCATTGGTGAGGTGGACAAAGAGATATAGAACTGAATTTGCAATTCAATTGTGTTTTACTAACAACATATTCCTTATTAAAAACACCATGTGGTCATTTCCCAAATTCCCACAGTATTTACTCTCTTTATAGACCTGTCTATCTGACAAGAGACACTACCTACAATTCTCCATGAGCTTGAGCTGGACAGTTGGAATCGCCTTCCTCTTTGACGTAGGGCTGGCTCTCTTCCACGAAGGTGGGTCTTGCAGGTCCGGGTGGATCTTCTCCTGGGTCTTCTTGGTTTACTGCAGGGTCTTCTACCATGAGTCTTGCTGTGGTTTTCACTGAGAAGGTGGCTTCCGGTTGTGTCTTTTTAGTCCCGCTTGCCATGGCCCTCCAGAATATTCTGTGGCCTTTGGCCAATGGGGTTATGGGCACAGTTCAAAGCATCCAGTGAGGTAGGACCAACACCCTTCACTGTTGCCATGCCGGAGAGGTATGAAGCACATGATCTCGGGCACAGGCTGGCAGTCAAGGTGCCAGAAAGCCTGATCAATACTTCTCCAATACACAACCCTTGAGCAGATTGTAATTGGTTCACCCTGAACCTTGTTACCTCTTTGATTCTGGCTTCCATTGTTCTTTGTAGCCGATAACTCCTGTTTAACTGAGTTTGGCCAATTTTCTATCTGGCCTGATTTCTCCGGCTGTGTGTGAATTTAGTTTGTGTAATTTTTGGCTTGTTGTCCCTCGAACGCCATGTTAAGGAAAAGGTGAGCAGGGTTGGCACTTTATTTTAATGGTCTTGGGCAGCAGCATTAATGAAAGAAAAGAACATCTAGCGAATATGCAGAAGAAATTTGCCAGAAGGAAACCAATAATGGCCATTTAAGTTGAGCAAGAAGTTTTAGCATCAGGATAGGGTGACTCCACTTACATTTGAATATCTGTAAGCTTATTGCTTTTGGTAGAAGAAGTTTATATTTATTTTCTACATTTCTAAGGGGATTGTTCAAAAAGTTTTGGAAAATAAGTAAGAAATTTGTCTCTTTCTTTTGAGTAATTAACTTTTATGTTCTTTACTTAAAAGTAGATTAGTTATGAGAATATGTTGCAGATCTCTGTAGTAAAGAAAAAGAAAAATAATGTCTATCGTCTATCAAGCCAGGCTTCAATATAGAACCTGACTTATCCAAGATTGTCATCAGCTGCAATCATAACAGTATGATTTGGATAAGTTCAGGTACCCTTTTTAGATAGACTCATGCACCACTTAAGTAATTCAAGAATCTATTTGAAGAGCCGAGCACTCTTTAGGATTGTTAAAAATAGATATGAAAGTGCATAAAAAGTAGTTAAAGCTATTCAAACTGTCTAGCTATGAAGGCAGATGAATATTATGTCTTCTATGTGTGTAATAATTCAATTATTTCTCTTTCACTCTGATTTTTGAAGTAAGTCTGAAGATTATTGTTATAATTGATTCCTTAACTTATCATTATCACAGTGGGTTGTCTTCCTGATGCCAGTTTGATTCATAGCCCCAAGTGGTCATAAAGTGTTTAATGTGGGTCGATGAATGTAAGGACATTTAAAATAAAGGATTAAGTACTTGAATAGCCTATTGAACTTTATGGACAATTTAATCATTTAAAGAATTTAAACGTAGATAATGGGTTTTAAGTCTGAGAGTTTGCAATAAAAATCCTGCAAAGATCATTCAAACATTGTTTTATTTCATCACAGCATGGCCCCTGAGGTTTGCCCATGATCAGTTGTGAGTTGATATGGAGGGCATAATAGAAGAGGATGGTGGATCATGGGTTGGCATAAGTTGACATTAAATTGGCTTATGAAAGATGAAGAGCTTTAGAGTAGATGCCATGGACTAGCATACCAGATATGAAGGGCCAAGGTAGATGTGGGAATGAGATTGGATATGTTGGTAAGGAAGAACCATGGAGAGTGTTGGTGTGAGGGCACATAATGGGTGCAGTCCAAAGGCCTTTTACATTTTATTTTTTTTTCCCTACAAGTCCCAGAGCACTGAGTTGGCCTTTCATCTAGCCTGGCTTCACATTTGGCACCCCTTGCATCTCCCTGTGTGCTAGGATAGGGATATAGGCCCAACTCCTGTTCGCAATCGACCTCCTGTGATGGTTGTAACAGATCTCATGGCATTAGTTCAAAAAAGATAGGCAACCTATCCCCAGTATCCTTGCCAATACTCTTAACTCAACCAAAACTACAAAACAGTGATTCTCTGGTCATTATTATATTGTGCTTGTGTCAAAATTAGATGCTGCACTTCCTGCATTATAACAGTGACCACATTTCAAATTATATTGTTTTGATTGGAAAGGGTTTTGTGATAACCTTTGGTCTTGAAATTGGCTCTATAAATTTGAGTCTTTTTTAACTTTCTTAAAATATGACAGAAGATCTGATTTGAAAAATGCATAAGTTATCAAATGATTACAATGAAAGAAACCACCAACCTAGCTGGATATAATTGTGCACCCCTTCAGAAAATATGCAGTTAAATGTTCCACAAGTAATATCAGTGTAATCCTATCTGGCACTGAATAAATTGATTATGCAGCTAGTGCATGGTCTGGATATTTTTAAAACCTTAATTAGGAAAATAAATGGTATGTTTTCTCATGTTCTGCACTCGTGCTGCTGCTAGCTGCATGATTATGCCCTGAGTATATAGTGAGACTGCTGTGTTTTAATGCAAGAAAATGAATTGTTCACCCAATGTATGCTAACATGACATGTGGTCAACATCAATTAATTCAACTCTTTTATTCGTATTACAACAAGAATATCACTTCATCAAGTGATAGTTGCCAACGTATTTCTTGGCTTGGGGATTGGTACTACCTGCCATTTTTCCCAGAGCAAGCATATCTGGACTGTTAATAGGTTGCTATCTTTCTCAAGACAATACATAGCCAAATAGTTCTCCATTTGCAGCGATTATTTAACTAATAAGAAAAATAGCATTTTTCCAAAGCCAGTTTTGAACGTGCTCAATATAATTCTGCTCCTTCATGTCTGAATTCTTTTCATGATAAACAAGCCTTATTTGGCTAACATTCTACTCCCATAGCAGAATTTTGAAAAGTAACTTGATATCTGATTTTACACAACTATGTCAGTTAGAACAAGATTAATATACCATATACAGAAAAGGCCAACATGTTATTCAAATATACGGTAAATGGGTTTAATTAAATCCATGCTAGATGAGCTCATGCACCTGCTATGTATAGCAAAATTGTATCATTGAAGAAGCAAACAATCTTGTCCCTCTGATAACCATCACTAACTTCTGGCATCTCTGCATAATCTGTATAGGAATGCTGACTCTTTGAGATTTTAGAATCCATGCTGTTTGTGAACTTTTCTCATCATCCCACTGCAACAAAAAACTGTTAAATTTTGACCACCCTCATTTTTATTTAATTCCCCCACATTTTCCATGGGATAATTGTCTGGCAAGAATCCCAAGATCCCAAATGGAGTGTCAAGCAGAAGTCACCATATCCCCAAAAGACAGTAGGCTGTTCTGTCAATAGACAGAGATGATTGATGATGGGATTAACCTAAGGGTCACCATGTCTCAGGAGTGAGGTTAAGAAGAGGAGATGTTCATGGTAACCTCAGCTAATGTAGGAATCGTGCCCACACTTTTGGAATAGCTCTGCTTTACAAACCAACTGTCCAGTCAACAGAGACCTTGGGCTGATGTTATGGGATAGACACTACAGAGAATCCATTTGATTCCTACATCATATTATGATGATGACTCCCTTCTTGAAAGTGTATGTGTGACGATAGGCTAAGAATGACATTGGCTCAGGTGCCATATCTCACAATTAAATAACTTGTCAGGATACACCACCTGAAGGTATGTGGCAAATAGGTCTCATGGACATGCAGTTGGCCATTTGCTCTTGTTTATGGAACTGTCCTCCTGCAATAATTTGGTGAGTCTGGAGAGGGAGGGAGAAATACCAGGTGGGGACAAATTCCCAAATCAGTCAATTATCCGTCTATCAGAAAATCACTGAAATGTAGAACCAAACCATGTGTGTGCAGAGTTTAGTCTGTCTTGCCCAAATCTTTCGTGTTTTTCCCAATTATGACTAACGAGCACTTTTCCAATGCTTTACTCTTATTTAATTCCCTTTTTCAGATTTCATGGTTATCTTTTTAATGTTTGCCCAATTATCTAAATGAAAAACATTCTTGTAGTGCCAAATTCTATGAAAATATGTATTTGTGGAAGAAAATCCACAGCTGGTGAATTTAGACTGGTTTGGAGCTGGCTTTGAAAGGTGAAAAGTTCTTGTTTCCATTAATTCAACTGGTATATTGTCAAAATGTCACTGCTCCTTAAATAGCTGTTGACTCTTTTAATCTCAGGATACTGCACACTGTTAGATTATTCATCTGGTCACTTACATTTAACTCTTCATTTTATAATTAATTGTTCAAGTTGAGTTGTCATTACATCAGAGTAATGTTCTGTCAAATGAAATTATTCTCTCAGCTGTATTCATCTTGCCTGAAGAGATGGTTAGGCAATAACGTCTGATTTCCTCAGTATGGATAAATGTTATCAATGTCAGATATTTCCAAACTGGACAAATCAGCACTTTTAAGCAAATGACTTGAGATGTTAACACTGAGAGCATTACACACAGAGGTCATCATTGACATCAGTAAGTGCTATCATCACAGCTAGCAAAGTAAAATAAAGTAGGAATGACAATCTCATGCAGCTAAGTTATTCATCAGTAAGTGTATCCAGCTGAAAAACCCAAATGACTCAAAGACTCCAATTTGCTTGTGTTGTCAATTTTGAAAATTGAACTTTTGTTGCTCAGACCTCTTGTGTCTCATTCTCCATTCTTTATAATTTATGCCATTTCTCTTAAGGCAATGTATTATGCCAAACCCCGCGTAATTATTTTGGCTAGAATATTAAAGTAAAACAAGTTCATCCACAGTGTCCACTCGAGGAACTTATCCAATATACGCTGTGCCTGTAACTGCATCTGTACTTCTAATTGCACACATTGGCTACTTGATTACTTGCATGTGTGTGCTTGCCAGATAGATGGAAAGGAATTCACCAGAGGAAATTCAATATAGAACACACTGCTCTGTTTAATAATTCACATTATAAAACCCAAAATTCTTTACACCTCCCAGGAGAACAGGCAATTGCACTAAACTCCTTAACTTAATATAAGACTGGAATTTCTTGCAATAAGAAGGATCAGTGTGTAAAGTCATCATCTGGTGGGCCAATTTCATTGTTGATAACTTATTCCACAATTCCCAGCATTTAACTAAAATAGGTTACAATAGTTGATCAGAAGTAGAGTAGCTAATGACTTGTATCTACAGGGTTCTATTCCTGCACTGGCTGAGGTTACTATGAAGAACTTTTTTTTAACCTCTCCCTACGCTTAAGGCATATTGACCCTTGGGTTAAACCGCACCAGTCATTTCTGTCTAATGAGAGAACATGTCCAGCAGGACCATGGCAATTTTAACTTTTCCAGGGGTCGGGGGAGCGGTGATGGTGGTGTGGAGGCTTGTGTTGCGATTCACACATGCTTTGGTATCAGAGATATGTAGCTACTTTTCAGATAGAGGACTGGATTTTCAATTGCCTGTGGGTGTGAGAATTGAAAAATGCATTTTGGGAAGGTGTCACTGAATCCAGATGCCTTTGGAACATAATTGGCATAATTTTCAAACAATAGGTGGAAGGCAGGAAACTGAAATATTCAAGACTCCAATTTAATAGTTTTTGAGCTCGTTGGAGATTATTAACAGTTTGAAGCCAGAGTTTGACATTTTCAGTGTCAAATACAATTTCTTGGACATAGCAATGAGGGTTCATGGATGCCTAGCTCTGAAGACATTCCATATTGGACTTGGAATGTTAACTGTGTTTCTCTCATCACAAATGCTGCCAACCGGTGGGGTTTCTCCAGCATTTTCTGTTTTAATTTCATGGATACTTTGCACAACACACACTAGGAACAGGAAATGATGTCCATCTGCTCAGTCATGATATAGATTCATGGTCACTGATGCTGAGTTGCCTTTAATCATGAACAGGACTTCTGTGAGGGACATGAAGCTGCTGGCTTCAGCCATGAGGAGAGAAAGGTCCAGACACAGGTGTGTGTGTGTGTGTGTGTGTGTGTGTGTGTGTGTGTGTGTGTGTGTGTGTGTGTGTGTGTGTGTGTGTGTGTGTGTGTGTGTGTGTGTGTTTGCGTGCGTGCATGAGAGAGAGAGAGAGACGCTACAACCAGGTCACCTCCAAGAGAAAGTTTTATTGAATAGATCATTGCTATCTTGAACATGTGCATCTGTTACTTTGACTATTTAAGTGATACCCTTCAGGATGAGCCAACCAGAGTGCCCATATCCATTTGCTCTGCAATGCACATGACAATGCAGAATGCGCTAGAGCTGGATGAGGGTCAGGACCCAATTATTCCTGTGAAGAACACAGAGAATTGAATGGAGATGATGATGAAAAAGATGAAGTTGTCATTGCAAGGTGCACTGTACCAATGAATTTCAGCAAAATAGCAGCAGAGTAAAAGTCCTGACTGGGGCCCACCTGCTCCATCTGCTTTTCTTTTTTTACCTTTTTAATTCCCTTTTCTCACTTCTTTTTCTTCTTTTTACTTAATGCTTGTGAAGAGCTGGATTGTGGCAACGGCATTGGCACAAGTTGGGCCCAGCGCAGACTCATGGAGTCAGCAACAGTGTTGAATTTGGGCCAGTGTGCATTGGCATTGATACAGGCTGCATTAGTGAGGTCCAGCAAGGGCTCGTGGAAGCAGCAGTGTTAGTAGAGGCAAGATCCAAGCCCATGGCTGCCTTTTTTCTGCCTTTATATTTTATGTTTTGCTTTATTTTTGTGTTTTAAGATGGTGCTACAGAGTGGTGACACAATGCAACACTTTTCACTGTATTTTGTAGGAAAAATAGATAAATCAATAAATAAATCAAATCAAATCATATCAAGTTAGTGACAAACTGTTCCAGGCCTCCTGGTGATCAGTCAAGTGCTTTTCTGTCCTTACGATATGTAACTCAGTAGCTCATAGTCTCACACATAAATGGTTAATCACTGTTATGCTAACAACATGAGTGCATCCCCAGTGATGTCAGATCACATGCAGCTGGGACCTGAAGGAAGAAGGCTCTAATGGAATTCTCCAAACCATGCCTCTGTAAATTGTGAATAAATGTTCCCTAATTTGCAGTTATATGATTTCCGGCACACGTGTGTCTAAAGCATCCAGATCTGATATTGCTGCATCCTCCTCCATTGTTAAACATTATCCAGTAAGCACACAATCTGAGAATCATATGGCTATATAAGGATATTTAGAATGGGATCTCTGCTGCCAAATGTTTCCTCCAACACAATGCATGAAATTACACCTGACTCTTCAGCCCTCGAACTCCATTTCACTTTTGATCTCAAAAACATGAGCAATTATTACATGAGTAGTGGCTCAGTGATTAGCACTGCTGCCTCATGGCACCAGGGCCCGGGTTCGATTCCATCTTTGGGCGACTGTCGATGTGGACTTTGCATATTCTCCCCGTGTCTGCATGGGTTTCCTCCGGGTGCTCTGGTTTCCTCACATATTTCACTGAGGAGGCCAGCATTGACTGAGCTGTTCACACTGCACGATTGTCCTGTGTTAAATACAACAGGGTGGTGATTGCAACTCGTATGACTCAGCAGGTGCTACAGAACAGCCAACACACTCAGTTGCAGAAGTCATATAACCACAGTGCACAATCATGGCTTTCATCTGAAAATTGGTGCACTAAATGATGTGCCCTTCATAGCCTCCTATTCCATTATCACCCATGGTCTGACTCAATAGCACGCCCCTGTTTCCAGTGCCACATCCTCCATCACATTCAGGCTGTGGAGGCCCACCACACTGCTCACCTGGTTTTGAAACGATTTGTAAGTTTTTGCACTCTCTTTTCATAGTTCTGACCTTAGTACAACAAACTATATTTCCAACATTCCCGTTCAGAATGGGTGTTTTCAGTAAAATTTCCGCACCCCCAATCCCCCACCCCTTCTTGCAGCCATTTTTTCAGCCTCAGAGCAAATCAAAGATGGCATTGCCAATTGTTGCGAAAGTGACTGTGGCCATGAGCCTTTATACTTCGGGCATCTACCAGATGGCAACCAGTGGTAGCTGCAATGTCTCTTAGTCTGGTGTCCACTTTCCAAGAAGAACTAGAAGTGCTTCATTCTCCTGCAAGAGGAACCCACCCTCAGGCGTCTGTCTGTGTGGAGTTTGCACATTCTACCTGGGTGCTGCAGTTTCCTCCCATAGTCCAAAGATGTGCAGGCTAAGTGGATTGGCCATGCTAAATTATTTGTAATGTTCAGGGATGTGTGGATGAGGTGGGTTTATGTGGGAATGGGTTCGTTGGTCTGAAGGACCTGTTTCCACACTGTTAGGATCCTATGATTCTATAATTTTGAGGTATGTCAGACAATGTGAGTTGGTTATGTTGTGGGATTGCAAGATTCCCCATGATGCCAATGACTGCACACACATACTGCTTAATAGGGCTTTTACAAAGCTTTGAAACTCCTAGCATTGTCAGGATTCTTTATCACAATAATCCTGTTGCTTCCAGAAATTTAAAAAAAAATTGCTTTCAATCTAGGACTCCACAGTCAAGCCATATTTGGTTCAATCAGACATGTTCTGTTTGCATAAACCGAATTGAACAAACATTTCATTGACAGCTTGCTGTATGAGTACAACACGGTCAAAATTCCATTAGACAAAAGGAATAGTATGAGCTACTTCAAAGATTTTGATAAATGTATCCATAAAAGGAAAATAATCATTCCATGTTGTGAGGGCCCAAGGTAAGCTCCTGTCAGAAAAAAACGCAGATGTTTGAGGATGTTAATGAAAAGATGTTGCAACAATTTGCCTCTGACATGAGTGAATAGGGACCACAATAAAACACTCTTTCCTTTGCTAATTTCCTTCCAGCATTTTATTATTCTTTATCCAATTTAAAAATGCAAGAGAAACAGGCTGATATTTTTCAGACCCCATTCTGTCTTCTAACCTGCAAAAGAACAAGTGCATTTGCAGGCCAAACATCAGATGTTTTGAGCACAAATCAGCACCATCTGAAGCTCTAAACTAACAATGCACAGTATGGGCAGAGGATCTTGCCAAGGTTATAAAGGGAGGGGTCTTGGCTTGCCACATCTTGAGCCACTTAGCCATTTAAAACAATGATGGTGGACATTGTTTCAGGACCAAGCAAGAGCTGCTGACCAGTCAGTAGATTGGCAGTTCTAATTTTTTCACTAACAATACCTAGAGACGTCACTGTCAAAGTGACACCCACCTGTGGCCACAGACCAGGGAGCAGTAAAGACTGGCACAACCACAGGTAAACCACACAGTCCCTTTAGGCAGCAAGATCTGGTGTGGGTGGGAATGGCAGGCATGGCGCATCAGCAGTGGCAGTGTGTCACTCAAATTGAGGACTGATCAAACTTTGAGCTTGGAGTTTATAAGGAACCTATTCAAAGATGTTATTACCCACCACGGGATCAGGTGGGACTTGATCCCAGACCACGTGGCTCAGAGGTTGGGATATTACCATTGCCCCACATGACCCCCGAACTTGGATCAAGTCCTGCCCAGGCTCTCTTCTGAGCAGCTGGCTCACTTGGATCATACTGAGTCACTTCAGTGAATGCCTAGGGGAAGGGCACGATAGATGTCAACTTTCTTGCAAGAGTTGTCTATCGGGCAAATGTAGGGAGGACATCTTTACAGAGCCATTCACAATCGCCATGTATGCTTTAGACCAATTCTCTGGATCATTCTCTAACATCTCCAAGCCCAATCTGTCAGGGTGACCAATTCTGTAGATAACATGGGAGTTGGTCCGCTCAAGGAGTAAGATAGGGGAGATGACACACAAATAGTTAATAATGTAAATAGCAATGTCAATGCAACAACATTGGGGGAAATAATGCGCAATGCAATTAATTTTTAAACTATCTAATGAAAAGTGAAAGCTAGCAATCACCAAAGATCCTGTGACCTTCCAAACCTGTGATCCCTATGAGGCAGAGGCAGGAGATGCATGGGAACACCAACAATTGCAAACTCCTTTCTGAGCCACACTGTATCCTAACTTGGAATTGCAGCATTGTTCCTTCACTGGGTCAAAAACCTGGAATTTCTATTCTAATATTCCCTATCAGCTTGGCTGCTATCGTCAACAACCTGACTTCAGATCCTGGGCAACATTGCCCAGAACAATATGAAGACCCGCCTCAGCCCTGACCTCCGATACAACAAACAGCTCAACTGTCTGCCAGCAGGAGTCACGATAGCCCAGAGCATGGCTTCATCCAACATCCAGGCCACATATCCCAATAAGGTTTATACTTAAGGGAGCAAGATGACTTTTAAAATGGTATTGTGAATAAATGTATTAAAGAAACAATCTATCGCCTAATCAGAACCACAACCTTCATCCTGAACTTTTAATTTTCCTCATTGAGCATTGACAATACTCACCTCTCAGGAGAGCCCCTTCCCGTTTGCTGGAAACATACCGGTCAGACTAATGATGTTGACCACATCACATCCTCTTCCCAGTTGCCCAAGCATGGATTCAGATAAAACACTCCACTTGTCACCTATTCCCATCCCTCTTTCTCAACCTCACCTTACTGCTACACCCTCTCTCTTCAATCCTTCCTCCCCAGGTTTGGGTCTAGAACACTCCAATTCCCTTCACTATTTCCTCTCCAGAATTGATGCAGCAACTTTCCTTCTCACCCATACCCTCTTCCCCAACCCTTTCCCCTCTCCACAGCAACCTCTTCCCTATTCCTGACCTTTCGTCCCCTCCTGGCCCCTCTAGCTTCTCAGGCCCACTTAGCCCATTGCTTCCATGCGTGCCAACCACCATTATGGGCTCCTTGGTAACTTCTAGCATGTTGTTTCACTCTGGCTGGCATTGCCCATGGGTGGGAGGAAGGCTGAAACTGGGAATTGAGCAAAAGTGCCCTAGGTTAAGAAGTGTTTTGGATGTTGGCAGACTCATAGGTATGTGGATATGTTGCCAAGGTCCCAGACTGGGGTACAGTGGGATGACACAGACTGACCTGGTAGAGTTTCAGTATGGGTAATGTAAGGCAGAGTCTAGACAGGGAACCAGAAAAGGAGGGACAGAGTGGGAGGAGAGACATAAAGGGAGGGAAACAGTGAGAGGAGAGATATAAGTGAAGGGAGAGGATAGGTAGGAAAAGGACAGTGAAAATGTAGTTCAACTGAGGAAAGAACAGAATGGGACGGAGAAATTGAGTGGAGTAGGGTGGAAGAGGTGCAGGGAGGAGATTCAGAGGAGGGGGATGTGGAGGGAGGAAGAAGGGGATAGCAGAGGGGGAGGACTATAATAGTACCTAGAAATAATATCATAACAACTCATTTTAATAAGTCATTTTAGTAATTTTATGAAAAAGGATAATGCTAATAGCATTATAATGGTCAGCATGGTGACTTGTCCTTATTTTTAAAAATCCCACTTGTAACTGCCAACTCGAAGTTTTCCATTTCCTGTTAAGCAATTACATCTTGCATCCGGACAATGAAAAAGTCAAATCTTTATGTCTTCAGATTTTCTGAAGAAGGGTCCCGACTGGAAATGTCAGCTTTCCTGCTCCTCTGATAGTGCCTGGCCTGCTGTGTTCATCCAGCTCCACACTGTGTTATCTCTGACACCAGCATCAACAGTTCTTGCTATCTCTAATCTTTATATCTTTTTTTCTTTTGATCACTTCTAAACTAAATCAAGCTCTTGTTTCAGCTTACTTCCTTTGCAGTTGGTTTCAGTTGAACACTGCTGAGTGTTTTAAAGGAAAATAAATCTTTGCGATTGGCGTGCTCATGATACTTTGTCAATTCAGCTCAGGATCATTGAATTCAAACATCAACACAGCACAGGGGCAGGCCCGTCAGCCCACTAAAGCCTGCACCAATTCCTACAACCTTATTTAGACTCACTACATATTGCCCATCTATGGTTTCTATCTCTCTGTCTGCCTCCCATTCATGTATCTATCAAGATACACATTAAACATTGCTAACATGCCTGCTTCCACCAGCTCCATCTGACAGTGCTTTCCAGGTAGTCACCATCCTCTGAGTAAAAATTTTCCCCACACTTCTCCCCTAAACTTTCCCCTTCTCACCTTGAACCTGTGCCCTCTTGTCATTGACCTTTCCACCCTGGGGGAAAAAACAGACCTCTAACTTATCCACCCTATCTATGCCTGTCATAATTTTTTAAACCTCTATCATGTTGACCTTCAGCATCTGTCTTTCCAGAGAAAACAATCCAAGTTTATCCAACCTCTCATGGGAGCCAAAACCCTCCAGATTCTACTAGATGTTAAACAATAACCGAATTACTGCTTTGACATGCAAATTGAATGCTCTTGCATGTAGATCATCACAAATAGGTGCACAAAATTATATGAAATATTCCCTGGTAAGGGATACCTGTCAATGCAGAAGAGATGCCCTGTCTCTGGCTGCAGTAGTTGACATAAGATGGTCCCCTCCTCCCCCTTTTCTGATGAAGGGTCTAGGCCTGAAACGTCAGCTTTTGTGCTCCTAAAATGCTGCTTGGCCTGCTGTTTCATCCAGCTCTACACTTCTTATCTCGGATTCTCTAGCATCTGCAGTTCCCGTTATCTCTGACAGAAGATGGTGCTGTTTCTGTTGCAAGCAATTTAGCTGTGGTGGGTCATTTCTTTTTAGTGTTACAGGGGCAAAAAATTGGAACAAACATCTCCACAATCAAGCAGCACACAATGGAACCACAAACATTTGGAGAATTTTCAAAAGTGGAAAGCATGTGAACTGTGATTGAGAAAGAGAGTAACCCATTGATGGTGAAAATTTGCATTTCAATAACGAGAAGAATAGTATTGGCAGATAATCTTGCAATGACTGAAACAAAAACAAAGAAATTGCTGGAGTAATCCACTAAGTCTTACAGTGTCTGTGGAGAGAATGTTGAGTTGATGTTTTGAGTCCAATGACCTTTCTGCAGAAGACAATATTGGATTGCTTTACCGAAATTCCTTAGTTTTTTGGGAAATTAAAAAAAACACAGAATTCCTATAGTGTAGAAGCAGCTATTTCACCCATCAAGTCCATACTGGCCCTCTGAAGAGCATTCCACCCAGACTCACCTACCTTATCCCTGTAGCCCTACATTTCCCATGGCCAATCCTCTGAGTCACTGTGGGAAATTTAACATGACCAGTCCACCTAACCTGCACACCTTTGGACTGTGGGAAGAAACCAGAGCATCTGAAAGAAACTGAAGCAGACATAGGAGGAATGCACAAACTCCACACAGACAATCATCTGAGGGTGGAATTGAACTCAGGTCCCTTGCGCTGTGAGGCCTCAGTGCTAAGCACTGATCCACTGTGCCACCCTCACACTCCTAGTAGTGAGCATTTACTGAAATGTGTAGAATATTGTAGAATAGGTGATCACTTAAATAGAAACAATAGCCAGGCTTTGGGGGGGAAGGACTGAGCCAATGCAGTCATAATAGATTGAATGGACTGCTTCTTCACCATAACAATTCAATAAATCTGTGAATAGAGATAGTAGGAACTGTCGATGCTGAAAAATCTAAGATAGTAAGGTGTGGAGCTGGATAAACACAGAAGACCAAGCAGCATCAGAGGAGCAGGTAAGCTGAAGCTTCGGACCTAAACCCTTCTTCAGAAAATCTTTGAATAGCTTTGCTTGCCTGGTTATAAACAGCACCTTTATATCATGAAAGACAATAAGACAGATGTACATTAATTTGAGAAAGAAATGAATGGATTCTGCTCTTATTCAACACTGTCAAAGAAAAAAAATTGCAACAAGTACTTGACAACAAGAGCTTGTAGTCAAAGTAGTCAACAAGGCATATGGCATGCTTACCTTCATCAGCTGGGGCATTGAATTTAAAATCGGCAGGTAATGTTGCAACTATATCAAACCTTAGTTAGGCCACATTTGAAATATAGTGTTCAATTCTGGTTGCCACAGTATCAGAAGGATGTAGTGACTTTGGAGAGGGTACAGAAAAAAATCACCAAGATATTGTCTGGTATGGAGGGCATTTGCTGTGAGGAGATGTTGGAGAAACTTGGGTTGTTCTCACTGGAATGAAGGATGTTGAGGGGCTCCTCAACTACCCCAATACCCACTACCCTGCAGTTAGACACTGTACACTACAGTTAGCAAGCATATCCTGGCTTATTGAAAAGTTATGTGAAACTAAAAGCAAATCAAGAAGAGAGCAAATGGCTTCTAACAAATCATTCTCAACCAATATAGACTATTCTTGTTTCTTCTTTACAGTGCACTTTCTTTGATTTTGGTCACAAATAATGCTTCCATTTGTTATTTGGAAATGACAGGTTTCTTTGCCCAAATGTACATATTTCTCAGCTTTAATATGAGGAACTGAAGCATCATGTGTCTAACCATATTCTACACATTTCAACCAATGCCCATTACGAGGAGTGTGAGGGTGGAATGGTGGCTCAGAATTTAGAACTGCTGTGGAACCCTTCAGTGAAACAAGGTAGAAATCTTACATTTCCTCCTTGAAACCTCTTCAATATCAACTAGGTGATATTAAATACGTATTAATTGTAATCTCTGATGACACCAATGGGAGTGTCAGTTGATATTTCACAAATAAATTCACAAGCCCTTGGAAGAGGTTTATCTAATTTCAACTTTACTGTTTCTTTTTTTGTGTGGTTTAAAATCCCCTTGGAGATCAGGAAAATCAGTAAATAACTTCAGGTGAAAGAGTTTGACATACCTGATGTCCTTAAGCAACTGAGAGGCAGAGGGCCTGACGGAAAACTAATGCATGTTCATGAACTTGTTGAGGATTTGGAGTTCCTAATGTATTTTAAACTAGATCCAGCCCATATCAGGAGAAAAAGGAAGCAGTTCACATATAAACTATATCATCAGCCTACTCAGAGCTCCAGGGAAACTTTTTGTGAACTTTTATTTTGCAGTCCTTCATATAGCAATACAATTGGTGAAAGGAAGAATCACAAAAATGCATTGAATTACATATGGTATCAATATGGACTTCACTAGTTTCAAAATCTCCCCTTCCCCTACTGCATCCCTCAACCAGCCCAGTTCGTCCCCTCCCCCCACTGCACCACACAACCAGCCCAGCTCTTCCCCCCCACCCACTGCATCCCAAAACCAGTCCAACCTGTCTCTGCCTCCCTAACCGGTTCTTCCTCTCACCCATCCCTTCCTCCCACCCCAAGCCGCACCCCCCGCTACCTACTAACCTCATCCCACCTCCTTGACCTGTCCGTCTTCCCTGGACTGACCTATCCCCTCCCTACCTCCCCACCTACACTCTCTCCACCTATCTTCTTTACTCTCCATCTTCGGTCCGCCTCCCCCTCTCTCCCTATTTATTCCAGTTCCCTCCCCCCATCCCCCTCTCTGATGAAGGGTCTAGGCCCGAAACGTCAGCTTTTGTGCTCCTGAGATGCTGCTTGGCCTGCTGTGTTCATCCAGCCTCACATTTTATTATCTTGGAATCTCCAGCATCTGCAGTTCCCATTATCTTTGAATTACTAGTGTTTACTTTTTCTATGATGCCCATAATTTGTAGAATAGCACATCGAAGCTGGTTATGGAAAATGGATTGAAATTAGGGTACATTTTAAAAATGTGGTGACTTTGAAAGCACTAATGCTGCAGATTTGTGCAGTGAATTGTGAACCACTGAGGCTGTTCCAAAGTGTGTGCTGCCATAGGATGTGTTGAACTGCTGTTCTCATCACTTCATTGCTTACTACATCCTTTTGACCCTGCCTATTCTCATGGACAGAAGTGAGCGAAGCTTTTTCCAGTTGAAGTTTGCTAAAACTTATATTTAATGAAGACCACATAAGATCTTGCCAGGAGCTGCACCGGGGATACCTCAATCAGCTAAACTTTGCAGAACAACTCAAACACAGATTGCCGACTCCTGTCTGGGGCAGCTTTTCAAAGATGACACTGTACCAGGGAGGCTAGCCTGTTGGCAAATGTCCAGTGAGTGCTGACTTGCTCTAGAAATGGTGCACAGAAAGGTTGGGATAGAATGAGACATGAGGGATGCCATGAGCACAGGTAGGGAGTTATTGCTGTCAATGTGTGAATTTGGAGGTCTCGCTGGGACTCAGTAAAAATCCCACCATAAAACCAAACACAATTTGCACTTAGATTTAAAGAAAAAGTGATATTTGGCTCCAATCCTTTATGGTATTATGTGGATTAACATTGAGAAAAGCAGAATCATATCAGGCTGAAGGTTTCTCTGGGAGGGCCCCCAGGGTACATGTAATGACCTCTGAAAGGCAGGAGTGAGATGGGGGTGTTGCAGAGAAGGGATAGAAGAGGTCAGAGCAATGGCAGGGGATGACTCACTGTGGCCTCCTCCCACCTAACGTTGGATGCCTCGATCAGGGACTAAGTGCCTTTGAATGAGGGCCCCATCCTCACAGCCCACCAGCAAACAGGTACTTGTTTATTCTTGACAAAAACAGAAGTTGCTGGAAATGCTCAGCAGGTCTGGCAGCATCCATGAAGAAAATTCAGACTTAACGTTTCGGGTCTGGTGACCCTTCCTCAGAACTGGAGGGTCATCGGGCCCGAAACGTTAACTCTGATTTTTTTCTTCACAGATGCTGCCAGACCTGCTGAGCTTTTCCAGCAACTTTTGCTTTTGTTCCTGGTTTACAGCATCTGCAGTTCTTTCAGTTTTTATCTGGCTTCTTGTTGTGTTTTCTGTGTTGTGAAGCCCCATGTCATGGCTGTGTTCATATTTGGCAGGAGAGGCCCTGAACTGGGCATTAATTAAGAAAATAGCACCGAATTATTTAGTGTGCAGCTCTCTCAGGCATTCTGAGCACTGCTGTCTTCCCCTTGGGCCAACCTCTGGGTGGCGCCAGCACCTGCCAAAGTAAGCAGAAGGTAATTTTAATAAGCACATGCCGATTTTGTGAAGTACATAAGACTGACCTTGCTATTTGCTGACAGTGTAAAATGGAACATGTATTGCTAATGCTTCAGCTATTGGCAGTCCACAAGATAAATTGCCTAAGTATGAGTTTTGCTTTCTCTATTGGGTCATAATCACCTGATTATGAGCAAAATGGAAAATATATGTATTTGTGAGGTTTGAACTGCATTTCCTCTGCTGGGCCACCCAAGATCAGTAGAAAAGGTGGAGAAATTGGGTCCCTCACTGCACACAACCTAAATTTACCCTCTCCATCTCCTGTGCAGAGCTTTTGTTGTTACTTCTTCCGGACCTCAATGGTGCCAAAATGTTGAGGTCAAGATTTCTATTAAATTTCTCTTTTGTCCAGTCCTGTTGGGTCAATCCCTGGACTAGCACTCCATGACAGTAGGCATGAACTAAAAGCAAGATAGACATTTCATCTTCTAAATGGCTGCAGAGGGCCAATTGGCAGACATTTCTGTCTCCAATATCCCATGATGCTTTTCTGTTGAAGACTACTGACTTAGCCAAGGCCTTCTGATGACAGCTTGGTTTAGTCTTCAGAGTGTTATAGTCTCTCTAAAGTGTCTACAGTTTCCTACTGCTTGTTGGCAAGAATCCCACGCACAGCCTGTCACAATTATGTTATAATCCCCTACTCTGGAATTGGAACAACACTATTGGGAGGTGGGGGTTGTATGGTGCCGAGAAAATTCCATCCTTGGAAGAGAGAATAGGTTAATAGTTTGTGGTTTCAAGAAAAAAAAGCAGAATTCTGGAAATACTTAGGCAGTCAGAATGAATAGAATGAAAGTGACCAATCTGAAACATTAACTCTGTTTCTCTCTCCACGCACACTGCCAGATCTGCTCAATATTTCCAGCACTCTGTGTTTTTCCCTATCTCAGATTTGCTGTGATATTTTGTGTTTGTTAGTATGGGCTGATAAGGACAGATTTTTTTACAGTTTAATGCGTGATTTATGGGAATCAATTTTAGTTGTTATGGTCTGATTGTAAGACAAGACTTGAGGAAACACAGATTATTTTGATATGAACACAAGGCTGCAATTCGATTCAGTTGAAAGAAAACAGAGTATGTTCTGTTACCATTTGAAAATCACCAGCCTAATATCCCTCTTTCACTCGTTTATTAATAGGATGTGGGCATCGTTGGCTAGGCCAACATTTATTGCCCATCCTTAGTTGGTCTAGAGAGGTTGGTAGTGAGCTGCCTTCTTGAACCACTGCAATCCCAGGTTGGTAGACTCACAATGCCCAAGGGCAGGGATTTCTAAGATTTTGATCCAGAGACATGGAAGAATCAATGGTACATTTTCAAGTGAGAAGAGTGAATATTTTGGTGGGGAACTTGCAGGTGATAGCAGTTCCAGGTATCTGTTGCCTTGTTCTTCTAGGTGGTAGTAGTCAGTAGTGGAGCAAGTGAGCCTTCATAGATGTGACTGAATGTTTGTAAATGAGCTACTTTGTCCCAAAGTGCCTTGAGTGGTTTTGGATTTGCTGCCGCTGAGTAAGAGGGAAATATTCCATCACACTCCTGAAGTGTGTCTTGTGGATGGTGAACAGGCATGTGGAGTCAGGAGGTGAGTTATCCACTGCAGGATTCCTAGTCTTTGATGCTCTCTTGATGCCACAATATTTACACAGCTCGTCCAGTTGAGCTTCTAGTCAATGGAAACCCACAGGATGTTGATAACTCAGGATTCAGTGATCATAATGCTTTTGAATTTCAAAGACAATGGTTGGATTTGCTTTCATTGGAGATGACCATTGTTTGGCATCAGGTGAATATTCCTTGCCACTTGTCAGCCCAAGCCTAGATATTGTCCAAATCTTGCTGCATTTAGACATGGACTGCTTCAGGAGGTGCTGAACATTGTGCAATCATCAACGAACATCCCCACTTCTGACCTTATGATGGAGAGAAGGTCATCGATGAAGCAACTGAAGATGGTTGAACTTAGGAAATTACCTTGAGGAACTCACACAGAGATGTCCTGGAGCTGAGGTGACTGACCTCCAACAACCACAATCATCTTCTAGATATCTGGTATGTCACCAACCAGAGGAGATTTTTCAACAAACTGAAGAAGTAAAAAAACGCTTCCTTGAAAGCTTCCAAACTCCACTGGAAAGGTGAATCATATTTTACTCTAATTGTAATGATAAATCAACAGTGATTGTCAGTGCACATTGCAACCATTTGAAGAAGTGAGAATGTGGTCAGGAATTTACCAGTGTCATAGAAATGGGAAGGGAGATGAGGAGGACCAATAAAATAGATGGGAGTCTTATCAAGTAACTCCTTGACACATGCCTATAAGTGGGCAAGTTTCCCAGTGGTAAACAAGGACATGGATTGAGGCAGATAACTATTTAAGGATCTAATCATGGTTGACTCTTCATTCTTCCAATATTTTGTCTCTGTTGAAGTAACTCCCGCAATGTTGAGAAGGCACCTGGAAGTGATCTTCCTAACAGGCTCCATTGGATTTTCTCTCTCTGTTGAAGCTGCTGCTGCCCTGAGGCCTTTAAAAATCTTTTTACTTACCTCTTTAAAGGTATTACTATTGTGGGATATCCTCAGGCTCTCAGGCCTGGCCTAGCAGTTCCCAACTCTCCTGATCTCCTATTTTTCATTTCTTCCACAGAAATAATCACAATTTTGATTCAAAAGCCCCTCCACCACACCATAGCATTTGGGATAGTTTATACTGAGGGCTTGCTAATTCAGGAAATTTCTTCATTCAAGTTACTAGCTCAATAGTGAAATCTGGCATGTCTCATTCTTAAGCGAAACCGCTGTCTGCCTTCCATTCAGCCCCTATTTCATTGTCAGTGCAAAACTGTCAATCCTCATTCATCTTTTATCGGCAATTTTTTAAAATGAGATGCAGCAGCATAAAATGTAAATAGCAGTAGCAATGAAAGGAAAATATAGTTTCCACTTTTGTGTGTTTCTCTCAGGGCTCCATATATCAATTTTAAAAAAATAATGTACAGCTGGAGCTAGAAGCAAACACACCTCGATAAACAGATCTGGGAAGATGAAAGTGTGGAATCAGAGAGAAAGCATCTTGAAAGAGAATTTCCATCCCTCTGGATTGTGGAGATGAGGTGGTAACAGATTCTAACCTGTTCTCACCCTGCCATCATTGTCATAGAAGTACCACTCTGAATCAGGCAATACTCATCCTTATTTGCAAGATAGGACCCTACAATGCAGATAAAGCCCTGCTGCCATTTGCACTGCCTGTAAAGGACAGTAAAGGAGTTAAGCTCTTGTCTCAGTAAAGAAATCCTGGTGCTGCTGCAGAATTGAGCCTTGCTGAAAATATTTTTGTGGGTTCAGGAGAAGAAGGAATGTTACTCCGGGCTGCAGAAAAGCAATGTGGCCCCCTGGCCTCCTTGGGCCCATTCTGTCAGAGACTATAACAATGCCCAGCCCCATGCTTCTCTCCCACTTCATCACTTGCTCTGATGCTATAGCTCTCCCATTTTTAGCCTCTGAGTTATTCGGTAATGCCCCTAAGAATGTAAACTGTGCTAGGACACCCATTCTGGGAATACAGTCCCATGTATATATTAGTGAAGCCTAGCCCTTTGCCCCACCATGACTATCAGCGCTATCAGCTGGTTGGCCACCTAGAGTTAAAATCAATTGCTTTGCCAGCGTTGCCTTTAATTCCTTCTGTGCAATAAAGCATAACAGACATTAATACGTCTTAAAAAGGTGAATGTTAAATGCTTATTCATCTATATTCCATCTCATTATAAAGCACTTAAAGTGTCTACTTTGCAAAAGGTTGCAGCTCTTTGACTCGCAACTCCATTATATCACACTGCCTGCTGTGCTATGGAGCAATAATCCACACTTCATTATAACTGCAGGTCTGTAGTGCAAAAAGGATGACATGCATTTTTTCAGAGATAATGGGAACTGCGGATGCTGGAGAATCCAAGATAACAAAGTGTGGAGCTGGATGAACACAGCAGGCCAAGCAGCATCTCAGGAGCACAAAAGCTGACGTTTTGGGCCTAGATCCTTCATCAGAGAGGGGGATGGGGAGAGGGAACTGGAATAAATGGGGAGTTTTCCAGTTCCCTCTCCCCACCCCCCTCCCAGATGAAGGGTCTAGGCCCGAAACATCAGCTTTTGTACTCCTGAGATGCTGCTTGGCCTGCTGTGTTCATCTAGCTCCACACTTTGTTATCTTGCATTTTTTCAGAGTCTTGTGCATATCTAAGTCATCTTTCCAACTGTACGATTTTAAAAAATTCAACAATTATATCTTCTGAAATTTCTTCCAATAACAGGACCTTTTTTTTCAGATTGGGCACCTATTTCCTCAGTTGTGAAGCCTTGCAGAAGGTCTTTAACTCAGCTCCACTATTGGTATCCCACCTTGTCATTCCTCGATCATCAGGGACGTGGGACTGGTTGACGTGCCCATGCATTCACTGAAAGCTTTTTCTAATTAAGAGTTCATCAACAGTTTGGAATTTTGTTGCTGCCCCAACCAGAGAGATGATGACAAGACCTAGAGAGGCTGCTCAATCTTGGCTCGGGGTCATGCTTTGGGGTCTGAAGGGTTGCAATGATGTGAGATCTCCCAGCAATGAGCAGAAGAGAACAATCTCTCCAAAAGAGTAAGCATAAAGAAAGTGATCAAAGACTGTGGGTGTTCTGAACTGGAGAGTGTGCAGCAAATGGATGCAGGACTTCAGGAAAGTGGAATTTGGGATATAACACTAAAAGGTGCTAATACTCCATATTAAGGGGTTCTTTACCCGCCTTCCCTTGGCACAGTAGTCCCCAAGACAACACACGTTGCACCCTCAAAAGCCCCTATTTCTACAAACATCCCATTTCCCATTCTGAGCAACTAATACTCATCCTCACCTCGGTCTGTTGTCCTTATACTCATTCCTCACAGTCACCCTCCACAAATGTTGCACTTCTCTGTTATCTGCACAAACCATTATAAACATACATAACTCTCTGCTTTGAAGATGTACAAGTTGGTGAAATGATCTAGGGATGACCTTCCACCCACTTGCAATGTGTGCACCTACTCCATGAAGGCAATGTCCCAGGCAGCTGCAGATGTTGAATGTTCTAGCATAGGAGTAGGAGTTTCTTGATGCATTGGTCAGGAGAACTGAAGTCCAGCTTTAGACCCTGTAGTGGGGAATTGGCCTTCTTCCTGGTCAAACTCAAATCTTCTGTCATGTGGACGATCATGTGGCTAAGCAGGTGACAGCTGGTATTGCCCACACTTTTGCTGAAGGGTTTCTTCTGTTGTAGTCCTTCATTCAAGTTGTTTACGGTGCCCAGGCTGGTATTTGGGAAGTACACTTGAAGGTGAGTGAAGTGTTTGACCAGGTGAAACGCCTTCCAAGCAGTTGGCAATAATGTGTTTATCAATAGCTTTTGCTGTATTAGGCAACTTGCATTTGAAAGGGTTAGCTGACATCATGAGATTGTTTCTGTCCATTAGGATATAAAAAATTGTTCCTGAAAAGAGCTAATCAGTTCTGTGCTTGTTACCAATAAAGTATGAGCAAGTTTTGCAGCAGTAATGTGAACTTAGTCTTAAGTTGAGCCTGACGTCTCACATGAGACCATCAGATACCTCAAACATATTGTACCTAGCCATAAGTGATATATAATAAGCCTACTTACTGTTCATTAAGACTGAGTCACCCCTCTTCCTAAAATCTTGTGTGATCATCCATCCCCACTTGATATCAGTAGCTTAGACTAACATCAGCAAGAAGGACTGGTTGCAGTAAAGCTACCCAAAGCTTCTCAGCCCCAGCATTATAATAACTATTAAACTGAAGTATTGTGTTATGTGAAAAAAAAGTCACAAATATTTTTTGCTGCAAGAGTACCTGAAGTAGGAGATGTTCTATTATCCACCTTGAAGTAAAATGCTACATTGTATTTTCTATATGTATCATGTCACAGTTTTTATTAATGGTGTAAATGGATTTGTCAGTAAATAGCTTTTATCAGTGATTGCAGACTGTGAGAGAAGTGTTTGGGGCAGCAGTGTCTCACTGGCTACAGTGTAAACTCTACTTTATAAATGATCAAAGCCTTCCCAGCCTGTCAGTTTCACTGAAGAAGGCCCTCGCTGTGTGGAGCTCACCTCAGTGGCCCAGGAAAATTGCTAACCATGTCAACGACCAAATCCTCTGGCTGGAAAATCCTAGACTGAGGAATTTTAATGATTTTAATAATTTATCTGTCATATCCAAGAGGGTTTTCTGGTTGTCTTTAATCCCACTAGCTGAAACCCAGACAAGGTTGAGATCATACAAAACAAATTGCTGGAAAAGCTTAGCAGGCCTGGCAGCATCTGTGGAGAGAAATCACTAATAACGTTTCGGGTTCAGTGACCCTTCATCAAAACCAATAAGTTTCAAGAAAGAGTCACTGGACCCAAAATGTTAACTCTGATTTCTCTCCACAAATGCTACTAGGTCGGCAGAGGTTTTCCATCACTTTATGTTTTTGCTTCTGATTTACAGCATCCACAGTTTTGGTTTTTATTTATAACACCAAGATGATGTTAAGACAATGGTCCAACGCAAAATCTATGGAAACACTTGCCTGTATTCTTTCACCTTGTCTGAAAATTGTTCCCTACATGCCAGAAAGTTGAAATTAGGAATTAATTTTTATGAATTCTTAGGGATTGATCTATATTTCCCCCTTTAATACTAATAAATTACATAAGCACTGCAACAGTGCAGCAAATAATAAGTTAACCTTATTAATCATATTAACCTTTCTGTGTGACAGCCAGCTTGGTTAAACAATAATAATTTGCCTATTGCATTATTTACAGCATAGTCAAGTGTTTCTAACCAGTCAAATTCTTGCTTTAGATATGTCAACAAGTGGCAGCTATAATAATTCAGCTCTCTGAGTGGTAATTTAGTGGGTCAGCTGTATTAAAATAATTGCTATGCTAAACAATTAGTCCATTTATCAACACATATGAAAATATTGATACAAATGTAAAATGCAAAATATAATATTAAATCTTACATCAGAATGGATAACGGGATATCATCTATTTGTGGAATTGTGCAGCAAAAGTGATAAGTGATGCCTCTTTTCTCATTTATCCAATTGCTACAGGAATGTTCTCTTTGGATCACCTTGGTGTCCAGCAGATACCTCATATGATAGCAGCAAAACATCACCAATCCTGCCATCATTATCATATTTGATTTAACTTAAAAATTAATTATTCTAGATTCCCTGCTCTCTACATATTCAATATTATATTTTACAAGCTATTTTTAAGAAAAAATGAGAAGAAAAACACTGGGAACCTCAACACAAACTAAAGACTTTAATTTTCCTTTCGTGTTTCAATTCTTTCCTTGCACTTGTGTCATGTTGTGGTTCATGATGTCACTCTGTGGTTGGTCTCACTACAGGTCAATCTGTTAATCCATGCCTTTTATCCTCTACAGCTCACCTCTCAGTCTGGAAAGTTTACTTCTTGCAATAAACTTTAGTTAAAGCATCTCAATTTCCCTTTGTGCTGAATTTCCACTTCGAATTGAATTTCCAACAACACAATCTTTCAATCTCCGTCTCACTCTGCTGAAGCCATAAGCACACTCACCAAGCCTCTTAATATTTCTACCATTGCTTTCTACATATTTTGTACAGGCACTTCATTTCATCATTAATTTTGTATTCTATGTTCCCCTTCATAAAACACATAATCCTTTCAAACTGTGAGACAGAACAAGACAATTGACTAATGATTACGGAGGATGAAATTGCATCAAGCTTGGGACAGCCCAAGGAAGGATTCCAAGTTTACCTCATCCAGAATAAGATTTGAACTTGCACTGTTGGCATTACTTATTTGAATTCTCTTTGTTTTTGATTCAGTGTATACTCTTAATTACGGTCCCTGCAGTGTGGAAACAGGCCATTTGGTCCAACAAGTCCACACCGACACTCCAGAGCGCACAGCATTCAGACTCACCCCTTTACCTATAACCCAACATTTCCCATGGCAAATCTACCTATTTGCACATCCCTGGACACTATGGGCATTTTAGCATGGTCAATCCACTTACCCTACACACCTCTGGGCAGTGGGAGGAAAGCAGAGCACTCAGAGAAACCCATGCAGAGATGGGGAGAATGTGCAAACTCCACTCATACAGCTGCCCGAGGCTGAAATTGAACCTGAGCCCCTGGTGCTGTGAAGCAGCAGTGCTAACCACTGAGCCATCATGCTACCCTGAATTCCTTAATACCACAAATTTGCTGTACAATAATAATGCCAGATGTCATTAACACTCAGAAAGATCTGAATTGTTCATTTGGAAAACAGGTTTAGTTACATAGTTTGACTATATGTATCAGTTAATTAACATTACCCAATTGTTTTTTGTTGTTTTTATGTATCTCTCTGAATTATATCTCTGGCAGTGCAGTTCCACAGGAATCAATGTTGTGGCCCTTGCTGTTTGTGATATATAAAAATGATTTAGACTTGAATGTGGGAGAGTTGATCAGTAAATTTGTGGATGATGTGAAAATTGTTGCAGCAGTAAATAATGAAGAGGATAGCCTTAGACTCAGGAGGATATAGACGGACCGGTCAGATGGGCTGATCAGTGGGGCAAATAGAATTCAATCTACTTAAGCGTGATGTGATGGTCTTGGGAAGGACAAACAAGACAAAGGATGATGAATGGTAGGACCCTGGGAAACTACAGAGAATGAGAGGGACCTTGGTGTGCATGTCCACTGATTCATTAAGTTCAGTTCAAATAGTTAAGAAGCTATAAGGAAATGTTTTCCTTTATTAACTGAGGCACAGTTAAGAGCATTCACATTGAACTGGAACTGTATAAGATGTTGGTTAACCAACAGCATGAGTATTGAATGCAGTTCTGGAATCCACACTGTAGGAGGGATGTGATTGCAATGAAGAGGGTGCAGGCGAGGTTTATCAGGATGTTGCCTCAAGCTGATGAGTTTTTCGCCCAGAGGGTGATGGGAATCTGGAACTCACTGCCTGTAATCAGAGATAATGGGAACTGCAGATGCTGGAGAATCCAAGATAATAAAATGTGAGGCTGGATGAACACAGCAGGCCAAGCAGCATCTCAGGAGCACAAAAGCTGACGTTTTGGGACTAGACCCTTCATCAGAGAGGGGGATGGGGCGAGGGTTCTGGAATAAATAGGGAGAGAGGGGGAGGCGGACCGAAGATGGAGAGAAAAGAAGATAGGTGGAGAGAGTATAGGTGGGGAGGTAGGGAGGGGATAGGTCAGTCCAGGGAAGACGGACAGGTCAAGGAGGTGGGATGAGGTTAGTAGGTAGAAGGGGGTGCGGTTTGGGGTGAGATGAAGGGATGGGTGAAAGGAAGAACAGGTTAGGGAGGCAGAGACAGGTTGGACTGGTTTTGGGATGCAGTGGGTGGAGGGGAAGAGCTGGGCTGGTTTAGGGATGCAGTTGGGGAAGGGGAGATTTTGAAACTGGTGAAGTCCACATTGATACCATTAGGCTGCAGTGTTCCCAGGCGGAATATGAGTTGCTGTTCCTGCAACCTTCGGGTGGCATCATTGTGGCACTGCAGGAGGCCCATGATGGACATGTCATCTAAAGAATGGGAGGGGGAATGGAAATGGTTTGCGACTGGGAGGTGCAGTTGTTTGTTGCGAACTGAGCGGAGGTGTTCTGCAAAGCGGTCTCCAAGCCTCCGCTTGGTTTCCCCAATGTAGAGGAAGCCACACTGGTACAGTGGATGCAGTATTCCACATTGGCAGATGTGCAGGTGAACCTCTGCTTAATGTGGAATGTCATCTTGGGGCCTGGGATAGGGGTGAGGGAGGAGGTGTGGGGGCAAGTGTAGCATTTCCTGCGGTTGCAGGGGAAGGTGCCGGGTGTGGTGGGGTTGGAAGGCAGTGTGGAGTGAACAAGGGAGTCACGGAGAGAGTGGTCTCTCCGGAAAGCAGACAGGGGTGGGGATGGAAAAATGTCTTGGGTGGTGGGGTCGCATTGTAGATGGCGGAAGTGTCGGAGGATGATGCGTTGTATCCGGAGGTTGGTGGGGTGGTGTGTGAGAACGAGGGGGATCCTCTTTGGGCGGTTGTGGTGGGGGCGGGGTGTGAGGGATGTGTTGCGGGAAATCAGTGATCGAGAACGCCCTTGACCGCGTCTCCCGCATTTACCGCAACACATCCCTCACACCCCGCCCCCACCACAACCGCCCAAAGAGGATCCCCCTCGTTCTCACACACCACCCCACCAACCTCCGGATACAACGCATCATCCTCCGACACTTCCGCCATCTACAATGCGACCCCACCACCCAAGACATTTTTCCATCCCCACCCCTGTCTGCTTTCCGGAGAGACCACTCTCTCCGTGACTCCCTTGTTCGCTCCACACTGCCCTCCAACCCCACCACACCCGGCACCTTCCCCTGCAACCGCAGGAAATGCTACACTTGCCCCCACACCTCCTCCCTCACCCCTATCCCAGGCCCCAAGATGACATTCCACATTAAGCAGAGGTTCACCTGCACATCTGCCAATGTGGTATACTACATCCATTGTACCCGGTGTGGCCTCCTCTACATTGGGGAAACCAAGTGGAGGCTTGGAGACCGCTTTGCAGAACACCTCCGCTCAGTTCGCAACAAACAACTGCACCTCCCAGTCGCAAACCATTTCCACTCCCCCTCCCATTCTTTAGATGACATGTCCATCATGGGCCTCCTGCAGTGCCACAATGATGCCACCCGAAGGTTGCAGGAACAGCAACTCATATTCCGCCTGGGAACCCTGCAGCCTAATGGTATCAATGTGGACTTCACCAGTTTCAAAACCCCCCTTCCCCAACTGCATCCCTAAACCAGCCCAGTTCGTCCCCTCCCCCCACTGCAGCACACAACCAGCCCAGCTCTTCCCCTCCACCCACTGCATCCCAAAACCAGTCCAACCTGTCTCTGCCTCCCTAACCTGTTCTTCCTCTCACCCATCCCTTCCTCCCACCCCAAGCCGCACCTCCATCTACCTACTAACCTCATCCCACCTCCTTGACCTGTCCGTCTTCCCTGGACTGACCTATCCCCTCCCTACCTCCCCACCTATACTCTCTCCACCTATCTTCTTTTCTCTCCATCTTCGGTCCACCTCCCCCTCTCTCCCTATTTATTCCAGAGCCCTCACCCCATCCCCCTCTCTGATGAAGGGTCTAGGCCCGAAACGTCAGCCTTTGTGCTCCTGAGATGCTGCTTGGCCTGTTGTGTTCATCCAGCCTCACATTTTATTATCACTGCTCAAGACAGAAATCCTCACAGCATTTGTTAAAGGATTTAGACGTACACATGCAATGCCAAGGAAAATAAGGCTATTGGCCAAGTGCTGGAAAATGGGATCTGAATAGCTAGGTGATTTTTTTTGACTGAGGCAGACTCAATGGGCTGGAGAGCCTTATACTGTGCTTCAGACCACTGTAATTTGTTGATTACCTATTGACTTCTACTCTTCTCACTCATGTTATTTGGCAGCTTATAATGCGAATTGCTTGTATCATTTCTGTTCCCATTTTTTCATGCTATCCACATGGATATTGTCTTCACGCATCCTACTCAGAATTCCATATATGCCAGCAGCAAGACAGGATCTGCCCCAATAGTACTGGCAATCCATTCCATTTCTACCCCTCATTTACTGGGGTAAGAGGAGGTTCATGTGTCTGATAGTGTAGCTTTTATAGATCTGGCATTGGCACAATGGGCCAACGCTGGAAGATTCTGACTCCATGAGCTCTCCTGAAAATATATTAGAAATATTAAACTCTCATAACAGAACAAACCTAAGCCACTCTTCTATTTAAGCCACTGTCTTAGAACCTCTCAAAGCCATTCATGCTTCTGGTCATTTCTATTAATTCAAGGAGGAAATATTACAGACTATTGTAAACATATGCTCTATCATCAATGCATTTGGCCAATTATTGATTAATACATTTTGTCATGGCTTAACTAGGATGGGTGCATTGATAATTGTGCATCATTGTTCCAGGAGCCACCACAAAATGTATAAATGGTGAAGATTCTAATTATACCAAAGCGACCATTTGCCTGACTGACGACTATTTAGCAAGAAAGCACAAAGTACACACTTAGTTGCTTCAGTATCAGAAAGACATCATTTTCAATTATAACACATTAACTTTCACAAGAGCAACATAAAAAGGATTTCTACTGTGTGCAATTCAAACTATGGCCGTTCAACAACCTCACACCCCCACACACATAAATATGCACAGACGCAATCTTGATTAAGGAAGATAAAAGACATCTGGTTTAACATAAATATGATGGTTGGAAAAAGAATATCGACTAGGTTAAAAATAATTCTGAAGATGAAAAGTCGAGAACAGAAGATGGCCAGTTATTTTCTCACAATCCTTTTGATTTTTGAAATGATGACATGCTTTCTCTGCGAGATGATAGTCAATTGATGGTTGATCAAGTGAACTTAGATTTTTTTTTGTAAAAATTCATTGTTTTACGCTTTCATGTTTTTCCTTTTTCTCCCCACCCTTCACACACACACACACACACACACACACACACACACACACACACACACACACACACACACACACACACACACACACACACAAAGATGGTTAGATAAATGTCCTCTGTCTGTAGGGTTTAGACGTTTCTTTTCCTCCTCTGCTATTTATTTCCTGCGGCTCAACCAATCAGAACGTTTTTGTTAGGCTGAATTTGCTTAACTGAAAAAGATTCTTGATGTCACTCAGTCTCAAATTCTCCTCCTTCCCACTTCAAAAAGCACCATTGAACTGCACAGCTCAATAATACACAAAATACTTAATATTCATGTCGCAAAAGTCTCCTGGTTTTTAATTATAGCTGTCCAATTTCTACTTCAGTTTATTGTTTCAAAGAAGAATTTGTGTGATTTCTTACGGTATGTTTAGCAGATTACAATTTGAAACATAATCTAGAAAAGAATGTAGACAAAGTGTGGAGCTGGATGAACACAGCAGGCCCAGCAGCATCTCAGGAGCACAAAAGCTGATGTTTTGGGCCTAGACCGTTCATCTGCAGTTCCCATTATCTCTAGAAAAGAAAGTGATTATTCTTACATCTTCCAAAATTAACAAAGTTCATATGTGGGGATCTGGTCACTTAACCAAAGTGCCATGACGAAGGTGATCAGGTTCCTCTCTCATTGCTACACAATACCTGGATTTTGATTAGAAAAAGTAATACTCTGTTCTGTAAGCAGTGAAGGCACAACTGACTTGAGATGTAGAGGCTAAGAATAAGTGGAACAAAACCTTTAATGTGTTATTCTGTTCTGGTTATGGAATTCTGAAGAATTGCCAGAAGGTTTTTGTAAACAATTCCCTGCACCATGGGAAATCTGAAATTGGTCAAATTGGACATACGTATCAGGTCTCTGTTACTGTTTCATGAGAAAAAGGATGATAGAGTTGGCTCTGGTAACTGGCATGGTTATGAATAAGTCTGAAACTGGAACTGACCCTTTTGCTCATGCTGAGGGAATATGTCCTGTAAATATCCAGGGTTATGATCACTTTCACTTCAACAGGCAGCACCAATCCTAAATTGATGTTGGATGTCAGTGCGATTATAAATGATGATACCGCTGACCCACAATCTGAAGGGTTGATTCCCCATTGTCATTGCTAGATGTTTGGCTGAAAGTGATTCCTTGATATTATTTGACTGTAGACATGAAATTTTGTGATAGACCTGCTTTGAAAGCAAATCCTCTATGTGTACAACAACAAGCAGTATCAGATTCCTTTTCAGGTAAACTTTGTACTATTTTCATTTACCATGTACTTAAATGCAAAGTGAAAACAAATAGTTGAATCACAAAGCTTTCATTACCCTCTATTCAGAATGGTAATAAGTCAAGGGGAATTTATGCTGTAATGATTTGGAATTCACTGTCTGATAAAAGACAGATTCAATCATAACATTCAAAAGAAAGTTGCTGATATACTTAAGAAGAAAATATTTGCAGAGCTGTTGGGAAAGAACAGGACAGTGGAACTAATCTGTTGTTTCTTACAAAGAGTGGTCACAGGAATTATGCACTGAATGTGCAATTTGATTTTATGTTTCTAAAAGCACTGCAGAAAATGGTACAATATATTTTGTGAAGAGAGGTTTAGTGTGTTTGTTGAGTATGATCTATTTGCTACTTGCCTACTTACCAGTGATCAAATCCAATTTGCTGATCAGTTTCCACAATGAACTTTAAATTAGAATAGCAGCTATGCCAGCAATAATTACCATAAGAAATTAGATTTTACATCTTCAGTATTGTATTATCTATAAGCTATTTTTCTAAGGTGTTATCTTGGAGGGAACTGTAGGTTTCTCTGTGATTATAGCATATTCTGTGTAACCATGAATAGCACACTGCCTTCACTGTAACATCAGCAGTAATTTCCAGGTCTCATTCTCTTCTGATGCACAACACAGTATTTTTGGCTCAGTGGCAAATATTTGCTTTTCTGACAGCAGGCTTCATTTTCAGTGATGGGCTTTCAGATTAAACACACTTGGATAGAATCACAAAATGTTCCTGTGTCATACGTGCAGGGGGGGGGCACAGATGTTTCAAATAACATCAATAGCTCCTCAGGCATAGATTAAGTATAAATGTTATTTCTATAGAAATGTAATTTTTCACAATGTCGGGTTTTGTTGAACAGAATAAGTTGATTCTGAGTAAACCAGTAACAAATTTCAACAGTGTGACCTCAGGGACCTTGTACAGACTAATAGCTAAGGCTCAGGTGTGGAATCATTTATGATCTGCATCTGTGCCACTGTAGAGACTGAGTTGTGCATATGAAAGCCATGGTAGCTAACATCAATCCTTCATCTAACAACGGTGCACATTGCTACTCTTATATGAAATGCCATGACAGTTGAGGATGATAGCTAAGTGTTCAGTGAGTCAATCAAGCAATTTGAGGAAGAATACCTAGAAAATGATGGTAATAGGCCAGAGTTTCTAGCAGTGTCCCCAGTCACCTGGTTTATTTCCCCAGTGTTCTCAGATTGCTGATATAATCTTTTCAAACTGGATTCATGATCCAAAACTGGGGGAAGGAAGAAGTGTCTGGTGAGATCACATGCTGATCCTGCTGTAAAGGAGTCAAGGAGGACTTCAAAAACCAGGCAGTGAGGCAGCTAGTGAGACTGGAGAACCTGTTGTTTTCTGCACTTGGCTTACTGGAAATCTTGTGCTCTATGTCAAAGGACATGTGCCGGTTCAGCACTTTATAGGGTATAGGGCTCTATTCAGAGCTTGGAGATCTTCCTTTCAAGCATGAAAAGGTAATCACTTCCATTAACACGCCATTGGACCTCACCATGATGCAACACTTAATGGCCAATACATCAGTTTTAAAATAGTTTCTGTCAAATGCCTGAGCGATGCACTGGAATCTCCAAATTTGGCTGTGCAGGCTTAAATTGCTGCCATTGTGGTTATCCATACTACAGTTCCGAAGGAATCCATTAGTTTGTTTGGTAACAGAGGCTAGAATTGCTAAGATCTCACTGTGAGGAAATGGAAATGGTTTCATGGAAAATTAATTCGGTGGTAGTAGGAACAACTTCTTCTTCAATTCCTCCTACTTCCTGCAGGCAAAGGGGATGGCCATGGGTACCCGTGTGGGCCCAGGCTATGCCTGCCTCTTGGTAGGTTATATGGAACAATCCTTCTTCCGCAGCTACCCTGGCCCTATCCTCCAATTCTTCCTCCATTACATCAATGACTGTATCGGTGCCGCCTCATGCTCCCACGAGGAGCTCGAACAGTTCACCCACTTTACTAACACCTTCCACATCAACCTTAAATTCACCTGGACATTCTCTGATACCTCCCTCTCCTTCCTGGACCTCTCTGTCTCCATCTCTGGCAATCACCTGGAAACCAATATCCATTTCAAGCCTACCGACTCCCCCAGCTATCCAGAATACACTTCCTCTAACCCACTTTCCTGCAAAAATACCATCCCCTATTCCCAATTCCTTCACCTCCGCCACATCTGCTCCCGAGATGAGGCATTCCACTCCCAGACATCTCAGATGTCCTCATTTTTCAAAGACCGCAACTTCCCCTTCGCAGTGGTTGAAAACACCCTTGACCGTGTCTCTCGCATTTCCCGCAACTCATCCCTCACACCCGTCCCCACAATAACAACCAAAACAGAACCCCCCCTAGTCCTCACGTACCAACCCACCAACCTCTGGATCCAACGCATCATCCTCTGGCATTTCTGCCATCTGCAATCTGACCTCACTACCACGGAAAATTTTCCCTCCCCACCCTTATCTGCTTTCCAGAGGGACCACTTTCTCCATGACTCCCTTGTCCACTCCACACTCCCCATTAGCCCCAATACCCTGGCACTTTTCCCTGGATCCACAGGAAGTGTTACAACTGCCCCATACCTCCTCCCTCACCCCCATCCCAGGCCCCAAGAAGACTTTCCACATCAAGCAGATGTTCACCTGCACATCTGCTAATGTGGTGTACAGTATCCGCTGTTCCTGATGTGGCATCCTCTGCATTGGGAAAACCAAGCGGAGGCTTGGAGACCACTTTGTGAAACACCTACGCTCGGTTTGCGACAAACAACTGCACCTCCCAGTCACGAACCACTTCAACTCTCCCTCCCACTCCTTGGACGGCATGTCCATCTTGGGTCTCCTCCAGTGCCACAACGATACTACCTGAAGGTTGCAGGAACAGCATCTGATATTTTGCTTGGGAACCCTGCAGCCCAATGGTATCAATGTGGACTTCACAAGCTTCAAAATCTCCCATCCCCGACCCCTTCCCAAAACCAGCCCAGCTCGTCTCCGCCTCCCTAACCTGTCCATCCTTCCACCCACCTATCCACTCGACCCACCTCAACCCTCACCCCCATCTCCTGCCTATCAGCCTCACCCCGCTCCCTTGACCTGTCCATCTTCCCTGGGCTGACCTATCCCCACCTTAACTCCCTACCTACACTCACCTTTACCGGCCCCATCCCCACCTCTTTTACCTGACTGCCTCCTCTCCACCTATCTGCTCCTTTATTCATCTTCCATCTGATTCCCCCTCTCTCTATTAATTTCAGAATGCCCGTCCCCTCCCCCATTTTTGAAGAAGGACCCAGACCAAAACATCAGCTTTCCTACTCTTCTGATACTGCTTGGCCTGCTGTGTTCATCCAGCTCTCCTCCTTATTATCTCATGGAGAATTATCCTGCTCACTTCTATCTATCTTTCCCTCCACTTTTTACTCCTGTATTTTCTTTGCAATATGACAAACATCCAGTTCAGCCTGCTCAAATCCATACTACAATGATGTACCTGGTCATTCTGGCCCCAAGATGTTCCAGATCACTCTCTTAAGACAGCCTACATTCTGCTCTACTGGAAATTGCCATATGATGACAACTTAACCATTGGTTAGGGTAGAGTGTTGCTTCTAATTCTCCTTTATAGGCTGAGGCTAAGGTCCTATATAAGTAGCAGCAGTAGACAATAAACCATGTCTGAATCTTAACAAGAAGAGTCACTTATCTCAATGACAGGATTCTTTTTCTTTTAAATTAATGGTAATTACTCTGTTAATTTTGTAAAGTGCACACTCTCTTATTTTAATTTCAAGCGGTGAAGACATTTAATTTAAAGCAAATTATTAAAGAAAGTCAATAGTATATGTTAAGAAGCTAATGAGAAAGCTTATGATGTTCAAGTTTATTGTGAGATCCAGAGGATGGATAACGCTGGGGAATTCCTGAATGCAGCCTGAACTAAACAATTGCTGTGTTGTCCTCTTCACAAATGCAATCAACAAGCCTCTTCTCAGTGATTGAAGGAACAATATGAGGATCTTCCTTAGTGCTTGCATACTTTTTAGGTTTGAAGATACCGTAGGGATCCTTCCCTTTCTTCATAGCTTGCAATTTTTTCCACTTAAACCAGGAGATTATTTTTCAGAATACCTCAGGATGCCGTGAGCCTGGTGGCAGGGATCCTTGCTTCTTCCAGGTGGCCTCAGGCCATTGGTGAGTCTGTAGAGCGCATTCAGCCTCCCAGCCAGAACCACCGCCATTCCAACAATCTCCTGCTAAAATACCAGATGAATGAATGTTTTTTGAACACTGGAGATGATCATTCACTTATGTCATCTACATCAATTTCTGAACTTCAATAACTGGCTTCATGGTCTGCACCTGCTCGAAGGCAAGATGTGTTTTATTAACTCAGAGCAATAAGTGCAAATTCTATTGACAAATTCAACATTATTACAAAGCCAATCAGCACCCAGAGATGAATCATTTGTCTCCACTATGATCTCATGCTCGACTCCATTGTCTCCATCCAAATATTGTGTAACGTCTTCAAATTGCGTGGCACTTCATGCAACTTAAACAACAACTATAATCTTAAACAAAAGAAGTTAGAAGCCTTCCATTCGCTACACAGCACACAAAATCTTGCAAGATCCTGAGGGGACTGGGAAGATATTTTCCCTTGAGGCAGAGACTAGAAAGAGGAGACACAGTTTAAGTACAAGGTGTCCTCATTTTATGACAGAGATGAGTACTTTTCTTTGTTTCAGAGAATCATATACATCTGAGATTCTCTTGCCAAGAAAGCAGTGAGGGCAGGATCATTGAATTAATTCAAAGCAAGGCTAGATAGGTTTTGATAGACACAGGAGCAAAGGGGTATGTGAGTTCAAATAAGAAAATGGAATTAAGATCGTTGTCAGATCAGGCATGATTTTGTTAAATAGCAGAGTAGATTGAAGGGGTGAATAACATACTTTTGCTCATAAGTCCTGTATTCCTATGTTGTTGTTCCCTACTACATTGTTTTTCATTCGACCCCAGTCATGCTCAGTTCCCAGAGAAAAAGCTGTCAGGTCATTTGACAGGAAGCAGTGTCAATCAGTACAAGATTTCACAGGAGAAAGAACAGACTACAAGAGCAGTGGACCATTCCCCATTGAATAAGTCAACTTTAAACAAGTATAAGAAATATTCAAGATGTGTGTAGCTGTGCCAAAAGGCACAAGAAATAATCCAACAACTATCCTAAGCTACAGGGCCATTTTATTAGCACAAATGTTTGGGTTTAGGTAGGTCATTCTTCCTGTTTATTACCATGTTCAGTTCTGTGAAACCAAGAAAAGGTTGTGGCTAGAAGTGGAAATATCAGCACTAACTTCAAGTCAGCATTTTACAGTGACTGGCATCATGAGCTCTTTTCCTTACAATCTGCCAGAGGTTGTTAGGTGCATGACACACAGCCACATTTACCATCAAACATCCAGGGCCCAAATTTCCCATTTCAGGAGACCACATAATACCTGTGAAAAGAGTGCCAATTAATCTCATCCTAAGTTAAGTAACAATTGTAGTTTTGTTATCCAACCTTAGAGCAAAAGTTGGCAATTACTATGTGAGTGCACAAAAGGAACATTTTTGTTGTAGTCTGTCAATTAAGACTGATAGAGAAACAAACAGGAGTTACCGATTAAAATAAGTGAGCGAATGCTTATTGTATTTCGTTGCATTAAATACTTCATGTATTTCTGACATTTCTCTGCCTGCTACTTTAAAACATAGACAGCTAATACTTTCATTAGTGAGTTATCATCTCCTGCTAAAATACCAGATGAATGAATGTTTTTTGAACACTGGAGTGGATCATTCACTTATGTCATCTACATCAATTTCTGAACTTCAATAACTGGCTTCATGGTCTGCACCTGCTCAAAGGCAAGGCCATTTCATTTTTTAAAAAATTTAATCCATTTTTTCTAATCAACCTGTTCAGAGAAGTTATTACACACCTATGAAGCAGGTGGGACTTGAACACAGGCCTGCTGGTAGGGTTAATACACTGTGTCATAAACATTTTCCAATAAGTTAGTAGAGCAAACTGAAGTTAAGAGATGGTTGAAACAGGGAATTGAATCCTGGGTTCTTAGAGTCAGAGTTTGATGGCCTACTATCTGGGTGACTCAGGCCCTTGAAATTATTCCTTATATTGATCGAGTTAGTGGCACCAGTTGTGTGAGAACTGGTCAGTTAATTCCTCCTCTTGCATGAAACTAAAGCAAAACTTTGTGACTTCACTGCTAACTCAAGCTTCAGCATCAGATCTCTGCCAAGGTCTGATAACAATAACTGAAATTCCAATCTCTGTACAGATCAGGTCACTCATTGAGGATAATGCTTTAGACTGAGGTCTGATTTATCAAATATCCATAGCAACATTCCCTGTAAGTAAGATATCTTATGATAACGTGCAAGCTTGCAGATTTAATTATTACTGCTTTAAAAATCATTGACCTGTAAAATAAGAAATTACATATTTATGATATCTTCTACATTCCTAGCAAGTAATCCAATTCTATATTCCCCAGCTGTAAAAGTGTAAAATTTAAAGTGAAGTAATTTATTTCTTTTTGCATGCTGTTTTGTTTCCTGGGACAATACTTCAATGACTTGACTGATCACATCATTGCTGTTAGATGCCTGCAGATCCCACTGATATGTAAAAATCCACATTTCAATGATTGCTAGATCTTTATGGGTTGATTTCATGGAGATATATGGCAAATGCCATTGTTTCTACCTTTGACCTGGAAACCCAGCTTTGTTCCTGTCTCAAACAATGTTGCCTCACCTGTTGATTGTTTCCAGCATTTTCTGTCATTATTTTAATTATTACAAACTAGGTGCCATTGCATGTGGAGTTCTGGCATCATTCCATACAATGCCAAACTGCAAGAAGCAACTTAGACCAGGCTTCCAGAAGGATTGGCTTTACTGTAATAAACTGTAACACAGAAAGTAAAAAAGGCAATCATACTGTGACAGTTGGGCTGGTGATAAGATTTTAATGAAAGAAAACTTATTTTTTATAGGTTTCCAGTTCAGGCTCTAATCCTATCTCTGTTTGGAAGTAAATTGGAGATGTTAGTGCATTAGAGAGATTAAAGTGATGGTATCATGCTGGAAAATCTTTCTAAAAACAGAAACACTATGCATCAGGAATATTTAATACTGCAACACTCGTGGAGACTGGTACCATCTTTATAGCAATAATATATAAATACCTACAGTTATGCCAAGTGTCATTTTTCTCTTGACAACAGAATAAAGCACTGTTTTACTGAATGTAGAAAACATGTATGAAACTTGCTTGTTTGAAGACAATATGATGTATTGTTCCAAATAACCATGAAAATTTAATACATTTTGAAAGTTAAATAGGAATGCCAGAATTTGGCAGTTGTCAATTTATTTTAGTCTTGTCTTAATATTGACAACATTATTTCCTATCAATGATGTTTTCTGCAATAATTCTTAATAATCATGAAAGTGGCCTAATTTTATTAATATGTAAGACTAGAAAGAAATATCGCAAAATATGCCTTCACAGCACCCGTTGTTTTAGCTCTCTGGACACCATTTCATCCCAGATGGCACCAATACATACTTGTAACATTGTCTGTGCATGATACCATTCTGGGGAGATCAGCAGTGCCTGCATTAGGGTGAGTGCCACAGGTATCTTAAAACAGTGACAGGTCAGTCAATTTATGCTTCATTTTTTAATACCAGCATGGCCATTTTCAAACTTGGCTTTGAGTTCATTTATGTCAGTTGGCTGGCAGGTTGGCTTGCAAAGCAATATGACACCAACAGCATAGGTTCAATTCCTATTAATGGTTGATGTTACCACGAAGGGCTCTCCTTCTTCCCCTCTTCCCTTTGCCTCAGATTAAATCACAACGAGTTCTCTCTCAAATGACAGAGCAACCCAATGATCAGGCATGACACAACAGTTTCATACATCATCCTGTGTAAAGCATGGAGCACAGATACATTCAAAAGCAAGAAGGATTCTCCCACTCAACTCCAGCAGCTTTTTGAAGAGTTCATTAACTGCTTTCAAAATTATTTACTGACTAATTTCCACTGACTGTATGAGATTAGAGGAGTGCCTGGGGTTTTACACAGTTGTTTAAATTGGTAAAGACAACACAGAATCATGCAAATGACATGGAGAGATAGCCTTGGATTTAATTTCAAGATTTCTGGTCAAATCATTTACCCCCAGTCATAGGTTTTATAGTTGCTATTCCCCTTGGCCAGTGAAATGAGAGGAGATGGAATAGTGGCAACATGAAGTACATGATCATAGGGAGAGCATTTTTATGATAGATTCCAAAATTAATTTAAATTGCTTTGCTTTATTATTCATTCATGTGATGTAGAGGTCACTATCTAGCCCTGCTTTTGTTTCCCATCCTCAATTTCCCTTAGTGAATGTGGCGCTGAGCTATCATCTTGAATTGCTTGGTCTTTGCGGTGAAGGTTTAGGGTCAGGGTCAGAGTTATACCACAGTGCTTTTGGGGAGGGCATGCTGTGATTTTGATCCCTCCATAGTGAAGGATCTGTGATTTACTTCCAAATCAGAATGTTGTGTGGCACGGAGGAAACTTGTAATTGGAGGTGCTCCATGATTCTGCTGCTTCTGTCCTCCTGGATGGCAGAGCTTGTGAGTTTGGAAGGAGTTGTCAAGGCATCCTTGATGGGTCGCTGTGGTGTTCACAGTGTTGCCATTGTGCCTCACTGGTGCAGGGAGTGCATATTGAAGCTGTTACATGAATACGATTTAAATGGGTTGTTTTGGTCTGGATATTTTCAGGCTTCCTGAAGCTATACTCAGCCAGGTAAATATGGAGCATTCTGTCACACTTCCCAATAGTTATGGAAATGCATAAGTACAGGCATAAAGTTAAAAGATAGCATTGGGGAATAGCCGACTTTACAAAGCTCAAATGAGATTTGGCAAAAAGAGAGACTGGAAACAATCACTAAGTTAAATGTATGTTACAGCTGTTGGAAGTACTTAAGGAGCAGATAAAGAGAGTTTAGAATAACTATGTTCCCACAAAGATAAAAGTTGGAACTCCCACATCCATGTATCCATCACAGCCTGAAATTAACATGCAGACAAAGAAAAGATAAAGAAAGAAAAGTGTTCATCAAGTGCCAAACACGCAATACTGCAGAAAACATTGAAGAGAATGGAATCAGCAAAGTTGGAATTAGGAAATTAGGAACTAAGGAATGCATTGTAACAAGCTCAGAAAAGGTGGACCTCATAGAATATGAGCTCCCTGATTGAGACTGTTAGTCTGGTCCAATCATGGAGCCATGGCTCGCAGAATCAACATGAGTATCAGACATCCTGCCCACTCTGACAGCTGGCTCTAAAGGAGCTGCATCAGTATTACGGACTCTCCACATGTTAGTAAAGAATGACTTGGTGAAGGGAGTACAGCTGTAGAGTTATTTCAGACAGCATGAAAAATAGCTGAGTTTTTCCTTGACTTCATTAGCAAAGGTATTTTATAACTACATAAAGAGCATAAGGACATCTAAGGAAAGGGAATTAAAGACTAAAAGGATAACTTTTATGTGGAAATGGAAGAATTAGCATCATTCTTAGTGAATACATTGCAGAAGGGAAGGGAAGATAGATGTTGTAAGTAGGGAAGAGTATTGGATTGGACAATACCTTCTTCAGAAAGCAAGAACGTGGAGACAGAAAATTTAGTCAAGACCTAGTACCCATATAGCACTGACTTCTGCAAGCTACAAGTTCATTCGGGATCAGGAAACTTATATTGATTCATGTGTCAGAGCATTCAACTGGTAGGGATCAGATGTAGCTTGTGGAAGGTGAAGAAATTATAATGTACTAGAATGTTTTGCATACCTTTGATATTGAGAGAAATATGCGCACCCACTTTAGTGCTTTTAAAGTTAACTTTGTACCCACCTAAGGGTATACAATAACTTGTGAACTTATACTCTAGATCCATGTTAACCAATATGCTCATTACTTATCAAATGTGGTGAGTTGATAACAGTGAAATAGTGAAAGCATGTTGCTTATTTTGTAGAGTTGTGTGATACTGAATTGTGATAACGATACTGACATGGACATGAGTGTTGGTTTCATACACTAAAACTACGATTGTCATCCATCCCTAAATGATGAAGGAAGATCCAACTCCATTGTTCTTAGAAAACAATCATGTATTGGCTAAACAGTGAATTTGATTATCCAAAAAACATGGAAAAGATAGTCTACAGTTTGCTATCTTCTCTGCTCCTGTTGTCTCTAGGCTCCTGACAATACATTTAGGTCTCCAGGACCACACTGTGAAGCTGCAAAAGCATTGATGGCCTTTGAAGGACTATGGTCCAAGCGCCCTTGAAATTTCTTGTGGAGTCTGATCAAACAGGAAATGTAATAGACAAATTTGATTTTGTTTAGCTGGCAGTTGGTAGATATCACAAAATTGTTGAGGTGTGTAAATAACAGACAGCACTACATGGCTGCTAATGTGGATTGAAAATGAACAACCTTGGCAAGCCAGAGAACTGTAAGAGCATCTAAAAGTGTTCATATTCATTTTTAAAAATCTGATGAGATGAGCTGTTGAAAGGAATAAGGATCTATTTGTGAAGAAAGATAAATTATAGGGAGTTTTCCTTGAGCTGTAAGCAGGTGACAGCATTTAACAGTGATAATGGGAACTGCAGATGCTGGCGAATCCAAGATAATAAAATGTGAGGCTGGATGAACACAGCAGGCCAAGCAGCATCTCAGGTGCACAAAAGCTGACGTTTCGGGCCTAGACCCTTCATCAGAGAGGGGGATGGGGTGAGGGTTCTGGAATAAATAGGGAGAGAGGGGGAGGCGGACCGAAGATGGAGAGAAAAGAAGATAGGTGGACAGGAGAGTATAGGTGGGGAGGTAGGGAGGGGATAGGTCAGTCCAGGGAAGACGGACAGGTCAAGGAGGTGGGATGAGGTTAGTAGGTAGGAGATGGAGGTGCGGCTTGGGGTGGGAGGAAGGGATGAATGAGAGGAAGAACAGGTTAGGGAGGCAGAGATAGGTTGGACTGGTTTTGGGATGCAGTGGGTGGAGGGGAAGAGCCGGGCTGGTTTTGTGGTGCAGTGGGGGGAGGGGACGAACTGGGCTGGTTTTGGGATGCACATCTGTTTCTCTTTCACCACCATTAACAATCCCTTTGTCTTTTGCACTGGTACTTTATACCATCTGCCCCCTAGTTCCATTAGCTCTTTTCCTGTTGCTGCCTGACCTGCTGTGTTTCTCTAGCATTCTCTGTTTTTGTTTCAGATTTCCAGAGCCTGCAGTCTTTTGCTTTCTGCCCTGTCTGTTATGACGCACGGTGGGTTTACCTCAGGTGGTACAGGCTTTTCCTCCCTTTGGCAGGCTAATGAACAGTTCCCACTCCGACTCTGGTCAATAATATAGGGTCAGTGATGGAGTTGTAATTACGGAGAATTGCAGGGTTTGTATTTATTACTCAACTTCAAAGGTATCTCTGGTTAGTGGCTGATCACCAACTGTAATCACAGAACTGAAAAATCAAGAAAGCCTTGGTCAGCAAACAGGATATTTATTTCTAATGATTAAATCTTTATCTAATTACTTATAATGTGGAAAAGTAGTGGGGGCATTGACAAGTTCGAGGCTTGATTAATTGTTTTATCTACAAGCTGAAGAACAGCTTGACCCTGACTACATTTTCTGATTATGGTTCAGATTCAAACATCGTTTTTCTTTATAAAACCTTTATAGCTACTGAAAATATGATTTGGAGCCATAAATAACTTACAGTTTTATTGCAAGCAGTAAATATAATGGCTGCTATTCATTTTCCCACACATGGCTGCAGTTGCAATGATTTAAGAATGAATATAATCTAACAATGAATACTTTGAAATCAGCATGTTTCTTTGTTCCTACATTTAGAGTATTACAGTATTCCAAAAGAAAAGCAGATCCAGAATAAAAAATATCACATTAAGTGTTATTTTAAATAGGATATAAGATTTCACTCCTCACTAATTTTTCATGAGGCTGTTCTGCAGTTGATGTTTTAAGATTTCACAGCTTAGATACTGAAGTATGTAGTGTCCATCAGTTGGTAACATGCCCATTGAGGCTCCTAAATAGTGAGCAGAAAAATGCTCACAGATTTTCATCCAAAATACTCAAAGAAGAGTATTCATTCATCCTGTGAGCATGTTCTGTTGTAATTCAATGAGATCACAGCTGATCTTTGACCTAACCCCAAATAACCGTTGTTTCCCCATAATCCTTAACATGTGGCCAATTTGCGCATTAATTTCAGCATACATTGTTAAAATATTATTATTTTTCAGCAAGAAACAGCTCAACGTCTTATATAGCGTGATACAGCAAGTCAGAACATGATGGCTATAGCCAGCTGCATGATTTCAGCAGGGAGGCTGAAGATGACAGAACTCAGTGTTTGTGCCACTGAATGCAAAATTGTCTGTCTTGAAACAAGAAAGAAATGAAACAAGAACTGAGTTGATAAACTGAAATGTGGCAAGCTTCATTTTTACAGGGTACAGCATTGTCAGAGGCCCAGGTCGTGTTTTGCCTTCTAACTCTTGTTAAGATCCAGATTAATGGTAATACTGGACAAAACAAATCTCAGAATGAAACCTGACTTAATATATCATATGTGTAATTTTTGTAATGTAATGCCTAGTTGCTGGAACATATTCACACAATGCTGGAAATGCTCTTTAATGACAGAATATAAGTTTATTATTTAAAAAAAAATAAACTAACAACATTACCTATATATTAAAAACAGTTACAAACATCAAATCAACGTTTTAGCCTACTTCCCAACACCATCCTTCTATAGATATTTAATTGCAAATAAATATCATCTCTACATAAGTCTTTTTTTAAATCCTAACTTGTCAGAGTTTACTTCCTTTGGACAGCTGAGACTTTTCCTTGTGGTTATGTTCTGAGTCTGCTGTCAAGAAACTTTCACAATTCAATGGCCTAAACTCTTTGAGCTTGAACAAGATGATGATTTCTATCCAAAATCTCTTCACTTGGAAGCTTGACCAATTAGAAAACATTTTTCCTGTGGTGGATGGTCTCGTCAACTGACTTGATTTCTCTGCTAGAAGAAATTGTAGTGGACTCCTGGTTCTTCTGAACGCAAAGCCTAAATTTTCTGTTCTGTAGTCAAAGCTATAAATACATTACAGTGGTTCTCCCAGGCACTTGATGACAATCACTCCCCACTTACCTGGATAAGTGCAGCTCCAGCAACACTCAAGTAGCTTGACACCATCCAGGATAGAACAGCCCACATGATCCACAAACACAAATATCGACTCCCTCCAACACCAACGCTCAGTACCACAGCGTGTACCATCTAAAAGATGCAATGAAGAAATCTGTCAAAAATCCTCAGACAGTACCTTCCAAACCTATGACTACTGTTTTGTTAGGATTAATGGAATTGTCTGTCATTGTGTTGTTTTGAAGTATTTAAACTGGTCTTGTATGCAATTAGTTCGGTTTGTTCTATGTAGTCTTAATTTATTTTGCATTATAAAATTCTATTTTATTGATAAGCCCAAACCCACATCACCATATGTTTGTGTTTCAGTGAAAGACTATTCCTTAAAGTAAAAACAAACAAAATAAAAGATCCATCGAGCTAGATTTCAGTCTGGGATCATTCTCATCTAGTAAAACCATCATCTCAGATTATAGGCAGCAAGGTGTGGAGCTGGATGAACACAGCAGGCCAAGCAGTACCAGAACAGCAGGAAGGCTGACATTTTGGGCTAGACCCTTCTTCAGAAATGCACTTTGCAGTGGGATTAAAATTGTTTCAGAGATAATAGGAACTGCAGATGCTGGAGAATCTGAGGCAACAAGGTGTAGAGCTGGATGAACACAGCAGGTCAAGCAGCACCAGAGGACCAGGAAGACTGACGTTTTGGGCCTAGACCTTTCTTCATAAATGGTCTGAAGAAGGGTTGAGGCCTGAAACATCAGTCTTCCTGCTCCTCTGATGTTGCTTGGCCTGCTGTGTTCATCCGGCTCGACACCTTGTTATCTCAGATTATCCAGCATCTGCAGTTCCTACTCATAGCACTGTCTATTTTCCTAAACAATTCAGATTTTCAGATCAGGATCAGAAACTTTATTTCCAACCTGATTGGGCAAGGAAAAAAAAAATTGAAAATGATCTTTCTGGGAATTTTCCCTATGAATTTCCTGAACAGAAGCTTTCTCACCAAAGGCAGCGTAGTCAAATCCAAGAATCCGTGAACAGAGGAGTGGAGAGGCTCAGTGTAGAAACCACACTCCCATTTTGAGTAATACTTGCTGCATTCAGTGATTTAAATGTGTCTTAGCCACTTATAAAGTAACTAACTGTAGGTAGGTATGTACAATATGTGTGGGGGATTGGGTGGCATGGGTTTCGGGATGTCAGGGTATAAGATGGGTGAAGAGTCAGTATCCCAGGAGGGAAAGGGGGAATGAAGAACTTGAGCCAGGTGGGTGAGAGGTTAGGGTGGCATGTAGCTGAGGGAAATAAGTATGTGGGTGCGAGTTGGGTGAAAGGTAGGATGGCAGATGGGACCCAAGATAGTTTCCCATGAGTCAGAGTCGATTTAAATCTCTTTTTTCTGGATAATTATTAAGCTTAAGTAAATTAGAGTCCTCTGAAGTCTCAAGCTCCAATTCAGAAAGGGATTTTTTTAAAGATGGTTCTAGACACCAGGTCATTGCCTCAAGGAATTTCAACTTCCCAGACAATTCCACAGAGTCGGCCATGTCAGGACTTCTACGTAGTTTCAACGCACAATTCCAGTCAGCGCTGTTACAATCACTATCTCCTATTCAGAAAATCTGGGCCATAATCCCACACAAACCACAAGAGGGCTCAATGCATTTCATTTGAAACAAATTAACTGCATCAAAATAGATTATAGGCTGTAGGATCCAAAGTCCTACATTTCCCAAAAGACTCCTGAGTTTATATTTACCGGTCTTAATTACTGTGCTCATAAGGGAAATTTTCATTGGCAACCTTAGTAGTGTTTTTCAATCTTAGCCCATTCCAAAATAATACCCAAGAGTATTGAGGAAATTTATGTTATGTTACTTTGCTGCTGTGCACTTTGTCTTATCTCATGCCTGCAAACAAAACAAAAACACATCTGGAAGTTGCTGAAAAGCTGCCAATAGTTTACTGTAATTGCTCGCCCAGACTGTTCCTCTGACCTGAGAAATTCATACGCCTTTCCTCTGTGTTTTTATCCTTTGGTGCTATGTGGACGTCACTGGCAAGGCCCGCATTTATTGCCTAACTCTACTCATCCTTGAGCTGAGTGTGTTGCCATTTCAGGGGATAGTTAATAATCAACTACTTTGAAATTGCCTAGACATTGGCCAGAGAAAGGATGGCAAATTCCCTTTCCTGAAGGATGAGTGATTTTTCTTTTCTTTGATGGATTTTTACAACAACAGAGGATAGTTGGTCATGGTCACCATTACTGAGGTTAATTTATATTCCAGACTTATTACCTGAATTAAAACCCAAACCATTTATGGTGTGATGTAAATCTAATCTTCCCAGAACATCACTCAAGACCTGTAGATTATAAACCTTGAGATAATACCATGACACCAACAGTTCCCTCATTGTGATATTTGGCTACTTATTATGGTTATAACTGACTGATCACTTCACAGACATACAGAAATGCAAATCCAGAACACAATTTATTTGTAATCATTAGTTGTTTCAGTATAGCTTTGCTGTTCACTGTGATAACAAATGTAATTCCATATTCCAGTAAAACCCTTACTCCTTTAGCACTGATTAAGCATACACTCATTACATGGATATTCATTCCAGTTATGTGTTTTCAGTTATTTTTAGGTACCCAAGAACCACTCTCTGTCCTGGTCTTCAGAAAAATATCCTGGGCAGACCCTTATAAGCAGCTGAATGACATGGGCGTGGCGAAATGTACCCTCGGTTGAGATGGTCGTCTTAATGTCAAGATCATTTCATCACAAATTCCACCCTCATTAGGGATTAGTGAGTTCTCAACTGATGTTCTTTATTGCTTGTTAATCAGCTTGTTAACAGTTCAAATCACCATTAGTTACAATCTCACCAAACGTGACATACAAGTTAGTCATTAAGAAAATATGACATGACTGATCAGCTTGTTACTTGCCACAAACAACCTCCATGTTGCCCCAGACAAACTGCAGAGCAGGCTACCTTTAAGCATCAGTCACATGCACCTTTGGATCATGGACACTGACATTCACACAACCAATACCACCACCCTGACATCTAAACAATGCCCTGCACTGCATCCTGTAATTGCACACTTGTGAGGTGTAAACACTGGTATCCACCAGGACCCGGCTGCATCAGGTACAGTCACTGCACAAGGACAGGCTCTCAGTCTACAGTGAGGACCAGGTTACCCACTAACCTGGTTAGTCAGGGCTCATTCACCTGGTGCTCAATGGTATACCTGCAGCACTCTGCCCTTGCACTGCTGCATCTTGTGCTGGCCACTGGTGCAGTCACACAGCCTGTCAGGTGGGGGCGCTGCGTCACAGTGCTCAGTGTGGCTGTTTTCATCTTCTCAGACATCAGTGGGCTAACTCAGGCTTGAACCTCTACAACGTGGCCACTGCGTTTGTGCCAAATTCAACGCATCTGCAGCAAGCAATGGGGCATGTCCGAAAGACGTCAAGGAGTGGCCCACCCCCAAATACCTGGCACACCCAGTCAGCTGGGGGAAAGGGGTGGGCTTCAGTTCACTTCATCAAGAGCAGCTTTCCACACCATCAGCCATGGACTGCCGGTCAGCCGGTCGGCGTGGCTTTACCAAGAAGCTCTATGACTTTGTGCTTCAGTGAGTGTGTCACTGTCAGTCTTTTGCCTCCTTGGCTCCAGGCCATGGCAGGGGAGTGGTTTTGGGGGAAATCTGTCACGGCCAGGGGTCTGTGTGAGTGTTGGTCAGGATTGGCCGGTCAGGATTGGCCATTCAGGTCATCCAAGGGGATGGGCTACCGCCATCCTGTTGCCAACATTCGCTGAGGTTAAGGAGGAATGGAGTGGGGTTGGGAGATGGAATGGGGGCAGGACATCAAACTGGTGTCAGGGCATGTACCAGTTTGGATACCACAGGAGGGGCTAAGGCCTGTGGGAACTGTGTGTTTGTGTCTGTGTGTTTGTGTGTGTGTGCACGTGTGCACTGGAGGTGAGTGCAGTGATGGACAGAGTGATGATGGGCTGGAAGCCAGTGTTGGGGTATTGCTTTGCAAGCCTTTCTATCGTGACTCAGATGGACATGGCACAATATTCAGGGGGGTGGCCCTCACAATGGGAGAGACAAATGAACTGAGGTATGAGGGAAGGTTAGAACTACATCTCCAACCAATCAATGGGCATTCACCAGGGAAGAACATTGGCATCACCCACGTGAAATGTGGCTGTGCACTCCCTGCTCAGGGATAGCATTGCACCTCACTGTATACGAACTTCACACTCCTGACATGGTCATTGCTGAGGAATTGCCTGAGATGTGACATTCTTCCGACACAGACAGCCAAACAGTGGACAAGATGGATGGGCAAGGGGCACTAAGGAGTGAACTGATGCCATGTACCAGCTGCGCCAACCTACCCCACATGGTGTCACTGCTGTTTATGAGGTGTCCCCCATCATAGCTCATCCTCAGGAACCAGGAGTAACATTACCACGGAGCACTGAGGACCCACACAGAGACACCGGCAACACCAGCAATGGTGAGAAAATCTTTCTCATACACACAAGCTGTGTGCATAGAGTCAGCCATGGGCCCCGTGTGCTCTCATCTTCTCCTCTCCTTCCTGCTGCATGCCACTGAGGCCCCTGCTGTGTCAATGAGGTAGAGGGAGACATCTCTCTAATGGAGTCTATTAGCCTTGCAGATTTGGTGAGTGGCCCTGGGACAGCCATGGGAGGTCTTGTGTGACACCCAGACAAGATGAGAGTCTTACAGTCCCCAAGGCAAGGTGATCATTTCTTGACTGTTTCTCCAATGAATGGAGGAAGGGCAGGCAGGAGCAGGGGCTGGAACTGGAGCTGGAGGTGGAAGTAAAGGGCCCAGGCATAGTCTCCTGAGAGAACACTGACAGCAGGGACTGTCTGTGGCCTCTGCTCTGACTATGTGCTTCCTGGAGCCACCTTGTCTCTACATGAGGATGAGGCACATGGACCATGGCCAAGGTTTCCCACGTCTGGTCTCACCCTGGCCTCAGTCCTAAGAATGGCAGGCACTACCCTGTCAATGCAGGCAGTCAGGCAATCATTAGAATGGCCACATCATTACAGCTTCACTTCGAGGAGAGCCCTCGAGTACTGCATGCCTGTTCATTTCACCTGTCTCCCAACTTGTCCCTGTATGAGCCTCAAGGCCAGGACCACACGGTCTTCTCCAGACAAGATCAGAACTGAAGCCCCAGTCACCACACTCCTTAAAGGCTTCTCAGAGTGGCCTGGGCCTTGTCTCCTTCCCCCAGCGACTGGGCCGTAGGGCGTAGGGCCCTCAGTAGCCTCCCTTCCTCTTCACACCGCTTTTACCCTCTGGGGGCGATGGCTGCCTTGTAGCTGATGTACTCGTTATGCTGACTGCAGCTAGAAAACGCAATAAGGCAGAAGGTGCTATGGTCAATGCATAGAGGCAGTGCCCAATGCAGCTCATCGAGGACCTGGTAAATGTCAGCATTTCAGTGCCACCACAATTGGTACTTGCACAGTTACTGAGAAAGAGAGGTGTCTGCACCCTGCAGGCCCTGTCCCAGTCCTTGGCAACTAGGGAAAGGTTCTTCCTCATTGTGGGAGGAGGGGGCAGTATAAACTCAGACATCTTGGACCCCTCTCCAGCCTGGCATCGGCTCATTTTGGTCCCACCTTGCTGTTGGATGTCGTCTCAAGTAATAGTATATGCAGGGCGAGTGGGTCTGACACCAATAGACCCAATAATGCTGGAGAACATTCTGGAAAGAGGTGCTGCAGGAAACACAGAGAAACTCAACATCTGTGATATTTTGCATTCATCTGAGAGTAGGAAGACATTGCTTGCAGCCGAAGGATTTTCAGAGCAGAAACTCTTTTGGGAGGCAAGTGCAGTAGCAGAGATAGAGTGAGCGTAAGGTAGTAGAGTATTGCACTTACCTGGGTAGCACAGAGATGATGATTGTTCTGTTTTTAGTACAGATGTCTAGTCCTCTGGGCCCTGAACTGGGCTCTGGTTTTACTGGTGATCTCTGTCCAGGCAGACATTCTGCAGTGACATGGCCTCTTCAGTTTATCCTTGGGGAAGAGGCCAGCCTTCATGTGCACTGCCCTGTGAGCCAGGGAACCATTCACCGCCCCCCCCCCCACCCCCACCCCCACCACCATGCTGATTCTGATCCCTCAGTGCCAACTTCTTCTTGCCAGTCATCCCTGCCCAGTTACCATCAGGAGCAGGGCAGATGCCAGCGCTTCTCCAAGAGCACCATTGGCTCTGGAAGATGGTGCAGTTGCAAGGGATGCTGGTCTTATGGTGAATGTCTGTTAAGTGATGAGTTCTCTCACGAATGGCAGAGGTAAAATTGGATAGAGATATGATCTGATATACACTACTGGGTCAATAACAGCAATTAAAACAATGGGTTTGCTCAGATGTGTCATAATAAATGGCAGAAAAGGCTTGATGGATCAAATGACCTACTTGTGCTATTGTATTCAACATACTTATGTTTCTGTACGTTGATAATAAAATAGTCAGCGAGTTCTGAAATCAGGAACCATCCATCATTTTAAAATTAGTAATCAACAACTATCTGAACTCATTTACAGTCTAATCAACTGCAATAATGTGAGCAATAATTAGTGCAATTATACATTCACAGCATGTGAAACGCTTTAGTGTCACTTATAATCTGGAATACCTTACGTACATCCATTGTCACAAAACTTCTGGCTAGGCTAGTGAAAGCATGCAAGGGAAGAAGGCCTCACAACACTGTAGTCGGAAATAGGCTCAATCATGACGAACATTGAATACATTCAGGCCGAATCATACCAGCTATTTTCCTAGGTCAACTGATTCACATAATTTTAGTTGGAGCTTGGAAGGACCTAGGGAAGAAATTGGAAATGAATTTTTTTTTAGAACATAGAACATAGAAAAGTACAGCACAGTACAGGCCCTTCAGTCCACAATGTTGTGCCATGGAATAATCCTAATCCAACAATAAAATAACCTAACCTACATTCCCCTCAATTCACTGCTGTCCATGTGTATGTCCAGCAGTCGCTTAAATGTCACTAATGACTCCGCTTCCAAGACTACCACTGGCAAACTACTCCAGGCGCTCACAACTCTCTGGGTGAAGAGCCTCTCTCTGATGTCTCCTCTATACCTTCCTCCTAACACCTTAAAACTATGACCCCTCGTGGCAGCCAATCCTGCTCTGGGGAAAAGTCTTTGGCCATCGACTCTATCCATGCGTCTCATTTTATTATCCTTTCATGAGACATTGGCATCAGTGGCAATGCCAGCGTTTGTGGGTCATCCCTGGTTCTCTTGAACTGAATGGCTTGCTAGGCCATTTCAGAGGGCAGTTCATACACATTGCTGTGTACTTGGAGTCACATATAGGATGGACCAGATAAGGATGACAGATTTCCTTTCCTGCATAACAATGGTAATCCAGACAGAATGTTGTCTGAGCAGGTCAGAAGTTTAGGAATACTGCAGTGAGGAACTCATCTTCTGACTCCCCAAAGCCTGTCCACGGTCTACAAGGCACAAGCCTTGATGAGTATAGTCCCAGCAAAACACAAAAGTTTGACACCATCCAGGACAAAGCAACCCGCTTGATTGGCATTATATCCACAAGGATCCACTCCCGCCACCACTGACTCGCAGAAACAGCGGTGTGTACTATCTACAAGGTACAATGTAGAAATTCAGCAAAGATCCTCGACAGCACCTTCCAACCCCACAACCACTTCCATCTAGAAGGATAGTAAAATGTGAGGCTGGATGAACACAGCAGGCCAAGCAGCATCTCAGGAGCACAAAAGCTGACGTTTCGGGCCTAGACCCTTCTAGGCCCGAAACGTCAGCTTTTGTGCTCCTGAGATGCTGCTTGGCCTGCTGTGTTCATCCAGCCTCACATTTTATTATCTTGGAATTCTCCAGCATCTGCAGTTCCCATTATCTCTCTCTCTCTCCATCTAGAAGGACATGGGTGCAGATATTTGGTGGGAACACCGCCACCTTCGAGTTCCCCTCCAAGCCACGCACCATCCTGACGTGGAAATATATCGCTCTTCCTTCACTGTCACTGGGTCAACATCCTGGAATTCCCTCCCTAATAGCATTGTGGATCAAACCACAGCAGGTTCAAGAAGGCAGATCACCACTACCTTCTCTAGGGCAACTAGGGATGGGCAAGAAATGTTTGCCAGATAGCGACGCCCACATCCCACAAATGAATAAACAATCTCAACAACAATAGCTGTCCCGGTCACCATTACTGACATTAAATTTATATTCCAGATTTATTAATTAAATTTAAATTCTACAAGCCACCAGAATGAGATTTAAATTTATATCTACTGAGCATTCACCTAGGCATTTGGACTACAAGTCAGGCAGTGTTACCCTTATGTCAGCACCTCTCCTTGAAAGGGAATGGAAAATCATTAACCCGTGAAATTTCAAGGAATGTGAATGGTTAATGAGCAAGGTCACAATAGTAGGATAATTTTTTGAAAACTTTCAGAAGAGTTTGAAAGGTATCTCAAATTATCCTCAGCCCCTGCTAAATCTGCACCGTCAATTGTATTGATTCAGTATGTCAACGATGGGCCAACACCATCACATGAGTGATAAAAGAAATGGAGAGAAACAGAATGCAAATTATAGTCATGAGTCCACAGAGAAATGAGATTAACTTGACGTAGTTTGTTGGCTTTTGAGATGGAGTGGTTGATAAGTGAGAGGCATTTAGTGTCTCTTCATAGTAATACTCACTTGGGTTAGCCATCATTGCAGAGCCAGAAGGTGGTGTAGCCAATTCATGTAAATGGACATTCCATCACCATGCTGCTGCAGACCTCCTTACGACAGATAGCTCAACTTTGCTTCTCGAACTCTGCCAAACAAGAACCCAAAAGGGCAATTCCTGTTCTCACCACCAGGATATCACACTGCAAAAATGGCAAGTGGAATTTTGGTGAGTGCACCCATGCAGCATAATGCAGTCACTGGGAATGCTTTTATTTTCAACAGTAAAGCATGGCATGCTGTGATTGGGGAATTTATGAGGAAGCATCGAGCAGAACAGTACATTAAGATTTCCCATCATTTTATGGTGCCATTGAGTCTGCTGCATCAATTTTCCTTTGGCAACGAAAACACTGGCATGCTGTCATCTGTCAAAACGATACATCTTCATTAGTGCAGTTACAGATGTGGTGGGAACAAAGAATGCTTTGCACAGCCTGACATGTTTAGCATCCACCCATTTGTTTTTCCATTCTTCCAGACATCTTGGGCAAGGGTGAATCTGTATTTAAACAAAAAATACACTAATGATACTGGAAAGAAATAAAGGATTGGATCACATGAGTTTTTGTGCCAAAGAACCAACAACAAAAATAAGAAAAGGACAATAGCCAAGGCAGGAGTAAACCAGGCTTAGCTTCATATTGATTGACCAATCCACGATCTTCAGTATACTTATCACTTCATGACAACCCAGATTTCCCCATTGAAAGGTAACACAAAAAGCTAAGAAAAGTTCTTTATCCCTTCTGTTGCTCTGGAGATTTACTCAATTACGTTCACCTTTGAAGCTTCAAGACATCTTTTCAAAGTGAGGGCTTAACATATCACATATTGAAAGTGAACCACAAGTATTGGTGTAGGTAGTCTTTATTTTGAAATGTGAAAAAAAGCTCTGATTCATGTTCAAGTTCAATCAATGTATCATTTTATTTAACAAAATGATTCTGAACAGTAGTCTGAATCACGATTATAACATATTGAAAACCATCAAATTACTTATCTTTGGCATCCGACGCAAAGAACTTATCAGATTCATTCTGAGCCATTTTGTTAGCATCATATGGATCCCATTCTGTATCATCTGTGGAACTTTCAGTTTCATAATCATCCCTCCTTAACAATCCATCTTCCTCTCCATCCAGTGAATCAGATACTCTGCACTTTTGAACAACCCTGATGGTAGCTGGTTTGTTGATAACATCCCACAATTTGATAATAATGACACATAATGGACACTTGTGCTTTGGCCACTGCCTGATGGCAAATTTCTGGAAACTGGTAATATTAACTTTGGTCATCTTTAGATCATGATCTTGGTCTCCTGCCATATTGTGGGCAATTTTGTTCCAACCAGCAGTTGATCTGAAATCTTTGCTGAATCTAAACTTGAACTTGGCCCGCTTATTGGTACTGTATTTCTGATGATGATATAACTATTCTGATGATTTCTTGTAGATGCATCTCAAGGGCAAGCTGATGGCTGATCGTCTTTGCAAAATTCATTCTTCTTGCAAATTTTCTTCAGGGTCGATCCTTTATTCTCCCATTGTCTCACTAGTTTTTGACTAACACTGAAAATCCTCAGCATGTTAATTAAAATTTAAAAATTGATTTTCTTCTAATGCAATTATAAAGCTATTAAAATCAGGTATGAATCTGATAAAATATGCATACAGACTAGTAAGCAAGCTAACATAGGAAGTTGTAAGGTGGGGGGAAATAAAATTGGAAAACCAAGTTGAATTTTATAAGTGAAAAATTATTATTTGGTCTGAAGTTGTTCTTGGACGTACATTTGGCTGATGAAGTCATTTGTGGTTTGATTTGTTAGACCTTGAAACATATACCATGAAATGTAGATATCTTGAAATTTACAGCAAAATATGACAGATTTTTACATGTGATGCTTTTGTTATTTTTTACTGGTGTTTGTTACTTAATGCATACACCACCAACCACATACGTGGACTATGTGCCAGGATAACTGAAGGTGATGAAGAGTTACTGGACATGAAATATTAACTCTGCTTTCTCTCCATAGATGCTGCCAGACCAGCTGAGTTTTTCCAGCAATTCTGATTTTGTAACTGAAGGTAGTGTGGATACTTTTATGCTGAAACATTACATTGTAATATCACATCACTGTCTTCAAGGTACAGATGGGAATCTGGACCATGATATAACATGCTTTCTTCTCCCTTTGAAGAATGGAAAACCTTTTTCTGATAACAGGGATGCATATACATTAAAGGTCTAATGAAAAGTCATATCAGACTCATAATGTTAACTCTCTTTCTCCACAGATTCTGCCAGGTCTGTTGAGTTTCTCCAGCATTCTGTGTTCGTCTGGTGCACAATCATAATTGTCTCTATATATTCAGATGTAGTTAATAGAAATTGGTGGTGTAGTATCATTCCATGGTGTGCCTTCACTGAGGCTGGATGTGTATCATTTGTCCTAGACGTGTGGTTGTCATCTGGTTTGATGTTTTTAGCATCCAAGTCACTATCCTGTTTGATGAGTAGTTGATGATATGCAGGTCAGATGTCTCACCTATTTCATCACAGGGCTTGGCCATTGTCCACTACAATATTATATGATCCTAACACGACACAACAAGTTAGAAACTTGCCATGAACCATGTATTTGTGAAAAAGTCTCTAAATTGTCTCCTTTGTCCTTGTTCAGGTTGATCACACAATTGAAGAGGGAAAGGAGGGCCTGGAGATAATCAGCATAATTAGGAGAGAGAGCAAAGGGAGGACCTTGAAACAATTATCAGCAGTTGGCAAAATGAGAGGCCAAAGGCAGGCAGTATTAGTTATAAGAGTGACAAGAAGACCCAGAGACAGTGTGCTGGCATTTTGGGATTGACTCCTACTGCTTGCAGGGAGAATAGTTGGCTATTTAGGGTGAGTGACTGATATGTGATTAAGGTCCCAAAATTTAAAATAATACAAAAACTGGTGTTGGAATTAATAAGATACAGCAAAAAGGGACTAAAAATGGAGTAAACACTTTAAATAACTAATTTTTGAAAATTATTGATGGCAGGACAGGTGACACAGCAACAATTTTGTTTTAATTAATTCATGGGCTAGACCAGCGTTTATTGTCTATCTCTAGTTGCCTTTAAGATGGTAGTCAGCTGTCTTCTTGAACCATTGCAGTCTATGTTCTGTAAAAATGCCCACAAAGACATGAAAGAGAGAGTTCCAGGATTTTGAACCAGTGATACTGAAGGAATGGTGATATGGTTTTCAAATCAAGACAGTGAGTGGCTTGGACAGGAACATGCAGGTGGTGGTGTTCCCAAGAATTTGCTGCCCTTGTCCTTCTGGATGGAAATGATTGTGAGCATGAAAGGTTCTGCCCAAGGATCCTTGGTGAATTTCTGTCGTGTAGCTTGTAGATGGTACACACTGTTGTCGATGAATGTTAATGGTGGAGGAAGTGAATGCTTGTGGATGTGTTGTTAGTCAAGCAGGCTATTTTGTCCTTGATGATGTCAAGATGCTGGTGTATTGTTGGAGTTGCAGTCATCCAGGCAAATGGGAAGAATTTCATCAGACTCCTGGCTCGTGCCTTGTAGATGGTGGACAGGCTTTGGAAGTCAGGAACTGAGTTACTCGCTGCAGTATTCCTAGTCTCTGACCTGGTCTTGTAACCATTGCACATATATGGTTGGTCCAAATAAATATTTGGTCAATGACAACCCCCAGGATGCTGATAGTGAGGAAAATCAGTGATCGTAATATATACCAAGGGGCTTTGGTTAGATTCTGTCATTATGGAGATTGGCTGGCACTTGTGGGGCCTGAATGTTACTTGTCCTATTTCAGGCCAAGCCTGGATATTGTCCAGGTCTTACCACATTTGAACATGGACTGTTTTAGTATCTGACGAGTTGCGAACAGTACTGAGCATTGTGCAATCATCAGCGAACGTCCTCACACTGACAAAATGATGGAGGCAAAGTCATTGATAAAACAGCTGAAGATAGTTGGGATGAAAGCGCCTGGATGCCAGCATGATCAAGGGAAAACATATATGTAGTAAGAATTATTGAGTGCTTGGAGAAAAGGAACAGCTAAAACAACAGATGATTTTCATTTTTGAGTAAATTATAAGTATTCAATAAGCCGTGACAAGGATGTGGAGTTCATAAATTGTGCAGAGATAGTTTTCTACATTATCATGTTCCAGAATTAATGAGAAATCATTCTTGGGTAGCAGCAGCTCAAAGACGATTGAATATTATTTCCAGTCTAATAGACAGAAAAGTAAATCTAAGACTCATATCCTAAACTTAAATAAGAGCAACTATGTGGGCATGAGAGCTGAGCTCGTTGAAGTGAACCAGGATACTCTGCTGGTGAATATATGAATAGAGAGGCAGGGACAGACATTTTAAGGAAAATTTCAGAAAACTCAGAATAAATATATTCTTACTATAGATAAAACTTCTAAGGAGAGTTCACACCATCCATGGTTAACTAAAGAAGATAAGGAAAGTATCAAACTTAAGGAAAAAGTGTAATTTCACAAAGAAATGTGGAAAATCAGATGATTGCATGTAATCTATGGAACAGCAGAGAGTGGCTAAAAGATTAATCAGGAGATGTGCCACGTGTGCCTTCTTTGAGAATTCTCTTGGCACATCTCCTATCCACTAAGCACTTCAATGCTACACCTCAGGCTGTACCATCAGCTATCATTGTAATGCTGTAGCAAGAACACTAACTGTGACTGAACTTCATGCACCAGCTCATAGACTGGACCAGGAGTTAATAACAATCTGGATAGGAGGATGAATTGCTGTTAATGGACACTGTCAGTTGCTACCAATGAGTAGTGTGTAATGGCAGGCTATATGATAACAAGGCCTGGTGTGCGGGGTTGGATTCAATAAAAAAAAGTGTACAAATTGGCAAGAAAAAAGCACCGGACCTGAGGATTGGGAGCTGTTTGGAAGTTAGCAAAGGAGGGCTGAAGGATTGATTAAGAAGAGGAAAAATCTTACTTTACGAAGCAGGTCACAGATAATATCAGAAATGGTAGGGAATCCAGGGTTTCGTGAAACACAAGGAGAAACTGAGGCAACTCTGTATCAGCAGAGAAATGGTGTTAGAGGAATTAATGTGATTGAAGGCTGATAAATCCCCAGGGCCTGATAATCTACATCCCAGAGTAATTAAGGAAGTGAGTTTGGAAACAGTAGATGCATTGGTGGTCATCTTCCACAATTCTTTAGACTCTGGAACAGTGCCTACAATTGGAGAGTAGCTAGTATAACCTCACAACTTGAAAAAGGAGGTAGTGGGAAAACATGGAATCATAGATCAGTGAGTCTTCATAGCAGAGCACTTAGAAAACTGTGGTAGAATCTGGCACGATTGGTTTGGATTTACTGAAGGGAAACCATATCAAATCTACTAGAATTCTTTGAGAATGTAACTGGTAAAGTTACACAGGAAGAGTCAGTATATTGGTTTATTTGGATTTACAGAAGTCTTTTGACAGTATCCCACAACAGACATTAATGTGTAAAATGAAAGTGCATGGATTGGAGATAGTGTATTGACATGGGTACAAAATTGGTAAGCAGACAGGAAACAGTAGGAATAAATGGGTCTTTTTCTAAATGGAAGGCAGTAACTAGTGGGGGGCCACAGGAATCAATACGAGGATGCCTGCTATTTGCAATATATGTTAATGATTTAAATGAGGAAATTAAAGTAATATTTCAAAATTTTCATATGGCACAAAGTTGAGCAGATGGGTGAACTCTAAGGAAGATGCAGAGATGTTACAGTCGGATTTGAATTGGCAGTGAGTGCAAAAATGCACAGCAGATGCAGTATAATGTGAATACGTGTGAGGCAACTTATTATTTGGATGTAAATTAAGAGAGGGTAGTGTTCAACAAGACCTGGGTATCTTCATGTAGCAGTCTCTGAAAGTGAATGTGCAGGTGCAGCAGGAAATGCAAAGTGTGTTGGCATTCTTAGCAAGAGGGTTTGAGTGCAGGAACAAGGATGCCTTGCTGCAAATGTACAGAGCATTCGTAAGCCTGGAATATTGTGTAAGATAACAAAGTGTGAAGCTGGATGAACACAGCAGGCCAAGCAGCATTTCAGGAGCACAAAAGCTGAGGTTTCAGGCCTAGACCCTTCATCAGAGAGGGGGATGGGGAGAGGGAACTGGAATAAATAGGGAGAGAGGGGGAGGCGGACCGAAGATGGATAGAGGAGAAGATAGGTGGAGAGGAAAGTATAGGTGGGGAGGTGGGGAGGTGATAGGTCAGTCAGGGGAAATATTGTGTGCAGTTTTGATCTCCTTATCTGAGGGAGGATGTTCTTGCTATAGAGGGAGTGCCAGAAAAGGCTTACCAAGTAGGCTTCTGGCACAGCAGGACTGACGTGAGGAGAGATTAAGTCGGTTAGGGTTGTATTCACTGGAGTTTAGCAGATTGAGGGGAGATCTCATAGAAATCTATAAAATTAAATAAAATTATAATATGGTTAGCTCTGATACGAGAAGAATGTTCCCTTTTAAGACTGAAATGAGGAGGATCTAGCTATAGATATAGCTCTTGGAGCTAAATGGATCAAACAATATGTGGGTGGAACATAGAAATAGGGGATTCAGCTTGATGATCAGTTGTGATGGTAATACTTTGTGGAGCAGGCTCAAGAGTTCAAATGACCTACTCCTGCTCCTATCTTCTATGTCTCTATGAACCTTGGTGGCAGGTGGGCACAGAATCAGAGACAGAGTAAGTGGAAGGCATCACAAAGAAAATGGTTGCGCCTACATCAATGAAGTAGAGAAGGACAATGGCCTTCTTCCTATATTTCTGGTCCATCCCCCAGATGACTGAATATGCTTTAACCCTAATAGCACCCAGTCCAGCATAAGCTTGTAGCCACCATTGCTGGCCCGAGGGGAAGAGGAAATCCCATCACCTCACTACCCCATCCAGCAGGATACCCAGGGTTCTTGCCTGTGAAGTGAGGTGATGATTTCCCCCTGCCTTCAATGTCCAGAAGAATTGTCAAGAATTGCGGAGCAGCTCCCGACAGAAAGTGCAAACCTATGTACACAACAGGATTTTCAGATGGCCTGAATCCAAGAGCTGCCAATGAATTCTGGGATATTCACTGAATAGCTGGTTGTTCCAGGGACAGTTTGGGAAGTTGGAGTTGGAATTGGATGTGAGGGATTCCATAGGAGTAGGGTAGGTAGTTAATGGGGCAAGTTTGGTAAGATAAGGTGATACTCGCTATGACTCCTGAATTGTTGTGTGATGGCTCCTCACTACACATAATGACAATATCTGACAAAATTTTGAATGTTTCATGCTTTCATGCTGCGACACACAATTTTGCCACCAATATCTGGTTATCCAAGGATGTTTATCAGGCATAGTCTCTCCTTGACAGGCTTTCAACAGTACCTTCATTAATCCTAAATACACACAGATTACTTAATACAATTGTTGGACAGGAGCAGAGTCCTTCTCAAATCTAATGTACCACAATTTTGCTCATACACGTCACCTCAGTTCTGATAGCATGGGGTCTAACTGAAATCTTGGCCTAATCAAGTGCTGCTTCCTGGTCGAATGGGGGTACCCATTCACTTAACCATCCCAAGTCCACTAGCTCCTCTGCATCTACTCGTTTAACCATTTGGTATCTGCTGGACACTGTAGACGCAACTAACTGTCGCAAACTCTTACATAGGCAGGGTCCCATGCAAAGTAAAATCAAGAGTATAATCATACTGGGTATAACAGTGTGTATAAGCCAGTGTCCCCATCCCCCCCCGTAGTTGGGTAAGCCATGGAAACTACGAGTCGTCAGCCCTAGGAGGCACTTGAATAGCCTCCTGCATGTGTCTGATGATGTTAGTAACATTCTCGTACACATCAGGTATGTGGAAACAACAAGACACATTGAGTAGTTTACAGACTCCTCCTCGCTCTGCTAGTACGATGTCCAAGGCCAGCCTGTCCTGGATTACAGCAGTTCTAATAGCCGACACTTCACTATTTATGATAGACAGGGCTGATTCAGTTTCATTTGCTAGCTCCAGGACTGACCACGCCAACCCGTTGATCTTATTGAGGGCCTTGGTCGTGCCTGCCCCAAGAAGTAATGACCATCCTAATATTGGCACCGGGGGAGGTCCATGGGTCGGTCACGACATAGCCTTGGTAGTGGGAGGGGACCTCCCTGTCAGCTCCTATGTTGACGTGTGTTATAATGGCCACCCTGGATTTCTGGGGCTGGGTACACTAGTGTTCCTGTAGTTACAATTGCAGGGTGGCAGCATCCTTTCCAATTGAACGCGGATGATAAGGTGTGATAAACTTTCCTCATACTCACCCACATAAGCCCCGATTGTGAGGTTAATTGGGTCAATGGGCATGGGAAAGCATGGGTCGTGCCATTCCCCCACTGTGAGGTACAATTTGGGGATTTTGTGGTATCGACTAATATTCGGGTCACACAACTGGGTCGTCCTAGCTTTGGCCCCCCTGGACATGCTGAACACACGCATGTTTCGGCACAGTGCACAGGTACCTCAAAGACCATATAAGTGGCTACTGGATGATTATCCAGGCATGTGATATTGGGGTGTGGGATCACAGCTTCATTCCCCCTTAGCAATTTGCCCACATACAAGACCATAAACACGCTTCAAGGGAAAATACAACTCCCATCTTTTTCAATTACCCAACCTTCCTCAGTATGGGCCCGCTGGACAACTTCCAGTATCATTGATAATGGGAACTGCAGATGCTGGAGATTCCAAGATAATAAAATGTGAGGCTGGATGAACACAGCAGGCCAAGCAGCATCTCAGGAGCACAAAAGCTGACGTTTCGGGCCTAGACCCTTCATCCAGTATCATTGGTTTAGTTTGCCATCGTGCAGCCAACGTGTGGCAGACCCAACAACTTCCTTGAACCTTCAGACTTTCCTTCTGCAAGAGAGCCAGTGCACACGCACTATTGCTTCCGCAGCGTTCCAAAGCTCTCCTTGTCTCGCTACTGCTTCGGTCTAATGTATCTAAGTCATCAAACTCATAACTGTCCAGCGGGTCTGCTACAGTAAGGGCAACCCTGTCATATAAGTGGGGGGGAGACCCCAGCATACCGAAACTGCACAAGTATATTCCTTCATCCGTGTCTTCTACTACACTAATCGTTACCCTGGCATCCTCCCCTGTTGCTTGGGTTATCCTGATTCGGCTTCCAATTGCTGTGGTTGGCCCCCCTATAGACCAATCCCGTGGCCCACACGGATCCCGACACAAAATATATGTATTCGCATATCTCCCCAAAGAAGTTGCCAAAGAATGCCTCCAGTAACGGGCTACATGTGAATGTGCCAGTTTTTCCCTTAGTCAATGTTGTTATGCAATCCCCTGCTTTTCCCTTCGTCAATGTTGCTGTGTGATCCCCTGCTCCTCCCCCTGCCAGTCCCAGCAGGGCAATCACTAGGAGCTGGGCTGTTCCTTTCATATCGTCTCCTCTGGTGCGAGCGATGGTTCCGGCACTCGCTTGCAGCGACTAGCGTGAATCCACGTCACTCTTTCCGCCACCTTGACTGCTGCCTGTGTTACGAGGAGCACTTGGAACTATCCCAGCCACCTTTTAGCTTTCCAACTCCTCCTCCTGAAGCCCTTTACCACTATCCAGTCTCCTGGTTGCAAGTCATGCAACTTTCCTCTGGCTGATTGCGGTAGAGCTTCCTTTACTTGAGCCTGTATCTGAGGTAAAATTGTGGAGAGTTTTGCACAATAATGTAACATTTCATCCTCACAATGACTTTTCAGGGTCCTTACGACAGGTTTTGGTCCAATTCCGGTATTAGGTGGTCTGCCAAACAATATCTCGAACGGTCTAAGATTTGCCCTTCCCCCATTCTGGTTCTCATATACATTAATACCACAGGCAGGGCTTTTGTCCAAGTTACCCCCATCTCATCACAGCACTTTGCTAGTTTGTTCTTTAAGGTAGCATTTTCTCTCTCTGCAGCTCCTCTGCTTGAGGGATGATATGCACAATGTTGTCTTAAATCTATTCCCAGGTATTCTGCTATCTGCCTGAGGGCTTGGTTCACAAGTGGTGTGCCATTATCGCTATTAACATTCCTTGGAATGCCCCAGCGTGGGATTATTTCAGTTAATAAGGCCTTTGCCACTGCGCTGGCATCTTGTTTAGCCGTCGTGAAAGCCTCCACCCACTTAGAGAGCATGTCTACCATCACTAAACAGTATTTCTTTCCTTCACTTGGGGACAACTCGATAAAATCCATTTGGATATGTTCAAGTGGTTCTCGCGGTACAGGGTGGGCAACCGGTGTCATTTTTATTCCTTTCCCCACGTTGTTAGTAGCACAAATGACGCACCGGCCACAAAATTTTGGGAATAATTAGTAAAGCCCTTAATATACCAATGCGTGGAGATACTCTTCAACATCCCTCCTTTTGACACACGGTCCTTTCCGTGTGTCAACTTAGCGTAATGAGGGAACAGTGCCCTTCGTAAGCACGGCTTGTCATTGGGTCCATACCACACCCCTTCCTTTAACTTGCTTCCCGCTCTCGACCACCCTTTCTTTTCGTCTGGTGTAGCCTGCGTCTGGAAGTCCTGCAAATCAGCTGTTGGAACGGGGGTTATCAACATTTGCAGACTTACGCTGTCATCTACAGGTCTTAGCGCTGCCGCATCTGCTTTCGCATTACCTTGTGCGACCGGATCAGTTTTTCCTGTATGCGCATCACATTTGCTGACAGCAATGGATGTGGGTAAAAGGATTGCCTCTAAAAGATCAGAAATCAAGTTATGATGGGTGATTGGTTTTCCTGCTGACGTCAGGAAGCCCCTATGTTTCATGGGGTTCCAAAATCATGAGTGACCCCAAAGGCATATCGGCTGTCTGCATAGATAGTAACAGATCTGCCTTCCGCTAGCTTGCATGCTTCAGTAAGAGCGACCAATTCTGTGGCTTGCGCAGATAGGTATCTAGAGAGGGGTTCTGCCTTTAATATATCGTGTGACGTGACTATAGCATATCCCACACAGTTTTGGCCCGTTTTTTGATTTCTGAGTGCAGAGCCGTCCACAAACAATTCTAGCTCAGGGTTTTGCAATGGGGTATCTTGTTGGTCTGGTCGCGGGCTACAGACTTCGTTGGTGACAGCTACACAGTCATGCTGTTCACCATCATCCTCTGTGGGGAGAAGGGTGGCAGGATTAAGTATTGTACACCTTTTAACTGTGATGTTTGGCATTTCTAACAATATTGTGTTGTACCTCAGCCACCAGGCTGCTGACATATGCGCTGTTTTCTGCTCCAAGAGAAGCAGTGAGACTGCATGTGGTGCCAATAATGTCAATTCACTGTATCCTACAATGTCACTCGAGGCTGTTACTGCCTTTTCAGCAGCCGCAACTGCCCTTAAACAAGTAGGTAGTCCTGCTGCTACAGGGCCTAGTTTAGTGGAAAAGTAGGCCACTGGCCTAAGTTTCTTCCCATGTTCCTGCAACAATACAGATGTCATACACCCATGTTTCTCATCTACTGTCTGAGTAAAAGGCTTGTTTGGGTCAGGAAGTCCCAGGGTTGGTGCGGACTGCTGAGCTAATTTCAAGCCGTTAAACGCCATTTCAGCTGCCGGAGTCCAGCTAAGCAAACTGTGCGCCTGCAAGCTCTTTCCATGTGCTATATTACTTAAGGGGGCTTCGAGGACAGCACAATTGGGGATAAAGGTTTTGCAATATGAGCACATTCATTAAAATGACATCAATTGCTACTTGATTTTGGGTTTGGGAATTTCCTGGGTTGCTCTTACCCTGCTCTGCTCTAGGGCTTTACCTTGTTCTGATATCAAATGTCCCAGGAACTTGACCTGTTTTTGTACAAATTGTAATTTGGAGAGACTCGCCTTGCGCCCCTCCTTAGCCAGGTGACATAATAAGGACACTGTGTCTTTTTCACATTGTTCTTTAGTTGGAGCTGCAATAAGACAGTCATCCACATACTGTATGAGGGCTGTCCCTGGAGATAGGATTAGTGGCTCTAGGCTTTTTTTCAAGGTTTCATTGTAAATGGTCGGTGATTCACAATATCCTTGGCATAATCTTGTAAATGTATAAGCCTTTCCCTTAAATGAGAAGGCGAACCAATACTGGCTATCAGGATGTACAGGGATGCTGAAAAATGCGTTAGCTAAATCAACAACAGAAAACCTTCGACTTCCCGGCAGAATTTACGCTAATATAGTGTATGGGTTTGGGACATTAGGAGCTCTGGGTACAACAGAGTCATTTACTGCTTGTAAATCTTGTACAAATCTCCACTCCTCAGGTCCCCCTGGGATCCTTGCTTTCTTTACCAGGTAATAGGTGTTCGTACTGGCGAACTTTCACAGGGTACTATAACTCCTGCTCTCAATAAGGAATTGAACACGGTGGGTAATTCCCTCTATAGCTTCAGCTCTCAGTGGATACTGTGGTTTGCATGGCCTATTGTCAGATTTTGGTATAATCCTTATTGGCTCACAATTACGTATCAAACCTACATCACATTTTCCCTTTGCCCAAAGCTCGTCTGGAACCGTTTGCAATCTTGAATCATCAGGGTTAATTTGCGCAAAACACCAATGCATCTTCTGCCCCATATTGGTCGTAGGGACTATTTCTACTGTTTTTTTCCATTTGCGACTGCCAATTTAGACTGGTCCTGTAAGCTTGCAGGCTTACACTGAACCACACACTTGAGTTCGTGAGTAATTCCCAATCCTTAACCTTGAGATTTCTCAGTATCCACGGTCCCAGGTCCCTCCATTGGTCATTATTTTTCCCTTAGCTAAAGACACATGGGGATGTGAAGAGGTGTGGCTTTTCTGAACCTGACTTTACTCTAGACAAGTTGACACTTACAGCACATCTATGCTTACTCCAATATAGTTCTTGTAACAACAGCATATCCGGCTTTTGGAGCTCCCTAAACCACTCATTCTCATATTCTACATCTGGTCCTCCAACGTGAACGTGTGCCGTACAATGCAATTCGTCTTCGGACATAAAATCAGTATTACTTGGGTTAACACATTCATGTGCCTTCTTCATGAGCGCTAGATTCACTGAATTCACGGATTTCAGAGTTAACCTCCATTCATAGGCATACATCAGGGGTCTAGCATCAAATTTAAGTCCCTGGCATTCTGTTTCCTCTCGCTCGACCACCCTCAATCCCTCTGGAGTGCTAATAAGGTTTAATCTTAATTTTCCAATCAGGTCACACCCCATGAGATTGATTGGGCAACAGTTCGGAAACAGAAATGCGAACTTGAATCTTTTCCCTTGGGTGGGGTTTCGCATTCCAGAGGCATGGTAAATTTTTCTTGTGTCATGACTCCTGATGCTCCTACAGAATTCAGGTACCGCCCGCTCATTTTTATTGGTATACTTAATTGGTTTGCCTGAATCACAGAGTCCCCTGCACCTGGGTCGACTAAAAACACGAGCTCCTTCCCTTCTACGGTCAGTGTAAACATAGGCATTTGCTTATATGGCTCATCGCTATAATTAGCATACGTTCCTCGCGGGCTTATCTGGCATGCAAACCGATTCGCAGTTGATGAGTTAATGTTATACATGTATTTAGCTCAAGCATTTCGTCATTGCAAAGCATCAAAGTTCCGGACTTACCCTTCCTCTCAGGCATACCTCCGTCGTCCCCAGCCTCCTCCAGTCAGTCACCTTCTCTACCATCTTCTCTTGTCTTTCTCTTTTCGGTCCTTGGACAATCCTTCTTCCAATGATCCTTGCTTCCGCAGAGAAAACATCCATCCGTCCTATCCCAACCCCTGCCTCGGCCTCCTCTTACGCGTCCTCGTCCTCTTTCTTCCTCCCTCTTCCTGTTTGTCGACTTTCAGCAGATTGAGCAACCATCTGCAGCATGGCTAACTGTGCCCTATGGCTCTGGTCCTTCCTTCTTTTACTCCACTTTCCCCTCTCTTGTGTCAACAACTTTTCACCATATATGGCGTGCTGTTCAATGAGACTAAGTTTCCCCATATCCCTGGTAATACATGTATCCTTTACCTTTTTTGCGATGTCCTCACTCAGTCCATTCATGAAGCTATTTCGCAAATGTGCTTTGTACGGGGTTACCTCTTCAGCATTCAAGTCAGCTGGTGGGGTGAGTTTGCTGTGACCATTGTGGACCTCCGTAAGGCGAGTGAGCTATCGAGACACAGTCTCTCCGTCTCGTTGCTTGCACATTGCAATCTTTGTCATGTCCATTCTTACTGTGAAAGCCGTTCTGCAGGGGTCTGTCACTTCCGTAACGAAGGCATTATAGGGTCCATTGTCAGCGTGGTCCCGCTGGATTCGTAGGGCACGCACATTATCTTCTGGCCATCTATATTTGATCTTAGAAATATCTGCTCCTAGTTTTCTTCCCAAGAGTCACCGCATCTCCTGAGAGGTAGGACGAAACTCACGAAAGAACTTACGTACTTTGTCTACGAATTTTTGTCCTCCTGCCTCTCTGGGATCAGGGAGCTGTTCATACACACACTCAATGTCCTTTATTGTCCATGGTCAGTGGACAAGTGTTGACTGCCCGTCCGGACCTGCTACCTCAACCATCGGGGCCATAATGGTACTGCACATACTGTCAGGTTCCTCTTCTTCAGGTCCCTCATCATCTGGCGGTCGGCTCCTCGCTCGGGATACGTTGCCCCTAGTACGGTTCGACACGGGGGAGTCAGCCAACTCAATTCTCTTCGGTTCTTCATTGTCTGTTGGGACTCAGCGGGCATGGGGGGGGGGTGGGGGGGGGAGTCCGTGGCTGTCGTACTTGCAGTCGCGCTGCGAAAGGATGGAGGTGGAGGTTCTGCAACAGACTGACCATCTGAGTGCGTTGGAGGAGCCGTAGGACGTCACGGAGGGTAGCCGTCAAGATCAGGATCATCCTGAGCAGTGGGAGAGCCTGGAAAAGACTTAATGCACTGTAAAGTATCAGTCTTCTTCGCAGTGTCCCTAGCCCTAGGTTGTGATCGCCTATTCCTTATCTCTGCCTCAGTCTTCCACAAACCATACGCCCCACACTCTACTAATTTTTTTGTTTTTCTTCTTGTTCTTTTCCTCCTGCAATTTCTGTTTCAGCCTTGTTTTCAATGATTCAAGTTGTCTTAAACTAAAACTTCCTCCTTCAGGGAAACCACACTCTCTCACCCACATTCCAATCTGGGTCACAGATCCCCATCCATAATTAGTAATCATATATTGAATGTTAGGACTATTCGTAGCTACTAAATCTTTTTGTTGCTTCCTGTTGCTGTTACCCATGACCAGCCTTTTAAATTTTTGACGCAAACTCACAGTGATTGACTTGATTTCACCTCCGGAGGTTCCCTCATCTGAGTGCGTCCACCCAGAGGTTGGTTTTTCCTAAACCAACAAACAAATACCCGCCCCTCGGGTACCTTAACAGGTCCAACCTGGGCACAGACCCTAGTCTAAGTCTGTCTAGTTGGTTTTCCATAAACCAACAAATGACCAAGGTTGTTTTTTCCTTAACCAACAAACGATCACTGTGAGGATGTTAGTCAGGTTTCCATGATCTTTCTAACCCCTTTTCTTACCACATTTTAGTTGTTGATCCCGGTGTTGAGGTGACACAGCAGTTCCCCAGTCCTCTTACGCCAAATGCCAATTTAGGCGTTTGAGATGAAGTGAAAAGCCTTCAAGGCGTCAGTGCTAGCGCCTCCTTGCAATTCTCCATTGCCCTCAAGCACGGGATCCCATCTTTGTCGCCAAATTTTCGTGGTTATTATTAAAATTGTCACGATAGGGTTAGCAATTAATGCTAAAGACTCAGAGTCAGGTTGTCATGGATAAGAGCGAGTTCTTTATTTCAGATTCTGTGCAGAGGACGCGTTCCCCCCACCACTTGAGTAAGAGGAAGGCGTGCTCCACGCTTGACTTTATCAGATTTTATACAAATGCTGGTGCTGGGCAGGTTACATTAAGACTAACACAATTAACTGAACCAGTACAATTCAATACCATATGTGGAATTCTTCTACAAGCTTAACCGTCTACTTCCTTATCTTGTTTAGGTAGCACTGTGCTGTTTTGTTTGTTTACATACTTCTGCAATTCCTTTAATCATTTCTAAAGATATTGCTCAAGGTTGATCACTCAAAATTTTCCATCACAGATTGAAAGAGTCTGATGGTCTAGTGTGTAAATGGAAAACCACTTAGAGTCATAGAGATGTACAGTCTATCCCATCCATACTGATCAGGCATCCTAAGTAAATCTAATTCCATTTGCCAACATTTAGACCATATCCTTCTAAATCTTCCTTATACATATACCCATCCAGATGCCTTTTAAATGTTGTACCAGCCTCCACAACCTCCTCTGACAGTTCATTCCATACACGCACCACCCTCTGCATGAAAAGTTGCTCTTTCAGCCCCTTTCAAGTCATTCCCCCCAAGTTAAATCTTTGCCCTCTACTTTTGGACTTCCGTACCCAGGGGAAAAGACCTTGACTATTCATTCCATCCATACTCCTCCTGATTGTATAAACTTCAGCCTCCAGGGCTCCTGAGAAAACAGCCCCAGCCGATTCAGCCTCTCCCTATAGCTCAAACCCTCCAACACTGGCAAGCAGTTAATGAAACTTTTGGAATAAAACACAACACTGCTAACTACATGATAGCAATTAAGTACGTGGTATATTGACGTGGTAAACATTGTTCAGTCGGCAGTGGGGAATCTAGATGCTGTGTCTATCTTCTTCGATATTCAGAACAGTTTTTGTTTCAATCGAATCCATTTGATATCGTCAAATTGGATAGTACTTAATTCACTCTTCAATATGAACCCTTGCAAATCCTAATACCCGAGAAAGCACCCTATATACATCAATTGGTATGAAGCATTCACACATCAAAAGTGTCATTGTCTAAATCACCTCTTATAGACAAAATGACTGTTCACCAGGTAGGTTAAATTACATAAAAGCAAATAACTTACTCACCAATGTTAATTCGGCATCCACTTTATATTTGCCTATGGAACCTGACCAGCTTGCCAGTCAAGGTGACTACCAGAGCCATTTTTAAACAAACTGGTCTCACCAGTCAAATTAGTCAATATGATTAAAGATTAATTGACCATTTATTACAATTTAACACAACTCAGAAGAATAGACTAAGGGTGGGATTGAGATGTAGAAGCCAGACATCCCATTTTGCGACATCCCATCCCTGAAGAGGATAATAAAATGTGAGGCTGGATGAACACAGCAGGCCCAGCAGCATCTCAGGAGCACAAAAGCTGACGTTTCGGGCCTAGACCCTTCATCAGAGAGGGGGATGGGGTGAGGGTTCTGGAATAAATAGGGAGAGAGGGGGAGGCGGACCGAAGATGGAGAGAAAAGAAGATAGGTGGACAGGAGAGTATAGGTGGGGAGGTAGGGAGGGGATAGGTAAGTCCAGTGAAGACGGACAGGTCAAGGAGGTGGGATGAGGTTAGTAGGTAGGAGATAGAGGTGCGGCTTGGGGTGGGAGGAAGGGATGGGTGAGAGGAAGAACAGGTTAGGGAGGCAGAGACAGGTTGGACTGGTTTTGGGATGCAGTGGGTGGAGGGGAAGAGCTGGGCTGGTTGTGTGGTGCAGTGGGGGGAGGGGATGAACTGGGCTGGTTTTGGGATGCGGTGGGGGAAGGGGAGATTTTGAAGCTAGTGAAGTCCATATTGATACCACTGGGCTGCAGGGTTCCCAAGCGGAATATGAGTTGCTGTTCCTGCAACCTTCGGGTGGCATCATTGTGGCACTGCAGGAGGCCCATGATGGACATGTCATCTAAAGAATGGGAGGGGGAGTTGAAATGGTTTGCGACTGGGAGGTGCAGTTGTTTATTGCGAACCGAGCGGAGGTGTTCTGCAAAGCGGTCCCCAAGCCTCCGCTTGGTTTCCCCAATGTAGAGGAAGCCACACCGGGTACAGTGGATGCAGTATACCACATTGGCAGATGTGCAGGTGAACCTCTGCTTAATGTGGAAAGTCATCTTGGGGCCTGGGATAGGGGTGAGGGAGGAGGTGTGGGGGCAAGTGTAGCATTTCCTGCGGTTGCAGGGGAAGGTACCGGGTGTGGTGGGGTTGGAGGGCAGTGTGGAGCGAACAAGGGAGTCACGGAGAGAGTGGTCTCTCCGGAAAGCAGACAGGGGTGGGGATGGAAAAATGTCTTGGGTGGTGGGGTCGGATTGTAGATGGCGGAAGTGTCGGAGAATGATGCGTTGTATCCGGAGGTTGGTGGGGTGGTGTGTGAGGACGAGGGGGATCCTCTTTGGGTGGTTGTGGCGGGGGCGGGGTGTGAGGGATGTGTTGCGGGAGACGCGGTCAAGGGCGTTCTCGACCACTGTGCGGGGAAAGTTGCAGGACCGCAACTTACCCCCACAATGGTCGAGAACGCCCTTGACCGCGTCTCCCGCATTACCCGCGACACATCCCTCACACCCCGCCCCCGCCACAACCGCCCAAAGAGGATCCCTCTCGTCCTCACACACCACCCCACCAACCTCCGGACACAACGCAATATCCTCCGACACTTCCGCCATCTACAATCCGACCCCACCACTCAAGACATTTTCCCATCCCCACCCCTGTCTGCTTTCCGGAGAGACCACTCTCTCCGTGACTCCCTTGTTCGCTCCACACTGCTCTCCAACCCCACCACACCCGGCACCTTCCCCTGCAACCGCAGGAAATGCTACACTTGCCCCCACACCAAATCCCTCACCCCTATCCCAGGCCCCAGGATGACTTTCTACATTAGGCAGAGGTTCACCTGCACATCTGCCAATGTGGTATACTGCATCCACTGTACCCGGTGTGGCTTCCTCTACATTGGGGAAACCAAGCGGAGGCTTGGGGACGACTTTGCAGAACATCTCCGCTCAGTTCGCAATAAACAACTGCACCTCCCAGTCGCAAACCATTTCCACTCCCCCTCCCATTCTTTAGATGACATGTCCATCATGGGCCTCCTGCAGTGCCACAATGATGCCACCCGAAGGTTGCAGGAACAGCAACTCATATTCCGCCTGGGAACCCTGCAGCCTAATGGTATCAATGTGGACTTCACCAGTTTCAAAATCTCCCCTTCCCCAACTGCATCCCTAAACCAGCCCAGTTCGTCCCCTCCCCCCACTGCACCACACAACCAGCCCAGCTCTTCCCCTCCACCCACTGCATCCCAAAACTAGTCCAACCAGTCTCTGCCTCCCTAACCTGTTCTTCCTCTCACCCATCCCTTCCTCCCACCCCAAGCCGCACCTCCATCTCCTACCTACTAACCTCACCCCACCTCCTTGACCTGCCCGTCTTCCCTGGACTGACCTATCCCCTCCCTACCTCCCCACCTATACTCTCCTGTCCACCTATCTTCTTTTCTCTCCACCTTCGGTCCACCTCCCCCTCTCTCCCTATTTATTCCAGAACCCTCACCCCATCCCCCTCTCTGATGAAGGGTCTAGGCCCGAAACGTCAGCTTTTGTGCTCCTGAGATGCTGCTGGGCCTGCTGTGTTCATCCAGCCTCACATTTTATTATCTTGGATTCTCCAGCATCTGCAGTTCCCATTATCACATTCCTGAAGAGTAATGTCTCCAGCCAATTCTGATTTATATTAAAACAAAGTTTGTGAGGATGCTCGTTTGAAAGCAACATGCAGTCATACATCTGAAAAGATATACTATTCTGAAAGAATAGTAATGTATTAGTTGCAATCCCATGTTAATCTTGAACTAATTCTAGGTCATAGACAGCCCTTCCTGAGCTGCGCTTTACTATGGTTAAGCTGTTATCATATCACATTGAAAGTGATTCAGTAAGTCATGCCAATCTGAAAGTTTTCATTAGCATGACAATTGCATTGATTCAGAATCTGATGAGACTGCAAAATTGTCTAAGTATTTGTTAGGACTTAATAGGCTTTTCATTTCTGACATTCTACACTGGAAGCAGCTGAATGGATTATTCGTCCCAAGCGAATAGTGTTCAACCATTTACACTGCACTTAGCCACTCTGTTTTCCTTCAGTTTTATTCACCATTCAGAGCAATTCACTTTATTTCTGCATGACAATGAACTATACTTTGAATTGGTCATGTTGGAAGAATGCAATCCTTGGAAATCTTTTAAATTATATAAGCGATAAGTAACATACTTCTTGAATAACATAGGGCATAAAACATGGCAAATGGTCTCTTTAGTCAGAAAGGAATTTTAACTTGAAGTAAAAATAACTTCATAAGACGAAAGACTGCATTATGTCAAAAGGAGATTGATTCCTGTCAGTGAGGCAATTTGCAACAGAAATATTGAGTGCCGATATGGCAGACAAAATGCACATTTTTTGCAATTTTTGAAAACCCACAGAAGTCAGTTTATTTATAAATGGTTATGATGAATGTGTTAATTTTTATGGAGGGACAGCTCTGAATTATGTTATTAATTAGATATCCTGTATGGTATTGTTCAAAATGTACTTGCCTCATAACTTCCTTCAAGTGTGATCTGATAATGGCAAGAAGAGGGCAACTGAGATCTGACTGAAAGGTACATTCAACAACGCCTTAACAACTAATGAGATTCACGGACTGAGACAGAACCAGGAGCAGGCATAATGGAAGAGATAATGGGAACTGCAGATGCTGGAGATTCCAAGACAACAAAATGTGAGGCTGGATGACTTTGTGCTCCTGAGATGCTGCTTGGCCTGCTGTGTTCATCCAGCCTCACATTTTGTTGGCAGGCATAATGGAAAATCAGATTTAAATAGAGTTGGTGAATTAGACTCAAATCAGATACAGAGGAAGGAAACAGGAAAGAAAAAAATGGTTATAGGGTGACACAGTGGTACAGTGGCTAGCATTGCTGCTGCACAATGCCAGGGACCTGGGTTCAATGCCAGCTTTGGTGTGGAGCATGCATTTCTCCATACCTGTGGTTTCCTCCCACAGTCCAAGGATGTGCAGGTTCAGTCGACTGGGCCATGCTAAATTGTCAAGTGGTGTTTAGGGATGTGTGAGCTATGTGGCTTAATCAAGATAAATGCAAAGTTACAGGGATTGGGTGAAATGCTGATTGGAGGTTTGATGTAGACTTAATGGGCTCAATGGCTTCTATGTGTACCATAGGGATTCTATGAGGAAGAAAATGAGACGGGAAGGAAAAGTAGAATGTAAAAGAAGCACTCTTAAAAATGACATTTCTAAAATAAAATATGTGCCTGAACACTTTATATTGTTTTATTCTGCACCATAAAGTTTGAGGTATCATGTGAATAATGACTAAATTGGAACAAAAGGCACCTAGACTTTCAGAGGCCAGAATTAACTTTCTGTGGCTAGTTTATATTTATAAATGCTATACATATATATAACAGACAGTTTAAGGGCAAGGTGACATTTGTGTGAAGAAATGGCATAGTAAAATAAATTGATCAGCAAGATTCACAACTCGTGGCATTTCTCCCAATTTCCTTAGTTTTCTGCCCAGTTTGTGCATTAGTGACAAAGCGTCTTGTTTTCCTAGCAATATTCAATCCAATATACAATTCAAGTTTTAAATATTTAAGTTTCTGTTCTCTCCATTTCTTCCCCTTATATTTCACTTGCCACAGTTCACTTACTGACAATTTACTTTGGAAGAGACAGCCTGTACTGGTGATTTTAGGTGAATATTATTATTGTTGTCTGAATTAATATCACCAAAAAAAAACTAATCTAATTTTACATTTCTATAATCAAAAAGACACTGGAATTCTGGAGTTTATATCTGCAGAATGAGGACACGAGGAGTAATGGGTGTGGGTGGAGGCGGTGGAGGAGCTGCACATAAGCCTTCATTAGACCACACCTAGAGAATTGCAGGCAATTCTGGGCATCTCATCTTAGCAAACATATACTTGTACGTACTTGTATACTTGCAACAAATGTATACTTATTATACTTGTCTTGTAGGAAATATAATGTAATGCATCAGAACAATTCCTGGTCTCCAGTGGTTAAATCATATATGAATACATATTGCATGAAAAAGGATTGCATTTCAGGAGAAGGAATTCAGTAGTTCAAGGAAACAGTTGATCAATCCTTTTCAATGTATTGAGAGGAACTTATAGGATAGATAAAAGTTATTTTGACTGGGGAGTCCAGAATATCTGAAAATTACAGTGAGACTTTTCAAGAGTAAAACAAAGAATACTTCTACTCATGACATTTAGTAGAAGTTAAATACTTGTTTCCACAAATTGTATTTAATGCCACGTCAATTATTCAATTTAGAATGAAGATTAATGGATATTTATTACCCAAAAGTATTGAAGGCTATGGTAGAAATTTATGCTCATGGACACCACCAAAAAATAATTGAGCACTTGATCGTGCTTGAAAACACTGGAAACAGCAACAAGCATCAAAGAACATCAAATAGTACAATTTGGAAATGGTCCAGATCTCAGATGATCATGCCTGAGCAATCAAATATTTAAATGTGACCACAGCTCATTAAGTTTGTGGAAGTAATCATGGGCACTCAAAAGTGATCACAGCATGTTCAGTTTGTGTCTGCACCATGTAGGCATCATTGTTAGTTTTATACAATAATAATCAAATCTGGCTGCTAAATTTCAAAATTCTCCCCATCATCTTCCCTCATACCTTCCATTTCAACTGGCCTGCTGCTATTCTCCCTAATTATTCTGTAGCCCTTTTTGTCAAACTAGACAGGGGGACCATTGTGCCCACTCTGCCAGGGGTGTCCCCTGTTTCTGATTTCCAACATCTGCAGTACTTCTTTGATTCTTTATTTGGCTCATAGTTTGTAAGGGTTTCTTTTTTAACAATAAATTAAAGCTCAGATCATGGGCCCAGCACAGAAAAGTGACATTACAGGTAAACCATATGTTGATTCGGTGGTGACAGCAACTAAACATCTTATCAAAGGGACAGGCTGATGGGCAGAGGTGGAGGAGTTGCCTTGTTAGCAAGAAATGAAATTAAATTGATAACAAGAAGTGATACAGAGTCAGAAGGCATAGAATCTGTGTGGATACAGATAAGAAACTACAAAGGGAAAAAGACTCAGACAGAAATTGAATGTAGGTCTCCTAGCAGTAGTCAGGACGTGGGGCTGGGAATAAATCAGGAGATAGAAAATGCATGTAAGAAAGACACTATTACAATAATCACTGGGGACTTCAATGTGCAAGTGGATTGGGAAAACCAGGTTGGTAGCTGATCTCAAAAAAATGAATTTGTGGAATGTCTACAAGATTTTTTTGGAGCAGCTTGTGATAGAGCCCATTAGGGAACAGGCAATTCCAGATTTGGTGATGTGAAATGAGGCAGACTTGATAAGGGAATCTAAGGCAAAGGAATCCGTATGGGGCAATGACTGTAATATGACAGAATTCACTGTACAATTTGAGAAGGAGAAGCTGGAATTATTAGTAACCATATTACAATTAAATAAAGGTAACTACAAAGTCATGAGGGAGGAGCTGGCCAGAACTGATTGGAAAAGGAGGCTGGTAAGGCAGATGATGGAGAAGCAATGGCAGGAGTTTCTGGGGATAATTTAGCGACCATCACAGAAATTCATCCCAAGGAAGAAGAAACATTTGGAGGGGAGGGAAAGGAAACCACGGCTAACAAGGTAAGTCAGGGATAGCTTAAAAGCAAAAGAGAAAACATACAATATGGTGAAATTTAGTGGGAAGTTTAGTCGAGGATAAAAACCAGCAGAGGATAACTAAAAAAGAAATAAGAGGGGAGAAGATGAAAAGTGAGAGTAAGCTAGCTAGTAATACAAAAGAAGATTGCAAGAGTTTTTTTTTCAATATAAAAGAAAAGAGAGCGACAACAGTGAAAATGAAGCTGGAGAAGTGTTATTGGGGAACAATGAAATGGCAGAGGAACTGGCGACTGTATTTTGCATCTGTCTTTGTGATAGAAGGCTCTTGTCATATATCAGAATTTCAAGAGAGTTAGGGGAGCAGAGATGAATGTAGTGGTCATCACTAAGCAGAAGGTGCCACGAATATTGAAGTGTCAGAAGATGGATAAATCACGCAGACCAGATGGGCTACTCCCCAGAGTTCTGACGGAGATAGCTGAAGAGATTAAAGAGACGTTGGTGATGATCTTTCAAGAATTACTGGATTCAAGGAGGGTCCCGGAGTACAGGAAATGGTTAATATAACAACCCAGTTTAAGAAGGGAGCCAGGCAGAAGACAGGAAACTTCTATAGGCCTTTGGTTTTTGGGAAGATTTTGGAGTCCATTATTAAGGATGAGATTGCAGAGTAGTTGGAAGTGCATGGTAAAGTAGGGGCTGAGTCAATATGGCTTCATCAAGGGGAGGTCATACCTGATGAATTTGTTATAATTCTTTGAGGAGGTAACAAAATAGTTAGCCAGGGGAGAGCCAGTGGGCATGATTTCCAGGTAGGCTTTGACATTGTGCCACACAAGGAGCTGCTATATAAGTCAAGAGCCTATGGTGTTAGGGGCAAGATGCTGGCATGGTTGGGGGAACTGGCTGACTGGCGGAAGGGCATTCTGGCTCTCAGGAATACCTGCTGTGGTCATCCTGTTGTATGAAGGGCTTTTCACAGATACTTTTTGGTTCTGTCTTGTAATCTCTGCTGCTTCTTTATGCTAACTCTTCAAATGTTGCATTTCAGGTTGATTAAGATTTTTTTTCATAACAAGCAAATGAATTTCAATTGTTCATGGATTAATTTTTGCACAATGTAATTTCCAAAGCCAACAATTCTTGGGTTTGAAGGTTCACCTGGCCAATTCAATTCACTAAATGAGTATTTTTGTTGATCTTATTATAAGCCAGCTGGTATTGACAAGCATCATGCATATACAAATGCATATGCGTGATTGTAAACAACTGACCCATCGGACACCAATTGCAATTGATATTGTCCTCATACGTTCGTTTATATATCTATTTGGAATAGGAACTTGCAAGCATTCGTGTCAATTGAGAAACAGCAACCTTAACAGCATTTATTTAATCCTGTTGAAAATAATAAATATAAACAAAATATAGAGCTTCAGTCAAAAAACCTGGAAATGTTGTAAACAACAAGATTCACAGCAGATCACTCCAGGGTTTCCACCATAAACAGAAGCTTGCAGCACAGCTTGAAGTTAATTTTTTTTTAATGCCAGGCTGTTGCTTTAATCTTTCAGGGTATCTCCATTTGCAATGTTATTTTCTTGTCTCTTATTCATTAGATAAAATAGCTTCATCCAGTGCAAATGGGGTGCACCGTGTCTTTTGATGTCATGATATTTAAAATAGTGATCTCACGCATAACAGCTGGACAGCTCTTGAAACACAAAATCACGAGCTCATATCAGGTCAGGCTCAGTGTCCAAGTTCAAAAGTTGCTCACTTAAAGGTGAACAAATCATATACAGCCAAAAATATCAATGTACAACAACAGACAAGCAGAATGCTGACCAATCAATTTTGGATACAGAATTGGCTGGCTAACAGAAGACAGCGAGTGGTAGTAGAAGGAAAATATTCTGCCTGGAAGTCAGTGGTGAGTGGAGTTCCACAGGGCTCTGTCCTTGGGCCTCTACTGTTTGTAATTTTTATTAATGACTTGGACGAGGGAATTGAAGGATGGGTCAGCAAGTTTGCAGACGACACAAAGGTCGGAGGTGTCGTTGACAGTGTAGAGGGCTGTTGTAGGCTGCAGCGGGACATTGACAGGATGCAGAGATGGGCTGAGAGGTGGCAGATGGAGTTCAACCTGGATAAATGCGAGGTGATGCATTTTGGAAGGTCGAATTTGAAAGCTGAGTACAGGATTAAGGATAGGATTCTTGGCAGCGTGGAGGAACAGAGGGATCTTGGTGTGCAGATACATAGATCCCTTAAAATGGCCACCCAAGTGGACAGGGTTGTTAAGAAAGCATATGGTGTTTTGGCTTTCATTAACAGGGGGATTGAGCTTAAGAGTCGTGAGATCTTGTTGCAGCTCTATAAAACTTTGGTGAGACCGCACTTGGAATACTGCGTCCAGTTCTGGGCGCCCTATTATAAGAAAGATGTGGATGCTTTGGAGAGGGTTCAGAGGAGGTTTACGAGGATGCTGCCTGGACTGGAGGGCTTATCTTATGAAGAGAGGTTGACTAAGCTTGGTCTCTTTTCATTGGAGAAAAGGAGGAGGAGAGGGGACCTAATTGAGGTATACAAAATAATGAGAGGCATAGATAGAGTTGATAGCCAGAGACTATATCCCAGGGCAGAAATGGCTAGCACGAGGGGTCATAGTTTTAAGCTGGTTGGTGGAAAGTATCGAGGGGATGTCAGAGGCAGGTTCTTTACGCAGAGAGTTGTTAGAGCATGGAATGCGTTGCCAGCAGCAGTTGTGGAAGCAAGGTCATTGGGGTCATTTAAGAGACTGCTGGACATGTATATGGTCACAGAAATTTGAGGGTGCATACATGAGGATCAATGGTCGGCACAACATTGTGGGCTGAAGGGCCTGTTCTGTGCTGTACTGTTCTATGTTCTATGTTCTATGTTCTATGTTCTAATCACAACCTTCAATGTAAATCTACCATTCACAAACCAGTAAATATAAAATCAATCTATCACATAGCTCAAAAGATTTATTCATATCTTCCATCTCCATTTTCCAGGTTCAAAAATTTCAACTTATAAGCTGGAATTAATATTCATTACATCAAACATATACAGTTTACCTGTGATAACACTCTGCTGTGCTGGGCCCCTCATCCTATGCTGTAATTCACCCTGTTAAGAAAAAAACACCTCAGAAACTAAAAAGCAAAAAAAAAGTTTCTCACTCTCTGCACCGAATTATAATTTGCTACATCTGTACATTTACTCAATAGTATGGTGGCTCAAGCATTAGGCCATTTCTACTGCTTCCTTCTCTCCATGATATGTCTTTTCTTGGCCAATGTGACTTGCCTAGCTTCTGCATGAAATACTCTACGAGGTACTTCCAAACCAATTGAAATCTGACAGAAAATAAAATGTACTGGAGTAACACATCAGCTCATTCAAAACCCCATGATGAGGAGAAACAGATTATAATTTTGATGAGGGCAGCCTACACAAGCGCAGCTCTTGTGTCAATAACTAGTGCTAGTGCCCTAGTGCACTATTGTCCAATAGGGTTTTGATGTTTGAACTGGGTTCCTGCGTGGCAACCTTGGATCAGGCTGGCATGAGTTAAATAACTTCACAGAGGTTGGCATCCTGTAACCAAGTTACCCTTTATTTGGACATGGAGGGTCCTTGACACTGGTCCAGCTCCCTGTGAGCAAGTCTCATAGTGAAAAGATGTCTGACACTCCTTGTTTCTATCTGGCTCCCTGATTGAACAACATTAACAGCCCCAACCACAGAACTCATATTCTATGAGGACCATTTCTGCAGAAGGGTCTAGGCCTGAAACATCAGCTTTCCTGCTCCTCTGATGTTGCTTGGCCTGATTTATTTATCCAGCTCTGCACCTTGTTATCTTCTATGAGGTCCACCTGGCTGACCTCATCACTACAGGAGTGGTGTTATGACCTCCACTACTGGTCCTGAAGAAGAAGGATGTTCTTCAGGACCATGTCCATTAGGCCACCTGGGACTTTTCCCACTAAACAGGATGCTGATTTCCCTTGGAGACATACAAGACAAATACCATGAAGCATGCATGGCCACTCCAGATGGATAATGCTTGTCTGGAAGCAGAACAGACTTTCAAGGTAGCCACAAGGGATGCAGGTGGATCCTGGGAATCCACTGAGTGTTGTGTTTTTCTGGGAACAGTGTGTAGAAAGCCTGGACAGAAATCATATTTGAGAAACACCACAGGGTTATGGTAGGTAAATAATGAGACAAGTTTGATAAGACTCATGTGGCTTCATGGCATAAAATATTTTTCAAAAATCTCAATGCAACTCAAAGTTAGCTGAAAAATAAAATCTAAGATAGCCTCAGTTCTGAAGAATCCAAAGTTCAATCCAGAGCAGATTCACTTTTTTTTTCAATTCAGTCCAGGAGAATGTCACCTCAGCAAAAATGTTTTCTAGTCTGTGGAGTTTCTAAACCAGGAGAAATTATATAAAAGTCAAGTTGCTAGAACTGTGAAAGTTCATGCCATCTGATTAATTAATTCTTAAAAAAACTGCCGTCATAGTATCATTGAAGCAGGTAATTCAGCTTGTTGAGCCTGCTCTACCATTTAACATTTAATCATAGCTGATCAAACTCTTCAATGTCTTTTACCCACTTTATCTCGATCATCCTTTATGCCATTGATGATCAGAAATTTATCAAAAACTCACATTAAATATACTCATAGATTAAGTTTCCACAGATTCAATGCTGGAGAATACCAAAGATTAACCACCTGCTAAGCTAAAAGAAAACTCATCTCGCTCCTATGTGGCATCACCCTTAATTTCTTTTTCTGCCTCCTGGTTCTTGATTCTCCAGCCATGAAATACCTTGCCTACATCTAACTTATCTGTCCATTTGAGTGTGTTTAAATTTCAATTAGGTCACTTTCTATTCTTCAAAACTGTCAAGAATACATGACCAGTTTGCCTAAATTCTCTACAAAAGAAAGTCCTGCTACCCCAGGAACAAGTCTGGTCAATATTTGTCGCACACCTTCAATGCAAGTGATATTTTTCCTGTGATAAGGAGACCAAAGCTGCGCATAGTATTCCAGAATCAGTCTAAACAAACTCCTTAATGACTAAAGTAAGATTTCACTACACCTGTACTCAAATCCTCTTGCAATAATGGCTATCATTCCACTAGTCTTCCTAACAACTTGCTGCACATGTATGTCTTTTTGGCAACAGCACTATGGTCCCTTGTGTGTCTACACTTTCCAACCTCTCACCAGTTAAGAAATACTTGGCGCACCTATTCCTCCTACCCAAGTGGATTACTTCACAATTTTACACATTCAATTCAATCTGTCATGTTCTTGCCTATTTACTAAGCCTGTCTAGATACTTTTTTGAATGTTCTTTACTTCTTCCTCACAAGACTTCTTCCCACTCAGCTTTAATAAAAACCAAAAGAACTGCGGATGCTGTAAATCAGGAACAAAAACAAAGTTGCTGGAAAAGCTCAGCAGGTCTGGCAGCATCTATGAAAGAGAAAACAGAGTTAATGTTTCGGGTCTGGTGACCCTTCCTCAGAACTGATGGTGGCTGGAAAAACATTAGTTTATATACAGAAAATAGGGAGATGGGTGGGGTAGGGAGTAAACAATAGGATAGAGCCCAAAGAGAGAGAAAGACAGTTGGACAGGCAAAGGAGTTGCTAATGATCAGGCTGGGAGAGTGAATAGTTGTTAATGGGGACTGTTAGTGACTAACAATAGGTAGTGAGTAATGGCAGGCTACATGATAACAAGGCCTGGTGTGTGGGGTAGAGGCTGGGACATGGGGGAGTTTAGGCCATAAAACTATTGAACTCAATATCGAGTCAGGAGGGCTGTAGGGTCTCCAAGCAGAAAATGAGGTGTTGTTCCTCCAGCTTGCGTTGGGCTTCACGAGAACAATGCAGCAAGCCAGAGTCAAAGATGTTGGTCAGGGAGCAGGGTGGTGCATTGAAGTGAACAGGTAGTTCAGGGATAATGGGAACTGAAGATGCTGGAGAATCCAAGATATCTTTTTTGTGAGCACCCACTGAGCTTTTCAGCAACTTTGCTTTTGTTCCCACTCAGCCTTATATGAGCCACAATTTTGGAAATATTACATTTTTCCCTTAGTGTCTCAGCAATCCAAGAGATTGAAACTGGAAAATTTCAGTTTATTAAAGACTTAAGAAGGTTCGATGGGTGTGATGTTTTTGTTTAACATGGATAATCTGTAATGGGTAATTTTGGGAAAATGTTTGAAGCTTTCTTTTGAAGTTTGTGTCAACATTTTATAATTGTCTTCTGCACATTTTTTTCGTGTGACAAATAGGTTTGGTTGTCCAAGAACATCTACAGCCTCATGTTTCAGTGACTATACATATTGTTAGCCAAACTGCAATAATTAAACAAATGATCTATCAGCTCAGGATTCATACTGGGATCTGACTTGTCCAGTATTATCATTAAGTGGCAATATAAAATCGGGGTTTGAACAGAATCAGAATAATTTAATTTAAGGGAGATCTAATTTTTATTTAAAGATATGGGCCTATGAATTTTCTGGGCATAAAACAGAACCATTGCCATGAAGTCTATAGCAAATTAGATTTTCAAATTACTTATGAACGGTGGTAGCGCTTCCTGGGAGTAAATGAATTAACAGTGGATTGTTTGAAATCTTTCATTATGACTGAATTGAAATTGTTAGCATAAAAATTACATGTAGAAAATAAAAGTGGGATCTCATAAAAATTAAATGTAATTACCCAGCATTCAGAATGAGATGAAGGGAAACCGGAAATTGATGTGTCAACACTGGAACTAGCTTAGATTCAGTTCAATGAAAAATTAGAGAACCTTACAGTGAAAGAGAAATTGAAAGACTTGAATCAAAAGAGAATAAAAGGTGGCATGGAAATGCATTTCAAAAGCTTGATCTTCAAAGAGATAGTAAAGTCAGGCTTGCCTTGCAGAGAGAAGCTTAAAATTTAAAGACGGCAAGCCGATAATAGCTCAGAGGATGGTTCTCATTACAATGCAATGCTCACTTAATTCCCACCTTTCTGGAGACAGAGATTGAAGCTTTCTTTATTCCTTTTGAGCCAGTGACATAGCACTTAAAATGACCAGTCCAACACAGCTCTTTCTGAATGCAGAGTAAGACAGTGGTTGGAAATCCATAGGGTTGCCTCTGTCTCACCAGAGGAAAATGCCACTGATTAAAAGGCAACAAAAAGGCTGACCATAAATGTCTACACTTGTAGCTGTTGGCATACAATCATAAATTCCATACCCTCAGGAAACAGTTTCACCAGGTGTACCTGGAAGTGAAAAAGCTTAGGCAGCCTGCTTTTAACCAGTTGAAACAGGCATTGAAGATAGAAACCACTTCCAAAAAGCTCAGTGAAATAATTCTCCTCCGGGCGTTTAGGAACTCGATTCATCTCCTATTAAGAATAAATCTCAAGGAACAGATAGTGACTGGGTCAATGCAGTCAGCCACAGTGGCTGCCATTTATATTGATCCACAAACTCCTGCGTTCAGAATAAATCCTGCCCTCGTCACCCCACAAAAGATCGCTGTGGGGAGAGCAATTCGAAACTGGACACACATGGGAAATGCTGTGAGCCCTCCTCAGGATAGAGAAGGTAGTGCGGAGATGAAAAGTGAGGCTAAGAAGTCCCATATTTCGCGTTCTGAGAGGTTGGGCCACACCCTTGCTGGAAGCTGCAGGAAAATATCAGTGTGATGTGACCCCATACAGAGAATGGCAGTCAGTCAGCCAGCATTAGCAGAAAAGGCTATGGTTCTGACTGCAGCTTTGAATCCCTGTAACATTCTTGAGAAAGCAGTTGAGGTTTACTAAAGCCATGTGTGTTGCTGGGATTTTCTATGTTTTGGACAGGGTTTGTTCTCTTGATAAATAGTTTCCAAAAGCTAGTATGAGAATGATAGGAACAGGTCTTATTACAGGGTGGGCTCTGTAAAGCCTTACTATGTCCTTGTGGAGCGGTGGTCAGTAGAGGTACAGATTGACCTTGGTTGGGTTTGCTGTATAGCAACATGCCCAGCTTTTGGAATCTCATGAGCCAGCTCCAGCATTTCCCCACAGTACCACAGAAGCACCACCATCTAGTGAATCAATGTTGACTCCTCGTTTACAGGTCTGTGAGGGAAGACTGTAAGGTCTTCTCATAGCAATGCCACTGCACCTTCCACCAGCTGAGCTTGTCTGCCCATAGACTGCATGATCACAGTGTTCGGGAAAATGTCAGGCACTTTCTCCTGTAACTGTTCTGTCTCTCTCACCTCAAATTTAATGTCCAAAATATTCCAGGAAGTCATGGCTAACCTGGGCAAGACCCAGTGGAAGTCACAAGTAGCACTAGAACATTACCACCAGACCCTAAAAACAATGATCAGGGTAGACTGCCAGGAGTGAACAAGATATTTTGTTCACTACCAGGGACTCACCCAATTGATTCTATTAGGTTAATTCTGAATCAATTTAACACAATCAAGAACAGAGTTTCTGAGACTAATCAAGGAAATATTTCTAGAATAGAAGAATGTGGGCTCTTGTGGGGCAGTTGTAGCCTTTCTGCCTCTAGACCAGAAGGCCTGGTTCAAGTCCTATCTGTTCCAAGTTAGACTATATGGTAGTGTTATGCTTTACCTTTCCAGAATTAACCAAGTGACTTATGAAAGCTATTATAAAAAATCAATTCGTCAAAATAATGCCAATCATTTTAACTCCCCCTTCCTCTCCCTGGGGGACATGTCCTTCTTGGGCCTCCTCCAATGCCGCAATGACACTAGCCACAAACCTGAGGAGTAACATCCCATATTCCACCTTGGCAGCGTACAGCCTGATAGCCTAAATATGGAATTGACCAGTTTTAAGATTCCCCCACCCCTGGCCTCATCCTATGTCCAAGCGTCTGTCTCATCCCTGCCTCCTTGGCCTGACACAACTGTCCAACTTCTCTCCCACCTATCCACCCCTCCCATCCCACTGATCAATCCCCACCACTTCCTACCTGCACTCACCTATCACCTCCTACCCACCTTCCCTAGCCCCATCCTTCCCCTGAACTTGCATCCCCCTCCCCATTTCTGAAGAAGGGTCCTGTCCTTAAAAGTCAACTTGCCTGCTCCTCTGATGCTGCCTGGCCTGCTGTGTACCTCCAGCTCCACATTGTATTGCTTTTGTCAGAACTTTAGAGGAATGTTGGGAATAAAGGATTGTATTTTAACAATGTGCTTTAAAAATCTTTCATGTGTGTTATATGTAAGTAGTTTGGTTTATTTTATTTTATCTTCAATTCTTTTGTGTAATAACCATGTGTTTTACTGTTTAAACCAAACAGCACTGCATGTTTGTATACCAGTGAAAGGCTAGTTTACTAAAACAAACAAAAAATGCAAACTATGATTGATCAAATATGATTTATCAATGCATGACATTATGCTGGAATTCACTTGATGCTGAAATAGAGCAACGGAACATGAAAAGAAAGAATGTTTTGCAGAAGAGCCAGCAGAATGATGAGGCCAGGGGACAGAATGTAAATATTGCAGTGGACAGTACATAAAAGAAAAAACATTTTCACCATGTGAGAAGCAGTGCTGTAACAGCAGGAAGTACATAAGTGCTTAGCTCAAACGAAGCAAAACAAGCCTGTAAAGCTTTCTACTGCAGAGATGTCAACTGATGATTCTGACAAATCACTTGACACTAACAAGTTGATGTTTTCATGTCTAAAGGTGACAAATGGTTTGTGATTGTTCGAATGATAACTACAGAAAGAAAGGGTCAAGTGAACATGAAGTGTCAGGTAGATGTCAGTACTTTGTGCAACTTCAGGTGATTGTCAGTCAAGTCACTTGAAATGTCAATCCTAAAATGAAGTCCTCAAAGGTAAAGTTGAGGCTATATGATGGAATGCTACTCATCGCAATAGGGCAAAGCATCTTAGATAATAAAATGTGAGCCCAGCATCTGCAGTTCCCATTATCACAGGGCAAAGCATCTTATTCATTTCACTTGTATCTACTTCAAAGAATCTGCAGAGATACCTTTGTTTCAGAGATACTATCTAGATTCGACATACAAACAAGGCAAACAGATATTTGACATACGTTCAAAACTGGCTATCAAAAAAGTGTGAACTCTTTCTGGCTCAATGTGAAGCAAGAGCTCAATATGCTTGGGTACTCATTGACCAAGTTGAGATTTTGAATTTGAAAGACTAGTGTTATTGTTCAAGTCAAGAAAATGATGCACCAGAATGTAAATCTCAAATTGCTGCAGGAATTACTAAAGAAAGGATGCATGAAAGTATCAAGATAACTTTTTTCTTAATTCTTGCATTGGATGTGGGCAAGGCTGCCATTTGTTGAACTGAGAGATTTGCTAGGCCATTTCAGAGGCAGACGGGGAGGCAACCACATTGCTATTAGTAACGCGAGCCAGACCAGGTAAAGGACAAATATCCCCCTCTGAAGGACATTAACAAAGCAGTTGAGTCTTGACATTACGACAGTCCAGACATTGTGATGAGTGATAGTCTCCCTCAAGCCACACATGAAGAATTCAGTTGCTTCAGCAAGGTTTGGGAAATTCAGCGCCATGATCATCCCTACAACTTACCCAACTAAATGGAAAGGCTGCAATGGCAGTAAAAATTGCCTAACAGATCATAAAGAAATTGAAAAAAGTTCCAGCTAGATGTATGCAAAGCAATTCTAGAGTGGAGAATTACTCCTACCAAAGGCATGAAGAGCAGTCTAGCCCAAAGACCGATGTCATGTTGCATCCAAGATAACAAAGTGTGGAGCTGGATGAACACAGCAGGCCAAGCAGCATCTCAGGAGCACAAAAGCTGACGTTTCGGGCCTAGGCCCTTCATCAGAGAGGGGGATGGGGAGAGGGTTCTGAAATAAATAGGGAGATAGGGGGAGGCGGACCGAAGATGGAGAGAAAAGAAGATAGTTGGAGAGGAGAGTATCGGTGGGGAGGTAGGGAGGGGATAGGTCAGTCCAGGGAAGACAGACAGGTCAAGGTGGTGGGATGAGGTTAGTAGGTAGGAAATGGAGGTGCGGCTTTGGGTGGGAGGAAGGGATGGGTGAGAGGAAGAACAGGTTAGGGAGGCAGAGGCAGACTGGGCTGGTTTTGGGATGCAGTGGGAGGAGAGGAGACTTTGAAGCTTGTGAAGTTCACATTGATACGATTGGGCTGCAGGGTTCCCAAGCGGAATATGAGTTGCTGTTCCTGCAACCTTCGGGTGGCATCCTTGTGGCACTGCAGGAGGCCCATGATGGACATGTCGTCACACAACCAGCCCAGCTCATCCCCTCCCCCCACTGCATCCCAAAACCAGCCCAGCTCATTCCCTCCCCCCATTGCATCCCAAAACCAGCCCAGCCTGTCTCTGCCTCCCTAACCTGTTCTTCCTCTCACCCATCCCTTCCTCCCACCTCAAGCCGCACCTCCATTTCCTACCTACTAACCTCATCCCGCCTCCTTGACCTGTCCGTCTTTCCTGGACTGATCTATGCCCTCCCCACCTCCTCACCTATACACTCCTCTCCACCTATTTTCTTTTCTCTCCATCTTCGGTCCGCCTCCACCTCTCTCCCTATTTATTCCAGAACCCCCTCCCCATCCCCCTCTCTGATGAAGGGTCTAGGCCCGAAACGTCAGCTTTTGTGCTCCTGAGATGCTGCTTGGCCTGCTGTGTTCATCCAGCTCCACACTTTATTGTCTTGGATTCTCCATCATCTGCAGTTCCCATTATCTCTGATCATGTTGCATCCAGTCTTCTTTTTCAATCATTAAACAAAATCGAAAGCCAGAAGCAGTAAGAGGAATGAGTGAGAAATTCAAAGTGAAATGACAGATAGCTAAATTTTAGATGCTTCCCATATGACCCGAAATGTTAACTTTGATTCTCTCCATAGGTGCTGCCGCACCTGCTGAGCTTTTGCAGCAATTTCTGTTTTTGTCTCAGATTTACAGCATCTGCAGTTCTTCCAGCTTTTAGTCAGCTAAATTTTTCTTTGCTAAGGCTGCCAGGTTATTGCCAGAGCTGAGCAGTGGGGAGGCGGGGGGGCACTGGGGGGCCCTGAATGCAAATTTTCATTGCTTTTAATGATAGTCAGTACACACCAGCTCAGGAAGTGTGTCCAAGCAGTTGTCACTTCACATCGAATGTGGTGAACGTGAATGGCTGGATGTCATCATCACAACTTACTTATCTACTTACAACTAGAGAATCTGCCAACTATAGAACAAGTGAAAGTTTACTTTGCCACCATGAATATCTGGTAATTTTTGTAACTTTTTTACGGCTAACGATATTGCTCGCAATTTAATATTTATTTTCTTATGAAAAGCAGAATATTTGCAGAATGAAGTTATACCCTGAGTGTACTGGTGGGTTTATCATAATCATGTAACTCTACTTCCGTTGTAGGTATCTTTGTACAAAATCTGTGGCACTACCTAGAAGTGCATCACTGGACTAAATGCAATTTTCAAATACTATATCCCATTAAATGCATAATTGAGTTGGAGTGTAAGTGTAGGGAAGTCTTACTGCAGATGTACAAGATGCTGGTGAGACCGCATCTAGAGTAATGTGAGCAGTTTCGGTCCACGTTTTTGGAGGCAGTGCAAAGATTTGATAGAATGGTCCTTCCTTTGGAGGAACTTGTGCTGCAAGCAAAGGCTAAATAATTTGCAACTCTACTCATTAGAGTTTAGAAGAATGACAGATGATTTCATTGAGACATTCAGGATTCATAATGGGATTGATAGAATAAATGGTAAAAGGATGTTTCCCTCATGGGAGGGTCTAAGATCTGTGGTCAGAATAAAAGGGCACCAATTTAAGACTGAGATGAGGTGGAATTTATTCGGTCAAAGGATTGTGGGGGCCAGAGTCTTTGCATATCTTTAAAGCTGAGATGGATCGATTCTTGATTAGTTGTGGATTCAAGGGCTATGCGGAAAAGGCAGGAAAGCGGATGTGAGAACTGTGAGATCAGCCATGATTCTGTTGAATGTTTGGAGCAGGATCAAGGGGCTGAACAGCCAACAACGGTTCCCATTTCTTATGGTTTTAGAATGTGAAGACAAGTTGGCTTTTCAAATCATGTCACCACATGAAAATCTAGTCCCAAAATACATAACATTGTAGAAACAGACCTATAATATGAACCAGAATCTGATCTATATGCGATTGATGATTCATTTCAATCGAAGATGGTCATTAAATGCTGTTGAAGACATTGGCAGATCAAAGTTAAGAGAGACAGTGTAGGTGAGAGTGTGAAGCTCCATGGCAGCACATGCATCTGTTTCCTGAGTAAAATTGCCGCTGGAATGGTTGTCGATTAGTTTGGGGTATTAGTTTCTCACCATTTAAAATGTCAATTTTATTCTTGGTTTGCATTTATTTTCTTTCAACCAAGATTTTATTTGGTCTACAGAGAAAATAAAATGGATGAATGGCAAATAAAGGGACCAAATGTGTATGAGATATTTCTCAAGTATCAAAAGCAAAGTTGCTGGAAAAGCTCAGCAGGTCTGGCAGCATCTGTGAAGAGGAAAAGAAAATTAACATTTCGGGTCGGGTGACCCTTCCTCAGAAATGTTAACTCTATTTTCTCCTTCACAGATGCTGCCAGACTTGCTGAGCTTTTCCAGCAACTTTGTTCTTATTCCTGATTTACCGCATCCACAGTTCTTTTGGTTTTTATTTCTCAAGTATCATTTAGTTTTGCTTCCATACAATATACGTACTCAAAGCATCCCTAACAGTGAGCACACTCTCGCTTTAATTTCAGCAGATGTACTCTGAAGTGACTGGAAACTCATCCAGAAACCGACACTATCAAGTTTTGCTTCCTTGCAGCAGTTTTGCCCATCGGAGAGGAAATGCCTGACAAGGATCCACCTGGTAGACGAATTAGTAAAGTTAGGTCACATGAGATTCAGCATGACCTTGCCATTTGGACACAAAATTGGCTTAATGGCAGGAGATAGAGAATGATGTTGGAGGGCTGTTTTTCGGACTGGGCACCTGCGACCAGCGGTGTTCCAAAAGGATCAGTGCTAGGTCCATTTTTTTGTCATTTACATAAATGATTTGGATGAGAATGTAGGAAACATGGTTTATAAGTTCACGGATGATGTCAAATTTGGTGGTATAGTGGATAGTGAAGAAGGTTATCTAAAATTATGAAGAGATCTTGATGAATTGGGTCAATAGACCAAGGAGTGGCATGTGGAGTTTAAATCGGGTAAATGAGAGCTACTGTATTTTGGTAATACGAATGAGGGCAGGACTTATGTAATTAATGGTAGGGCATTCAGTAGTGTTGTAGAATAGGGAGACCAGGGAGTTCGGGTACATAATTCTTGGTGGTTAAGAAGACATTTAGTATGCTTGTTGTCATTGCTCAGACTTTTGAGTATAGGAAGTAGGATGTCATTTGGAGGTTGTACATGACGTTGGCAAGGCCTCTTCTGGATTAGTGTGTGTAATTCTGGTGTTTGTGTTTTATGAAGGATATTATTAAGCTGGAGAGGGTTCAGAAAAGATTTACATGGATACCGTTGGGAGTGGAATGTCTGAGATATAAAATAGAGTGGAAAAACTGAGACTTCTTTCACTGTAGTGTGGGAGGTTGAGGTTTATTGAGGTTTATAAAATCAGAAGGAGCACAGATAAGGTGAATGACAAGGATCTCCACCCTAGGGTAGGGGAGTTCAAAACCAAGGAGCATATGTTTAAAGTGAGGGGAGGAAGATTTAAAAAGGACATGAGTATCAACTGCTTTTACAGAGAGAGTTGTTCACGTGTGGAATGAGCTGCCAGAGAGAATGGTGGATGCAGGTACAGTTATAACACTTAAAAGACATTTGGTTAAGTTCATGAATAGGAAAGGTCTGGAGGGATATGGGCCAAAATGGGACTAGTTTAGTTTGGGACTATTGTCCGCATGAACTGGTTGGACCAAAGGGTCAGTTCCCATGCTGTATGACTCAATGATTCTATAACTCAGCCAAAATATAACACAGAATCCTATATGGGTCTAACTGGCATAGGCAAAGTGAGTTTTGTGACAGAATCATGTGAAAGGTCTAGCAAGGCCCATCTCGGTATCAGAAGGAAATTGCTGCAACTTACATGCATTTTCCAAATGGCAAGGTAAGTCTCTCACTATCAGTGGTTTGCTATCTGTTAAGAGGGAGCTATAGTTTGTTAAACACTTTACTAATTTTTCCAACTCTTCAAACCGGCTCTGATATTTGCACTATATACAGATGTCATCTCAAGGAAAAGTACCATCAATACTGTTTGAGACAGATTCTCCAAATCAGCTGGGAGGACAGGTGTATTGGCCTCAATGTCCTTGAAACACCAGTGTCAAGATCGTGAACATTTGAAACCAATTCCTCTGTCCAAGCCACGCACTTCTGATGTCTGAGTTTTGACTACCAAAGCAAATCATCTTCACCTAGCTCAAGGAAGGCATTCAAATGAGAGGAGGACAAAAGAAGCATTTGAAAGACTCCCTGAAGGTTTCTCTCAAGAAATGACCCTCATTCAGAAGAAACTGACTTGAAGGAATCTCCTTTATGAAGGGTAACAATTCTTCAAGAATGCCAGTCAGCAAGAGGAAGTAAGGAAAATGAACCAGAGAAAGGAATGACAATGATCTCAGGACCAAAAAACAATTCCATCCTCTGGATATACCCAGCCAGTGTGTGGTTGGAGATGTGGCTCTAGGATCAGGCAGGTCAGCCATACAGAGCCCAGGGAACCCATAACCAGTGACACAGAATTTCCGAGGTGGACAGTCACACTCATTAGTGAGAGATTGCTGATGATAATTAATGTCACAACATATCTCATGAGTATTCAGCTTCCTACCTCACCAAATGTGTCAAACAAGCTTAAAGGTGAAAATTCTTGATGTAGAAGTCAGAATGGGTACCTGGCCATTTCAGCTTGCTGCTTGCTTCAGTGGAAACCCATGGTGAACACAGTGCACCAACAAATCAGGGTACATTCCACGTCCACAGACATCAGCATCTCATACGTACCAGCCTCTAAGCGCCCTCATGGCTCATCTTTGATCCACTTAGATGATGTTTCTGCAATGCAGTGCTGCACTTCAGGCTGCATGGGCAACTAAGACTGGGCCACACTGTATCTTGGCCTGTTCATTTGCTATCTTGGTACTCATTAACACGAAGTCTACCTGGATTTTTTTTAATTCATGGGATTAGGGTGTCACTGGCTAGGTCAGCATTTCTTTTCCATCCTTACTTGCCCAGAGACAATTAAGAGTCAACCATATTGCTGTGGATCTGGAGTCAAATGTAGGCCAGACCAGGTAAGGATGGCAGTTTCTTTCCCAAAAGGACATTAGTGAACCAAATGGGTTTTTCTGACAATTGACCATGGGTCATAGTCATGGTCATCATTAGACTTTTAATTCCAGATTTTTATTGAATTCAAATTCTACCACCTGCCATGCCGTGATTTGTACCTGGATCCCCAGAACATTACATGGGGCCCCGGATTAACATTCCAGTGATAATACCACTAGGTCGTCACCTCCCTGGATGCTCATAGTGCATCTTCCCACCTTGCCATGTCTTTTGGCCCTCTTCTTTCCTACAGCCATACCAGACTCACATTGCTGCTATATTGTTGTGCTGTTCAGTGCAGCCACAATGTCAAGAAGCTTGTCATGGTTGGCAGCTGACCTCAGTCAAGTGAAAGGCAATACCTTTCACTCATGGTGTCTTGGTTCAGTGTGTTAAGGGCAGCCTGCAATACCAGTCCAGGGGCTTGGACAATGTCAAACAGCCTCTAAGAGTGGCTAATGTCAAGATATTGTCCCCATAAAGGGTGAGGAACTGAATGTCAGGCCGTCCACCACCCATCCCACTCTTTCTACCCTACTGTGGTCTGCTTTTTTCCTGGAATGAGAAAAAGGCAGGTCTTAAGGTAGGTGAAAGTGAGTGGCACTTCTTTTATTTCTTATTGATGGGCTAGTGTCCCTAGCCAGTGAGTAGGCAGCACAGCGGGCATGCAGGATTAGTGGTGTTGAGCATTGGGGACGTTGACAGCAGGTGAGATGAGATGTTGCAGGCAACAGTGACAGTGGTAGAGCATGAGTGGGAGATGAGTATCATAGTAGAGAAAGAGTGAGATTGAGGTAATGCCAAATGTGAAGGAAGCTATTTAAATGCAATTTTTTCTGCTAATCTTGTTAGTATCAAGCAACAATGATAATTGGAATCACTAAAGGGCCTCATATGTTGATTAATTTAATAAGTAAAAGCTATTTTTTAAATTTATGCATGGAAATGGCTTAGCTGCAAGGAGGTCACTAACAAGAAAAAAATTGCTGGAGAGATTCAAAATGTTCTGAAGGAGGCACATTTGAAATGTTAACTCCGTTTTACTTTCCACACACGCTGCCAGACCTGCAGAGTTTCTCCAGCAATTTCTGTTTCAGTTCGTATCAGATCTCCAGCATCTGCAGATTGTTTGTTTTGTTTTTCTTATGCTTTGTCAACACTATTGAAATTGACATGAGGGAAGTAATCGGGGTCAAATGCACAGTAAAACTCAAGTGCAGCAATTTTAATTGTTTCTCTGTATCTCTGTACCTCAAACTCTCTGAATCTAACTTTCCTCTTTCTCTCTCTCAAAGAACAACTCTACCACTTTACTCTCTGCACAAAGCCATAAAATGAATATACAGATAAATATTTTCTGGATTGGATGAAATTTAGTTAAAATTACAAATCCACTCCTGAACTCGTGCTTAACTGAAACCAGATTTAGCTCAGCTAAACGGGATTTATTTTTCAGGTGCTAACAGGCCTGTTCAGTTCCCAGAACAGTGGGAGGAGGTACAGGCTCATCTGTGCCTGCTAGTGTGTTATCTGCCATTCAGGATAAAGCACATACATTGACAGTAGGATTACCCATTGGTCATATTTATACGCCAGAAATTCAGAAAGCCAGTTCTGTGCGTCTTTTCATTTCAAATATCCTTGCACTGCTGTCACTATTCACTAAACTCATACAACACAAAACAACTTTAACGATGACAAAACCCTGAGCCGACCTGAATATAGAGTCAGGAGGAGCAAGAGAAGGAAAATGTTCTAATCTCTCCCAAATCACCAACTACCCAATCCCAGCCTGAGCCCAATCTCCCAATCCCAACCTGCGGTCCAATCTCCCAGCCCCAGCTGAAAGCTCAATCTCCCAATCCCAGCCTAAGGCCCAATCTCCCAATCCCAACCTAAGGCCCAATCTCCCAATCCCAGCCTAAGGCCCAATCTCCCAATCCCAGCCTAAGGCCCAATCTCCCAAACCCAGCCTGAGGCCCAATCTCCCAAACCCAGTCTGAAGCCCAATCACCGATTCATGGCCTGAGGCCTGATCACCAAATTTTAACCTCAGGCCAGATCAACCAATTGCAGCCTGAGGCATAGTCTTCAAAACTCAGGCTTAGGTCTGATGGTCCAATATTAGAAAAACCAGATCAACCACTTTTCTTCACTTTCTTGAGCTTTGCTGTCATAGCAATAACAGTACAATCTTCAAAATGTATTTGTTTGTTGCTCACCAGTTCCATGTAAGCAAGCCCTAAAATCATGGCACTTTAAGCATCACGATTCCAGAAAACAGGGATTGTATATCATGCTCTCTGTAATCCCAAGAAAGGCTATTGAAAAAGTTTTTGGTCTATGCATTGGATTTTTGTTTCATTCAACTTACATGCTCTCAATAGCATCTAGGTTACTCTCAATTCTCACTTAGAGTTAAAACATAGCATTTTCTTATCATAACTAAACAAAATTCAGAATTCCCAAGGGAAAAAACAATTAATCCATTCCTCATATTTTCTAATGTTCTCCTTATGTAAATTGTTGCCTCGATTTCTGGCTCTGTAACAATATTGGCACTACTGAGCTCAGTGGGGAATGAATGTACTGTTCTATGATTTCATTTAACACTTACAAGTAGACATGAGGAAGTGAAATGTTGGATCACAATAACTATTTTAATATTTTATGGTTGTCCTTCCTTACGAGGATTATCTCTTTTATAAAGATGGTGCTAGATTATTGGCAGAATCCCTCAATCACAATGTTATATTCCCTCCGTAATGGTCGAACTATAGTTTCAAAGCAAAAGCAAAATAATGAAATCTGAATTAAAAGCCAAAATTACTGCACACAATCAGGACAAGATTATCTCCTCCTGGGAAGTGGTGAGGAAGGTGATGATAAAGGCAAATAATTGGCAAGTTGAACCCGGAGAGGCACGCAACCCTTTCTTGCCATTTCAGTAATGAGGTGTAGGGTGAGAAAGCTACCTTCAATACCCTGCTAATTAAGGCTGTTATGTTGTTAGTATACATTGACATATGGGCCTCAGCACAACTAATTCCTGCCTGGCAGAAAAATAGGCTAGTTTCCTGATTGGGGAACCACGGTGACCTGCTTGCTGGTTTGAAGGAGGGTCCTCCACTTTTCTCAGTCAAGGGCCGATTGAGGTTAGTGCTTGGGGAAAAAATGTGACTTGTGCCCTGTAGGTGATGGACAGGCTCTGGGGAATCGAGAGGTGAGTTACGCGTCACAGTATTCCTAGGCTCTTGTTGCCACTGCCTTTATATGGTGGGTCCAGTTGAGTTTCTAGTCAACAGTAAGCCCCAGGACATCAATAGAAATGGACTCAGTGATGGTAACACCATTGAATGCCAAGTGTGGTGGTTAGATTGTCCTTTACTGGAGATGATCATTGCCTGACATTTATGTGGTGCAAATGTTACTGGCCACGCATTAGTCCAAGCCAGGGTATTGTCTAGACCTTGTCGTATTTGACAATAGACTGAGATGTCATGAATGATGCTGAACATTGCACAATCATCAGTGAATGTCCCCCCTTCTCTTATGGAGATGCCCTGGAGCTGAGATGATTAACCTCCAATAAACATTTCTGTCTTACAATGTGCCAGGTATGATTCCAACCAGTGGAGAATTTTTCCCTTGATTCCCACTGATTTTAGTTTTGCTCGTGGCATGGCACACTCCATCCGATGTGGCCACCATGTCAAAGGCTGTTACTCTCATCTCACCTCAGGAATTCATCTGGCAAGCTCTCTTGCTGTTGGGGCTAGAGAGTCAGTCACCTCTGAAGATGCCCTACCTATCTACAGAGCACTCGATCTCGTCTTATGCATACACACAGAGGTCCTCTAGAGGGAACTAGGGAGGGTGACATGAAGCCTAAAAACAAAGAACAGGAAAGCTGACAAAGTGGAGGTCCTGCTGAACTTAATAGCAGGAGCTCATTAACATTTCGTAGATCCATATTCCGCACCAGCCAGTCAAATGGATAGCTAATTGATGGGAAGGAGGGTCTGCCACGGGTAAAATGTAGAAGCTGGGAGGCTTGTTGATAGTTGCTGGCAATTTGAAAATGACCAAAAAAATGAAGACCCCTTGAAGGACCCGAGGAAGAACTCGTTAACAAGGAGAGCAGAATCAGACTTTGGCCTTGTGGTCCAGTAGTTTCCGGCTCTGTTTCGCAACAATATCTCTTGTAATCTTGGAAAACCCGGTGAATTTTAAATCATACGCACAATTATATTGCAATTCAAAAATGCTAATGAGGTGCCCCTCCCATCCACTCAATTCTGTTGCATAAATTGCACCGATCCCAGAAAGGTACAACCACTTTAGATAACAAGATTATATTGTGACATGTCACATTCTATTACATTCTTCTTCTTACTGACTATTCATTCAGTCATTTAGCCATTAAGTCAGCCTGACAGTCAACTATGTATTTAACGTAATAACAGCATGTGTAAGCATATCAGACACTTATATGTAAGCTCAAGATGTTTTGTTCGTGTACATAATTACTAGTTAATAAGCTTCCAGATGTCTGACTCAATACAAACTCAAATCTCTGTGGTATATGTTGGATGGGCTAGCAGACAGAAAATCACAAGCACACTAAACTTATCCATAAAACAAAGTGTTAAGTCCATGCGCAATACGTTGCTGTTGCAATCCTCACTACCAGCAGACCCATATCCATCCAGTTTGGATGAAGAGGTGTGGTTAATATCAAGACCAACCTCTTACAACAAGCTTTGTTGTTTCACTGATAATTCACAATCCTCTCCAAACCCCAAAGTAAGACAAACATGCGGATGCTTAACCTCATTTGTGACCTCTCAAAAGCACAGACCTGCTTGAGTTGTGAGAAAGGAGAGGATTCTGGACTTCAAACATAAATCTATTAATAGAAGGGTTTTGAAGTTGTCCCTGGCACATCAGATATCTCGCTTCGGTATGTGAACAGAGTTTAAAAGAGAGAGAAGCTGTCTTTCTGTGCTGAGTAATTTGTGATTTGGAATTGGGAATACCTTCTATTCTGCAAACTTCCTTCATAAATGATAATGAAACTGATTGGGAATGTAACTAACTATGAATTGTCTTCTGGAATTGCCTAACAAACCATTGGGTTATAGTGACCACTAGGGAAAAGTCAAATAAGATTAAACAAGGATGAACCACCTAGGATTGACCTTGTCATCACATATGACAGAGGCACAGCCAAGTTGACCTGGAACAGTCCTCCTTACTAACATCTAAGAACTGTGTCCCACACACCCAATCAAACAAAAGCCTGACATTGTCATATTCACAGAAGCAATTCTTATGCTCAATGTTCCAGAATCCTCCACTGCCATGCCTTGATATGCACTGTCCCATCAACAGAGCAGATCTAAAACCACACAGCCAAAACATGTCAGAGCAGAAATAGGCCATTCAGCCCATTGAATTTATTCTGCATTTGATGAGATCACAGCTGATTTGGTAATCCTCAATCCACTTACCCACATTTTTTGATAAGCTTTGATTTCTTACTGATTAAAAATCTATCTATCTCAGCCTTAAATATACCTAATGACCCAACCTCAACAGTCCTCTGCAGTACAAATATCAACAAACTGACTACCATTTTAGAGATGAAATTCCTCCACACCTCTATTTTATCTGGGCAACCCCTCACTCTGAAATAATGTCCCTCCCATTAGGAGCAACAGCCTTTCCACGCCTCGTCCCTAGGAATCTTGTACATACATCAGGCCACCTCACATTGTTCTAAACTCCAATTAGTATAGGGCCAATCTATTCAACTTCTCCTCATAAGATAGTCTTCCCATACCTGGTCTCAGCCTAGCAAACTGCCTCCAATGCCAGTATGCCTTTCTTTAAAGGTAAGGGGCCCAAAATTGTTCACAGTATTCCAGCCATGGTCTGACTAGTGTCTTGTATAATTTTAGTAAGACACCTCTATTGTTATACTCCATTCCCTTTACTTTCCCATTCCTACACTTGTGATTCATGGATGACAATGTCCAAATCCCTCTGTTCTGCAGTTTTTTTTCTATTTAAATAATATTCAGCTCCCCTATGTGTCCTGTCAAAGTACAGAACGTCAAATTTCCCCACATGATGTTCTATTTGCCAAGTTTTTGCCCATCTACTTAACCCATCTATATCTATCTGCAGGCTCTTTGTATCATCCTCACCACACCCCTTCTATCTATGTCTTGTCTCATCCGTGAACATGGCTACAGCACACTTACTTTACTCATTCAAATCATTAATACACATCAAAAAAAATTGCGACTCAGCACTTATCCATGTAGCATTCCACTAGATACAGGTTACCATCTTGAAATTGCCCTTCCCCCAATTGACTTATCCCAATTCTCTGTCTTCTATTAGTTAGCCAATCCACATTCCATTGCTAATACATTACCTGCAACACCATGGGCTCTTATTTTATATTAAGTAGCCTGTGTGGTAACTTCTCAAACACCTCTTGCAAATCCAAACATATTATATCCATTGGTTTCACACTATCTATTCTGCTTGTTACCTCCTCAAAGAATTCTAGTCAATTTGTCAGAAATGATTTCTCTTTCATGAAGCCATGTTGACTCTGCTTGATCATATTAGGTATTTCTAAATTCTCTGCTTTTGCATCCTTTAGAATAGTCTCTAATAAATTCTTACTAACATCAGATATTATGCTAACGGCCTATAGTTACCTGCGTTTTGTTCTTGTGCCCTTTCCTTCCTAAATGAAGGTTTTATATTGACAGTTTTCCAATCCTTTGAGTCTTACATAGAATCTAAGGATTCCTGGAAGTTTACTGCCAGTATGTACATTTTTACCATAACTACTTCCTTTTGTATTCCAGGATATATTCCAGCAGGTCCCTCCCAGAGGTAATGTGACAGTAATACAGTTATACAGCCAGTGGATAGTGTTTGTGAGAGTCCTCAGCAGTGAATCTGATCCCCATTAAATTTCATGGCCTTAACATGGGCCATGATGTTTTAAAAATAATTAGACCATTTGACTTGGTCAAGATTAGATACTCTACTCAAGAATGGGTAGAACCAAGGGACATAAATTATAAAATCTTAGATTCAGGTAAAATATGGGAAACAATCTTTTGTGAATAATCATCAGTTTCTGGAACAAGTTGTATCTACCAATAATCACCTGAGATCCTCCTTCAGATGATGAATCTGTATTGTTCAGAATTTTGCAATTCTTCATTATTATATAATGTGACATAAACACTGCATCGAACAAAGAATGCGCCTTGATATAAGATATAAGAACAAGAAGCCCAAATATAATAAGCAGAAATATTTTATACCGTCAGCAAGAGTCTCCAGAAACTGGAAGCCTTCTAACTATTCTTCTAACTGCCACAACACCAATGGTCTCCTGTCTCAGCTTTTAGATCTGTTACTGTACCTGATCACACAAATAAAGATAGCTTTGGGCATTCATTGATGGTGCTCCAACTAGCCTGACACCGAGGCTATAGCCTGTGTTTTCAGGTAATAACTAAGTTTGGAGCTTCAACCCACATCAGACAAGGTGCAATGACTTCATCGCCATTGTGTTACTTAAATTCCCAACCAGGCTGTTGACAGCAATAACTGCTGGATGTTCGAAAAGTTACAGACTTACTTCTAGAAAAGAACAAAATAAAATCTGAAGGAATGCAGGCAGCAGTCTCATCATTTCTCTCATTGCAAAACTTCAGACAATCCCATTCAGAATTATTGTTGGGTATAAAATATTTAATTCCAGGAGGATTGTACGCTCAGAGGAAATATTCTCTCTGAATACCACATTTGGTTTTCTATTCCCTTGGCCTGAGCTGGGCTTTAAATACACAAAGAATTAGGTTGTCACACATTTAATTAATCTGTATAAAGCACATTTGCGAAGATAGTTAATATCAGTTTGCTCTAACCTTGTGAGAAAAATTTAACTCTCTTAAGCTTAATTTGAATCAAAATAATTAGGATCAACACCTTCCCCTGTGAATCTTAAATCGGTTTCTGATGGTCCCAATATGGGTAACTAATATTTACTGAACTCGGTGAGAACAATCTCCATTTGGCTGAAGTTATTACATTCACTGGAGAAGGAAGTAGATGCAGTACTTCCTAATGTCAAATGGGTACAATTCTTCCTCCATAGAACATTTAATGATATCCATGAGACTTAGTCTTAGACCATAAGACCATGACATACAAGGACAGAATTAGACCATTCGGTCCATCAAGCCTTCTCCACCACTTGATCATGGCTGATATGTTTCTCAATCCAATTCTCCTGCCTTCTCCCCGGAACCTTTGATCTCCTCACTGATCGAGAACTTGAAGACTTACTCAGCTGGTTACAGCTATGAGAACATGCCCAGGAAGCTCAGAGTTTATTTATAAGTTTTAGTTTTTATTTTCCAGTACTTTTCTCAACCATTATTTTTGAGATAAGAAGTGAAGGTCCAGAATCAGGTGTGAGGGCGAAAGACAAGAATATTGGGGCTTGGTCTAAAACTATTGAGAAGAGAACGTCAAGAAGTGAGAGACGAAATACCCAAGGACCAATCCTAATAACATATATCACAACCACTGGGGGCACATACAACATGGTCAGTCGATTGAAATAATAAGCTCATTTGGCCTCTTTTAAAAGTTATAATGATACAAGTTGAGGTAAACCAACAGGCAAGGGGTTTTATGGTGCAGTGGTAGCATCACTACCTCTAGAGCAGGAGGCCTGGGTTCAAGTCCCACCTGCCCCAGGCATGTAGAATAATATTTGCAAACAGATTGATTATAAAATATCCATACCAACAGCTGAGTTTCTTTTGCTTGAACAGAGGATGATAAATCTCTGGAGTTCTCTACCTCAAATAGTTTCGGAAACTCAGTCTTTTAAGATATTTAAATAAAATTTTAAATACATTTTATTGCCTATGGCATAAAGATGTATGGGAATAGTGTAGAAAAAAGGCATTGAAGTGTTTGATGAGCCATGATCATGTTAAATTACATTTAGAATTACATTTTTTATTCGCAATTCTACAATTTAAATAACTGTAAACCTTCCTCACTCATTACTTCTAAAAATGTTAGAACAATGTGTGACTTTAACAGGCAACTTTTAAAAGGCCAGATGTCTTCCAAACTTCCTCAAGTTTAAAAGTCTTGAAGAAATGGTTAATGTATCCAGGGCCATGGGCAGCACAGCTGTGTGAAAATCCTCCGGCTTTCTGTATTGATCATTTCAATAAAGGTGAACATTGAGATAGTGCTGCAACAGTTCATGCTTCTGGTGAAAGGACAAAGCTACGGTTTTAAGTACTAAGTTTTAACAGCTAAACAGCAGAATGCAGCTTGCTGATCTATTGAAAAGAAACCACGTAAGGCCCTCTCAACTATTCAATTCCATATGAACAGTCAACATGGCTTCTAAAAACATTAGTCACACCCACAAATCTGACTTACTTTTGTCACGTGGAGCTTCTAAACACTTTCATATATAGCTAAATCCAACTGTGAAAATTTAAAACCATCAAGTTCCAATTAAAAAGCAATTTTCAAATTTAGGAAGCTTTTGTATTCATACTTACAAAGGACACAAAGCACTGTGCAGGGGAAATTGGAATGTCAGATATCCTTCTGATGGTGAGAAATAGAGGTTTTCAATAATTTAGAATGCAATTGAATTTGATGATAGTGTAACATTTCACATCTAGTTTGACATTTCATAAATAGTTCAGGAAAGATAAAAAACAATATCTAAAAATTGTCCGTTTGAAGTCTGAGGAGTTCACACAAATTGCACACTCAATTTGTCTTTTTTAAAAAAATATGAAGCTTAGATAAATATAAATACAACTCAAACTCAGCATCATTATTGTCATACAAACGTGCGCTGTATCCAGGTATTGACACTTAATGGCTGTTCTGTTTCTGCTTACAATTAACTTCAAGAGTTCACCTACTTGGATGGTAAGCTGTGATATCACTCTGCTGGATGGAGTTAAAACTGACTGCAATAATGTGGTGTAAAAGGTTAATATAAATCAGCCATTCTTGGAGCTGTTGGTCAAACCAGAATACTGAGAGACCACTCGGGAAGAAGGGACTGAGATGGGGACTGTTAGAGAAACAGCATTCTGTTCTAGATGACTGTAATGTATATAGCTTTAATAAAGACTTGGGAACACCTTACTATGGCTGTGCCCCAACTGTTAGGATAGAACAGCAGATACGGGATATCCAAGCAATTCTGCACTATAGGGACAGGAACAGACTGAGCCTGAAAGTATGGTCAGTTCAGGCTATGGAGTAGACTTCCACTCCATGACCAACCCTATGCCAAAGTAGGTAGCTGTGCTGCAGGTATAAAATATTGTTTTACGATTTTCTATGAATGAAGTGTGTGTAAGTAATAGGTATATCACATTGGCAGAAGTCAAGGATTTGCATACATTTGTTGTGGTACTGCTATTAGTCATTAAAGCTCACCAGGTAGCTAATGAGCTTTCTACAAAAATCACTGGATATACATCATGGAATTAATAATCTGTTCGGTGCTTAATATCATGGACCTGCAACACAAATAAGATGCCAAATTCACCTCAGTGCTAGCAAAGATGTGAAGGGAGTCTGTACAGTGAGCAGCATCTAAACAGCCACTTGGAGGCAGTGGTAACTGTGGCAAATACTTTGTGGGTCAGCACCTGATGTATTCTGGCCGATGAGCAATGCCGGGTGAGACTGGCATCAGCTACCCGGCTGGCAGCATTTAGGTGTCCACTTTAAGGGAAAGTGGTGACACCATTAGGATCATAATGGCAGGGTATAGGATCTCTGCTGAAAGCAAAGCCTTGCAGTAAAGTGCTAGCATCAGGCCAGTGTGCCAGCAGTATGTACTCCAATTCACCAAGAACCATATGTATCACAGTGTTATAGGCTGTTCCTTAGAGTGGCTCCTTTTCCATAATTCAGCCTGGAAGTTATGGCTGCAGGTTAATTAAAGCTTTTCTTCAGAGCTCTTCACGGGGTATCTCTGGCTGGAGTTTGTCTGGTTGTCTCCTACCAATACATTCATTTGCCTTTCGTCCAAATCCTGAAGAACCTACAAAGTATTTCAGCCAATTCTGGTCTGTGATTTTGAAATTTACAGTTCAACTTTTCTTTTTAAATTCATTTCCTTGAGTAATGATTTCAGAAAAACTTACACATATTGTCAACAGATAAAATAATATGGATTTGGGCAGCTTGAATCAAAGGAGAGCTTTGAACAGTGCATGGAGGGAGCCAATCTGTTGTTACATCTGACTAATCATTATGGGACTCAATGACCTCTGCACCTTCCCATCTCAGATGATAAACGTACAGGCTTGAATATGAGACTGTTCACATTCCTGATTGCTGCCCACAGCAACTTAATAAGAGAATCAGTGTTAATTGCTGTACGGAACCCACAACTATTTCAAGAGGAAGTCCCATCTTAGAGAGTTGTTGGCCAATTGGATAACCAGCAGCATGGCCATTTCAGTAATCCCAGCTAGGTGCTCCTGCAGCCCATGGCGTGCGGTGTTTGATGAAGGCAGCTGATTGTCACCTTCTCCAGTGCAGCTGAAGGAGGGCACGCCATACTGGCCAACCAGTGAGGTCCACACACCATGAATGAATAAAAAGGAAGTATCAAACAATTTATTGATTAACCGATTTATTGTCACATATACCAGAGTACAGTGAAAAGCTTTGTTTACAAGCAATACAGGCAGATCATAGTAAGCAAGGATGTACAGATCAGAGGTTGTAAACAGACTTAGACAGAGGCATACAGGTTTCCTTGCTTTCTCCTAGCAAATGCAGTGTGCAATGTTAGCAAGATCAGCATTACTTGAGGTTAAAGAGTACATTCAGCAGTCTGATAATGGCTGGAAAGCTGTTCCTGAACCAGCTGGTGCATGTGTCCAGGCTGCTGTATCTTCTACCTGACAGAAGAGGTTGCAGAAGATCATTACTTGGTTGCGATGGATCATTGATGATTTTGGCAGTGAGCCGTGCAAATGGAGTCCATGGGTGGAAGGTTGGCATCTGGTCTGGACTGTGCAGACCACCTTCTGTAGCTACTTACAGTCCTGGGCAGAGCAGTTGCCACACCAGGCCATTATGCACCCAGACAATATGCTTTCAATGGTGCATCTATAGAAAATGGTGAAAGACCTTGTGGACATGCCAAATTTCCTGAGCCGCCTGAGGAAGAGGAGCCCTTGTTGCGTCTTCTTGACTATGTGGGAAGTCCAGGGCAGGTTGTCAGTTATCTTCTCCCCTAGGAACTGAACGCTCTTCACCCTCTCAACTTCAGTTGTGTTGATCTAGATGGGGACAAGTTCATTTTTTTTTTCTAAAGTGAATGATCAGTTCTTTAGTTTGGCCAACATTAAAGGGAGAGAGGTTGTTTGTATTCTTATCGTTCTCACATCATCAAGGCCTCTATTTCCCTCCTGTATTTTGATTCATCATTGTTAGATATCCGTTCGAATACAGTGGTGTCGTCAGTGAACTTGTAGATGGCGTTCATTCAGAATTTAGCAACACAGTTGTGTGTGTACAGTATGGGGCTTGGTACACATCCTTGGGCGCCTCCAGTGTTGAGCAGCATTGTGGAGGAGGTGCAGATTCCTGTCTTCGCTGATTGTGGTCTATGGATCAGGAAGCTGAGAATTCAGTTGCAGAGGTTCATGCCGAGACCCAGGTCACAGAGTTTTGAGCTCAGTCTGGATGAGATAATGGTATTGAAGGCAGAGCTGTAGTCAATGAGCAGGAATCTGACGTCGGTGTCCTTGTTGTCTACATGAGCCAGGGATGCGTGCAGGGCTAGGGATATGGCAACTGCTGTGGATCTGTTATGTCAGTAGGCAGATCATAGGGAATTGATGCAAGCCGGGAGACTGCAATTGATGTGGATAATCAACTCCAAAGCACTTCATGATTATTGAGGTCAGAGCCACTGGGCGGTAGTCATTAAAGCACATTGCTTGTGCTTTCTTAGGTGCCACCTCGCAGGGCTACTGGCAAAACTGATTGGGCGAGCTGACCTTTGTAGGAAGTGAGGAAGTTGCACAGTTCTTATCAAATTTCTCAGGGACCAGTCAATTGTGATGCAGTCGAGAACAATGGTGCCAATTATGTCATCTCTGAGCCTGGGTGACATCACCCTCTTCATCATTAGCCAAGGATCCCATGTTAATTGCGCCCGCCTGACATTTGAGCAGGCCTGGCTGCCTGGACCACTCCACAACAGGCTGCATTTATATCCACTTGATGTTTCTCCCTGTACTAGGAAAGTAAAATGGATTGTTAGACCATGGTTATTTATAAAATTACCATGAACACATTAGCTAAAATCTGCATAAATTCTATATTGAATAAAATAAAAACATCAAATTCCAAAGTTTTAAACATTGGGATAACAGGTAAATCAGCAAAAATTAAGAAATTCTGTTGTCATTGAAATATGTTTCCCAAAACATTGAAAATGATGCTTGAGGCCTAATTTGTTTCCTCAATGCTACATATACTCCAATTTATGTTGAAATCATTTATCTTATTTTTCGCTGAGGAGCACCTAAGAATGTCAGAGGAATCTTTGAAATGTTCAGAATATTGTAAGCACAGGTGTGATAATCTTGCATTTACCCTTCCAGCTTGCTACTGCTTGAATCTGCCTGCAGCCCAAGAGTTCAATTGCTCCACTCTTCTATTGTGGACATTTTAAATGCCAGTGGCTTAGTAACAGATTGAAAGTTTTACAACACTTTTGTACTAAATTGAACATTACAACAATTTAAAACTCTCCAATTGGAAGCATTAGTTCGTCCTCTATGAGAATTACAAGTTACCTTTTTATAAGTGTTGAATTCTTCACTTTGGTCATACAACGGACATCTCTCAAATCTTCAATCCAAAGTTGTCTGCAATTGTCTTTTGCAACAATCACATATAAATGAAGAGGCATTTCCTGTGCATTTTACTGTGCAATATGGTAGAAATGTGAGAATTAAAATTTCAAGGTCTGATAGTAAAGAATTAAGGTTATTGGAAGTCATCAGGCATGAAGTTGTTGATATTAATTCTTAAATGAATAAAACTGTCAGTGCAAAAATTGCACAGTTTTCTGTTTTAAAACTTTATTTTTTTTAAAATTTGTGTAAATTTATTCACTTGTAGTCTACGCCGTTATTATTTTCCTTCTGGACATGCTTTTTGTTGACAAAACGCAATTTGTGCACTTTCATTAGTAAAAGTTTGAAAGTTTTATTTCCTGTGTAATCCCTTACAGCAGGTTTTCAATCAGCCTCAAATGTAAAAGTCACTGCAACTAATGTCCAAATCAAATGCCATTCACTCATCCACGTTTTTCACAATAAACACAGAATATTTTTGGTTAATACTAATACTTTATTAACAAATTATTTTCTATTTCAGCAAACCTTTTTACATCACGTTTAAAGATTTTGACCTGAGCTATCAGTTTCATTTGCAGTAGTGATTTTTGTGATCACTGAAGATACATACAAGGTTGGGAAAGCTTTTATTGACATTACTGTACATGGAAACATCATTTTCTTTGTCACAATTTACATTTGGCTAAACTACTCAACAGTCTGCAATAAAGCTGCAGGCTTTAACAGCTAGAATGTACAAAATGACTCCCTAGCTTTGTTGTGCTGTGAACATTTACGTTTAAGTCTGTCGAGGTTGGAATGAAACAAAATGCAGAGAAGCTAAAACAAAAAAAAGTAAAGTTAATCTCCTAAAGACTTTCCTTTGAAGCATATGACATTGCATGACTGTACTGTAAACTTTATGTCCAAATAGCGAGAAATAAAGAAAGGGCAAAGTTTAATTCATATAAATCATACAGATGAATTGAGAGAAAACATTAAAACTTCATTCTGAAGCCATGATGAAATGGCTTCATCATTCATCTGGAATCCATTTAAACTTGTTTAAAATACAGTTGAAGAGAAAGAATGCAAAAACTTAAAGCTGAACAACCAGTATAGGTATTAAAATCTTTCTTGTACTTTTGTTTTACTCAGTGCAACAATTCAGGTGAATGGAAATATCAGGCTGCATTTAATGCCACACACTGTGCTGAGACCCATAGGATAGGCAGAGGTACTCCAGTCTCCATACGGTAGGAGAAACATCTCTGATGAACTTGGAGGGCGGACAGGGCAAATGCAAGATTCCCTCAGCTGCCGGTGATCGAATGTCATTAATAAGCCAATTAACACCCATTATGGGGGAGCTCACTGCATTATAGTGATGCATTGCTGATTTATTGGGATGCATGAGTTTCCTTTCATTTGAGGGTCACTCAGCAAACACTATTGGGTGTGCTGGTGGTCTCCCAAGGAGGTTCATCCTTTCTCTGGGGAGCATGGTGGCTCAGTGGTCAGCTCTGCTGCCTCACAGCGCCAGGGATCCAAGTTTGATTCCACCCTTGGGTGCTTGGCTGCTTTGCATATTCTCCCTGTGACTTCGTGAGTTTCCTTCAAGTGTTCCAGTTCCCTCCCACAGTCCAAAGATATGCAAGTTATATGGATTATCATGCTAAATGACCCCGTAGTGACCAGGTTATGTGGGTTAGGCATGGTAAATGTGGGGTTAGTGGGAGTGTGTGGAGGGCTGGGTGTGGGTCAGATGCTCTCTGGATGGTTGATACAGGCTCACTGGACCAAATGATCTCTTTCTGCACTGTAGGGATTCCATGATTATTCTGTACCTGTTTGGTGGACTATGCCAGCCCCATGTCTCAGGAGCTCCATCCCATGACATTTCTCTCACTCTCACTAACCTTTGGTTTAAGGTTTACCGACTCTCCTGAATCTCCGATGGATGCAGTGGCACTAGTTAGCACTCATCTCCACCTGCACCAGCAGGAATGAATAATTGCCAGCATTTGATTTGGTGGGCAGGACCTCCAACGTTAGGGACTTTCATTTCAGGGGAATGCCAAACAGCAGCCCATTAAGTGCCTGAAGAGGAGTTAATTTCATTGGGCCTGACTCAAAGAACTGATAAGTTTCCCTTTCTACCCTACCCACCCTCAACTCAAGCCAGTGGGCAAAACCCCAGTCGGTTCCACAAAATCCAATTAATTCAGACTAACTCAAACTATTTCAGCTCTGACAAACAGAATTAAGCACAATTGGAATTTGGTCACCTATGAAGTGAAAACTGTAATAATGATGATCCTTTATAAAACAATGTACAAGAAGGTGTGTGGCATTTATATTGCCTATACATTTTAATACCCTGCTTTGTCTGCAGTTGAAAATAAATATACAATGAACTCCTTGAAGACGGTCACACACCTTCCCGAACATGATATACTAGGATGCTTAAAAAGTAAACCGATTCGTCTGCTATTCCATTCCTTCTGACACTTGTAAATCATATTGGACATACTATTACATCAGAGATATACAGCACAAAGCTACAAATTCACAAGACACCATTTAAAAGTTTATAGTTGGGTAAATAGAAAGCAGCAAGCTTGCTGAACTGTGCTGACAGTTAATGAAGACAATTGTCACAGTGTACCATTTTCTTTTGTTTTATCCTACAGAGAGAAATTAAATGTACATAAAGGACTTGAGTTTAATGCCCTGACACACATTTACAGACTATTCACAAGACATGGAAACATTACATGAAAATACTGTGTAAAAAGGCTGATTGTTATGGGTAGTTTGCAGACTCTATACATTTCTACAGCACAAAAAAACTACTCATAATATCCGTATAATAGATTTTTCTATGGAAGGATTGCTTTACTTTTTGCTGAATAAAAATGCAGCTATTCAAAGTCCACGTGGGTTACTGCAAAAGCAAGTTTCGTTCCGTGTTATTTAATTTCATGATTATCACTGCATAGTTCTCTGTTTGAATTATTGCAGTATTTTATTACTTTCCTAATGTTCTCTCCTGTACACAGGCAGGTCAGTAAGGAGCAAATAGAACCGGAGTGTGCGCTGCCCGTATAGGTCCAGGAGCTGGTCGAAGGAGAGCTGGAGGAAGGGCTGCTGTTTGGAATAGAGTGGCTGCTGGGCTGGAGCGCAAAGCAAATGGTGAATTCACTGCAGCAGCAGCAGCTGCTGCTGCAGCGAATGGGTTTGGTAAAAGGCGAGCAGCCAGAGGCTTAGAGAGTTCTTTCTGAAAGGCCAGTTTCACCTGTAAAAGACAACAGCACTGTGAAAATGTGTTCATGACCCAAGATTTCAAGGGTTTCCTGCATACAAAGCATTATCATCATATACTATGTTCCATCATTATAATCTTTGATAAGCCAGAAATATTTCATTTTAGTCAATTTTTAAATTCATCTGAGCATTGAAAATGGTATTATTAGGAAAAAGAAAACAAAGTAATCTGCTTTAGTTATTCACAATAGCCACAGTCTCTTTTTTACTTTCTCTACCCTGACACAGATGGATATTAGATGTAAGAAAAGTAAAATCTAATTTGGCTGGTGCCGATTCATATTAAAACTGAATTCCCCGAGGATGGGCATGGAAATCCACCATTAATTTATTGTGCGCCACCACAGATAAATAGGATCAAAATGTGACAATACATAGAAATGATAACACAATGAACTCAGTGCTTCTATGAAAGTAATTTTCCAAGTTCAGCAGCAGTTATGCAATTTTGCTTAATCAGCAATTATAGAAATATTAACAATAATAAATCTCTCGCTCTAAAGTCAAGTGAACACGCAAACGTTTTTGCTTTCTTCGACTAAATGCTATGCTTCTTATTTGATGACTAGACCAACATTCAATAATTCAGCAAATTGATAATGGATCAAAATATGGTCAGGATTACAGCAACATTAGAGTTACAATAAGAATTTTAATGGTGCTTTCAGCTCATTATACATATTTCTTAAGATTGGAAGAAATGCACAATAACTAGCTTTCATTGTTTTAATCTGTTGCAGAGTGAAAATTAATGCTTATTGTATCTGAGCCCACTTAAAGACAAAAGCCTTGTTCCACGTTGGAAGATGATAATATATTCCAGAGTGTTCTATTAACTGAGGTACTAAATACATGTATTAAAATAAAATCTTAGTTTCATAATTCCACTGAATATTGATCTTCAATCAGTAAGGGTCCTGAAACGTGCACAATACTTTATCACGATGCTTTACAGTCTCAAAATTAATTGCCTGAGAAATCCAAACAGGTACAGTTGCTTCTTAGGAGCACAAAAGCTGACATTTCTGGCTTAGACCCTTCATCAGAGAGGGAGCTGGGGAGAGGGTTCTGAAATAAATAGGGAGAGAGGGGGAGGTGGACCGAAGATGGATAGAGGAGAAGATAGGTGGACAGGAGAGTATAGGTGGGGAGGTGGGGAGGGGATAGGTCAGTCCATGGAGGACGGACTGGTCCAGGAGGCGGGATGAGGTTAGTAGATAGGAAATGGAGGTGCGCCTTGAGGTGGGAGGAGGGGATAGGTGAGAGGAAGAACAGGTTAGGGAGGCAGGGACGAGCTGGGCTTCAAAATCTCCCCTTCTCCCACTGCATCCCAAAACCAGCCCAGCTCGTCCCCGCCTGGTTACCACTGCTGCCTCAAAGTGCTAGGGGCCCAGGTTCGATTTCAGCCTTGGAGATTGTCTGAGTGCAGGTTGCATGTTCTGCCCATGCCTGTACAGGTTTCATCCGGGTTTTCCGGTTTCTTCTCACAATCCAAGTATGTGCAGGTTAGGTGGATTGGCCATGCTAAATTACCCATAGTATCCAGAGATGTGCAGGCTGGGTGGATTAGCTATGGGAAATATGAGGTTATGGAGTAAAGTGGCCAACTGGGTCTGGGTGGGATACTGTTCAGAGGATCAGTGCAGACTTAGTGGGCTGAATGGCCTCTTTCCACAAGTAGGAATTCTATGATTCAAATATGCATACATTGTCAATGCTCCACTGTTTGTCGAGCCCAAGACCTATCCATGATCATTAAAAAATTAAAGTTCCCAAAGTCAAGTTTACTGAACATGTCTGGTTCGACAATTATGAATGGCAAAGCAAAAATGTAGCGAATGCTGGAAATCAGAAATCAACACAAAGTGCTGAAGATACTCAACAAGTCTGACAGCATCTGTGATGGGAGAAACAAGTTTAATGTTTCAAGCTGAGTATGACCCTTAACAATTCTGGTCATTAGGCAAATCGGATTTGAAATGTTAGTTCTATTTTTCTCTTCAGAGTTGCTGCCAGAACTAAAATCATTCATGATGTACTGCAAATCTGCCGGAATCAAGTGTTGATTAGAGACAGTGATAATGGGAACTGCAGATGCTGAAGAATCCAAGATAACAAAGTGTGGGGCTGGATGAACACAGCAGGCCCAGCAGCATCTCAGGAGCACAAAAGCTGACATTTCGGGCCTAGACCCTTCATCAGAGAGGCTGATGAAGAGTCTAGGCCCGAAACGTCAGCTTTTGTGCTCCTGAGATGCTGTGTTCATCCAGCCCCACCTTTTGTTATCTTTGATTAGAAACAATTTACTTTCTTCCATTGTTCTAGTGTTAAGTAGGCCAGTTTGAGAATACCTAGACACTGATTACCTTCCTTTTGAACCAGGAAGAATAGCTGACTGATTACTCAAATCACAGGTTGTCTATCACCGAACATATAGTAGGTATGAAAAGCTCTTCACTGTTGCATAAGGTAATGGTTCTGTCATGGTTTATGTTGGAGACTGTATTAGACTTTGCACAATGTGATAATGTCATACACAGCCCTGGGTGGTGAATAAGGATTTCCACTCTAGATCACATCTGACATCTCATTGATTCCTGTCATAGAGTCAGACAGCATGGGATCAGACCCTTCAGTCCATCCAGTCCACGCTAACCATAATCCCAAACTAAACTAGACTCACCTGCCTGCACTTGGCCTATATCCTTCCAAATATTTCTTATTCATCTACTTATCCAAATTTTTTTTAAGCCTTGTAACTGTACCCACATCCATCACTTTGTCTAGAGATTCATTACGCATACACCATTCTCTATGTAAAAATGTTGCCCTTATGTATTTTTTAAATTTCTTTCCTCTCACTTTAAAAATATGCCCCCTAGTCTTGAAATCCCCCACACTAGGCAACAGACATCTGCCATTCGCCTTGTCTATTCCCCTCATAATTTTACAAACGTCTTTAAGGCCACGCTCAACTTCATATGCTCCAGTGTAAATTGTCCCAGCTTATCCAGCCTCTCCTAACAAAACAAACCCTCTATTCCTGCTATACCCTGGTAAATATTTTCTCAACCCTCTGCAGCTTAATAATGTCTTTCCCATAACAGGGCAACCAGAACTGGTCACAGTACTGCAGAAGAAACCTCACCAATGTCCTGTACAACCTTAACATGATGTTCCAAATTGTTTACTCAAAGATCTGAGCAATGAAGGTAAGTGTGCTAAACACCTTCTTAACCAGTGTGTATACATGTGACACAAACTTTATAGAATTATGTACCTGAAACCCCATTTCTGAAGAAAGGTCTAGGCTCGAAATGTCAGCTTTCCTGCTCCTATGATGCTGCTTGGCCTGTTGTGTTCATCCATCTCTACACCTTGTTATCTCAGATTCTCCAGCATCAGCAGTTCCTACTATCTCTGTACCTGAACTCCTAGGTCTGTCTGTTATATAAATGATTTTGTTGAAAACATAGAAGGCATGGTTTGCAGATGACACCAAAATTGGTCATATAGTGGACAGTGAAGAATGTTATCCAAGATTGTAAAGAGACCTTGATAAATTGGGCCAATGGGCTGATGATTAGCAGATGGCGTTTAATTTAGATAAATGCGAGGTATTGCATTTTGGTAAAACAAACAAGGGCAGGACTATACAATTAAACATAGGGCCTTGAATAGTGTTGTAGTACACAGTCTGAGTCATTGTGTTGAACTAGACAATATGATCTGTACTTATTGCTGTAATGCAATGAACCAAATTGTATTTTTAAGACAAGTGTCTCTTCTCGTTAAGACTCACCAGCAGTTTATCGTCCCACAGCTAACTAAATAGGTCATTAGATATACAGTCAAAATGAAAGCAGGATTGATGAAACCACTCTCCTCCAATCACAAAACTGTTATTGGTTAACACTGAAACATTTGACATGATGATCAGAAGTGGGGATCATTGCATACACACAATCATGAAATCACAACATCGTGGAAACAGGCCATTCAGCCCATCAAATCCACACTGACTCTGCAAAGTGCATGCCTACCCAGATCCACCCCCCCTCCCCTTTCCCCGTAAACCTGTATCTCCCATGGTCAATTCAGCTAACCTGCACATCTTCAGAGGAAACCAGAGCACCCAGAGGAAGCCCATGCAGACATGAGGAGAATGTGCAAACTCCACACAGACAGTCAGCCAATGGTGTAATCAGAATTTAAAGCAAACATCAAGCTTAAGGAAAAAACATATGATTGAGCAAAGATGAGCAGGTCTTATGATTGGTCAGAATATAAAGAATGGCAGGGAGTGACTGAAAGGTTAATCAGGATGAAGAAATTAGAGTATGAGAGGAAGCTAGCTAGAAATGTGAAAATAGGAAGCAAGAGCTTCTTTAGGTACTTAAAAAGAAGAATATTAAGTAGTGTGTCAGTCCTCTAGACAGTTAGAATGGGAGTTAATATAGACAATAAGGAAATGATAAATGAAATGAATAAATATTTTGCTTCTGTAGCTGTGAATCAGGTGGAAGGGAAAGAGGAACTCAGTGAAAATGTAATCACCAGTGAAGTGATACTAAGCAAACTGATAGACATGCAGGTTGATAAGTCTCCATGGCCAAATGGACTTCATTCTAGGGTCTTAAAGGTGCTAGCTGATCAGGTGGTAGATATATTCGTATTAATTTCTCAAAATTCTCTAGATTCAAGACAGCTTTCAGCAGACTGAAATGGAGCAAATATAAGCCCTTGATTCAAGAAGGAGGAAATTATTAAACAGGAAACTTTAGGCCAGTTAGTTTGCATCTTTATGAAGAAGATGTTAGAATCAATCATTAGAGAAGCTGTGCATTTCGAAAAAACTTGAGGTATTCAGGAAGGATCTGAATCGTTTTGTTTCTCCTTATTTAAGGAAAGAGGTAAATACATTGGTGGTGGTCAGAGGAAGTTTTCCTGGAATAGATACTAGAATTAGTGGGTTGTTTCATCAGGATAGGTTTGACACTTTGGACTTGTTTTGACAGGTGTTTAGAAGAGTGAGAGGTGATTTGATTGGAATGTATCATATCCTGAATGCTCATGACAAGGTGGACATGGAAAGAGGTAGGTAAAACGAACAAAGGCAAGAATGATATTGAAGCTGTTGAAGGATTTTCATCGAGAAATCCTGTGTAGACAATCCATCCAAGCATGATCTTAGCATCACAGATGCCAGTCTTCAGCCAATTTAAATCACTGAATGGCCATAAAAATTGGATACAGCAATGCTAATTGATACTGGTGCAATCCAGGCTATGGTACTGAAGAGATGATGGGAACTGCAGATGCTGGAGAATTCCAAGATAATAAAATGTGAGGCTGGATGAAGACAGCAGGCCAAGCAGCATCTCAGGAGCACAAAAGCTGATGTTTCGGGCCTAGACCCTTCATCAGAGAGGGGGATGGGGAGAGGGAACTGGAATAAATAGGGAGAGAGGGGGAGGCGGACCGAAGATGGAGAGTAAAGAAGATAGGTGGAGAGGAGAGTATAGGTGGGGAGGTAGGGAGGGGATAGGTCAGTCCAGGGAAGACGGACAGGTCAAGGAGGTGGGATGAGGAATTCCTCTACATTGGGGAAACCAAGCGGAGGCTTGGGGACCGCTTTGCAGAACACCTCCGCTCAGTTCGCAACAAACAACTGCACCTCCCAGTCGCAAACCATTTCCACTCCCCCTCCCATTCTCTAGATGACATGTCCATCATGGGCCTCCTGCACTGCCACAATGATGCCACCCGAAGGTTGCAGGAACAGCAACTCATATTCCGCCTGGGAACCCTGCAGCCATATGGTATCAATGTGGACTTCACCAGTTTCAAAATCTCCCCTTCCCCTACTGCATCCCTAAACCAGCCCAGTTCGTCCCCTCCCCCCACTGCACCACACAACCAGCCCAGCTCTTCCCCCCCACCCACTGCATCCCAAAACCAGTCCAACCTGTCTCTGCCTCCCTAACCGGTTCTTCCTCTCACCCATCCCTTCCTCCCACCCCAAGCCGCACCCCCATCTACCTACTAACCTCATCCCACCTCCTTGACCTGTCCGTCTTCCCTGGGCTGACCTATCCCCTCCCTACCTCCCCACCTATACTCTCTCCACCTATCTTCTTTACTCTCCATCTTCGGTCCGCCTCCCCCTCTCTCCCTATTTATTCCAGTTCCCTCTCCCCATCCCTCTCTCTGATGAAGGGTCTAGGCCCGAAACGTCAGCTTTTGTGTTCCTGAGATGCTGCTTGGCCTGCTGTGTTCATCCAGCCTCACATTTTATTATCTATGGTACTGAAGACTTGTTTTCCAAAATGAGCCAAGTAAATTGTTTCAGACCAGCAACAACACAGGCATCTGCTCAACAAAGTGAACATTTACCAGTTGTATCGTGCTATAAAATGTATGACAGCTCCAAACAGCAAACCATTGTGTGACTAGTTTATTCTCAATCTTGGGAAAAGCATTGAATGCGTCGTCAATAATACCATCAAGTGGCAATTTTACTCTTAAATAATCTGCTCATTTTGAGTTTCACAAGGACCACTTGACTCCAGAACTCATGAAAGTGATATTCAAACATGCACATAAAAGTTGAATTCTAGAGGTGACCCTGGGTATTATGGTAGCATTTGATCAAATGTGGCATCAAGACATTTTTAGGAAAAAGAAGTTAAACCATTGGGAATTGAGGAAAAACATTTGACTGGTTAGAGTAATAGCATAAAGGAAGATGTTAGTGATGGTTGGAGGCCAATCTTTTAAACCCAGACATCGCTGCATGAGTTCCTCAGGGAAGTGACCTAGACCATCATGTTTAACTGTTTCATCAATGTCATTCTCCCCATCATAAGTTCAGAAATGAGGATGTTCACTAATGGTTACCCACATTTCTGTACCATTCACAGTTCTTCAAATACTTTTGCAGGTCATGCCCACATATAGCAACATCTAGACAATTTTCAGACAAGTAACATTTAAGTTGGACAAATGAGAGACAATGACCATCTCTAACAAGAAAGTGTCTAACTATCTCTGTTTGATATTTATTGGCATTGCCAAATGCTACCAGCACTCACATCAACTTCCTAGAACAAGGCACCAGCCAAAAACTGGACATAAATACTGCAGAGATAGTGGGAACTACAGATGCTAGAGAATCTGAGATAACAAGGTGTAGAGCTAGATGAACACAGCAGGCCAAGCAGCATCAGAGGAGCAGGAAAGCTGACGTTTTGGGCCTAGACCCTTCTTGTACAGGGTGCACTGCAACAACGCACCTAGGTTTCTTTGACAGCACCTTCCAAATCCTTTGCCATTTAGATCACCATGCAGGTGATAGTTTTCCAATGTGCAAGTCAAAATCCTGGAACTGCTTCCCTAATGACGTGCGGGTATACCTACAGGCACATGTACTGCAGGCGATTCAAGGAGGTAGCTCATCACCACCTTCTCAAGGGCAGCTAAGGATGGATAATAAATGCTGTCCCAGTGAACAATGCCCACATCCCATGAACAAATGAAGAAAAAAGCTCCGACCCAAGGCATACATCATCCTGAATTGGATATTCACATATCAAAGTTACTTCAGCATCGCTGGATCAAAATCCTATAACAATTTAATAGCATTCTAAATGCACTATCACCACATAGATTATAGAAATATCTTCCCAATGTACTTCGAGGATGGGCAATAAGTGTTGATCAAGGCCCATATTATCTGCAAGGAATTGGTGCATCCACCAGTTGGGTTTTGTGCTTAAGGACCTGCTGATTTTTCCCAAGTATAGCTGGCCCTTAAAGAGACAATCTTCTGAATGGAAGCCTTATGTATCATTAGCTATGTCATAGATATTTCCTATATAATGTTGTAAGAACTTATGCAGGAAAATTTGCAACTTATCTTGATATTTCAGATATCTCAGTCTACTGCTTTGCATCAGGTTTGTTCATTGCCACTTCCTTCAACCCCAGGCCATCATGTGAGGGATTTGGCAAAGATGCGTGTTATTGAGTCTTCCCTTTGAGAATACTGAACCATTTCTCCTTTTTGCCACAAATCCACAATATAGCCTGATTTTAGATCTTGCTTCTGAACTAAAGGAAACATGGAAGCCCTTCTGTTGAAATTTAGTAGCTACAAATAAAGGAAAAATAAATTATGCAAAATTTTGTCAGAATCGGATAATATTGGCAAAAGATGAGAAAGCCACAGAGATGTTACTCCCTTCCCAGGATAGTTTGCAGGATGAGCTTAGCACGAACTAAATGTCTTATGTACTAACATGTATTCACATTGGGATGCGTGTTCTTTCTGTCTTGGAATTGGTTCCTATTAACTCCCCTCTTGCGACATTCAAACTAGATGAGCATGGCTATATTCTCTCCCTTTATCCTATTTATTTGCACAAAGTAGTGAATACATTTTAGTGGATCCTCAAGTGAATTTGCCAACAACATAATATTGACTGTATGAGGAAAAGAAGCACTAGGGTTCCTTCAGAAGGGTCTAGAACAGACCTACATCATCGAAAGTAGAAAATATCTTTATGATATTTTCCAGCATAATATTGATTAAAAGCATAAAATTTGATTGGTAGAAGTGAGTGATCATGCCTTACTCTTCTTCTAGTTAAATTATATTCAGGTCTGATGAAGAGTCACTGGACTCAAAATGTTAACCCTACTTTCTCTCCACAGATGCTGCCAGACCTGATGAGTTTTGTCAGCAATTTCTGCTTTTGAGATCTCCAGCATCCACAGTTCTTTGTTTTAGTTTAGAGTTATTTTCAGTGTCAGTGAAATCTAAAAGTTGGGTTTGTACTCCCAGAGTTTCTCCCATGACTTTCTTTCCCATGTCAAATGAGAATCTAAAGCAGAAAAAAGGCATACCACTGATTTCACACAATTATCAACATGTATTCTGCTACCAGCTCTGTAATAAACAGTTATTGAGCACTTTTCTTATTTAATGTTTATTGTAATATGATCGGGAGCATCTCCCTGTCTACATTGTGCAATCCATGAGCATTTAATTATCATTACCTAGTTATGGATATTTGTATAATTTCCTGAGCTTACCGCATTTATGCATGCGCTTACCGCAAGTGCATTGTTACCCCTTTGAAGCTTGTTGTACGGACTGTATTTGGGTTTTGGAGGCTTCCCTGCAGCTCTATCCTTGTGTCTTCTGCTGCTTATGTGCTGTTTTGAAATAAGCAGTCAAAAAAAAAATACAGAGAAAATCGATGATGTTTTATGGCACAGAAGAACACAAAATTTATTGCATTTGAAAGATTTATCCATCATCTTTTTAACATTAACCTGTTTGAGTTGTGTTTCTGAATTGACATGCACGTCACAGATTTCACAGTGAAACGTTTTATTCTGCAGGCCGGTAGTGACACCTTTGTTGATGGAAGTTTTCCCTTTGACGCCTGGTCTGGGGAATGCTTTAATTGGACCCCCGCCATTTCGGGCTTCCAGCATTGTTTTGTGCTTCGATCCTGTTGAAGTAAATTGTAAAACATCATTAAAACAAAAGGCATTTGGGTAGAGATAGAAACTGATATCTAGGTTGGCAATATTTGACAAACTCTAAATGTGCATCTCTGATATTGCACATTATGAAAAAAATTAAGCTGGTTAAAAGAAGTTTTATCTAGTTTACAGCTTGATGTTCATCAGAACAGAAAGTGTCATGGAGCTCAGGTTGGTTTGTGAAAGTTACCCATATTGCAGCTAGTAATGAGAAAAGGGTGGGTGATGTGCACACTAATTTCCAGACCAACATATGCAAGGTGCCCACATTAAAATCTTGGGGGATTTTGGAATTGTGGACATAGATGGAGAATACAGCATGGGAGAATCATTGGTTACAAGAGGGCAGGAAGCAAGACGGGATGTGATAGAGGATAACACATTGACAATTATAGAGAGACAGAAATGAACTGGGGCAGATAACACACTGATGAGTGTGAAGGGCAATATTATTGATATTTGCTCCAATCTTATTGCTATGAGTTATATTCAAGAATTGAGAAGTGGATATGTAACTGAAATTTAAGTGAAAGTTTGAAGAACCTCACAAACAAAAAAGGGATAATTGCTGGTGGGAATGTGAGGGTGGATTGAGATATCAAGAGTAAAGATAAGGGTAATGGCAGCACTTCTGAAGAACTGGGTCACTAATAGGTAGTGGTAGCTTTCATGAAGATGATGAATTTGATGAAACAACGTTTGAAACAACATTAGACCTTGCAGGAGTAAGGCGCGTGGCAAGCAGCAGACTAGCAGATACAGAGCCATTTGTGAAGATGAGCAATTATGCAATTTCCTTGTACTCAGAATCAGAAATGGTTTTAGATCGGAGCAGTAGTCAAAATGTTATGTGAAAAATGAATCCACATTCTCATGGATAATCTTAGAACAGGAAGAGGATTTTCCAATTAAGTTTGAGACATCTGAGCTGGTCAAGACAAGTATTATGATGGGGCCAATCAGCTGCAAGCCTGCAATCCTAAGATTACTACTGGCACTTTATTATTTGAATGGCTAGTTTTAAAAATATGTTGGAGAAAGATTTTATCTGCTTTCTACTCGCAGGGAAATTAATATTCTCCTTAAGAAAAACACACCCAAGACCTTTATACAATTGCAACACCTTTTCTCTGAATACCCATTTTTTGTTCTCTGGTTTCCCAGTGAAATGAGAATGGTGCCAATTAAGACTTGTCCCAAGAGGAACAAGTGATATGCCTTGTGACTAGGCCCACTTTAGATTAATGGAGCTGATAGGAAAAACAGCAAGGTAATGGTGAATCCAAAAATGTAACTGCCTTTTTTTGTTTGATTTGAAGATTCTTCATTGCTAGTGCTCATATTTCCCCATTGATTGTGAAACAGGAGTAAAGAATTTTCTCTGGGGAGTGCAGCTGAGGGTAGGAAAACAGAAAGTATTCAATTCCCTATTTCAGAAACTGTGATCGTCTCCAAAAGATGTTCTGCACATTAAATCATTGTATAAATTATTTAATAAAAACCACAGTATTAAATAAAAGGAGACAGAAAAATCCCACACGAACCACAAAAGTCTTTAATGCAGATTTAAAACTGTGCAAAGAGTGAGGGTTTTCCTTCTATAATGAACCATTCTTCAAAGACAATTAATGCATGAGCAATGGCTGACGATTCGTAATATTAATGAAATTCATGACATGGTAAGAGTACTTGCTGGTGACAAACAGATCTCTTACCAAATCGTTGAGCCGTTTGCATATATTTTACTTATCAAATAGAAAGAAATTATTAATTACAATGTAATTCACTGTAGTTTGATAATTAAACAGCTGAAGACCTTATTACATATCCAAATCACAGTGAATACTGTTAAAGTTGGGTAATGTAATTTAGCAGGGTTGAAACTAATTGATCAGCTAGTTCGTTATGTATCTCTAGTTCAAAGATCTATTTTTAATTCAATCTTAGATCCTTTCAATAATTTTCTTGGGTTGGATCCTAGGCATTCCCAGTTAACTGTTTTAAGTCTACACAACACATTTGTCATTTTTAATAATGGCAACAGATTTGAAAAACTTTTTTTATTAGTTTGCATACTGTGAAAATAATTAATTAATAGATTAGAACCTGTTGTTCATTGTAATAACAGCAAAACAATAATTACAGCAACACAGGGGCCCCACAGACTCACTGAATTTTTAAGTAATTCTTAGATGTAACGTGGGTGCAGTTGCTAAGAGCTGGATTTATTGCCCATTCCTAGTTGCCTTTGAACCACCTAGGCTATTTTAGAAGCTAATTAAGAGTCAACAACATTGCTGTGGGTCTGGATTAGGTAAGGATAGCAGAATTCTTTCCCTAAAGAACATTAGTGATCCAGCTGATGTCTTTGACACAATTGACAGTGGTCAGATTGTCATGATGTCATAATTTCAAATTCCAGTTATTTTAACTGAATTAAAATTTTACCATTTACCATCGTAGGATTTGAACTATGGTGGGCTTCACTGAGGGCCACCACTCTCCAGGTACATCTTGGGATGTAATTGAGAAATTCTGAAGTATTTCATTGCCAGTTACAAGGTAGAAGCCAGGAGCGTGATGGAATACTCCCCACTTTCCTGGATGAGAGCAGATCCAAAAACACTGAGGAAGCCTGACACCATCGAGGATAAAGCAGCCACTTGATTGGCAGTGCGTGCACTCTCTCTACTCAGTAACAGCAATGCACACTATTCACAAATGGTACTGCAGAAACTCAACAAGGCTCCATAGCACTTTCCAAACCCATGACCACTAGAACGACAAGGGCAACAGATACATGGGAACACTACAACCTGCAAGTTCCCCTTCAAGCCAAGTAACCATCCTGATCTGGAAGCATATCGCAGTTCCAACACTGCCACTGGGTCAAGATATTGGAACTCCCTCCGGAATGGCATTGGAGAATGGTTGTTCAAGAAGACAGCTCACCACCACCCTCGCAGCCAGGAATGAGCAATAAATGCTGACCCAGCCAGTGATGCCCACGTCCCATGAATGAATTAAAAAAGTAATCATTGTTTTTTTGTCAGAAATTTCAATTGCTAAATTACTCAGGTTAAGGCCCCATAATGAGCTCTTGTTGACGAGAACAGAATAGCAGAATATTCCCCTGCCATTTGGTCATTTGATCTGTGTTCAACAGATTAGGCAGACAGGATCTCCATTCAATCTTTCAGCTAAAAAAAACTATTATATGTTTACATTCTGGTGAACAACTAGGAACTAATTATGATGAGAATGCATATCTTGAGTTCCATCTTTATTGCTGCTTGCAGTCAAGTATAAGTGGCCGGGACGTTGAATGCCTTCAAGGCAGAGATCGATAAATTCTTGATCTCAGAAGGAATCAAGGGCTATGAGGAGAGTGCAGGGAAGTGGAGTTGAAATGCCCATCAGCCCTGATTTAACTGGCGGAGAGGACTTGATGGGCCGAATGGCCTTACTTCCACTCCTATGTCTTATGGTCTTATTATATGTACCAGCTGCATGGAGGCAGAAAGAAATCTACTCACTGAAACTTTGTCAGTGTAATTGTTTTCCAACTTTTGGGAACCAGAAGGCAAAACAAACGTGCATTATTTAATGGTTTGATTGATCTGTGTTTGATTATCTTATTCTGGTAACTGACCCAACACCTCATATTCACCATGGACGTCCAGTCCCTGTACACCTGCATTCCGCATGGAGATGGCCTCAAGGCCCTCCGCTTCTTCCTGTCCCGCAGGCCCGACCAGTCCCCCTCCACCGACACTCTCATCCACCTAGCTGAACTCGTCCTCACACTCAACAACTTCTCTTTTGACTCCTCCCACTTCCTACAGACTAAGGGGGTGGCCATGGGCACCCGCATGGGCCCCAGCTATGCCTGCCTCTTTGTAGGTTACGTGGAACAGTCCCTCTTCCGCACCTACACAGGCCCCAAACCCCACCTCTTCCTCCGGTACATTGATGACAGTATCGGCGCCGCCTCTTGCTCCCCAGAGGAGCTCGAACAGTTCATCCACTTCACCAACACCTTCCACCCCAACCTTCAGTTCACCTGGGCCATCTCCAGCACATCCCTCACCTTCCTGGACCTCTCAGTCTCCATCTCAGGCAACCAGCTTGTAACTGATGTTAATTTCAAGCCCACCGACTCCCACAGCTACCTAGAATACACCTCCTCCCACCTACCCTCCTGCAAAAATTCCATCCCCTATTCCCAATTCCTCCGCCTCCGCCGCATCTGCTTCCACAATAAGACATTCCACTCCCGCACATCCCAGATGTCCAAGTTCTTTAAGGACCGCAACTTTCCCCCCACAGTGATCGAGAACGCCCTCGACCGTGTCTCCCGTATTTCCCGCAACACATCCCTCACACCCTGCCCCCGCCACAACCGCCCTAAGAGGATCCCCCTCGTTCTCACATACCACCCTACCAACCTCCGGATACAACGCATCATCCTCCGACACTTCCGCCATTTACTATCCGACCCCACCACCCAAGACGTTTTTCCATCCCCACCCCTGTCTGCTTTTCGGAGAGACCACTCTCTCCGTGACTCCCTTGTTCGCTCCACACTGCCCTCCAACCCCACCACACCCGGCACCTTCCCCTGCAACCGCAGGAAATGCTACACTTGCCCCCACACCTCCTCCCTCACCCCTATCTCAGGCCCCAAGATGACATTCCACATTAAGCAGAGGTTCACCTGCACATCTGCCAATGTGACATACTGCATCCACTGTACCCGGTGCGGCTTCCTCCACATTGGGGAAACCAAGCGGAGGCTTGGGGACCGCTTTGCAGAACACCTCCGCTCAGTTCGCAACAAACAACTGCACCTCCCAGTCGCAAACCATTTCCACTCCCCCTCCCATTCTCTAGATGACATGTCCATCATGGGCCTCCTGCACTGCCACAATGATGCCACCCAACGGTTGCAGGAACAGCAACTCATATTCCGCCTGGGAACCCTGCAGCCATATGGTATCAATGTGGACTTCACCAGTTTCAAAATCTCCCCTTCCCCTACTGCATCCCTAAACCAGCCCAGTTCGTTCCCTCCCCCCACTGCACCACACAACCAGCCCAGCTCTTCCCCCCCACCCATTGCATCCCAAAACCAGTCCAACCTGTCTCTGCCTCCCTAACCGGTTCTTCCTCTCACCCATCCCTTCCTCCCACCCCAAGCCGCACCCCCATCTACCTACTAACCTCATCCCACCTCCTTGACCTGTCCGTCTTCCCTGGACTGACCTATCCCCTCCCTACCTCCCCACCTATACTCTCCCCACCTATCTTCTTTACTCTCCATCTTCGGTCCGCCTCCCCCTCTCTCCCTATTTATTCCAGTTCCCTCTCCCCATTCCACTCTCTGATGAAGGGTCTAGGCCCGAAACGTCAGCTTTTGTGCTCCTGAGATGCTGCTTGGCCTGCTGTGTTCATCCAGCCTCACATTTTACTATCACTGATCTACATATAGTCCACTTAATTGCATAATCCTATGGGTGGAGCTAGAGAGCTAAGTAAACACAGAAGATTGCCAAAACATCCAAAAATCTGAGCTGAGACCATAGCTGTGTTGTTGTAAATCCTGAGAGTTCTGAGATATTTTAAAATATTATAAATCAGCTTGTTGTAGATTAGAAGTAGCACTGTATTTCATTGAGATAAATCAAATTTCTAAGTTATACAGCAATGTTGAACAGATAATAAGTCCGACTTTCTAAAGTAAAGTGCATCCTCAGCATTCTCTACCCTTAGAAAGGTCAGAGAAAAATGTCATCGGGCCACAAATGAGGAGGCAAATGCTTCCTCTGAAAACAAAGTGTGGGTATTGATGCATCAAAATGCACCTCCATATGCAGCTTAAAGTTCATCTCCATGTACTTATCCAGGTCCGCTTAAATGCATTTACTGGATGTGAGTTTGCTCGCTGAGCTGGAAGGTTAGTTTTCAGACGTTTCGTCACCATTCTAGGTAACATCATCAGTGAGCCTCCGACGAAGCGCTGGTGTTATGTCCCGCTCTCTATTTATATGTTTAGGTTTCCTTCCTATAAATAGAAAGCGGGACATAACACCAGCACTTCATCGGAGGCTCACTGATGATGTTACCTAGAATGATGACGAAACGTCTGAAAACTAACCTTCCAGCTCAGCGAGCAAACTCACATCCAGCATCAACCTGAGCTACAAATCTTCTCAAAACTCGCTAAATGTATTTACATTAGTCGCTTCAACTACTCCTTGTTGAACAAGTTCCACATTCCAAACATTCTTTGGACAAAGGACTTTTCTCGAATTCTGCATTAGATCTATTAGTGACTATTATTGTATATTTCTCCCCACCCCAAGCAACAAATCAATATGTCTTATCTAAGACAAATCTACTACATTTTTTCAGAATCTTGAAGATCTCTCTCAGGTATTGTCTTCTTTTTTCTAGAGGAAAGACACTATATTATTCAATCTTTCCTAACAGGTATAGCATCTCAATTTTGCTTTCAGCTCTTGTACCATCTTCTGTGACTTTATATTCTTTCTATAGTATGGAGACTAGCACTGTGCACAATAGACCAAGTGTGTTCTAACTAAGCATCAACACATAAGAACGTAACTTCTCTACTTTTCTGTTGATCTGTCGAGGGTTATACCCAAGTACTTGGTATACTTTTCTTTAAAATTAACCATAAGGTTTAATAAAGCCAGTTGCAATTTTTGTGTCTATACCCCAAGGCCCCTTTGCTCCTTTAACCAATTGGATCACATATTATTCAACGAGTATATTTCTTGCCAAAATGCACCACATCATATCTATCCGCATTAAAATTAATTTGCCCATTACATACCATTCTGCAACTGTATTAATGACATTTCTGCCACAACTGTATCTCTTCATTCTTTGTGACCTTTATATGCTAAGCATACTGCTCAAGGTGATTTTGGCAATCTTACAGCAGGTTCAATAAGATTAGCCGCTCTCCTCTACATTTGTAATAATGCATCATGCCTTAAAGTAAACCAACTAGTTGAAATACTTGAGAGTTACAATTAAATCTCAATTCAATCACTTAGGCTTCCATGCATTTGTAAAGTACCTTCTCAGTAAGACAGTCCAGTGCTCATCCTCTCAGGCAGATGCACATATCCTGTTTTTAGCCATAAAATACCTTTATAATAAGTTATAAGATTGTACCCCAAAACATCCAAAGGCTGTTCATTCACTACTAACTGCAGTTTGAAGTATAAATTACCTGAGTTTACTTGTTCCGACAGAAGTGAAGTCCTAATTAATGTGCTTGTATAGATCCTCACCTGCCAGTTTCACAAAGTAAGGAATCCCCATCGTTCTGCCCAAAGTTTTCAACCTTCTAATTTTTCTCGGGCTTGATTCTGCCAGAAATCTGACTGGGAACTACGCAATGCCTAAACTTAATTTAAAAAATGCACCACTTTCAAATGTTACATTCCAAATTTGAATTCAATAAAAAAAATTGGAATTAAGAAACTACCTTAATGGCAACAATGTAACCACTTTCCAATGTTACATTACAATGTGGTTACATTGTTGCCATTAAGGTAGTTTCTTAATTCCAAATTTTTTTTTAATTGAATTCAAATTTTACCATCTGCAACAATGGGATTCTAATGTATACCCGCAGAACACTTAAGTTATTAAACTATGAGCATAGCCAAGGTAAATGGAATGAAACATTTACACTTTAAGGAGGAATCAATCACCAAGAGCATAAATTTTAAGGGGCAGGAAGGTTAGGCAGGATGTGAGGAGAACTTTTTTTCAGCTGCAAGATGGTGAGAATCTGGAACTCACAGCCTGCAAGGGTGGGTGAGGCAGAAATCCTCACAACATTTAAGAAGTACTTAGACTTACAATGCCAAGCCCGACAGGCTATGGGCCAAGTGCTGCAAAATGGGATTAGAACACTTAGGTGGCTGTTTTTGACCAGTTCAGACTTGATGGGCTGAAGGGGTGTTTTTTGTACCATAGACCTCTATCACTCTTACATAAGCCTTAGGTTTTAGATCACGAGTCCAGCGCAATGTCACTGTCTCCTCCTCAGATCAGGATATAGAGGTAAATGGAAGATTTAGAGCTCTGATTGACTGTTTAGATACATTGTAATAAGGTAATGCTGAGAACTGAATAAGGGCAGGCCATCTAAATATTATAGTATAGTGTGAAACGATTTAAAATTTATCCCGAAGGTCAGAGCCATCAACATGGGTTTCTCAATAAACCCATTGTCTGAAGATAAATACAAATTCTGTTAAAGAAAATGTTTTACATAATATGCTACTTTCAGATTAGTTGTAATGATAAACTGAGAAATATTATGCACGCGTCATGGTGCCTCCACGTTGAGATGCAGAGATTAAAGAATTGGAGCATGGATCTTCCCACCTTTCCTGTGACACTTATTCCTCTTAATTGAGGCTTAACACTGAAATTAGCCTTGCCAAGATTCTTCATAAGTTACTTAATGCTACAATTAGCAAATATTACAATGGTCATCCTGTGACTTACAGGAATTAAACTATATTGGAAAGAATAGGAAAAAAGTGAATGTTTTAGATTAAATTCCCTACAGTGTGGAAACAGGCCCTTCGGCCCAACCAGTCCACACTGCCCCTTGAAGCATCCCACCCAGACCCATCCCCCTATAACCCACACACCCCTGAACACTACGGGCAATTTAGCATGGCCAATCCACCTAGCCTGCGTATCTTTGGACTGTGGGAGGAAACCAGAGCACCCGGATGAAACCCACGTGGACACGGGGAGAATGTGCAAACTCCACACAGATGGTCACCCAAGGCTGGAATCAAACCTGAGTCCCTGGCGCTGTGAGGCTGCAGTGCTAACCACTGAGCCACTGTGCCGCCAGTTTTAGATTAATGATATAACAAAGAAGAAGATGATGGCCACTGATATGATACAATACATGATTTTGTATGCACAATGACAGTTGTGGTAGTCCAAATATCCTTGCTTACACGGCATTGAAGAAAATGATCATCAAGCATGTGGACTAACATGTGACTGCAAGTTCAACCACTTTTTCGACAGTATTTTATTCAGTTGAAATGACTTCATAAAAGTTATGCTTAAGGCAGATAGCTGATAGGACAACAACAATATGCCTGTCAATTCTATCCTCTGCTGTTCTTAATCGTTTGTTCAATTCAGTGAAGGGCATGGGCTATGTTTTGATTTTCTAATCAAAGTACTTTTGTTTCATAAACTGGTATTTTTATTCCAAGATTAAATGGAAGGTCTAAGGAAAATAATATGATATTTCAGACGTTTAAAGAATATTTTATGATCATAATGTCAACACACGCATTACTTTTCTGAATTAGAAACAGAAATTGCTGGAGAAAGTGAGCAAGTCTGGCAGCATCCATGGACAGAAAACACAGTTGATGTCTCATGTCTGGTGACTCTTCATCGGAACTAACAGCAATGGCGAAAAGACAGTATTTATGCTGGAGGACAGAGGTCTGCTCACCTCTTGTCCCGCATGCCCATTTTCAGCATAACTACTACTTTTCCTAAGTAATATCAGTTCTGAAGAAGGGTCATTGGATTTGAAATGTTAACTTTGTTTTCTCCCCACAGATGCTGCCAGACCCATTGAGCTAGTCCAGCAGTGTCTGTTTTTGTTTCAGATGCCCAACAACCGCAGTTCTTTCTCCTAAATTATTTGTCTCTTTTGTTAAGTTACTCAAATTGTCAGCCTAATTATCTTTCATTGCAGTCACCAGGCTTAAAAAAATCCAACTGAATGCAGAAATATTGTCCCTTCATCACATGGGACTGTGGGAGGAAACCGGAGTACCCAGAGGAAACCCACGCAGACACGGGGAGAATGTGCAAACTTCACACATTCTATAAACCTAAGCATCTGGGGCTAAAAAAGAGGCACCAAACTTGGCTAGTAAAATGTACAAATGTATATATTGTATGCTATAGAAATATTTGGAGGCAAGTCATAGATGGCTTATAGTATGATGTGGATGAAACACAGCACAGGGTGAAACAGGGTTTCAGGTTGCTGTGTAAAGCAACTTAGCTGGGGTTGCTCTAATACTTCAGTGGTTAATTGCTTTGGCACATGATATTAAGCCATAAAGACCAGAAGGCTCAAGCTTTGAACCCTGGTTTTGCTGGCTGAGGTCTCCCAGAGGAAATCAATCAGCCAAGTCTTCTGTTGCTGCATGATGTCTGGTGAACGTTACATGCTTATGTAGACTTCAGAGGACGCCTTGGACAGATTGAACTGAAGCATTTTTACAGTCAGAAAGCTTGCCGACCCTTCTCGTCTCACATGAAGGCCAGCCTAAAGATTGTTTTTGCCCCCTCGACTTGTTGCAGAGCATGACTCACTGACTTAAGGAACAGAGGAAAAAACACCCTCCACTTTGCTCATTTGATTTATGTGACTGATTTAACATTTAACTGAAGCAGAAAATGACTGGTAGGTGCCCATTTCATAACCTTTGTGTTTATTCTTAGAGAAATTGGGTCAGGGTTCATAACAGGCAGTTGCTGTGCTACTGCCAGTTTACACCACTGCTGAGAGTCCTCAGCAGTTTCATGACGTAGTCAGAAATCTTCAGCCGTGCATTAGTTCTTTATCATACTTAAGCTATCAATTCTTACGTTCCTATTTAACGCCACATTATTTTTGCTGAACAAGTGTGCTTTCACTGTTTTATCAAAGTATCTTAACAACAAAATAAAGAAGCTAAATTTCTAATGGAAAGATTGTAGTTGAATAAATGTGCTTTGTTTAAAGGCTACTAATTTTAGAATTGGTAGTTAAGAAATCAGATTCCAATAACTTACCACTGTTGTGTGCTTCCAATTGTGAGGCAGAGTTGACAGCCACTTTGCAGAGGGAGCAATAAAGTAACCGTTTTGCTTTCTCTTCTTCTGTTTCCTTGGAAAGGGCTGTGTTGTAGTTGCTGGATGCGAAGGATTTTTCTGACCTGGAAATGGATTCCGTTGTTACACTATCACTTGCCAGCGTTGTCACTTTTGATATTGTTGCAGCCCCTTGAGTGGTGTCTAGAGCAACATAAAGCAAATGTATGAAAATGAATCCAAACAATTTCTGTCACACAGCTAGCTTTCAGTAAATATAGCAAAGATATTAACTGTATTCTAAACAGAAGTCTAATCCATCAACTGTTAAATGCAATTTAATCACTTCACTCTTTCAATACACATTTCAATATTTGGCCATGGATAAGTTGATAATTCTGTTGATATAAATTGATAAGGATTATATTAAGGGGAGGCCTTTGATTCTTTCCTCCGCATGCTGTTTGAAGTCAATGAATTTCAGCAACAATCCATTGTGTCCTGCAACATTTGCCAATGATTTTCTTCCATAAATCACAAATTGTAAAGAAAAAGTCCAGCTGTATTGGAGAACCATCATGGAAAACTGTTGCGATATAACTTTACGATGGTTTCCTTGGAATTTACAATGCTTTGTGATAAATGGAACAATGATCCTTTCTCTGTACAGCATGTGAATAAAGACTGGCTAAACCTGAATCTTCTGTGAAGTAAAATGGATCATCATGCGTTGTCATCTTGTCAAAACCCAATTTATCGTGCCTTTGCAGAGCAAACATTTCCATCTTCTCTAATTTTACTGAAAGGTAGACAATTTAAAGGTGAATTTTAATTTTGTTTTTGGCCAGTGATGAGCAAGGCATCTGTCATTAATGAGGTTGTTTCAAGCCCCATTCATGTCTGTGATTGGGTCTCTTTCGAATATTCATGGGCACTTGCCAGCACCAATTACACTTCCTGAGCAGCTCATCCATTAGGCTGTGTTAATTCAAAGAGATGTTACAGCCACTTAAAGCCAGCTTTCTGCCTGTAAATGGAAGATCTGTATCTTATATGATGGGTTCTAGAATTTTCTTTCACTGTCTGCTAAGGAAGAAAAGTAGTTGTATTTACGGAACACCATTCAAGGCCATCAGAATGTCCCAAAGATCTTCACAGCCAATGAAGCACTTTGAAGTTTAGTGATTTTCATTACATAGGAAATGCCAAAGCCATCTTTGCAAGCAAGATCTCACAAACAGCAGTACGAAAATGGAAAACTGAGTAACTGAAAGTGATCCTACTACAGTGAGCTGTGTCATACATAAATTTTTGATGGTTGTTGCAAAGTTAAAAACAAAATTGTCCATAAAATTTACGGAATCAATACATCATGAGTTCTGCTTTTATATTCTAGCACTGGTATAATAATGCTTATAAAACAAAATTGTATTATATTTGCCATTTCTCTGATGGTGCCTGTTCCTTTTGATTGTTTGATTGCACCTATTTATTTTTTTGATTTCTTCCACCAGTGAAAACGTTAGCTAATGTTCCCTTCAGTATGCTTAATGATACTTCATTTGAAAAATAAAAGCAGAATGTGCAAATAAACAGCAAGGAGTTTATTCTTGTTGCCAATAATGGTTACCATATGCTCGGCAACAGCTCAGTAACAGTGAAGAGAGTGATGGTTGATTTTGCCAATGCCATAAGTACTGTTTCAACAAGCTGGCAATAATGCAATAACAGAGTTTCAAAATAAAGACACTCAATCTCTTACTCTCTGCATAGCTTCCATGTTAGCATCAGAATTATGACTGCTCCCCTTTGTTGCATCCTATACCTGATTTGCACACACTACGGACACTACACTGTTTAGTGCATGGAGTTGCACACTTAGGACCTGTTACAATTACTTCCTCTTCTTTTGAACAAACAAAAGAAAGAGCATCCAAAACACTCTTGCAAACAGAGATTAATGGATTTTCAAGTTAATGCAATCACATTATGTAATGTGGCGTTTGTAATAAAATATGGACTTTCATTATCTGTTTAATCACCTGAAATTTTCATGGAATAAAATGAATATTAGAAAGGAAGAAAAAAGAACTTAGCTTAAAATGGCCACACCAATTAGCTGATTACAGGTTGTGCATCCCATAGATACATCATTAAAAATGAACCAATCTGAGCTAAAGGATTGTTACAAACGGGCATTGAAACTTAAATCCGTACCTCCTGTTTGAATTTTTTAACTTTTCTTGGTAAGTTTCACATATTCATGATAAAATAAAAACAGAAGGTCCTGCCGAAACTCAACAGGTCTGGCAACATCTGTGCAGAGAGAACTGAAGCTAGTGTTTGAGATGATATCACTCTTCTTCAGAACTGTGATGAGCTTCAGTGGATTTGTGCCAATAGCATAGACAGATGACTATAGTAAACCATAACAGCAGATCTCCTGGCAGGAATAGCTTCAAGCAGGAGCAAGGGTATCAATCAAGTAAAGTCAACAATTCGTTTCACTTGACAAAACAGAACACCCTGCTGAACTAATGTTTTCATTGGCTCTGGACTCATAGTCATACCTCATATGCACCTGATTTTGATATTTGAATGATTTGCCTGATTGGTAAGTTGTAGGAACAACATATTTTTTCAAAAGAATATTTGTAAATGAATGTTTTTTTTTCTCTCTACCATGGATATGGTATTACCTACAATTATTCATACAGGGAGAACAGAAATGAAAGGTGCGTGGTTTGTCATTGAGTTGGATCATTCAGTTGGATGGACAGAGGGGCTATGGAGAGTAGCTGGAAGTAATGAGTTGGCATTGAATTGGCATGAATTTGTATGGAAGGTGCAAGGCCCATAGGGTTTGGTGAATGGCAGATTGAGAGGTGAGAGCCAGAGAGTCTAACATCTTCTAAATACTACTGGTACAAAGTTCCAGAGAACCAAGTTACACCCTTTAATTAGCCTGCCTGGCACTTGTCGACTCCCGCAAGGTATGCTGCACCTGGGGTCAGTGGGTATGGCTCCATTTGGTAAACTGTACCCCATGACCCCAGACTGATGAAGCACAAATTGTGCCCCTCAGTACATTTTCACCAAGACTGACTGGGTGAGTCAAGAAATTTCTCTATTTGATCAACTCACCTTTGGTTGGCAAAATATAATGTACTGTGTTTCATTTATCGTCGTGTACCTGCCAACTGAATTACAGCTTGTACCCAACAAATAGCTGCTTTGGTTTGAAAAGTAAATATTCCTCCATTTTGGATGAATGTCAGTTCTTTATAATAGTTATCCTATCAATCCCCACTGCACATTTTGGTTTCCCTATAGCAAAGTACACTTTTGAGTTTTATTCTGCTTGTAAACTTTGAAATGACACCCCTCCAGTAAAGTCCATTGTTAATAGCTTTCATCAAGAGCATGAGTGTAATCCATCACTGATGCCTGGAAAATGCCACTGCACACCTGAGTCCATACTGAAAAACAACTATCCACCACTGAAATAACAAGGTGTAGAACTGGATGAACACAGCGGACCAAGCAGCATCAGTGGAGCAGGAAAGTTGATGTTTCAGCTCTGGACCCTTCTTCAGAAATGGTGTGGGGTGGGGGGAGGTCCTAGACCCGAAATGTCAGCTTTGCTGCTCCTCTGATGCTGCCTGGCCTGCTGTGTTCATCCAGCTCTATACCTTGTTATCTCAGATTCTCCAGCATCAGCAGTTCCTACTATCTCTGAATCAATATCCACCACTGAACTCTACTTTCTGCCCTTTAGTCATTTTGATCTCCATACAGCCAATGAGAGTTCCTTGTTGTGAACTGTAAATTTACAATTGACTCCATTCTGTCGTGCCTTATCAGAGGTAATTTGGTACCAGTGGAGTAAAGCTCAAATAAAGTTCATCATCCCACTAATAACTACAAAAATGCATTGATTGATGGGGAGATACGTAATGCCATACCATGATCTGAGAAGAAGGACTGTATATCAATAATATGGGCTAATTCTGCAATTTTGTTAACATTGCATCCAACCCTGGCTTCCAGTCCCTGGCACTGCCTGTGTCTGCATTTGGAGACTAAGCATTTTATAATCTCCTTTCATGGTATGACTTCCTTTGGAAACTAACTACAGATTGCATAAAAACAGTGGAAGCTTTCCATCCTCAATTTTGAAATAAAACTTGATTGCCATCCTTTACGACTTACATTGCTCTGTCAATCTCAAACCCTCGGTAAGTTATATTGCCCAAAGTTTGGTTAACAATTCATCTGATATTGCTTTGAAATATAGCATACTGACATTGGAACAACCTACTACTGCTGAGTGAATTTTATAAAATCAAACCTTTATGATGACAGGAAATGTTATGAACGCTTAGCAGATCTGGTTGCATTTGTGGAAAGGGAAACAGCAAGTTTTTTGGATCGATGTATCGATGTTCTTTCCTCAGAATTGGAGAAAATAAAACATTAACTCTGAACCTCTACAGATACTTCCAGATGGCTGAGTAATTCTGGCATTTTCCGTTTTAATCTCAGATTTTCAGGTGCTTACAATGTCAGAAACAGGGAAATCTGAACACTGTTAAATACATGTTCCGTTCAATTCATGTAAAATTTTCTTTTGCTTGACACCTCAGCCAAATATTTCAACCTCCAACAATGCTAAGAGTTGGGGCATGGCAGCACCATAAAAAGAAAACTCATCAGAATTGCATTGGGAAGACTTACGGAGTATTATGTTAATGTTGTAACTACTATGGAGGTAAAACAGCTGTTGTGAGACTATTTTAGTGGCAACTTTTCAAACATGTAGGGAAGCAATTAATTATATTTCCAGCAACGAATCAAAACATTTGACTCTCCCTGGGTATTTCTGTTACAAACTTCCAAATCCTTCAGCAATTACTTGTCGCTATTGTACACTGGAAAATGTATTCACAAGAACATAACCTCTGATGCATTATTATAACATAAAACACAATCTCCATCATGTGGAAGCAGGCCTTTTAGTCCAGTGAGCACACACTGATCCTCCGAAGGGCATTCCACCCAGATTCACCCCCTACCCTATTCCAACAACCTTGCATTTACTATGGCTAGTCAGCCAAGCCCGCACATTCCCTGGAGATTCTGGGTGATTCAGCATGGCCAATCCACCTATCTACTGTGTCACCTCACAATCTTTTGTTTTACAATGAACATACTAGGTTTACATAGTATATGATAATGATCCAATCTCTCTATCCTCTCAATCACTCTGTCTTCTCTTTTTTGTACTAGCAATAATAATAACAATTTTACTCTAATAGTACCTTTACTATGTTAAAACATCTGAGCCATTTCACAGGCGCATAATTGAACAAAATTTGACACCAATCCACTGATGTTAAGGCTTAGTTGGATAGAAATGGGTCAAGAGCAGAATCTTAACATAAGAGGAAAAGGTAGAGGGGTGCAGAACCCTAGGAGCAAAACTGTTAAAGTAGTTAAGCTATTAAATTTTGGAATTCTTCAGAGATCAGAATTAGAGGAGCACAGATAGCTTGGGGGGGTTACTGAACTGCTGGAGATTACAGATGTGGGATGGACATGGCTATGGAATGATTTGAAACAAAGAAGAGGATAGTAAAGCCAAGATATTTCTGGAGCCAATGCACATAATCAAAATATAGGGGAAATGTATGAATGGATCTTGGTGAAACTTAAGGCTTTGCACAAGCTTAGATTCATAGGGAATATCCCAGAAAGCAATGGAATAATCAAGTCCAGAGGTAACAAACACATGGATGAGGGTACTGGAAGAAGATGAGCTGTGGCTGCTTTAATAGCTTTTTGTTCAGTGATGATCAAGACTATACACACAGTATTCCAAGTGCATTATACCAATGATGGATAAAGAGGCTGACCATCCTGGTTCAGGATTGATCTTTGATGACATCTCAATATCTAATCAGATTGACTCAATGCAGATAGACTCCAAAACAGTACATCGCAGAGGAATTTACAGTTCTTCTATCTGAAGCACAAGACAGTAGTGTGCAGGTGCAGTCAGTAAGTAAGAACACAAGTGGAATTTTGCTTTTTATGGCTCGGGGTTTGGAATTCAAAAATAGGGAAATCTTGTTCCACAGTGTGACAGACTGCAAATAGAGTACTGTCTGAAGATTTATCTTCATATTAAAGAAAGATATATTGGCATTGGAAGCAGTTCAAAAGATATGCATGAGGCTGATTACTGAGATGCAAGCCTTGATTTATCAAGAATAGCCAAACAGGGTAGGACTTTATTCATTAGGAATTTAAAAGAACATAACTGATATTTTTGAAACAAACCCAGTTCTGAGAAAGGGTCACCGGACCCAAAACATTAACTTTGTTTTCTCCTTCACAGATGCTGCCAGACCTGCTGAGCGTTTCCAGCAACTTTGTTTTTGTTCACAATTCAGAGGGGCTTGAGCATAAGACCAGACAGCATAGTCTCAAAATTAAGGGGTGCCAATTTAAGACTAAGGCGAGGCGGATTTTTTTTTCTCTCAGAGTTGAGTGTCTTTGGAACTCCCTTGCCACAGAGAGCTATAGGGACAGAGTCCTTGTATATATTGAAGGCTGAGATAGATAGATTCTTGATCAGTTGGGGAATCAAAGGTTGTGACAGAAAGAGCAAAGATGTTGACATGAGGAGTGTCAGATCAGCTATGACCTTTACGAATGGTGGATCAGGTTTGAAGGAATGAATTGGCTTACTCCCGTTCCTACTTCTTATGGTCTAATACCTTTCCTCCCATTAGTACCAATCTCATCCTAATATCTTTGGGATGCTTAGAGTGTTTTCACCATGAAGAAATATTGGTTTAACTTATCTGGCATTTCCCTGTTTCCCTGTTATCAATTCACCAGTTGTATCCTCTAAGGGCCCCACATTCATTTTGGCTACTCTTTCTCTTCGCACCTGGCCTTAGGTCTACCATTGTTTTTTTCCTGCATAACAAGCCTTAGTTTTTGATTGGATATACTTCTTGACTTTTCTGGTTAATCATGCGTCATTCATCCATCTCATCCCTTTTTGTGTCCAGAATACATTTTCACCAAGCATTATAAAATATCTGTTTAAAAGTCTGCCAGTGCTCAGCTACCGACTTTCTCCTTAGTCTATTTTCCCAGCACCTTTAGAGAACTCTTCCTTCATACCTCTGTAGTTGTGTTGAAGTTAACACTGGTTTGAGTCTCGAACTGCGCTGTTCAAACTGAATTTGAAATTCTATCATGTGATCACTAACCCCAAGAGGACACTGAACTCTTATTCATCCTTCTTCATTACACATCGCTAGATACTAAAAACATGCCACTCCAGGTTAGCTTGTGCAACTTATTACTAGAAAAATAATCCCCAGTAGACTGTGTGAATTTCTTCTGACATGCCTCTTTTATTCGCCGATTCATGGTTTTTACTAAACTGAGGCTTTTCTTCAGGAGCTCTTTCGCTTATTATTCCATAGTTCCAGAAAAAAATGATTCCACCCTCCAATCTAGTGCCAACTGAAATCAGAGACCGCATATTTGTGGCTTATTACTTTCTCCGTTTTCTATTAAGTGTCAATTGTACTGTGTAATTATTGCCTCTATCAGGGTATTTTTATCTGATGCAGCAATGTGGATGTTATTCTTCACAACCTAAAAAAAAATTGAATATGAGTGAAATAGTATTGAAAGATCCAACAGAATTTTAATACTCACTGATATAATCGTAGGCATATTCAGTTTAATTTTTAAGAAGTGGCATGCTTCCATTGCATGTCATGATTCAAGTCAGATAGTTATGCCCCCAGGCCACATGCTATAACACAACAAAGATACTACAAACAGAGATATTGTGAACTGCAGATGCTGGAGAATCCAAGATAAGAAAGTGTGAAGCTGGATGAACACAGCAGGCCAAGCAGCATCTCAGTGCTCCTGAGATGCTGCTTCGCTTGCTGTGTTCATCCAGCTTCACACTTTGTTATCAAAGATACTATGAACATGATTCTTAATGTTACGCCAACATACTAACGATGGCACATGACAAAAAATGCATATTAGTTGTAATTAATTATAGGGAAGCAGTAAGAAATAACTAAGGATATAATTGTGCAATTTAAAAAAATGATAATCTGAAAGGATGATTGTTGGGTTAGGAGGTCTGTGTTTGTCAAATGTACCTTTGTAAATAAGTGCTTATAAAATTATATAAAGATTGGCTCCACTTTTACCCTTTACAGTCGAGCTTTCTGGTGTGTAATATACTGCAGGGGATGGCTGCCTGTCGTTAAAGTTCAAAAACAATGAAAATAATTAAGACAGATTATTAAAATTTTAGTTGCACTCATGAAAGATGGTAGAAAGTGTAATTTGTCAGGGTATCTCCTGATACTTCAGAGGTCTGAATCATATGATCAGTGAAAGGACAAATATTTGATCATAGGTTACATCCTGAACAAAGAAAAAAAATGGCCTTAGCATTTACATTTCCTCCAAGACAAAAGAAAAGAAATGTATGTGAGCTGGATACTTGTCAGTCAAACAGTGAAGAAGATTTGGAATTTTTCTTTTAAGAGTTCTACAAGTCTACAAAAATTGATTTCTTAAATGCCTATGAGGCATAGGCAGAAGTTAACAGATTTCTGAAAACTGATAGTGTACTGCATTAAACTGCATTAAAAAAATTTAACATAATTCACACTAGGAATCCTTGACATAGTACTACTTTTAAATTCCCTGTACCTTGTAATGGCAGGCTAGAGATTCTAACAGGTGTTTAGTTCTTGAAGATCACACACTGAACCAGCTGTCTGTTGCATTAAAAAAAATGTCCTGTTTCAAAGTTCAAGGAATAATGAGATATTCTGGAGTGCCCATTCCAAAGAATTTTAAACGCAATGGTTGCCAGTTTTCAAAATAGTTCAGACAGTGAATGTAGATATCAAAGCAATGGAAGAATGAATAAAATGGATAAAGAGAATGAAAGCACTTCCAACAAATCTGGCTAAGAGAATAGAAGATAAATTTGGAAATCCATTTTATAGGCAAATCTATTTCAGGAATATCCAAGGAGCAATTAATATTTGCTTTAGGAATGGCCAGAAGTACAACTTTGGGCAGTTGATCCCATAGTGAAGGGTAGGTTCCTCAAGGCAAGAAAGACGATTGTGGTAATGGTCAATCTGAACATATTCTGCTGCTGTCGAGGTGTTTTATTCCTGTGATATTTCAATAATACTCTTGTTTAATGCGTATTACCAGATGGTTCTAGAATTTTTACTGTCGGTGGAACAGTTTGGCTCAAATGTTACTATTTTGATTAAGTGGTAAGGATTGTTAAAAAGTTGTAGAGTATAAAACACACTGCTTGCTTCAGGTTTGGCGGTGGCAGCACATTGATATCACTGATAATAATTGTAATTCAAAGCAAGATGACTGGATTAAACCATTTTATAATATTTATGTAGCCTACATGAGATATCATTTGAATAAACCTGTTATGAAAAAGGAAAGATAATTTTTCACATGGGGTATGACAAGTTGATGTTTCTGGAAAATCAATTGATCTGCAGCTTACCCAATATTCTACTTGTTTATCAAACCTGCTGTTATTAATGTTATTAAAGCAAGTTAAAAACATCTGAGAGAAAAAAAAAATCTTATTAATACAATTTCTTCATTCTACTTGTCAATGATTAAAAATTCCTGCTAAAGATGCAGATGTGATTGATAAATTATACACAACTCTAATGGAAGGGATAAGCAAAATTTCCAAGATGTTTGGAGGATCCCACTATGTCATGTTTTCTACTGGTATGTGACTTTTAAAAGGTAGCTGCCAAGGATTTAAAGAGCTGGAACAAAGACAGAAATATTTTAAGTCTACGCGTTATTAATCTCTTGACCATATTTGATCTTTCTAGATTGCATTATAAGATTCAAAATGGTGGTACATAGAAATGGAAAAATAGGTGGAGACTGGACTGGACCAGATTCTATCTGATAATGTAAGAGAATTTATAGTTGTTGATATTGTTGGAAAACATGAACATCATGGTCATGAAAAAAAAACCCCAAACTGTATAACTTGTGAAAGTTATCAGTGAACCACTACATAAGGCGTCAGCTAATTAATTAGAATGCAAGTTGACACTACCCATGGGTAGATCATGCAAAAAGAAAAATCACTCCAGATGACTGGAGGATATATTCCTTATCAAATTTAAAGAAGTGAAATCCCAAATCATTTTGTGTTCTGTGTGATACTACCCTTGCTCTAGAGGTAGAATTAATTCCATTTTTTCTGCATGTTTGAATGCCTTATATGCAGGAAGACAGGTTGTCATCAAAGCTGATGTCTTGGAGAAAATTTCAAGAGCACGGAAGCATTGTATAAGACCTTCTGGGACGGACATCAGACCACAGAAATAAGCATTCTATAAAAGAGTATCGGAAAGGCTTTGTTAAGGTGATAGGTCATTATGGAAGACAGTACTTATCAAACATGTCAACTGAAGTTTTACACTTCATTACATAACATCATAAACGATGTACAGCATAGAAATAGGCTGCTTCACACAGTGAATTCAGCATCATTAGTTGTTCCTTCCTGAATTTTGTTGCATTTGTACAGACCAAAGTCATCAAGTTGAACATAAATACATCAACCACCTCCATGTCCATACTGTCAACTGCAATTCTAGTGTAATTTTTGCATTATCTTTGAAATTGAGGAGCCTGCTCAATGTACAGAAAGTAAACATTTTGGTGCAAAGTTTGTAACAGACATCAAGCTTGTATTTTTCTGAATAATGTTGCAGTCTAGGTAGTACACCCATCAATATTTGTACTCAATAATTTTCAATTGCTTGAGTTTGTTTTTACGAGTGAATTATTTAATACACAAGTATGAATGGATTCTGGCGATCCAGAAATGCAGAGCATTTCATTTTCTATGAGGGATAAATGGATTGTGCTCACGAGAGCCATTTGAATCCATATGTAATTAGTTTGCCATCTTATAGAATGCCCTCTACTAACTCTATGACTTCTATGATTGCCTTCTTCCTTGGATCATAACATTGAAGGATATATCAAGATGACGGCGGAGTAGGGCTCCTGAGCTGGGCTCATCCAATTCAACTGTTTGTCTTTTCTCTCCTTTCTTGTCTTTCTTCTTCCTCTCTTTTCCTTTAGTTACGTCTTGTCCTGAGCTAGGATGGCATCACCAATGACAAATGGGCCCAGCATGGACTCGAGTGAGTTCAGTGCAGATCTTGTGGCACAGCAAGTGAGCGCAGCATGGACTCAAGTGAGCCCCTACTTACTTTTCTGGGGTGAGCACAGGACTGGTCATCAGAATCCGCGGCTGCTACATCAGCGTAGGCGATTTGGTGAGGTAGTCCCACCGGTGAATGAAAGCACCTGAGGATCGGTGACTTCATCGTTGCTTGGGTCCAAAAGGGCATCACAGCAACATCAACGAGGTGGCCCCAGTGGCAAGAGATAAGTCTCTGATGGTGGGTCCAGCACAGGCAGTGGCAAGGAATAGCAGAGGAGAATTGTCCCAACAGTGAAAGATGGTCCCTGAACCACTTTAACGTTGGTTAGGTCCAGTCTAGATGGTGGTGCAGGCATCATTGATGATGAGACAGTTCAGGACTGTTGGACTCTCTTTCTGTTCTTTTTCTTATTTTTAAAACTATTCAATATGACACTAGACAGCTGTGACAGTAGAGAAGCTTTACTCTGTATTTTACTGTTTTTCTCACTGTAAAATACTCGTGGCAATAAAATCATTCATTTATCCATTATAATTTTCTGTTGACAATGTTAGCTCAACTTTTTTAAACACATGTAAATAGTCCTTCTGCTGTCAATATGGAGTTATTTTTCATTAAAAGCTCTTTTGAAAGACAGTGGCAAGAAGGTAAAATTTCTGACTCACAACTGCAGTTCTTCTTAATCTTAGAGAGCAAATAAGTACTTACAGATCCAATACCTGACTATCTACAACCACAAAAGCTGACCTGACTTGCATCGACCTGGCACTATTTGATGTTGAAAATGAGTTGCCGCCTCAAGTGAATCTAGATTTTGGTTGTACCCATTAACACAATATCATCAACAATGCGTACGCACCCAAGAATATTTTCTGTAATTCTGAGCATATGCTGCTGGATCAGGTCCTGACTGTCAGATGGAAAGGTAGCCTTTCAAAGTTATACCTTTCATTTGGCGCTCTTAAAGTAGTGATGTATCAAAACCGGATTAATTGGCACAGCAATCAGTTTACTTGTAGGGAGCAGCAATGGGCAAATGTTTCTGGATTACACATAGGAGTATGTGTGCAGCCCAACAAGAAAAGATGCACTACTGGACCTGGTTCTCGGACATGAGGTGGGCAAAACGGTTGAGGTGTCTGCTGGGGGATCGTTTAGGAGGCAGTGATCACTGTCTTACAAGCTTCAGGATGGCAATGGAGAACAAGATGCAGCTATCCAAAGTGAGAAAAATCTATTGACAAATTCAACTGAAATGCAGCTGGACAGTATTGACTAGAATAAGAGGCTGCTGGGAAAAGAACAATAACTGAACAATAGACTTATTTTGAGGAGCAGAGAGAATGGGTACAGTCAAAGTACATTCCCTCAAATGGGAAAAATAGGACAAATAAATCCAGAGCTCCCTGGATGACATACAAGATAGAAATTAACATACTGAAGCTAATGAGTGTCAGTATGAAAATGAAACTGAGAACCAAGAAGAATGCTAAAGTTTCAGAAGGGAGGTGGAAAAGCAAGTTATAGAAGCAAAGACGAATTATGAGAATAGACTTGTAGTCAACAAAAAAAGTCCTAAATAGGCGTATAAAGAGTGAAAGAGTGGTGAAGCAAGAGTGAGGCCAATTAGGGATTAAATGGGGATTTGCACTAAGAGGCATAAATAAGATGTTAAATCAATATTTTGCATATTCTAAATAGTGCTTCTTAGATCACAGTGATAGAGGAGGTAACTTTGTCACTAATAGGGGTCAAAATTGGTAGGGGAAGAATATTGAATAGACTGCTAGTATTAAAGTTGACATGGTGGTGGAACCGGCGGAGATAAATCTAAGCATTTGAAGGAAGTGAGAATGGACATTACAGTGGCTCTGGCCATAATTTTTCAGTTTACCATAGACTCTGGCACGTTGAAGGTGCCAGAAGACTTGAAAATTGCAAACATTACGGTCCGTGAAAAGTTATAAGGATAAGGCCAGTCCGTTTCACTTCTGTGGTAGGGGAACCTTCTAGAAGTCATTATCCAGGATGGAATCAGAAGATACATATCAAAAGGTGGGTTTAATGAAGAAGAGTCATAATGGATTTTTAAAGGGGAAATTCTTTTTATCTAATTCGCTGGAAGTTTTTCCCAGGATAGAAAAGAAAGGGTCAATGAGTGTGACAGTGTTGAGGTGGTGTACATGGACTTTCAGAAGTGATTTATACAATGCCACACATCAGACTTGTGAGGAAAATTATAGGTTATGGCATGAGAGGGACAGTAGCAATGTGGATACAAGATTGGCTGAGCAATAGGAAAAAACAAGTAAAAATCAATGGATATTTTTTGAGCTAAATTGAATTGAATGATATAGAGTTAGTTGTATTTAACAAATACAGTCAAAAGTGTGATATGGCACTATACTCTGGTGCCATTTTGAGGTACAGAAGATATTAAGATAGAACTAAAGTTTATTTAAAGACAGGGTTCTTCCTTCCCTCTTCTGCCCCACTTGTCAGGACGGGGGTGATGCAAGAAAGGGGTCTCCGTAACAGGCTCCATTCCTACCAACACCGCACATCACAGTCCATTCCAGGAATCTTGCTCTGGGGCTACAGCCACCACCACTTCATCACCAGGAGCTCCACACTGGGCCTATCACATCGCTGCCGATGCAATCACCGCTCCGGTCGATCCACCAGGAGTACCGAGTCAGGCTGGAGCAGCGTTTCTAGTGGAGTTCCTCAGAGCTTGGTATTGCAACCTTTGCTTTTCTGGTTATATTAATATTTTAGATCATGGTGTGCAGAGGGCAATTTCAAAGTTTGCAGATGAAGAGTTGTTAACCTTGAGACAGACAGTATGGAGCTCCAAAAGGACAAGCTGGCGGAGTGGACAGATAGGTGGCAGTTGTGTTTCAGTGCAGAGAAATGTGAAGAAATGGATTATTTTCCAGAAGAACATTGAAAGACAATCTAAAAGAGAGAGTTCAATTCAAAAGGGGGTGCAGAAGCATGGGTACTGGGTATATAGGTTCAGATTTTAGATTTATACTTTATTATCACATATGTTCAAGTCTGAAAGTGCTGGAGAACAGTGAAAAGCTTTCCATGTCACTGCACATGATACCAGCATAGGTACAAAAACTTGAGGAAAGGGTAGGAAGAAACAAGGAACAAAGTTAAAAGTTAAACATGAGCCTTGCTTAGTGTATTGTTAAGAAACTTAAAAGTTAAACATGACAGTCCTTCTTAGTCAGTCAAAAAATAAATAAATAAAGCTAAAACTGCAACCATTGCAGGTGTGCAGATCACCAAAGGAGGCAGGGTAGGTTGGCAATGAAAGCAGTAAATGAAACATCCAGTATCCACAATTTTATCAATAGAAGCATAGGGTACAAAAGCAGGGAGATGATGTTGAACTGGTTTAAGACAACTGTTATACCTCAGTTGGTGTATTGTGTATGGTATGAACCCCACATGGTAGGAAAGATGCAAGTGCATTAGGGAGATTGCAGAAGCGATTTACAAATGGTTCCAGGGATGAGAAACTTATGACAATAGATTGAAAAGGTTGGGATTCTTCTCGTGGGAAAGAAGGCCAAGAGTTGACAAGATGGATGTTCACAAAATCCCGAGAGGCCCGGACAGAATAGAAGGGGATAACTTGTTCCCGCTAGTAAAAGGAACAACAATGAGACAGCATGGAATTAAATTTAAAATGTGAGAATATTTTTTCATATAGTGTGTGGTTAGGATATGGCATTCACTGCCTGGAAGTGTGGTAGAGACAGGTTCAATTGAAGTATTCAAGAGGGCATTGCACAAATATTTCAATAAAAATACATATGCAAGCAGATGGGGGATGGGAAAGGACTGGCACTGGGTAATGATATACTTTTCAAAAGTTGTTTCAGGCATTCTGGGCACTAAGAACATTAAACCTGGGCAAACACGTCCTTAAGTTTTCACCTCTAGATGGTGCAAAGAAGATGCAGTAAGATATTTTTGTCAGCAATGCTTGACATGTTAATCCTCCTGATGGGTTTTATTGCGTACCTGGCTGCATAATATTTCTGATAAGTGTGAATTGGGAATGTTGCTTTTAGATTGAGGAAAATAGAAAATAGAAACAAAACTTGTTCAAAATACTTCAGCCGCAGAAACACTGGCCTTTTTGGAAACAGTAGACATAGGATTATAGAGCTTATAAACCAATTGAATGTTAAACCAATAATTATTTCCTTTATGATAACATACACACACACACACACTTTCTGTAAAGAGTAACAGGAGAGAAAAGAAATCTCAAATTACATGGGTGGATGAGGTCATCAGTTGGAAAAGTGCTTTACAAAAAGCACTGCACATAAATACAAATGGTTAACATTCCCAGAGATTGAACATCTTGTGATACCATGTTTTGTACAGGCTATGGAGGTTTTTGATCCATTTTTCTTAATTTAGGGTGTACATGCAAGCTTTTCTTTAAATTTTAGGACAGAGAGGGAAATTGATTAATTATTCTTCATTGAGCGATGTACCGCACAGACACAGGCCCATTGGTCCATGCTGACCAGATATCCTAAATTAATTTGGTCCCATGTGCCAGCATTTGGCCCTTTTCCCTCTTCACCCTTGCTATTCATATAACCATCCAGATGCCTTTTAAATGTCTTAATTGTACTTACCTCCACCACATTTTCTGACAGCTCTATCCATACATTCACCACTCTCTGCTTGAAAAAACTGCCCAAAAGACTCTTTTAAATCTTTCCCCTCTCACCTTAAACATATGCCCTCTAGTACTGGACACCCCTATCCTGGGAAAAAGGCCTTATCTATTTAGCCTATCCATGCCCCTCATGATTTTATAAACCTCTTTAAATGTCATCCCTCAGCCTCTAATGCTCCAGGGAAAATTGCCCCATCCTATTCAGCTTCTCCTTCTAGCTCAAACCCTCCAACCACGGAAACATCCTTGTAAATCTTTTCTGAACACTTTCAAGTTTCACAATTTCCTTCTTACATCAGGGGACCAGAATTGCACGTCGTATTCCACAAAAGGCTGAACAGTATTCTGTACAGCCACAACATGACCTCCCAACTTCTATACTCAATGCACTGACCAATAAAGGCAAATTATTTTCCCATTTGATACATGTGGTCAATCTTAACTAACTGCCCTATGAAAAAGGAATAGATCGAATCTGAATCTGTGGTTATTGAGTCATTCGTGGATTTATTTAATGTCTATCTCTGTCGATAAAAGTTTATGTAAATGTGTAAAGACAATCTTCAGATTTATCTTTTACCATCTGAGCACTCCACGGGTCACCTTTCATCCCCAACGTGTGGAATTAATATGCAGGAGCGAGTAAAACAAGAGATGTAACTGTCTCGATGCCCCAGTGAGATTTAGTGCTTCTTGACTAAAATAGGAATTCTAACATAGCCAGTTTATCTCCTGTGGGTTGTAAGGACTTGTCAGGTAATCAGAATCATAATTTTAGGTCAGCAGTGTCCTTCTTAAACTACTTTTAGTCCATGAAAGTCTCAGATAGTGAAGCAAATGATGCAAGTTGAGTATTGGTAATTCATTTTCACTAGATTCTAAACAAGTTAGTTACATGTTGTATAATAAAGGGAGCTAATGTGATGTAACAATAACAAACATCAGTTGTTATTGTGAACAGGTTGTGTGGCACAGGATATAGATTCCCCACTGCGTGCCATTCTGCTACACTGGCAAGCTTATAAGAACGTGTGAACTCCCACAGTATCAGGCAATACTTTTTTAAAGGTTTTCATGCGTCCTTCTTTTGTGACAAGGACATTTGAGCATTTGAGGTCATCAGTGTAGGATAGTCACTGAGAAGTCCATTCGGGAATTCAAGAGAAACTTAGTTACCCAAAAAGTGGTAAGGATATGGGAATGGCTGCCACATGGATTGGTTGAAACAAGGTGTATTGCTGAATTTGAAGGAAAGCTAGACGAGCATTTGAGGGAGAAGGAAATAGATTTTACAATGGTAGATTTAGACGAGGGAGTAAGGAAGAACGCTTGAGTGGAGCAAAAACACCGTGATGCATTGCTGGCTCATTGGTCTACTTCCAAGCCATATATCCCCTGTAATCATATGTACATGCATAAATGCTAAAAAAGTCAGTTTGGTAATCTTTACAATGTAATAGCTACATCATATGTTTGGATAAATAGCTATTGGCAACAAAACCAACTAAACGATTCTGCAGTTACATGGACATGCAAATTTTGGTCACTAGTGGTCAAGGGATGGTCATCCAAACCTGGGCCGGTATTTGTGCCAAGTACAGTTTTATCACAGATGCCTGCCTGCCTTCTCCATATGTTATAAAGTGCGACCTTCTCGAATGAGACACAACTACTTCCGAGTCCCTTCGTTAAGGTGTAAGTAAATTTTATTTAGGACCACAAAGTGGGCCCCACTTCCATTATATGGTGAACCTGCTCCCACTCAGCATATTTGATCAGCGGTATTCCATGTCATAGAATCTGCTAATCTGAGAACTGACTTTGGGATGGTCTGTGAAATTCCCCAATGAAAGCTGTGCTCCAGGCATGATGCATTCCTGTTTAATTTGTCGTACTTTTGCTACACTCGCACAACCATGAACAGATTGCTATTTGACAGATGAATGTGCTTGCAACCAACAATCAGGAGCATATGAAGCAGTAAAAAAAAACATGCTAATGATTCTTTATGATGATAACAACTAGTTGTATTTGTATAATACTTTTCCTAGGGGTATATAACATAGCAAATTAGCCAACATTACAACAGTGACTACATTTCAAAGTACTGCATTTATTGTGAGAGCTTTAGGGCATCTTGAAAACATGTAAAACACTATTTAAATATGAATCCTTTTTTTATCCTTATTTTGATTAGCTACATTTTACAGTGGTGATAAAAGCAAAACTCTTTGTGTTTGCCATCAGCACTCCACAGAAACTGCAAACAACTTTTGGAGTCCACACAAGCACAAAGTAATGAAACGATGCAGAAGTTGTTGAGAGTGAATCGCTACTCCTAAAAAAGGATCAGCTTTGGAGTCATCTTCATAATGTAGTCAATGGAAAATCTGTAAATCAACAAGAACTTCCTCTCTAACACTATTAATTTTGCTGTATAAGTCATTATAAATGTTATACTTTGTTGAATGAGCCGTAATTGGCTTTATAATGGCATACTGAATTCCTTAAACTGCTAAAGACCAACTAAACATGGTCCTCAAAAGATAATTTCATTTTCAGAGTATCACAGAATTGCTACAGTACAGAATAAGACCATTCAGCCCATTATGCCTGTGCTGGTTCTATTATCTAGTGCCAATCTCCTGCCTTTTCCACCTATCCCTGCACATTATTTCTATCCAAATAATCATTCAATGTCTTCTTGAATGCTATAATTGAACTTACCTCCACTCCATTTCCAGGCAGTGCATTCCATATCCTGACAACTCCCTGTGTAATTTTTTTCTCACATCATTGATGCTTTATTTGCACATCATTTCAAATCTATTTCCTCCTTTTTCTATTAGCAAGCAAGAACAACTTCTCCCTATCTACTTTGTCTAGCCCACTCATGATTTTGAAAATTCCCATGAAGTCTCCTTTCAGCTTTCTTCTTTCCAAAGATAACAGTCTCAGCTTCTTCAATTTAACTTTATAACTGAGGTTTCTCATTCCTCGAACTATTCTTGCAAATTGTTTCTGCCCTCTCTCCAATGCATTCACATCTTTCCTATAATTGGGCACCCATACCTGTACACAATGCTACAGGTGAGGTCTAATAAGGATCTTGTACAAGTTCAACCTCACCTTCCTGTCCTTCTACTCTATGTTCTACTCATAAAGCTATATGGTATGAATTGTTAACTGGTTTTTCCACCAGTGTTTCCACCTTCAATGATCTGTGCACACACCTACTGAGATCCTTGTGCTCCTGCATCCCTTTCAGAATTGTACATTATGACCCCATCTCTCATTTTATATTGTCTTTCAATGTGCTTCCAAACAAAGTGCATCGCCTTGTGCTTCTCAACATTGAACCTCACCTACCACCTATTTGCCCACTCTACCAACTTGTCAATGTCCTTTTCAAGTTCTGAACTGTTCTCACAGTTTCTACTTCTTGGTAGTTTAGTGTCATCTGCAATCTTTATAATTCTTCCCTTCACACCAGAACTGAGATATATGAAGACATATGAAGAAAAGTAAGGACTTCCCAATACCAATTTTGGGGATCTCCACTGCGAACCTTACACTCACCTGAAAAATATCCATTGACCTTTACTCTCTGTATTTGTGCATCATTGGATTTCTGCATTATGACAGAATAATCCAGAGATTATTCACAAAATTCAAGCAAAATTCAATCAGTAAAAACTGAAATAACCATAATTGCAGGTATTTTGCATTGTAAACGCTTGATGGAGAAAGATTTTTTTTTTCCATTGTGATTGGCTGATTCTCCTGTTTGTTGTTGGCACTTTTGCTGATTGCCCGGAGAACTTCTTTATTTTGGGCCAAATTTAAACGGCCATTGGGAAGGGGGCAGAACCACATTATAAGGCTTGCTGGATCTTTGTGAGGAGTTTGAATCAAGAGCAGCAACAAACGTTGTTGCTTTATAGCAAAACCTAATCCATCATATTTGTGTATTGTGAACTATTCTGGAGTCACAGGGATGTCAGGTTCTACAGTACAGGTATGGCCATCCACATTACCTATGATTATGGGTCCACCATTATGATTTGAGACAGGTATGTTTTGCTGGTCATAAGCAGAACAGTGGTTCTCCACAGCTGCACTGCTGGAACTTTTGACAACCATGGTTTATTTGGTCTATGTATATATCAGATATCGACTTTGTCAAATGATAGTAAATAAAAGTATAAATAGCTGTTTTCATCACTGTCTGGAACTTCTGACCTATTTCTTGGTTCTAAAAGATATGAATGGGCTTCAGTTCTTCAATAATTAATTTTATACTTAAATTCCAACAACTTTGCTGCCCATTACATACCTACAGCTGACAGATCCCCTTATAATCATTAATGATTCTGATGGCCGAATTAATTATGTTCCCAACTGTGGTCCATCTGGTTCTATTTCCATGTTACTGTCCTTCTACACCTCCTCCCCACCTGGTAAATCTCCACAAACAGACTTTCAGAAAATCATTATCTCCAAAAATATTTACATCCATACCATCTGGAGCCTATTGAGTTGCTATTGGCATTTTAAAAAAATTCTGCCCATTCAGGTTTCGTGCCCCACTTCGAGCATGTGTGGCATTCATGCATTTTCAACACAAGGAAGTTGTTTTCTCCATAAATGTAACATCTTCATTCGTGTACTCCATGCAAGTTTGCCTTTTCAATTCTTTTATAGATCTGGCCACACCACTTCTCTTCAGGTGCACCCAGTTGGTGTTAAGAAGCTGTGACCTTGCTCTTCCTGGCTTTGCAGTGTGTTATCTGATTTTTGCTGCATTCACAGCTTAAGCAATTTCATTAGCAAAGCGAAGAGTTAAATCATTTCCTGCATGTTCTCACAGGACATTTTTTTTTAAATGCAAGCTCAAAAATGAAACATCATCATATTCTCAGAGAGGACGGCATTCAAAATGAGAAGTTAATTGCTTCAAAACAAAATAAATGATTGCAGCCTCAGCTCCAGTCCCATGTGATGTGCTGTGGTTTAGTAACAACATTGGTAGTTCCAAATCTGAAAATTGTGGGTTCGGAGTGCAGCTCCAAGGACTTGAGTACAAAAACTTCAGTGCAGGACTAAGGGAGTATTGTTAATTATAACAGAATCGTAGAATCCCTGTAGCGTGGAGACAGGCTATTTGGCCCATCACGTCTACGCTGACCCTCCAAAGAGCATCCCATCCAGTTCCACTCCCCTATCCCATCCCCGTAACTCGGCATTTCTCATGGTAATCCACCTAGCCTGCACAACCCTGGACACAACAAGGCAATTTAGCATGGCCAATCCACCTAACCTGCTTGCCTTTGAACTGTGGAATGAAAGGAGCACGCAGAGGACGCCCACACAGACATGGGGAGAATGTGCAAACTCCACACAGCTCTAGGCTGGAATTGAACCCAGGCCCTTGGTGCTGAGAGGCAGCAGTGCTAACCACTGTGCCATCATGCTGCTTTGTTGTCTTATTAATATACATCTGTGTAATACCTCAATGATATAAACATTTCATTAACTTCAAGTGGAGAAGCTGAATAGAGCCCTTACTGATTAGAAGAAAAGTATGGGATTTAAGAACAACACCCAGATCCAGGCCTATGGCTGAGCCAGAAAGTAAGCTGTTCCAAAGACCACCTAACTTGATTGAGATAAGGCTATTAGATATACTCTATTGTTTTATTCTTCTGGCTTAATATTCTATTTGTTATGATGCTGGAGAGTGGCAACACTGAACAACACTTCTCACTGTTAATAAATGCGAAGCTGGAAAAGCATGGCAGCTCAGACAGCATCCGAACAGCAGGGAAGTCATTGTTTTAGGCTGAAATCCTTTGTCGGGACTCAGTCAGGACGAAGGGTTTCAGCCTTAACTGTTGAGTTACCTGCTCCTTCTGACCTGCTGTGCCTTTCCAGCTCTGCATCTATTGGCTCAAGCTTCGAGCATTTGCAGTCCTTACTATCTCTGGTACTTTTCACTGTATTTGTAGTAAAAAAAAACTGACAATAAAAAAGAAATCATATTTTAAAACAATCGAGCCTTACAAAGGGGTTTACAATGGCAGATATATCCAATGCAAATACATGGACCAAAATCAGCAGAATAGGACAGACCCTGGATCAGCTGATCAGGTATAATTAAATACACACTGCAAATTCTTCCCATTTGCACCAACTGAAAATGAACAGTCAATGTAGGAACCGATAATTGTGCAACCTGGTGCCTATTTCAGGTTGGTGAGTCCCTCTCCCATTTCCAGACCTTCCTGAAAACTGAAATGTGTTGCAAAAGTTGTCAAATCACAACTGTCAACTTCCAGAAGCAAAAATGGGCAGCTGTGAGTTAAACTTATATTTTCTACTTAAATTTTTATTTATTCAAAATTAATTCACTAAATTCCCCCAGTACATTTTAGCCTTTCATACAAACAGCTCTTAAGGTCTGGCAAGAGTTCATTGATTCTGCAGTGGTTATTCATATTAAATAATCCTCATCTGAGCGATAATGCTTTAAATAGACATCATCTAATGTGTCTGAGCCTTGCAGTCAATCCTGCGCTTTCCGCTGATGGAAAATGCACGTCTCACAGTATCAATAGGCAGATTTTCCATATATCCTATTTACAGAGACATGTATGGCCAGGAATATCACTATACAAAATCATTTATTGCAGCTAGGGAATTTCCTAGCATTTTATTCTCTCAACCTTAAAATTTCCTGCAAATGGAAAAATGTCAATCATTGCCACAGAATGAATTTCATACTCTGAGCAAAGATTGATAGTGGCGCTTGTACAAATGGCAAGAGTAAGTCTATGCTAATCATACAATCATAGAAAAGTACAGTAAAGGTAGCTACTCAGCTCATCAAGCCTCTCCCAGTTCTGCGAATATTTAAGTAAATTCCAAAACTCAAAGCTCATTACTTTTCATAATCATCCAGATATTACTAAATGACTGGAATCATTATGCAGATATGGAGGCTAGAAATTCATTTGCCCCAATTTTTAGGCATGGATACTGTGGTTTGTCAGCCAAATACTGCAGTGGGCAGCGAACAAGAATTGTACACAGATCATTTCTCCCAGCTGCTGTACAGCAACAAGCTACTTCACTGCATGGCTAGTTGCTACAGTGGTACAGTCATATCCTGAACATTCAAGGGTACAGTGGAGTATTGTAATGAAGCCATGTCTTCCAGAAAATCTTCCTTGGTGGACCAGCCTCGAGGGGTCAAATGGTCTCCACTTCCTCCTGTATCCAGAGTCAAGGGGCTTTGTCTTATGAACAGAGATTGAGCTCTGGAGCATCTAGAGTTTAGTACAGAAAGTGATGAAAGTTAATTGACTTGCATAAGATACTAAAGGTGATTCATAAAATAGGTGTAGAAAGGATGGTGGAACTGCTGATGCTGGAGAATCTGAGATAACACGGTGTGAAGCTGGATGAACACAGCAGGCCAAACAGCATCTGAGGAGCAGGAAAGTCTGATGTTTCAGGTCATCAGAAAAAGGGCATTTTTTTTCTGTCCTTTTCCGAAGAAGAGTCTAGACTGGAAACGTCAGACTTTCCTGCTCCTCTGATGCTGCTTAGCCTGCTGTGTTCATCCAGCTTCACAACGTGTTATCTCTGGTGTGAAAAGGATGTTTTCTTTTGTGGAGCAATCTGGAATGAGAGCTCATAATGTTAGGATACGGGGCAGCTGATTTACAACCAAGATGAGAAGAAATTACTTCTGTCAAAGGGTTATGAATCTGTGGAATAACCTACTCCAGATTGCAGTGGATTCTGGGACATTTAGTAAATTTAAGAAGTTAAACAGGTTCTTAATTAGTAACAGGTGGAAAGTTGACAGAGGGTGGGCAGGAAAGTGGAGTTAAAGATGGGATGGATCAGCCATGATCACAGAGCACAGTGGAACCGGATTGAGGAGCTTAAATGTCTCTTCCTGCAAAGGGTTTTTCTGCTCTTATTTCTGATATTATATGCACATTCCTCAGCAAAGGAAGATATAACATTACACTGTAAGTTGTTAGGATAATCACAGTGAAGCACAGAGGGACACAGAGGATATCACATCTAGATACGGCAATCGATCTCCATTTTAGTGACGTCTGGATGCAATAATTGGAAAGATGGAGGCCAGAAAGGAGATCATGTTTCTGCCAAGGTGACAGAAAATGATTGAAGGAAGTGAGTATCTGCTGGGACTGTTCTAAGTTCAGTTTGTGAAACCCAGGATCTGATAGTAATGCTGAAACACTTGAATGATCTCATTTAAGAGATCTAGGTCAGTATTCATCCCATCCCACTTCCAGCATGTCACTGATCTCTCGCAGTACAAAATGCACTACACCTCCATCATTTATCCAGCAAAACACCTCAAACATCATTACATTCCATCGCTCTCCCCACTGCCGCCCCACCCCCCCATTCCCCACTCACTCATTCACTCACTCCAATATTGCTCGCCAGGCATTAATCTCCACATAGCTTTGTAAACATAGAGCACCTCAGCTGTAGGAGGTTCATCATCCAATGGCATGAATATACAGTTTGTCCTCTCTCTTGTCGGAGAAGGTAACCCATAAATGGAGTGAGATCCATAGACCCCGGTGGGAGAACAGCACAGCTACAACTCTTATGCATCCTAATTATCAGGACACGTAACACCAAAGCTGTAGCCCTCAGTGATGGGGAGTTGCTGTAGATGGGGTGATTCTGGGCCTCTTGATTCCCTAACTGGCCCACCATCCCATCGTGTTTTATGTTTAGATAGTTAAGATTTGCTGGCAGTTCAGCTCCTGTAACTTCAAGAGATAGGACAAAACAACTTCTGAGGAAGAAACCCAATCACCTGGACTTCAACGCAGCCATCTGGCATTGCACATGCTTTATCTGTGTGACGAGAAATGACAGGCTACAGTCAAGTAAGGGGAGTACAGTAGGTCTTCTGAAAACTCCCTGGAGGATGAGTTCACTTGAGAAACTCTGTTGCAAAGGACTCATGTAAGGACTGCTGTAAATTCCAGAGAGTTCTAAAGAAGTATCCAATTTGACTCAAAAATTACCTGTGTTTCACTTTCCACAGCTGCCAGACCTGCTGAGTATTTCCAGCTCTCTTAATTCAAAGGTGGGCATTGTCAGGGCTGACTACAGAGAAATGCCAAAGTACTTGATGCTGTGGCAGACCCGGTAGATTAAGGACAGCCAATGGCTAACAGCAAGGAAGAAGCCAGATGGAGCAGGTCATCGTATGGAACCTAAGGCCATTCTTTCCAACATGAAAATAGTGACCACTTCCAACACATCCTCCATGGCAGAGAATCTGTTGGCCGCTATCTTAAAACAGGGCACGCAGATGCCTTCTGTCTCGGAAGGTCAGATGGAGGTCATGGGATCCCTGAAGTAGCTTCTTTGGAGGTGCAACTCAGCCCGCAATGAAACATGTGGGTTTCCATTCCAGTCCAGAAATCCATGACCCAGCAAATTACAAGGAGTGCAGAGGTGCTTCCCTGGGGAGTGATGGTGTTGAAATGAAGCTTGAACCTAGTGTCCTGTCTCAGGGTAAGAAGAGTTCCTGCTCCCACCAATCATCTTGATTCAGTGCCTTTGCTAATGCATTGCTTCTTGCCAATGTGTTGGAGACCAAACCACAGGAAGGGTCATTGGACCTGAAACGGTAACTCTGAATCCTTTTCTTCACAGATGATGCCAGACCTGCTGAGCTTTTCCACCAACCTCTGGTTTTGTTCCTCTCAAGCCACAGAGCTGCTTGAGAGCATCTGCAGTCTATAGATCAGGAGTGTTTGGATGTACAGTTAAGGACTGTATAAAGATAAAAGAGAAGAAGTATAACATAGCAAAGATGAGCAGGAAGCCGGAGGACTGGGAAGCTTTTAAAGAGCAACAGAAGATAACTAAAAAGGCAATACGCAGAGACAAAATGAGGTATGAAGGAAAACTGGCCAAAAATATAAAGGAGGATAGTAAAAGCTTTTTTAGGTATGTGAAAAGAAAAAAAACGTTAAGGCTAAAATTGGGCTCTTGAAGACAGAAACAGGTGAATTTATTATGGGGAACAACAAGGAAATGGCAGAAGAGTTGAATAGGTACTTTGGATCTGTCTTCACTAGGGAAGACACAAGCAATCTCCCAGATGCAATAGTGGCTGAAGGACCGAGCGTAATGGATGATCTGAAGGGTATTTATATTAGGCAGGAAATGGTGTTGGATAGACTGTTAGGTCTGAAGGCTGGTAAGTCCCCGGGACCTGATGGTCTGCATCCCAGGGTACTTAAGGAGGTGGCTCTAGAAATCATGGATGCATTGATAATCATTTTTCAATGTTCTATAGATTCAGGATCAGTTCCTGCGGATTGGAGGGTGGCTAATGTTGTCCCACTTTTCAAGAAAGGAGAGAGAGAGAAAACAGGAAATTATAGACTGGTTAGCCTGACATCAGTGGTGGGAAAGATGCTGGAGTCAATTATAAAAGATGAAATTATGGCTCATCTGGATAGCTGTAATAGGATAGGTCAGAGTCAGCATGGATTTACGAAGGGGAAATCGTGCTTGACTAATCGTCTGGAATTTTTTGAGGATGTATCTATGAAGATAGACAAGGGAGAACCAGTGGATGTAGTGAACCTGGACTTTCAGAAAGCCTTTGATAAAGTCCCATTAGGAGATTGGTGAACAAAATTAGGGCACATGGTATTGGAGGCAAAATACTGACTTGTATTGAAAATTGGCTGGCTGACAGGAAGCAAAGAGTAGTGATAAATGGGTCCCTTTTGGAATGGCAGGCAGTGACCAGTGGGGTACCACAAGCTTTGGTGCTGGGACCGCACGTGTTTACGATACTTGTTAATGGTATAGACAAAGGCATTAAAAGTAATATTAGCAAATTTGCTGATGACACAAAGTTGGGTGGCAGTGTGAAATGTGAGGAGGATGTTATTAGAATACAGGGTGACTTGGACAGGCTAGGTGAGTGGATGGATGCATGGCAGATGCAGTTTAATGTGGATACATGTGTGGTTATCCACTTTGGTGGCAAGAACAGGAAGGCAGATTACTATCTAAATGGAGTCAAGTTAGGTAGAGGGGAAGTACAATGAGATCTAGGTGTTCTTGTACATCAGTCAATGAAAGCAAGCATGCAGGTACAGCAGGCAGTGAAGAAAGCTATTAGCATGCTGGCCTTCATAACAAGAGGAATTGAGTATAGGAGCAAAGAGGTCCTTTGCAGCTGTACAGGGCCCTGGTGAGACTGCACCTGGCGTATTGTCTGCAGTTTTGGTCTCCAAATTTGAGGAAGGACATTCTTGCTATTGAGGGAGTGCAGTGTTGGTTCATGAGGTCAATTCCCAGAATGGTGGGACTATCATATGTTGAAAGATTGGAGCGACTGGGCTTGTATACACTTGAGTTTAGAAGGATGAGAGGGGATCTGATTGAGACGTATAAGATTATTAAGGGACTGGGCACTTTGGAGGCAGGAAGCATGTTTCCGCTGATGGGTGAGTCCAGGACCAGAGGACATAGTTTAAAAATAAGGGGTCGGCCATTTAGAACAGAGTTGAGGAAAAACTTCTTCACCCAGAGAGTGGTGGATATATGGAATGCTCTGCCCCAGAAGGCAGTGGAGGCTAACTCTCTGGATACTTTCAAGAAAGAGATAGATAGAGCTCTTAAAGATAGTGGAATCAAGCGTTATGGGGATAAGGCAGGAACAGGATACTGATTGTGGATGATCAGCCATGATCATAATGAATGGTGGTGCTGGCTCGAAGGGCCGAATGGCCTACTCCTGCACCTATTGTCTATTGTTTTACCATTCAAGCTACAACCACTGCATTGGCACAGTGCGGTCGCACAAGGCCAAATCAATGACACTGGCAAGGTAGGCACTGTTTTTGGTTCACTGTAAATTAGCAGCAGCCAGTACTGCTCCATACAAATATGCTTGATCTCTTCCTCAGCAATTCGCCTACTGCAGTTGCATTTGCCCATGTCTGTATCTATAGAAGTGACCACTGCCTAGTTCTGTGGAAATAAAGTCCCATTTTAACAGTGACGCTATCCTGCATTATAAAGGTACTCCACCATGTCAATAAATCTAGTAATTCATGAGTGGGCATCCAGAAGGCACTGAAGACCATCAGCAACATGAGAATTGTCTCTAACAAACTTGCAGTTTCATGGCCCGCATATCCCCCACACTACTACTACCGTCAAGCTTGGGGATCAACCCTGGTTCAATAAAGAGTGCAAGAGGACGTTCCAGGAGTAGTAGCAGGCATACCTGAAAATGAGGTGCTTACCAGGTGAAGTTCCAAACAGGACTACTTATGGCCAAAACAGTATAAGAAGCATGCAAAAGACAAGGCTAAATGATTCCATAATCAATGAATCTGATCTAAGCTCTGCAGTCCTGCCACATCCAGTTGTGAATAGTGGTGGACAATTAAGCAACTCACTGAAGGAGGAGGCTCCACAAATATCCCCATCCTCAATGATGGGGAGCGCAGTAGATCAGGACAAAGACTGGGCTGAAAAAAATTATAACAATCTTCAGCCAGCAGTGCTGAGTAAAAGATCTTTCTCAGCCTCCTTCAGAGGACCCCAGCATCATAGGTGCCTTCCTTTAGCCAATTTGATTCACTCCACATGATATCAAGAAATGGCTGCAATACTGCAAAAGGCTACGAGCCCTCATATATCCCAACAACTGTGCTCAATACATATGCTCCAGGATTTGCTGCACCCACAGACAAGTTGTTCCAGTTCAGTTACAACATTGTCATCTGCCCAGCAATGTGGAAAATTGACTAGATATATCCTGCACACAAAATGCAGGATAAATCCAACTTGGCTAATTACTGCCTCATTAGTTTACTCTCGATCATCACTAAAATAATGGAAGGTGTCATCAATAGTGCTATCAAACAGCACCTGCTCAGAAATAACCCGTTCAGTGACACCCAGTTTGGGTTCTGCCAGGGCCACTCAGCTACTGCCTCATTACACTCTTGATTCAAAAGACCTAAATTCCAGAAATGAAAGGGGACAGCACTGCCTCTGACATCAGGGCTGTATTTGACCAAGTGTGACATCAAAGAAGTGTAGCAAAATTGAGTCAATGGAAATCTGGAAGAAACTCCCTGTTAGTCAGACAAGGAAAAGTAGTTGTAATTGTTGAAGTTCAGTTATCCTAGGTGCAGGGTTAGCAGTCATCTTAGCTCCATGAATCTTGCAGTTAGTAATTCCTTCCAACTCGTCAAAGTATGTGCACCACCCACAAGGCACAGTTCAGGAGTGGGACGGAATACTTCCCATTTGCACGGATGAGTGCAGTTCCAACGACTCTCAAAAAGTTTGACGCCATTCAGGACAAAGAAACCAAGGTGATTGGCATTACATATACAAATATTAGTGAGTTTTGAGAAGATTTGTAGCTCAGGTTGAGGTTCTGGATGCGAATTTGCTCGCTGAGCTGGAAGGTTAGCTTTCAGACGTTTCGTCACGATTCTAGGTAACATCATCAGTGAGCCTCCGCTGAAGCGCTGGTGTTATATCCCGCTTTCTATTTATCTGTTTAGGTTTCCTTGGGTTGGAGATGTCATTTCCTGTGTTGGTGATGTCATTTCCTGTTCTTTTTCTCAGAGGATGGTAGATTGGCTCCAAATCAATGTGTTTATTGATGGAGTTCCGGTTGGAATGCCATGCTTCTAGGAATTCTCGTGCATGTCTCTGTTTGGCTTGTCCTAGGATCGATGTGTTGTCCCAATCAAAGTGGTGTCCTTCCTCATCTATATGTGAGGATACTAGTGATAGTGGGTCATGTTGTTTTGTGGCTAGTTGATGTTCATGTATCCTGGTGGCTAGCTTTCTGCCTGTTTGTCCAATGTAGTGTTTGTCACAGTTCTTGCAAGGTATTTTGTAAATGACGTTCGTTTTGCTTGTTGTCTGTAATAGGGTCTTTTAAGTTCATTAGCTGCTGTGCTAGTGTGTTGGTGGGTTTATGGGCTACCATGATGCAGCTAATGAACTTAAAAGACCCTATACAGGCAACAAGCAAAACAAATGTCAACAAACACATTGATTTGGAGCCCATCTACCACCCTCTGAGAAAAAGAACAGGAAATGACAACACCAATGCAAGTAATGACATCACCAAGCCAAGGAAACCTAAACAGATAAATAGAAAACGGGACATAACACCAGCACTTCATCAGAGGCTCACTGATGATGTTACCTAGAATGGTGACGAAACGTCTGAAAACTAACCTTCCAGCTCAGTGAGCAAACTCACATCCAGATATACAAATATTCACTCACTCCATCACCAATGCTCATTTCTGTTTACCATCTACAAGATGTGGTGCAACAATTCATCAAATTTCTTTCGATAGTACCTTTCAAAGCCACAACCACTTTAGAAGGAAAAAGGATCCATGGGAACAAAACCACCTGCAAGTCCCTCTTTAAACCAGTCATCAACCTGATATGCAAATTGCTGTGCCCTCTCACTAGACCTGGGTTATTGTCTTGGAAGCGCCTGCCTAACAAAATCATTTGGTGTGCTTATACCAAAAAGAACAATAGTTCAAGCCAGCAGCTCACCACCACCTTCTCAATGCTGACCCAGCCAGCAAAGCCCACATCCACTGAACAAAGAGTAAAGTACTGAATGCTCCTGCAACACCCTTTGTCTTTAACTTCAAAATAAAAACTGAAAGCGCTGCAGATGCTGTAAATCAGGAACAAAATCAGAACATGCCAGAAAAGCTCAGCAGGTCTGGCAGCTTCTGTGAACAAAAAACAACAGTTAACGTGCCTTTCTTCTCCTGCCTTCTTGCAAAATCCTCCTTCGTGTGTCCTCCAACACCAGTCCTGATCATATTGTAAAGCAAATGACACTGCAACAACTTACCTCTTACATACAGAACACAATGTGATTTTCTGCCTTTCTGCAGTCAGCAATTACCTCCAAGTTGCTGCAACATCTCACTACAGTGTGTCCAAAAATTCCACCTTGGCAGATCAAAGCCAAAAGTATCTCAGCTGCAATTTGTTGAGTGGCCCTTTAGACACCCCAAGACAATTGTTTGATAAGGACTCATTTCAAGGGTGAATGAGGCCAATGCTGTCTGTACGTATTTTGACCAAATGTAATATCCTCGCGTTGCATTATTGATGCCAATGGCATCTCATAATCTCACTCCTACAACAGCTTTGAGTACACATACAGGGCATACTCACATACATTATTCCATTTCATAATGCTTCACAATCTCTATGCCAATATGTTGCATATATGGCTGTACTGCTACTAGAAGCTGGATGCAGGGCTACATAACTGTGTTTCAGGAAAATGGACTTTTTTTTCAAAGCTTTTTCAGGACATTTTTTAAAAGTTTACAGCAATTAATTCAAACTCAAAGTTAAAGAAAGGAACAAAATCAGACATAGCTGGAAAAGCTCAGTAGGTCTGGTGGCATCTGTGAAGAAAAAAATCAAAGTTAACGTTCTGAGTCTGGTGACCCTTCATCAGAAGCCTCAGTTCTGAGGAAGAGTCAATGGACCCAAAATGTTAACTGATTTTTTCTTCACAGAAGCCGCCAGACCTGCTGAGCTTTTCCAGCAAAGTCTGAATTTGTTCCTGATTTACGGCATTTGCAGCTCTTTCAGTTTTTATTTTGAAGTTAAAGATAATTGAATGCATCTAAATTAAAAATATAAGATTATAGGCTATGCTAATATTAGACAAGATACTTGACTGTGTGATAACCTGAAAAATCTAACACAGAAATTTTAATCAAACTAATTTATAAACCAATTTAATTGAGTGAAGTATGGCTGGGACCTTTGAATATCTTTATCAAATGAAATAAATAGTTATCATTGTCATAGGAATGTTAATGCATGTAACTTTTACTTGCTCCAAAGGTGGTGCTGAAACCTATTCACAAAACAATCGAGGAACTAGCCAAGTTCCCCAATTTGACAAATTTAAAAGGCATCTGAAGCAAGACAGCTAAATAACTTAGATACCTTTTTAAAATTGTGACTGCTGCAACAGAGCTGTGAACTGGTTTACAAACAGCAGTACATTATTACTTTCATTACGTTGTTGCTTCATTTTTACCACTCATTTAAAAATGACTCTAACATTCTAACTAGACTGAAGGTATGATAAATCTCCATCATATTACGGTCATTGCCAGGAATTCTGCTTGTGCAGCCCCTCTTATAAAAATATATTAACTATGCTCTCTTGCCCTTCCTGTACTAAATCACTTGTGAAGTTTATACCAAAACATATTAAAGAAGGGTCTAGGCCCGAAACGTCAGCCTTCCTGCTCCTCTGATGCTGCTTGGCCTACTGTTTTCATCCAGCTCTACACCTTGTTATCTTATATTAAAGACTGAGTTGATTCCTAAGCAGTTTGATTCTTTGAAGATTTTATTGAATGTGTCACATTATGTGTTTTCTGCAAAGCTACCACAATTTGTGCTGCATTAGCCCTGTTTATGTTTAAGTACAGATTAGGAGGAAATTGGTGGCAATATGACTATATTTGAGCAAGGTTTTCTGCAGTTCTATAGCTGCTTCAACGTTATTTGAACTTGTACATGTATGACTTTATACAAATACAACTAAGGGTGTGTGTGTGTGTGTGTGTGTGTGTGTGTGTGTGTGTGTCTGTGTGTGTGTGCGTGCGCTGACACTATTCAGTTACAACTTATGCCTGGCAAGCCAAAGGTCCATTTTGGCAGAACTGGGAAAATTGTTTTGCTAGCTTGCAAATGTGAGCTAAGATCTCAGCCCATATTTGATCTAAATAAAAGCAGTAGAGAATGGTTTTGACTTTACCACCTATGTTTCTTGCTTTTAGATGTGTATACAAACTCTATCACATTGAAAGGTAAGCAGAGTAAATGCAATGCTCCATCATGGAACATTTTTGACAATATTATGTACCAGTGTATGAAACAACAACCAAAAAGCTATGAATAATGTTTCTTGATTTGGCAAGATAATAAGCATGATTCCATTTAATTATGTTTTGTTTGAGAAAACCTATCAAATTGGATAATGGTTAGTTTGCAGAAATTTAAGTTGCAAGAATGAATTCTTTCCAAATTTTATTCTCTGAAAATGACTAACACACCAGAGAGAAGATATAATCAAACAAGTTTGATACTTGTTTGCAACAGTATCTGACATTCCCAGGGTATACAGAAACATTGACTCTATGTAGTTTTCAGGGTACGAGATAATGAGTCAAGAATCTTTGTCAGTAGTAAGGGCTATCATTGCATCAGTGTTTAACTTGAACTTGATCAACACAAGATCATTCTGTGCCACTTTCACTCCCAACAACCTCAATACTTTCATCCTGAGACACTTACCTGTCTATTACTTCAATATTCCATCCTTCAAACAGTCAAAAAGAGTTGCTGAGGATTCAAGAACACCTTTCTGCTACCCAGCCACATTATTTTGTTTAATTAACACAGTTGCAAACATACAATGCATGCTGTCCATCAGGCTGCTTCAATTGATGAACATTATCATGAAGTTACACTGACATATTCAAGGGAAAAGGCCTTTGTACTTTAATGCATATCATATTACTAGAGAATGAACTAATCAATGTTCCTAATTATCTAGATAGAATGGAGCTATTTGCATTTACAATTGCAGTGAAATACCTAATCTCCTTAATTATCACAAAAGATTTAGCAGGGTGCTTTGAGATTTCGAAATCTGAGAAAACAAGCATTGGTAATTGTAATTTGTTTTCTTTTAATATGCCCTTAAATCCAGAATGTTATGTTTGTGGTTGCTTTTTATATAGTGGTTCATACAAACATTTCTAAACTAATAACCTTGGCTGCATAGAGAAGATTCTTCTCAGTTGAAACTGTTAACAATCTGATCCAATGTCATCACTATAGCAAAAAGAGTTCATGTCACCTGATACCCAGGGGAAAAAAAATCAGAACTAGAATTGTAAAGCTGGGCAAATTTAAGGCAATAATAAGAAACACAGCATTGTTACACAATATTATTAGGAAACAACAAATAAAAGGAAAACTCTGCATATAAGAAAGGAAATATCACAAAGATACATTCAATAGCACCTATTGAAATTGACCCGACAGGGAATTGACAACGCTTATTATTCTGCATGCAATCTTTTTAACAGTACTTACAAATAGTAGTAATATGCGTGGTCGACATTGGCACTAAAACCTTGAAAAGTCATTTCACTATCTCAGTCTCACTAAGCTTCTGCAATGCGACGTTCAGTGCTTGCGATTTTAGCTGCATTCTGTGCCAGCTTTGTCAGTCACATGTAACAGTGTCCTCTAACCACAGCTGCCTTCTATTTAAATACCATGCCTAAGGCTGGCTTAATCAGCAGAAAAAAAATGGAACTGACGTGAATGTGAAATAGTCACTAGAAGATCATAAGGACTCATAGTTTAATTTTTATCACAAAGTTATTAATTAGCCAAAGCAGTTTGAACATACACATTAAGTCTGCATTTACAAGATTCTAATCTATTTCACTGTAAATCAGGCTGTGCATGAAACTTCAATATGCAAAATTATGCCTTAAGGTCTTTTTTTATTAATTGCATGAATTGCATTACTTATGACAAGTCCTTTGAATAATAAAGTATGTTTTCATTTATTTTTCGAAGCATCCCAGCCTTCAGGTATTGGACAATGTAGGCTGGCAAATTTCAGCAGTGCAAAATGAACTGATAGAGAACAAGCAGCCAATTTTGCACTGAATTAGATGTTCTTCTCTGTTGAAATCACTGTCACTCCATAGTATGTAATAAAAAATACGAAATACTTTCTCATATTTGTGAGATAAATCTTCAGTGAAAATAAATTTCCCATAAAATTGCAGCAACTGAGAAACATAAGCTGTCTTGAGTTAGTAATTTCTACATGTTTTCAGTGTAAATATCCCCATTTCATTCACATGAACGTACGTATGGCTGTGAAGAAGGTTGTTCACATTGAACCACAGAATTGCCTTCAGAAGGTCTCTTACAGGTCTAAACTATAATTTTAAAATAACCTGCAATGAATCAGTCAAGTAACTTCTTTTAATACATAGCATGGGAGTTGCCTTGTGACCTGCCTTAACATGGCAAATCCACTGAGTGTCCCATATTAAAAGTGAATTGGTTCATCTGAGATGTTTCAAAGTCTGTAAGAGTCCTCGCATCCAAATTGCTTTTAAAGCAGGTGCAGTCCAGTTTCTTGTCAATGGTAACACCCGGAAGCTGACAGTGAAGTATTTTGTTACGGTAATGCCAGTGAATGTCAAGGCTTCTGTTAGATTCTGTCGTGTTGGACACAGTCATTGCTTGGCACTTGTAAGGCCCAAATGTTATTTTCCATTTGTCTGCTCAAGCATGGATATTGTCTGGGTCTTGCTGCACGTGGGCGTGGACTGCTTCAGTACCTAGGGAGTCACAGACGGTGCTGAACCTTGTGCAATCATCAGCAAACATCACTCCATCACTGGGACAGAAGTGGCAAAGATTATCGATGAAGTAACTGAAGACGGTTCAGCCACGGACACCACCCTAAGGACCGCTTGCAGAGATGTCCTGGAGCTGAGATGTTTGATCTTCAACAACCATTACCATCTTCCTTTGTTCTATGACTCTAACCAGTGGAAATGTTTCCCCTATTGCCCCTTAACACTGGTCAGCCAAAATCATGAGATAATACGGTGTAGAGCTGGATGAACACAGCAGGCCAAGCAGCATCAGAGGAGCAGGAAAGCTGACGCTGTGTGTCTAGACCCTTCTTCAGGAAAAAAAAGTCTTGAAATGTCTTGAAACATAAAAACATGGAAGATAGAAGCAGGGGAGGCCATTCGGCCCTTCAAGCCTGCTCCACCAATCATTATGATCACGGCTGATCATCCAAATCAATAGCCTAATCCTGCTTTCTCCCCATAATCTTTGATCCCACTCACCCCAAATGCTATATCTAGCCGCCTCTTGAATAAGTTTGATGTTTCAGCATCAACTACTTCCTGTGGTATCGAATTCCACACACTCATCACTCTTTGGGTGAAGAAATGTCTCCTCATCTCTGTACTAAATGGCATACGCTGAATCCTCAGACCGTAACCCCTGGTTCTGGACACACCCACCCTTTGGAACATTGTCCCTGCTTCTACCCTGTCCAGTTTTGGAAGAATTTTATAAATCTCTACGAGATCCCCCTCATTTGTCTGAACTCCAGCGAAAACAATCCTAATCTAATCAATCTCTCCTCATACGTCAGATCCACCATCCCCGGAACCAACCAGGTAAACCTTTGCTGCACTCCCTCAAGAGCAAGGGCATCCTTCCTCAGAAAAGGAGACCAAAACCCCACACAATATTCCAGGTGTGGTCTCACCAAGGCCCAGTACAACTGCAACAACACATCCCTGCTCCTGTACTCGAGACATCTTGCAATGAAAGCCAACATACCATTTGTCTTCCTTACTGCCTGCTGCACCTGCATCCTTACCCTCAGTGACTGGTGCGAAAGGATGCCCAGGTCCCACTGCACACTCCCCTCTCCCAATTTGCAGCCATTCAGGTAGTAACCTGTCTTCTTGTTCCTACTTCCAAAGTTAATAAGATCAAATTTATCCAAAGTATACTATATCTGCCATTGGTTTGCCCACACAGCCAACCTCGCCAGATCGCGCTGAAGGATCTTTGCATCCTCATCACAGTTCACTCTCCCACCCAACTTGGTATCATCTGCAAACTGTGGGATGTTACATTTTATTCCTTCCTCCAAATAATTAATACATAGTGTGAATAGCTGAAGATAGATATTTGGAATCTGGAAGGAAACTGTTTTAAAATGAACCCCTGCTGATGTTCTGTGATCTTGTACAAACAGAAATCTATGTTACGATGAAATCAAATCAGCAAAAATGTGAATTAAATGTTTATCAACCAGGACGAAGTAAAAGATCTCTTGCGAGCAAACACATTATAAGCCATAGGATATTTAAATCGTGGAATACTAAAAAGTGGGAGGCCTGAGACATAAGTTAGTTTTAGAGTTTCAAGAAGAAGATGAATTATTACATTATTAAAAAGTTATAATACTGTTAAAAAAACACAAGGCTGATACATTTACGAACATATTCAGCTAGAAATAAAGTAGATGATCTATCTTGCACGCTTCGGAGGACCCAGCATCACAGTTGCCAGTTTCAATCCATGTGATATCATGAAATGCTTAAAAACACTTGCCAAAGCAAAGGCTGTGGACACTGACAACATTCTAACAATGGTAGTGAACACAGAGTACTCCAAAATTATCTATGCTCCTAGCCAAGTTGCTACAATCCTAATAACTGCCCAGTAATGTGTAAAATTGTTTACTTTAGTTCTGTTCAGACAAACAAAGACAATTCCAACTGGTCCAATTGCCTCCCAAAAGCCAATTTTCAATTATCAATGAAGTGATGGGATGTGTCAGGGACAATATTGCTAATAGCATTTATTGGCAATAACCTGCTCACTGAAGCTCAGAGTTGGTCCACCAAGGATATTCAGCTCTTGAATTCAAGGGCAGGATTGACTGTCACAAGGGGTCACAGTTTTAAGGTGTGAGGAGGAAGGTATGGAGGAGACGTCAGGGGAGGTTCTTCACCCAGAGAGTTGTGAGCGCTTGGAATAGTTTGCCAGTGGTAGTCGTGGAAGCGGAGTCATTAGTGACATTTAAGCGACTGCTGGACATGCACATGGACAGCAGTGAACTGAGGGGAATGTAGGGCCAAAGGCTTGTACTGTGCTGTACTTTTCTATGTTCTATGTTCTACCTTCTAACATGACTTCAGTACAAACATGTCAAAAGCAGTGAACTGCAAGGAGAAAGTGAGAAGAATTGCCCTTGGCACCAAGACATCATTTGATCAATGTAACAAAGTGTGAAGCTGGATGAACACCTCAGGCCAAGCAGCATCTTAGGAGCGCAAAAGCTGACATTTCGGGCCGAGACCCTTCTTCAGAAAAGGGGAACGTGGAGACGGTTCTAAAATAAATGGGGAGAGTGGGGGAGGCGGATCAAAGATGGATAGAGGAGAAGATAGGTGGAGAGGAGACAGACAAGTTAAAGGGGCGGGGATGGAGCCTGTGGAGGTGAGTGTAGGTGGGGAGGTAGGGAGGCGATAGGTCAATCTGGGGAGGATGGACAGGTCAAGGGGGCGGGATAAGGTTAGAAGGTATGAAGTGAAGGTGCGCCTTGAGGTGGGAGGAGGGGATAGGTGAGAGCAAGAACAGATTAGGGAGGCAGGGACGAGCTGGGCTGGTTTTGGGATGCTTTCTGAGGTCCTAGAAAAACTGAAATCAATGGTAACTGGGGGTAAACTATCCACTGGTTGGAGTCAGACCTCACACAAACGAAGGTGGCTGTGGCAGGATGTCAATCATCTCAATCCTGGAACATCATTGCATGAGTTCTGTATGATAGTGTAATAGGCCCAACCTTCTGCAGTTGTTTCACCAATGATCTTTTGACCATCATGGGGATGTTTGTGGATGATTGCACAATCTTCAGCACCATTTGTGATTCCACAGATAATAAAGCATTATCTATTCTTAAACTAATCATCTAACCACAATGAAAAGCTATACTGGACAAGCATGGATGGTTAATGACAATGGACCTTGTTTTCTGATCATTCAGAACTTGATATGGACCTCATTTAATTTGTAAAATAATAAAACTGAAATTATTTTGTTACCTACAGAGCGTCTATTCATTAGAAGCATATAGTTTCATGTCTAAGCCATCCTTATGCGATATACACAGGCTTGATAAAGCTGTCCTTTTTAAATTTTTGAACATGGCATTTGGATATTCCAACTAGCATTTATTGTCCATCTCTAATTACCTGTCATAAATGATGGCAAACTGCCTCTGCAGCCACTGCAGTCCACTGATGTACATACACCCAGTCTTTTAGCAAGGGAAGTATCAATGTTTTGATCCAACAATCGTGATTGAAAACGAAAATAGTTTCAGATCAGGATGTTGTAGAGTCAGGAGAAAAGCTTGCAGCAGGTATTGTTCACACTACTGCCACTGCATGTTGGTGTAATGGATCTGAATGTTTAAAGTGGTGGATAAGTACCAGGCAAGTGTATTGTTCTGGATGGTGTCAAACTTCTTGAATGTTCTTGGGATTCACTCAACCTGGCAACTGGAGAGTTGCCATTACATTATTAACTTGTATCTTGCAGGTAGTGGGTAGGCTTTGGAGAGTCTGGTGGTGAATAACGTGCCACAGAATTCCCAGCCTCTGCCCTGCTCTTACAGCAAGAAAATTAACATGGCTGATCTACTTTAGTTCCAGCAGAGTAGTAAGCCCAGAATCTTGACATTTGGAGATTCAGTGACGGCAATGTCACTGAATGTCAAGCGGCAATGATTAAGTTCTCTTTTGTTGGATATGGTCAGTATCTGGCACTTGTGTAGCACCAACATCGCTCAAAGCTAGAATGACCAAAGTGAATGACAAAGCCAAACTAATACAGAGGGCTCTCCTGTAATGTGTGCTCTGGCAATGCAAATTGACTATAACACGAGTAACAAATAAGAGAATGCTATTTGTAAAACATGAACTTGTGTTGGCTGTAATGGGATTCCGTTGAGTATGGACTGTATGTCATAAACCTCAAATGTAATATCACACAGAGAACAACCATCTTATTAGGAAAATATGTGAGGTCTTAGTTTGGAAAATATATGTGAAGACATTAAATGCATCAGCATTATTTTAAAATGCGGCTCATTTAAATAGAATAATGGACTCCAATGCTAAATTGATCGCATAAGTAAAAAAATGAAGTATAGTTTAAAATAATATGAGTGCTGTTAAAACATACACCTCCACGTGTAGTATTTTTGCCGAGATTTTGTTATATATTTAATATGTAAGAATTTTTGAACTTGCTCACGTAAATCATTTATATAAAAAGCTGTCTGTGTTATAAGCTGCTCTTTTCCAGCACTATTTTGAATACAATGTCACTCAGGTTTACAAAGCATTTTAATCCTAAAATGAACTTCAATGCTAATGGGCTACAAAAAGAAAGGACAGATTCCTCTACTTATCTGAAAATCTATCCAGAAGTCTGTGCTGATGGAATGTCAGGTCAGATTAGCATTTAAGTGGATGGGGCGAGTTTTATTAAAAGTTGCTGACATGTCAATTTTGGGAGCGTTTCACAGACGATTGTTAGTTGTGCGGCCTATCTCATACAATTTTGCATTGCTCACCTCTTTTGGATCAAACTCACGCTATCATGCAGTACTGACCATTGCTGGGTTTTCCATTGGCAGAACTCTATTTAAAGCCCAGCTGTCACTTCATTACAAATACGAGGTCAGATTCGTAACTGTATTGCCTCCTTGTAGGATCACCTGTCTGATAAACTGTCATTATAATTGCAGCTATAAGAATGAAGCTACACAGGTGAGGAAGAATTTTGGAAAATAAAATTGTTATGTGCCCTTTTTGCTGCTAACCCTGCTTTTCCCAGAGGCCCCATTATCTCTATAGCACAATTTTCTGTAATGCAATGTTGTGCTAGAATGCAACTAGCGCATCATAGCAGAACCCCATGTAGGTAGTTGCACAAAGCAGCCATAAAACAAATCCTTGATGACCAGATATCTGTACCCACTATCTAATTATATAAATCAGAGATAATTATTGGAGAAAAAACGGAAATACTTCTTGATTTGACTGAGATGGTGTGCTAGCTGGAGACGTTAAGGCTATATTGTCAGTAGTGTTTGAAAATGATTTTAAAAATGTAAATGGTGCCAAGAAAAACAAGCCACAGAGTGATAGGAATGTTCGAAATCATCTCGTTTCACAATATTGCAAAGGATGAAGGTATGATGAAGGCTACAATGGAAAGCGAAACAAAAGGAAAGCATCCTTTTGAAGAAGTAACAGTGATAGGAAACAAAAAAGTTTGCTATTTTAATATCTTAGAGTGTACTTATATTGATCCAATGTGAAACATTTCTCCTTAATTGAAATTACTGTCATGTAGGCAACAGCAAAGACTAGGAGCAAGAAAGTTGTAAAAAACACGCTAAGGGTATCAGAAATTAAGAAATATTTTTAAGAAATAAAAGATTACATTTGTATACATACATGCTTCCCCATTTATATTTTTAATGACCTGCCACATGTATATATACATACATATAATGAAGCGGACACCTTTTAAGCTGCTTTGTCCAAGCTTGTAATGGTGGTATTAATTGTGATGAAAATGAAAATATCCCTCAGTACTAATAGTTATTGACACTGTTAATTTTGAAGTGGTTACTTGTCAATATATGGTCATGGAAATAATTGCACATTTGCATATTTTACATTTAATGAAGCTTGTTATGTGTATTTGATTTGTACTTGACCAGACGGATTGAAAGAAGAAGCCAGGGAAATAAGGTATGTCCCAATGGTCATGATGGTGAAGTGAATAAAAATGCTTTATTTAAAGCAAAGGGGGTGGGGGGGATGCATGATGCTGAGAAACATTGAGAGAATGTTCACTTCTAAGCACAAATTAGCAGAATTCCAAGCTGGATTGACAGTCTTAAATTTAGTACAAACTTTTATTCAATTATTTATTGTTAAAAACATTTTGTCAGTCCTTGTGCTTTTTGTTATAAAGAGGAAAAGCAAAAATAGCAGACGAGACAGTACGATTGGGATAAAATGCTTGGCATTCTATTTTTATATATCCGGATCTGCAATACTTTACTCAGGTGGTGCAAAATATTCAGAAAGAGAAAGGGTGCATTATGCAATGTTAGTTTCAGCTGATAGCATGAGGTCTGCAAGAATCCATCAGGAACAATTTAATTTAGATGAGGTCATGTATAACCTGTCTATTAGTGACTGTCATTATTTAATGCTGTTATGTTTGTAGGGTTCAAATGGCTGCACCAGACTAAAATTACAATGACAATCAAGAAACCTACATTCATCAACCTACATCTTAGATAGAGCATAAGCAAGAATGACAACGTAAAAACACACAGAGGATGAATTGAAGAGAAGGGGGAAATAAAAAGACAAAACAAAGAAATGTATCCTTTATACTCACTAAATTTTTCCATCAATTTTAATTTCTCATAATTGAACATAAATGTTAAAGGATAATAGCTTCAATGTGTATTTAGATATAACATTGTACGCTAAAAATTATTATGTGCAACGAGATTTTGGAAAATTATTAATGGCAATGGACATTTCCTCTCTTGCAAATTTTAGACCAATATTTACAATATTTTAGAAATTTTAAAACTCATAAATATGGCAAAGGTTTTGAAACTACTCCAATATATCTTAATTGTAAATAAAGTGGTAGATTTATCTATTTATCTTCATGTGTGCTTTTTGAGTTTGCTCTACCAAAACCATTTTCTAATGAAATAATAACTTTGCTACAAATCTCTAAATTATGCCTTTTGTCAAATAATGCATTTTGTTTCTGCTCTCAGCTGCTAGAAGCTGGGTATGGCTTTTACCATTGCTTCATCAAAACCTGTTGAACTTGAAAAAATATTCTGCAGAAGTTGGAAGTAATAAAGAGTTGAAGACACTGGCATGCCCTCAATTAATGACGATTTCCCTTTATGCCAAGAAATTGAGTGGTCCAGATATCCCTCAATGAAGACAGCCTGGATTAGAATGTCAATTAGTATTTGTTGCTGTCTCCTTTGATTATCCACATTGCTGTTATCTTTTGTATATGGGAACATGTAATTCACAAATCAGTATGCCACCTTTCTAATTTACATTATGACTTTGTTAATACATTTAAATATAAGGCTTTTACAATTTTAGAATTATGTTGATAATATAATTAAAGCACATGAAAACCTAAATATTTATGGCATTTCTATGGCAACAGTTTTAACAGGGAAATTTGCCCATTTACTTTAAATGTTTATATTAATATCACAAATATTAGTACCACTGTCACTTCATGACAGAAACATCAAGATAATGTTTTATATTTCGCTTAGAGGTAATGCATTTTAAACTTTAATATTTTATTCAATAACTTTGCATTTGGAATTTACATCCTTGAGGTAATAATGCCCTACACCATATTTTAATTCCCAGGGTTTTTCAGTACAACATGATTGAAAGTAGTTCGGACTTCAAGTGCGAATCTGCTACCAATTGGTCAGACCAGTTTTTTTTTAAAAAGAACAAGCACTTACCACCTTATGCCAACCACATATGGACTATAAAATATAAATCTGCTCAAGGCACACCATCCACTAATTTACATTCACACAAGTGTTTTAAGTACAAGTGGGTCAGTTAAATTACTGAGCACTAAAGGTATCAAAAGGAAGTTTCCACATCCCACTAATATCAGAGAGGTATTGGGAAGTGAAAATCATATCAAAGTTTTAAACAGATACTGGATCAAACAAACATTTAATTTTTGAAACTACCTATAATAAAAATGGATAAATATATCTTTTCTTTTTTCGAAACCTAAGCAATTAAAGACAAGAACAAAAATGAAAAGGAACAAAGATATCTCTTAACCTGCTTTGTCAGAGCTGGCAGTGATGGTGGTGGTTGTGATGGAAGTGAAGGTGGTCTTTACGCTGTCCTTGGTAGTAACAGTTTTCTGCTTATTTTTCATGGCCTCCAGTGCTTTGAGCTTCTTGGCATGTTTAGTGCCTTTGTAGTGTGCCCCGGCTTGGCTCTACAAAGGAGAACAAATGAACCATGCAATCAGGCTCATTTCTTAACTGTCATTCTCTGTATTAGTGAAAATACAGAACAACTTTCAATAATGGGCACCGCATTCCATGATTACTAAAGTCCACAATCTTCAGCAAGAATGTCATGACCATTGCTCAGTACAAAAACACTCACATCTCAGTTTAGCTGACAACAGGTGCCCTTATTGAAAGAACTTTTTCGACAGTGTTAGTGGTCATCAGACAGGAAAATAAAAGGAACACGGAACAAAAGCACATGTGTTTTAACTAATACAAGAAAAAAAATGACATGAAACATCAAGAGAAACACTATGAGCTACGACTATAAATTACAAAACATATAGGCTGATATGCCTTAAGATATCAAAATGGTATTAAATGTGTTCTTTGTAATCTAAATAGAGACACACAAGGTGCCACAGCGTTCTGGCTCCTGAAGGATAGTTAAATAAACTGATTTATGGTAGCAGCTGAGAAATGAGAAGTGGTACTGTTTGGAATTATATATACATACTCAAAAATTCACATCTTAAGTCTATGTTAGTCTTACAGGAACCATTTGTATGACAGACTGTATTATTGTTATTAAGTATAGAGCCCTGTTGAATGCTACAGATCAAAACAAAAACAAATATTATTTAAAGTTAGTTCATTCATAATGGAGCTAGGCATATCAATACGAGTAAAACCAATTGCAGTCTGTAATAATTGTCTTGAATTACCAATGTCGAGCAATGTATATTGTACTGGCAAAATGCTAAACCTGTGTAGTCTTACAAGATTATGGGACTGCTCTGTCATTAGACAGCGCTAACTAGTGGTGGTCTAACCTGAGGGTCACCAAGCCTCAGTTGAAGAGAGAGGTTAACAATGAGACTCTTTGATGATAACCTCAGCCAGTGTTGGAATTCAGACCACACTGTTGTCATTACTCTACATTGTAAACCAGCCACCCAGTCAAATAAAGTAAACAACCCCCTAACTGTAATGGTCCCTTCTCCATAAACAAATTTGATAAGAATTTGAGATAACAAGGTGCGGATCTGGATGAACACAGCGGGCCAAGCAGCTCTTCAATAAGAATTTGTTTTGGGAAATAAATCATCTCTCTTCAGGCATAATAATTTAAAATGAGAAAGAATCTTAAGATTTTGCAAGTAGTGCAAGATCTTGTGTATTGGGGTGTGAAAACTACATATTACAAGAAATGAGTATAATGATGCAATAATGATCTATTACCACCCATTAACTATTCATATGCAAAGTTAAAGATATCTTTTGTCAATATGTACATGGGAGAATTTGCTGATTTTAAAACTATTTTTCTTATTAATAAACAGACTTAATGAAAAGTACCAGTTTGTATCAAATCTTGCTAGATGTAATTGCTGATGGTTTGAATTCTCTTGCGAATGTCTGCTTTGCTAGAGTACAGAGGAAACATTGCACTCTTCAAAGCAATATGCTCAAAATCAAACTGATTATTAAAAAGTTAATTTTGCAACTGTTTTGCTTATCTCTTTCAAAAGCTCAATATTGCACAAGTTTTAATTTTCTGAGTTTATTGTTGGAGGTGGCATTAAGAAATTTCAAACTAATGTTCTGTAATTAAATAGGACAGCCGTTACCTCATTCCTGAAACTGTGTTTACAAAAAGTAAGAACACAGAAACGGGCTATTCAATGTAACAAATCCGCATGCTAGTCCTTTATCCTCCATGTGAGCAAAACACCTTGATTACTGTTACTCCCTGTTTCCTTAACTCTTTGATCTCTTTCCTTTCATTCACAAAATTTTATCTATTCTTGAATGTTGGCATGGGCCCTGATTTTCACCAGGATGAAAGAAATCTCTGTCATGACAAAAGTGCTGAAAGGAGACAGGGATACCACCTTCTGAACCTCGACCCAGTATCTCACATTTCCGATGCTGCCACTAAATTCCGATCTTTGAGACCCTGATGCCTGGAACTCAGAGTATGGAGATGATACCAGTTGGTTTTCAATATAATTCTTTTGGACAGCCAGCTATCCTTTTGGAGAAGTCAGGTTACCTTGTGGATATTGTCCCAGGACATCCTTTGGAAGAGGAGATGACAGTAAGCTTTTGGTGATGAGGATCATTAATCGTTTGAGGAGTTTGCAGGTGCTCTTTGGGACTTATAACAGTGGAGAATATGTTTTATTAAGTGTACATAAATGCCTTGAAACTCTCTAATGGGTCAATTCCTGATAAGAACTGTGAAGAAGTATCCAAATTTGTCTACAATCTTTAAACTGTCAAGAACTGTCACCAAGTGTCAAAATGTGTTCTGTGAATAAGTGTTCTTTCTCAGTAGACAGGGGTCTATCAAGCTTTAAATAATAACACTATATTTTTTTCTTCAAGGTGAGATTACTCGGGGGCTTCAAAAAGAAGTTAGACCTAATTCTCAGAGCCAAAGGAACCAAAGGCTATGGAAGAAGCAGGAACAGGGCAGTAACAATCAAAGGATGGTCAGCCATAATACATCGAATGGCAGAGCAGGTTTGAAAGACTGAATGCCCTACTCTAGCTCCTATTTTCTGATCTGTTGATGCTGTTTGGGAACAAAGAAATGGTGGTAAATAATTTTGCACAGGAGTACCATGGCAATATGTAGAAGTGACTAGGGTGCCATGAGGATGTGAGGGCCCCTGGGGGTCAGTGAAGAGCATTTAGTTAAATGAGTTGCCATGCATGGGGTATTAGCGATGTGTGGATGTGAGTGGCTGCAAGATGGAGTGTGAGATGTGTAAAGGTAGATGGGTGGAGGAACATTTTATATTTTTCCCTTCATGGAGAAGTAAGACATTTTTTTAGCTCTGCTCCTGGCACACCACTGGTGAAGGCAAGGCACTCTTTGGGAGAGGTAGGTTACACTGTACTGGAAGTAAGGGGCATTTTGAGATTGAGAGAAGGCATATTTGTCCTTCAGAGCTGCATAAACCCTCTGAGGTTGGCAAAACTGGCTCACAACTTTCAAAAATGAAAAGTGTAGAGATTAATGAACACATAGTGCCAGGCATTTCAAAGTGCCTATTAACATACCTGCATGACTGATTTCCCAAACTATCATCTTCACAATTTGGTATCTATCATGTGAGCATTTTGTTGGTCAGCTCCAATTGCTTGTTAAATAGACACATTACTTTGTATAAGGAGCGAAGCATTTCAGTTACATCTTTGTTTTTATAAGGGATTCATCAAAAGGATCTCAATTTTTTTCATTATCATTGAGACTGAGTTTATTTCCAGTAGTGACATAATCACCCTCTTTGCCTGTGATGGTTCCTAGGTAAATTGACATTGAGTGGGAGGCCAAAAGGCAATTGCTAGTGGGAATGAGTTGACATTGGGGTTCCAAAGCATAACTGGGGCAATTGGTACATGGGGTGGCTAGAATGAGGCATGCAGAGGGGGCGAGGGGAAGTGAGAAGAAGGGATGTTTTATGTTTTTATCTGTACTTTCAAACTTTGATCACAGCAATAAAGCTCTAAGGCAGCTTTTCCACCTATTCACAGCCTCTTAGACTCTTCCTGGGCTGCCCAAACCTACGTCAGGGTGGGATACCCTTTGGAGGGTTAGTGTTGATTCGATGGGTCAAATGGCCTGCTTTCACACTGTAGGGATTCTATGATTCATTCATAGTCTTTACAGAGTTACCTAAAAATGAACAATGAAGCTCTCAGATCATTAACAGGAGGAGCTTTTTATGAGAATTCTCTTGTTGTGCCTCTGATTTCTTGGTTCAGGGATTCTCAGTTTTTCTTTTCCTAGAGCACCCAGAAGGCTCTAAGGTGGAAGGCTCACAGTTATACACATTTCCCAACCCCATTTTTGATACAGTATTCTAATATTGTAATAACTCACTATGCAAATAGCATCATAGCTTGGATTGAATATGTGTTTGCATAACCTATCCACTACCTCAAAATGACAACATAGGAAGTAGATGCAGGGGTCAACCAGATAGACTTCTAAGCCTGCCCTTCTATTCAATATAGTCATAACTTATCTTCAACGGCACTTTCCAACCTGGTTCCTACATCCATTGATCCTCTGAGAGAGCAAATATCGGTATATCTTAGCTTTGAATATATTTAATAATAGCACATACACAAACCTCTGGGGTAGAGGATTCCAAAGAATGACAATTTTTTTGTGTTGAGAATTTTTTTTAGATTCTGCCTGCCTGTTTAAAATGTTGAGTTTCTTGGAAAAATGTATTTACTGTTCTTCATCACCTTGTAACACATCCCTATAATGGTAATTAAACACACATAATTTATAGCTATTTGTGACACTAGTTTCCTTATCTTATTGTGATGCTCTCCATAATCAGATAAGACAACTTCAGTTTTTTTGGAACCTTTATTTGTATTGACCTTACTCTTTGATGCATTACTACTGCTAAACTTTATATTCAACTTCATAGGTGACTCATTGTATCTTTATTAATAGTGCCTCAAATTTTATCGCCAAATTTTTTAAAACTCCTTTCACCCAAAATCCATCTTCCTTTCTATTTGATGAAAAGTCATTTTTTCCTGCTCTGACCATATTTGCAGGCACACATTTAAGTTGTAGGCTCAATCCTGGTTACCAATACAGTATAAGTGATCCTACGCTATTGATTTGTCTTTTTGCTTCAATGTTGCAAATCTCCCATGATCCCTCTTCTCACTACTTCACTGAAAGCCATCTCTTTGGCGCTGGTGTTGTGACTTGCAAGGATACTGGTCCCAACTCATTAGGTGATGCCCACCCCAGTAGTACACTTCTCACTTTCGCAGGGCCAGTTCAGTTATAATCACTCATTCCGAAATGTGTTCTATGCAGATTAATAACTTTGAGTGCAAAACAATGTCCAACTTAACAAGCTTGATCCTGATTAACCACTGATTTCCCAATCTTCTATCCGTGTACTCACAAACTGAAATCCATGTCCTAGCATTGGAAACAAATTTGGTAATGTTTCTTGTTGGTCATTCTTCCAATGACAGATTTCAGAAAGGAAAATAACCTGTCACAGTTTAAAGCCTTAGGCATCAAAATAATCCAATTGCCACACTTACAACATTCAAACTTCTCAGAATATACCAAATGCAATCTCACATTTGATTTGTGTAAGGAATAATCTGTTTCAAAAAATGCCTTGATAGGTTGACTTCCTTATCTAAGAAAGTTCAGATTAAGGATCTGCCCATGAACTATAAACTTTATTGATCTCTCCACAGCTAATTGCTGAGTTTTTCCACAATTTTCTGCTTGTGTTTGGATTTCTGCTGTTACAAATTTTTTGATGTTTTCTGGCTTGATGTTTCTTATTAATAGTTACACAGCATTGTTTGTTGTGTCAGTTCTCTATAAAGTCATTATAGGTTATGTATAAAAGTGAGATAAAGTTGTCAAAGTACACCAGAGTCATTAGAGAGAGACAGCTAATAGTTGTTTAATCTAAGGGTCATGAAATTGCAAGTGAGGAGAGACAGTGAGGAGCAAAGTCCTTCATGTGGACAGGGCAGGCTGAGACTGTAATTGAGCATATACATCATTCTGATCTTTATCAATAAATGTACTAAATACAAAAGTAAGGAAGTTATGTTAGACACACCTCAACTAGGCTCCTGCATTCAGTTTTGGGGGTGCCTCACTTTAGAGGGTGAAAGTACAAGACATGGTACAGAAACGATTCACAACCTCAGCCAGTGCAAGAATTGAACCCATTCTGTTGGCATCACTCTGCATCACAAACCAGCCAGCTGAGCGCTAACTGATGCCTATGATTCTAGCACTGCTTCACTGACATTAACATTACCATTTCAATCATTTCAGTTTTTCAGTTGCTGTCCTCTTTCCTTCTAAAATATCACTGTCATTGTCACAGAAAAATAAAACACCCTGAATCAACAATTATTGTCCTACTTTCCTCCCCAAGGTGGAATGTCTCCCAGCTCAGTGCTGATCTTTCTTCTAACTTTCTGTGTGAATCACTCTAGCTTGATTTCTTCTTTTTAAACTTTTCTAATACCATTATAATAGACCAAGTGAAAGTCACGAATCACACTCACACATTGACTCTGACTATTTTGATTCCTTATTCACTCTTATATCTTTGAGATTTCTGCAGCATTCAAGAAGGTTAATCATACTATTGTCTTTCAATGACCTGTACTCGTTGTCCAGCTTTGAGGTATTAATCTTATATAATTAAATGACTGCCTTTTCCAACCAAAGCCAAGATTTCTAATGATGATTTCTCTTCTCTTCCCTACATCTTCACCCTGGAATGTCTCAAAAATTTAGCCTTTGTAGCTATTCTGTCTCATACACATGCTGCGTCTTGATGTAATCATCCTGAGCCATTAAGTCAATTCCTCCCCAAGGGCATTAATAACAGCCAGCTCTTCCTCAACTCTTTAGTGCAGTCAGACTGGATGTTCAAGGTTAAATGCCATAACTTCTTCAAGCTAGATATTAGAAAGGTTGAAGCATCATCTTGAGTTGCCATCACAAATATTGGATTCTTACCACCATTTTCTCATCCAGCCCAGCGCTCTTGAAGGATCATTCAGATATTTTACAATAAAAACTGCTCACAATTGTTAATGAGAATTGGAATAAATGTGTATTTTTAATGTGGCATGCAGTGACTAGTGGGGTGCTACAAGGATCAGTGCTTGGGCCCTAGCTATTAATAATATATACATAAAGGGCCTAAATGAGGAAATCAAATGCATTATTTCCCTGTTTACTGATGACACTGAACTGGAAAGGACTGTGACTTGTGAGGTGGATGCAACGTGATTTAGACAAGATGAGTGAGTGGGTAAACGAATGGTAGATATAGTACAACATACCTCAGTTTGAAGTTATATACTTCAGTGGGGAAAAAAAAAGAAGAGCATTTAAAGGATAATAGTTTGGGCAATGTGGATGTATTGAGAAAAGGGAACATGCTATAAGACCTGGGTTTCCTTATACATCAGTCACCGAAGTTAAGTATGCAGCTGCAGCGAGCGGTAAAGGAGACAAATAATGTGTTGGCTTTTATTCTGGGAGGATTCAGGTGCAGGAGCAGGATGTCTTACTGCAGTATACAGGGCTATGGTAAGAGCTGGATTGTGTGCAGTTTTGGTCTCCTTATCTGAGGAAAGATATTCTTGCTACTGAGGAAGTGCAGCAAAGATTTACCAGTCTGACTCCTGGGATGGTGGGACTGACATACAAGGAGAAACTGTATCGATTAGGGTTATATTCACTGGAGTTTGGAGGAATGAGGGGGATATCTCATAGACGCCTATAAAATTCTAACAGGACAGATGCAGGAAGGATGCTTCTGATGGTGGGGGAGACCAGAAGGGGGGGTGGTCAGAGTCTAAGGATACAGGGTAAACAAGTTAGGATTGAGATGAGAAATTTCTTCATCCAGAGAGTGGTGAGCCTATGGATTTCACTAACAGAGAAAGTAGTTGAGGCCAAAACAGTGAATGATTTCAAGGAGTTGCATGTAGCACTTGGAGTTAAAGGGTTCAGAGGTAATAGGGGAAAAGCAGGGAACAGGCTGTCGAGTTCAAAGATCAGCCATGTTCATAAGAAATGGTAAAGGGCCACGTGTCCTACTCCTGCTCCCATGTTTCTATGATCTAGGTACCCTTGCAAGCCGTCAATGAAATTAGTCAGACAGGTGTTGCGAGCAAATGTGAAGGTAGATGGTATTTGGCCTTCATTGCAAGAGGATTTGAGTTTCAAAGTGGGGATGTCTTTGTGCAGTTATACTGACCTCGGTGAAATCACACTTGGAGTGCTGTGTGCACATTTGGTTTTCCTGTCAAAGAGGGAGGGTAGTAGAAGTTCACTGGGCTCACATTGGAGATGACAGGACTGTCCAATGAAGAGAGGGTAATTTGACTGTGCCTGTATTCACAAGAGTTTAGAAGGATGGGAGGGGATGTTATTCAAACTTATAAATCCTAACAACACTGGAAAGACTAAATGTAGGGTGGATGTTTCCCTGGTTACGAGTCTAGAACGAGAGGACACAGTCTCAAGTTATGGGGTAGACTACTTAGGAGTGAGATGAGGCAATATGCCTTCAATCAAAGTATAGTGAACCTGTGCAATTCTCTACCACAGAAGGTGGCAGAGAAAAAGTCACTAAACATATTCAGGAAATATTACTGGTAACATTTCAAATTTTAAAGATATTAAAGGATATGGAGGCAGAACAGGAATATGGCAGTGAGACAGAGAATCAGCTATGGCCATATTAAATGGTAAGCAGAATTGAAGGGCTCAATGGCCTACTCCTGCTTCAAGTTTTTACAATTCTACACTTCTACAGCCTCACAATGCTTGTATTTGGCCTTTTAATTTTTCGTGCAGATTAGTCCTGGTTGTCAGCGGTGATCAGTCAAGGAGTGGACATTTTGTTGTATGGCAATGTACCAAGTCAATGTCACACTCATGTAATGTCTCAACATCTCATGCATCAAACGCACAATGAGCAGTTCAAATGGTCCTGTCTCAAAGTCTGAAAGGATTACTCCTCAGTTAAGTCAAGGGGGGGGGGGGGGCACTCATCAGTCAGGACATCATTTGATCACAGAGACTTGGATGGGGGTCATTCAGCCTCGAAAGGCAGTCATAGTCAGCAGTTCCATATTATTACTGTCCCGGGAATAGGCCACTAGTCGAGCAAATCCTTGTGTCAGCAGTCCTTGGATTAGCAGGAAATCAGCTGCATGGAGATCTATCAGGGTCAGGTCACTCATCAGTTAAGACTGTCCTTTGAAGTCAGTCAGGAATACGGGCCACCGTCAATCCTAAGGGTGTTTTCACTAACAGTCAAGGCGGGTTAGCAGGCCCAATTGCTCTGGTAGATAAATTGAGGAAGTCAGTTGTGGGGGTTTGGAGGCAGCATGGTGGGATGCAGAGGGGAAAATAAGGATGATGGGGGTACATCTCAACATAAATGTTTGGGACACCATTATGCATTAGGAAGTACAGATTTCTGTAACAGGGAATCTTCGATGGTCACCAATGTTTTGATGTTGACTTGGAGGACAGTGCTACACGATAGTTGACATGGCCAAGCTGAAGGCACAGGACTCAAGAGACAATGTTGACAGAGTGTGCTGGGTCCTGCACATCTAGAGCAACAAAAGATGGATGTTGAATGTCTTCAGATGAGAATACTGAGCAGGAGGAATGTCATCTTCAGCAAGATAGAGTTGTGCCATGCAACATGAGTGGCAAAAATGAATCTAATTTTCATCTGAATGAGCAATTCTCTACACTTTATGAAACCATTGCTGAAGTTTACAGTGTATCTCCTGACACTGAATTGAAGGCATTCTTGTGTAAACTTGTCACATGTACATCCATCCACTGGGTACATGATATCTGTGCTGAGGGGGGTTTACATGTTATCATCATCAGCATCATCATCATAGAATCCCTACAGTGTGGAAACAGGCCTTTCAGCCCAGCAAGTCCACACTGACCCTCAAAGCATCCCACCCAGACCCAACCCCCTGTAACCCACCTAACCTACACTCTATGAACACTATGGGCAATTAAGCATGGCCAATTTACCCACCAAGCACATCTTTGGACTGTTGGAGGAAACCAGAGCATCTGGAGGAAACCCAAGCAGACACAGGGAGAATTTTCAAACTCCACACAGACAGTCACCCAAAGGTGGAATTGAACCTGGGCCCCGGGTGCTGTGGGGCAGCACTGCTAACCACTGAGCCACCGAGTTTTACTTTTAGCATCACAACTTTCCCATAAATATCTTTTAGACAGGGGATCCGTTCCGAGGATCCAAAATATTCCATTATCCACAGCTGGTCCATCAGCTTAATCCCAATTCTTCATACTTTTTTCTTCCATGATACATATTGGTGCTTTTAATCAGCACCAGGCAAAAACTGAGATGTTCAGACAGGAAATATGTACTAGATGTGATGAATTATTAGTGATTACAGTACACAAACTGCACAGAATATTCTATCAAGCAGCCAGACATTGGCTTCCTACCAGCCTATAGTTATGGTGCCATCAAATGCAACCTGCAGTTTACTTTGAATGTAGATGGTATATAAAACAAAGCCACAGCAAATTATAAGTTCAGAAAAAAATAATTTGCAATTAGTCAGATACCTTCATTCTTCCTTTTCTTGGCTTCCAAATGTCATTCCCAGAATCCCCTCTGTCATTGGTTATCAACCGTAAATGGTTGCCACAAGAACAATTTATCTTGCAAAGAAACTTTTATTGACATTGACAAGGCTAATGATGGAATGACAACATTTTGTCGGAAAATTAAGGTTGGCTAAATACTTGTGACAATTGTCTGTTACTCTTTAAACATCTGGATTTTTAAAAAAATTAATAACCATGATAACACAGTATGGAGATCCTGACCCAAAACATCAACTTTCTTGTTCCTCTGATGCTGTCTGGCCTGCTGTGCTTCTCCAGCTCCACACTGTGTTATCTCTGACTCCAGCATCTGCAGTTCTTGCTGTCTCTTAATAACGGTGAATGTTTTTTTTAAGGCATCACTATCATCTGAGCAATTTCTGGCCCATCACTTCTACCTTGCTTGATTAAAATTTAAGAAATAGATAGATCATGAGAAAATGAAACTTTAAGAAGTTCCTCCAGTCATACAAAATGAAAATGAAAACCAGTCACATGAAAGAAAAGGGGATATACATAAATAACTGATAGCTCCAGAAAAAGCAGAGCAAGGGCAGGGGTTAAAAGAAGCGCCAGAAATAAAATCAGTGGAAAGTGTCAAATATCATTTGAAGGTAATTCTTTATTCAATCTCTATGGCAACACAGGCTTGATTATTTCAAGTATGGCAGATAAATAATTAAACTCTGTCCTAACTCACTGAAGCTAAATAATGGAATTTTGAACATTGCTGACATATGCCATTAGTTGCTGCACTTTCTAAGAATAAAATATAATGTAATAACATTTTTAGCATTTTATATTTTCTTGCACGTATTATGGCAAATCACAGTACACCCTCATAAATGAAGCTGACTGCCTTACCAAATAATGTTGCACGGTGGTTTTTCAACAGATCCAGGTACAGGAGCCTTTCCTATATTCGCCTTGCTAGACTGCTGACAATTAGGCATCATAGCAACTTTTCCACCAGCATAGAGGAGTAGGAAGCTGAGCAAAATTGCATTCACTCATATTAAGGCTCATTTGGAGGTGAATTGGAATTCTGTGGAAATGTCAGTTCTGTTATTTGAATATCCAAAGAGGCAATTAGTGCTGAATTTAGCCCAACGTTTTGCTTTAAAAGTGAGTGCGTGGGTTTCCAGGGCTGTGCGACATTCATCAGGGTTAACAAGGGGTGGGCACGATGGGGAGTCATTGATCAATAAGATTGACAGGCTGGAAAACATTTGAAGACCAAAATAGGCTGTTGGTTCCTTGCTGCAGTGGAATGTTCACAGTATTTGTCCTCAGAGTGTGCTTTCTCTGAATTACAAGTAATTTCTAACATTTTGGAAGGTTACGCAAGCCAATGGGTTGCTGAAAATGTGATTCAAATGTCAGCACAGATCTGAAGTCACTGTTCAGAATGCACCAGCTCTGCAGAGAGAACTGGAACTCAGGGAGGAAGAAAGTGATCGTCAATTTGTATCTATGGACGAAATATAAAAGCATGATTTGGCTGGGGTTCTTGCAGCCTCTTACTGTCTGTCAAAGAAGCATGTGATGGAACTGCCCAAGAACAGTTCAGAGAACACAAGTGTGTGAAGTTAAATGGAGCAATCTAATCCGCTTTCCCAGCCTCTCAACATAAATCATTCCAAAAGCCAATAATACCTCCAACCCATTCACATCCTTTACTCATCATCTACTCTGGTCATACCATTCTACTGAAGGCTAACTGTCATTTCGAGATCAGAAGACAAGAACAGAAGTAATCGGAGAAATTCAACTTGAAGTTAATTGCATGAATCATTTCCATTTTCCAAGACATTGAGACTGTGACATTGTTATAATCATCCAAGTGAAGACTTTTTTTTAAACTTAATTCTCTCATGTGCTGTTGCCTGAAGTCACTCCACAAAGACTGTACCATTTGCACCTATTCAGGGACAGGCTCAGTTACTGGGGTAAGAGTAGCAGGTTGCACTCTGGCTGAGGGGAAGAGGAGAAAGAGATGAGAAGAGGAAGCACCTTAAACAGGATCTCAACTTCCATATGCCTTTTCTCCGTCTTCCCTCTGAAGGTTCTTCCCACAATTCCTTTTTGGTCAAGAACTGAATAGTATCTTGCTGCATTTCAGTGGAGATCTGAACAGGCAAAACAAAACCCTTCTCAATCCTTTGTGTTGACTGTGTGCGCAACATGCACTCAGATGTAGCAGGCAACAGATAGAGTCATAGAGCTGTACAGCATGGAAACAAATTCTTTGGTCAAACTTGTCCATACTGACCAGATATTCTAAATTAATCTAGTCCAATTTACCAGCATTCGGCCTGTATCCCTCTAAACCTTTTCAAATCATATACCCATTCAGATGCCTTTTAAATGTTATGAATCTACTTGCCTCCACCACTTCCTCTGGCAGCTGGTTTCATCTGCACACCACCCTCTGTGTGGAAAAAGTTGCCCCTTCAGTCCCTTTTAAAATCTTACCCCCTCACCTTAAATCTATGCCCTCCTGTTCTGGACACTCCCACCCCAGGGAAAAGACCTTGTCTATTCACTCTATCCATGCCTTTCATGATTTTATAAATCTCTATAAGGTCCCCCCAGTCTCCAATGCTCGAGGGAAAACAGCCCCAGCCTCTTCAGCCTCTCCCTGTGGCTCAAACCTTCCAACCCTGGCAAAATCCTGGTAAATCTTTTCTGAACTCTTTCAAGTTTCACAACATCTTTCCTATAGCAGGGAGACCAGGAATGAACTCCGTATTCCGGAAGTCGTCTAACCAACGTCCTGTACAGCCGCAACATGACCACCAAAACACTAAGCAATAAGAGCAAGCCTACCAAACACCTTCGTCACTATCCTGTCTGCTTGCGACTGCACTTCCAAGGAACTATAAACCTGTACTCCAAGGTTTCTTTGTTAAGCAACATCCCCCAGGGCCTTAATATTACATGTATACATCTTGACCTAATTTGCTTTTCTAAAATGCAGCACCTCACATTTTGCTAAACTAAACTCCATCTGCCATGCTCCATGACACTCTCTTCAAAGAGGTGGCCATCAGTGGCAAGGTCTGAGCCATTATGGCCACACTCACGCTAAAATCTATCCAATAATTTGCATTGCCTCTAGATTTGCTCACAGAAATTTAACATTATCTCCTGCTGGTCCTCCTTGTAAATACCTGAGATTAGATATCTGTGCCCAGCTGAGCACAGTTTGTGCCCAACAAGGGGTCCTCTCCTCTACTGTACTAGTCTGCAGTTCATATCCACTTATGATGTGGATCTCACCGTATAACAACCTAAGGAGACTTCACATCCATACATGTGAACTAGCGAGTAGGTAAGGGTGCACATGTGTCTTAATGGTGCTTCCTCAGGGTCAGAAACCTCTTCTGAGGATTCCTCAATCTCCTCCTGTTCCAGCTTATGTGCCATAACAGAACAGACAATGCAAGATGTATGTTAGCAATGACATGGGTAAAGGGTAAAGCGTAATCTTTGCACAGATATTCACATTTCAATTGATCACAGTGTGTTGGCAACAGTTAATGTTATTCAGCATGTCACCAGAAAATGTCTAATTTTGTCAACAGGCATCATGGAAACTCCCTGTCTCTGCTTCCAATGATCAATTACTCAAACAGCCTCTCAATTTTCATTGCCATCTCTTCAACCATATTTAGGGTGATAAGTCTTGCTGCTTGGGGTTATGTGAGCTTTTGTGAGTGAATATAAATGTGAAATGTATCATTTAAAGAGGACAGAATGACAACACTTATGGAGGATGACTGTAAGATTGAAATGAGTAATTGTGAGCTGGGATTGTTGAGATGGAGCTGTGGAGAGGTAACTCAAGTGAAAGGAATGAATGGCTCTCCCGCACAATGCATTGGGCCGATTTGTGCTGTGCAGGAAATTGTGGGGAAGGTCAGAGAGTGTGGATTGACAACTGAAAGTGGCACAGCCCCATCCGTTCCTGTCCTAATGAGTTCATTGGACTAGTTGTGGCACTGTATTCAGATGAAATGGTCCATAGTCCTGTTATGCACTGTGTCTACTATTCCACCTATGCCTGCAGCCTCTTAGACTGTACGCCAGTAAAACACACTTCACTGCAGACCCGCATAACAGGCCTTGAAGGAGTTAGAAAACCAAGAAGGGGTGAGGTGATCCTAGCCACACTGCACTCCTTTTCTTCTGGTTGCTGAAACCTAAGGAATCACTCTAGAATTCAGTCACTCTGTTCCCTGTTGGAGTCACTTCAACTATGAATCCTTCAATGGATGGATACAGGAGTCTGAAGCGTGGATTGGTGAGGAGATCTGGAGGAAGGACATTACTACCGTGGTTGAGTTAAAGTGAAACCCATTCCAGCTACAACCGAGTCCACAACTGCTGCGGGCTCTCACTTCTATATTTGGACATGAGGGGCGTTGGATCAGCTATGATCCTATTTAATGTCAGAGCAAACACGTAGCACCAAATGGCCTGCCCCTATTCCTCTTTGTTACCGTCTTAAAGAGTGGTTCAGTCCAGCCCCCTCCCTCTGCACAAACCAGTGATTATTTCTGGGTCTTCCTGAGTTTCTATGAATAATTGTCACACTGCACGATTAAACCTGTAAGGGAGCTAAGTTTTCTGTTGTTCTAGCTATGTTTATTATTCCACGCAGAATATCTGTGATACCACCAGTGTTAGTGTTCTTTCTGTGGCATCAAAGAGTAGTCAGCAACAACCATGCACGAACAATAACGGACCATCCAGATGAATGTTACTTTATTTTAGTTGAGAACCTAATGCTCCTGCATGCTTTGCTAGTTATTGCAAATACAAGGTTCCACAAAGGAACAAAAACCAACATCATTTTAATAAATGATAATTTTTGGCTGTCCTTCAATCAAGAAGGAATCTAATTATATCCTAAGCAAAGGCCCAGATTTTCTAAAATGAAAATAAATACAACATTTGCTTTGATTGATGATTTGGGAATTTTCCAGTGGTCATACTTTGTGCAGGTGCTAATTACCTTCAAGGTTGGCTGGTTACTGCCAGGGAGCAATTTGCCACAAAGAACAAGACAAATTGTTATATTTAGTAATTCTTTCTTCATGACTAAGAGCAGTAAAAGGAATATCACATCATATAAACTATCCTGTAACCCTTTAGGGTTGTATTTTCCTCTGTCCAGTGGAATGATAAGGGAACAAGAACCAACAATTGATGATCGAACAATAATAATTGGTTAACATCTGCAAACTCGCAATGAACTTTTTTTTGTTTATACCATTAATAAAGGCAACTTCCTTCCTAAAATGTGCTAATATACCTTTGCCACAAAAATATCTTTAAGCACTATTCATAGTTTGTAAAGTTCAACAATGTTGGATTTGTGAACTCTTGGTCCTGGAACTTTTCACAAGGGAAATAGGATAGAAACTTACTGGCATTAACCTGAGGTTGACAACTATGAATGGAATTTAGCCAGGCAGCATTCCTATTACACTGTCACTCTTGCCTGCACGGTCACACATATACAAGGCTGGGTCATATGGTTTGTTGAGTAAGTGTACGTTGTGATGGGTTTGATGGAGTAATTCTTGTTATGAGGTGAAGTATGTCTTCTCACCTCATCTGAGCAAACTCATTGTATTAATTGGCATTTCTTATGGGGAGTACCATGTCTGATTTGCATCTCGTCTTACCAGGGCTATCCCTAGAACAATTCATCACTCAGCAGAGATCCCAGAAAATTGATTGGCGTCACTGATACGCAATTCTTGCCTCTGTGTGTGTGTGTGTGTGTGTGTGTGTGTGTGTGTGTGTGTGTGTGTGTGTTTCAACTTGAAGGTGCTGGAGGTCCTGCTGGACGAGATAATACACAGGTCTTCCTCTTCCCAGAAGACCAGCAGCAGAGGCAGTGATACCTAACCATGATGCTTTGGCTACCATCCAAGTTAGAGCAATATTTGTTATCTGGAGGAATGCCCAGAAGTGGAGAAAGAAGGTCAATGTCCACTCCTCCTCTGTAAATGCCACCATCTTTGCTCTAATATCTCACACTCAGTTGTCAGGAAAAATCTGGTTCAGAAATGCCCTTTAGGGAAGGAAACTGTTGTCCTCACCTGGTCTAACCAGATCCAGAGCAATGCGGTTGACTCTTTGCTGCCCTCTTGGCAATTAGGATTGGGCATTAAATGCTGGCCTAGCCAGTGACATCCATATCCCAAGAATAAGTTTAAAAGTCACTCACTCTACCTCTGCTACTGCACTTAGCTACCACCAAGTCTTTTGCTCTACCATTCTATCTATTGTATGCAACATCTAACCACACTTACTGTCACCCATCACACACCTGGCACTATTACCCCTGAATGCTTCCTCTGTTGTCTACTCACACACTTGGGGTATCTCCCCTCCTATACCATCACTAATAGCTGAGCCAACCACTTCCATCTCCCAATGTATAGGCTCTGTCTCATATCAGGAGCAAAACTGCCCACAATCGGGAAGAAAGTGTCAAGATGTCTCATGTACTTCCCATAACTTCTCTTTATGAGGGGAGAATCATGTCTTTGACTACCCTAAGCAAGACTTGGGCTGATATCAAAGGTGCCTTTGACTTGTTATCCTGGGATCCCTTGAAGAGAAGCTATCCACACAGACTGGATTGAGAATCTCTCACAGCCAAGGTGAACATCTTGGATTTTTGTCTGTGCTAAACGGCATGGTAGGATTGGTCCATGTTTCTTTGGCAGAGGGAGAAGTGTGCAAGAGGGTTAGGAAATGCACGTCGGGGGTGATGAGAGCATTCAGGTAGAGTGAGTGAGCGCTATGACAGCAAAGCAGGGAACCTAAGAGGCAGCCTGGTCCTGTCATTTGGCTGGCTATGTGTCACTGAGCATAAAGTGTCTTTGCTGAAGCATTACAATGATAGTTGTGGCTGCAACCCGAGGTGCATCACTGAAGCGGATGAGAAAAGTGTACAAGATGTGGAGAGGTGATCTCGACGTCAAGATGGGGCTCACCGAAAATCTCACCTGATTCTATTACACATCTCGACATAGTCTAAGTCACTCACAGCATGATAAGGTTCCACCCACAGAGTTTGATTTCCTGCAGCAAAGATAGAATTCTATTTTATAGACAGATTGTGGATAGATTTAAACAATGATGTTAACCTCAGGCGTGTTTCAAAAATATTCAAGATAATCTTTGGAGAATGTTCAGGTCCTGGATACTTACTGAGCCACGTGCAATACCATCAAAGCTGGAGTTGTATACATTCTCTATTTACATGTTTAAGAAAGGATGGCTCATTTCGATCATTTATAAAAGCTCCAACTGCTTCTTGCATGAAATGTCAGGGCCATGTAATCAAATCTAATGAACCAAATACGCATCAGCATCAGCATCAGCATCTTTCTCTTCTCTAATGTGATCGAGTTAAATCTTTAGATAATCACAGCTAGCACCATTTCGTACATATTGGCTTCCGTTGGAGCCCAGCAGGGATGTCCTGTGTAGATTCACTACCACCAATTATTATTGCTGGTATCAACCTAAGTTACTAATACCATTTTGGGAAGAATGAAAACAGGACACGGGTGGCAGAAAATAGGCGTGATCCTGATGAACAGTAGGTAGATTTATTGCACGCTATTTTATAATTAGATACATTACATCCAAGATACTGGATGGCACCTTGTGAACTATCAGATTCAACTGAAGGATAAGTTTAAATTATGACTTTTAGCAACTTGCTGTTAAGGACAAGCACTGAAGTATTGGTACTCTGGTGCACAGTTGGGTAACACATGGAGAACTAGTGACTTCCTTGCAGAAATACTCTTATATCCTGATGGGTGGAGCCTATCTTTTGATGTCAGTTAACCCTTTCAGTTACTGCCTTGTAAACATCTTCCATCTACAAAGTTAGATGTAGTTGGAGGGAGATGAATAAGATGACATTTGAACTCCTATGCCAGAGGCAGGGGTGCTCAATCATTGTATATTAGGTTCCCTACAGTGTGGAAACAGGCCCTTTGGCCCAACAAGCCTACATCAACCCTTGAAGCATCCCACCCAGACCATCCCCACACACCCCTGAACACTACGGGCAATTTAGCATGGCCAATCCACCTAACCTGCACATCTTTAGACTGTGGGAGGAAACCGGAGCACCCAGAGGAAACCCACACAGAAATGGGGAGAATGTGCAAACTCCACACAGACAGTCGCCCGAGGCTGGAATCAAACCCGGGTCTCTGGCGCTGTGAGGCTGCAGGGCTAGCCACTGAGCCACTGTGCCGCCCCGGTGTATTTTTGTGCTTTTTTGTATATATTATATCGTATATATTTTGTACTTTTGTAATTATATATGAACTCGCTCAGGTACGGCTTTTGCTGTGGTCTTAATAGGGTCAATAGGAACAGGTTAAATGATCCAACATTGTTAACCACCAAATTGATGTGTTGTATTGCAATTGCTGTGCCTTAGTACTTCTCTTAATTGTTACAACTCCAAACTGATGTTCTGGTGGACATGGCAAATCAGAAAATGAAATTTGTCATGATATACCATTTTATTTCAATTAAGGTGGTTGTTATTCACTGAAATATAGAAACACAAGGTTGCATATTTTCATTAAGAATTAAATAAAAGATTATCTGATCACCTAATGAAAGAAATTACAAATCAGGCCAAATATAGAAAATTTGAACCACCTTAAAATACGCAGGAAACCGAAGTCACAACTATTTCCTCATGCTATCACCTTATGGTTTTTCAAATCCACATAGATTGGCCTTCTCTTTCAAATCTTTAGGTTTGACTTAACTGCTTCAAATCAATTCCATCCTTTGAGTTGTGTTGTGAAATCTTCCACAATGAATATTCACAAAACTGAAAGCTTAGAATTTCTCAGTCTTTTAATAATTTGTAAACTTCTCACTCAACATTCCTGGTCCCCGTGTTTCACAAGCTAAGCTTTTACATCAAGGTAACTGAGCTTGCCCTAAGCTGTCCTAAGCTTTCTTTGAAGAGAAATGATTTTTGCTTCTGACTCAATCAGGTATCCTCAAAACTACCACAAAATTTTGTAATCTCTTGCTTCTCTAAATGAAAACCAATTCTTGATTATTCTAAAACAAAAGCAAGCTATTGCCTTTCAAAGTTTATTCCCTCTCATGAAACCCACAGTATAAATTCATACGTGCTGGAGAAAACAGAGTTAACGTTTCGGGTCCGGTGATCTGTCCTCAGAACTGATGGTGGCTGGGAAAACGTCAGTTTATATGCAGAAAAAAATGAGGGGAATGGGGTAGGGAGTAAATGGTAGGAGAGAGCCTAAAGAAAGAGAAATGCAGTTTGTTGGACAAAGAGTTGATAACGATTGGACTGGGAGCGTGAATAGTTGTTCATGGGAATGTTCTGCGAAGCGGTCACCCCAGTCTACACTTTGATTCCCCAATGTACAGGAGACCACATTGTCTGCAGGTGGAGACATTGGGGCAGATTAGGGAGGGAGGGGAGATTAGGGGCAGGCAGAGGGAGGTCGGGAACATTCCCATCTATGTTCGCTCGCTAGAAACCCTGAATTACCTGTTGCCTGCCACTTTAACGCACCACCCTGCTCCCTGACCAACATCTCTGCCGCTGGCTTGCTGCAGTATTGCAGCAAACGTCAACGCAAGCAGGAAGACCACCTCATTGTCCACTTGGAGACCCTGCAGCCGTCCAGACTCAATACTGAGTTCAATAATTTTAGGACCTAAACTCTCCCATATCCCAGCCCCCTATCCCACATAGTAAGCCTTGTTACCACATAGCCTGCCACTACACACCCCCTGTTGTTAGTCACTCACAGTCCCCCATTAACATCTATTCACGCTCCCAGCTGATTGTTAGCAACTCTTTGTCTGTCGAATTGCTCTTCTCTCTTTTTAGGCTCTATCCTATCATTTACTCCCTATCCCATCTCCCTCCCTTCTTCTCTGCGTATAAACTGATGTTTTCCCAACCACCATCAGTTCTGTGGAAGGGTCATCGGGCCTGAAATGTTAACTCTATTTTTTCCCTGCACAGATGCTGCCAGACCTGCTGAGCTTTTCCAGAAACTTTGTTTTTGCTCCTGATTCACAGCATCTGCTGTTCTTTCAGTTTTTATTCAGTATAAACATATATTGTTTTTCATGGGATTTTCATGTCAACTCATAGTACTGTTAGGAAGGGATTTTGAAGCAGCAATGCTAAAAAAAGTGATATATTTCCAAGTCAGGATTGTGAGTGGCATACTTACAGGGGTGCAGTTCTCATCTATCTGTTGCTGTTGTCCTACACAATGGTACTGGTTGTGGGTGAGGATAACGTTGTCTAAGGAGCCTTGGTGAATTTCTGCAGTGTATCTTTTAGATAGTACACACTGCTAATTCTATTAAGAGAGGGAGCAAATGTGTGTGAACATGATGCTAATCAAATAGACTAATTTGTCCTGGATGGACGCTCCTGATTTGTGTTTTGTAGATTTTAGACAGACTTGGAGGTGAAAATATGGTGAGTTACTTACAGCAGGATTCCCAGCTTCTGTGGCCACTGTATTTTTACGGCTAGCTTAGCTCCATGTCTCATCAATGGCAACCCCCATAATGTTACAGTAGAGAGCCCAGTGATAACAGTGCTATTAAATATAAAAAGGCAACAGTTAATTTTCTATTATTGTAATTGGTCATTGCCTATACATTTGCATGGCCTGAATGTTACTTGCTAAACTTCACCCCAAGTCTGGATATTGTCCAGGTCTTGTTGCATGCCAACATTGACTGCTGCTACATTTAGGGAGTCACAAATGATGCTGGACATGATTGCAATCATCATGATACATCCCCTCTTACCTTATGATGGAGGGAAGGAGGAAGACTGATGAAGTAGCTAAGGATAGTTGGACCAAGGACACTACCCTGAGGAACACCTGCACTGGAGGACCTGGAGGTCAGATGACTGACTGATGAGGTCAAATATGTTTTTACATCTTTTTGATTCCCTCAGCTGCAACTATCTTTCTTTGTGCCAGGTATGACTCCAACCAGCTGAGATTTCCATTGACTCCGCTTTTACTAGAATTCCTTGATGCCACATTGAGTCAAATATGGCTTTAATGTCAAGGGCTGTCATTCTGCTCCTACCTTGAGAATTCAGCTCTTTTGTCCATGTTTGAACCAAGGCTGCACTGAGTCAGGAGCTGAGCGGCCCTGGTGGAACACAAACTGAGTATCACTGAGCAAGTTATTGCTGAGTAAGTGCTGTTTGATATCACTGTAAATGACAACTTCCAGCTTGTTACAGCTAATCCTGATTGGACTGTTGGGGCAGTAAACAAATGGGTTTGATTTCTACTGCTAACAAAGTGCAGAGCTGGATGAACACAGCACGCTTTTCTGATAAAGTGACTAGGCCCGAAACGTCAGCTTTTGTGCTCCTAAGATGATGCTTGGCCTGTTGTGTTCATCCAGCTCCACACTCTGTTATCTCAGATTCTCCAGCATCTGCAGTTCCCATTATCTTTGATTTCTCCTGTTTTTTGGTTCCAGGACAATTTTCCACATTGCGAGGCAGGGTTGTAGCTGTACCGAAGCAGCTTATCCAAGGGTATGGTAAGCTTTGGAGCTCAAGTCTTCAATACGATTGCCAGAATATTGTCACAGCTCATAGACATTGCAGTATCTAGTGCTATCAACCATGTCTTGATATCATGTGAAGCAAATCAATTTGGCTGAAGACTGGTATCTGTGATCAGTCTCCGGAGGAGGCCGAGATGGATTGTCCACTTGCAAACCCTTCAGTTTTACCTTTTGCACTGATGTTTTGGGCTGCTTCATTGAGGGTGGGGATATTGGTGGAATGTCCTCCTCCAATGAGTTGTTTAACTGTCCACCACCATTCATGATTCAATGTGGCAGAACTGTAGAGCTTAGATCTAATCCATCAGTTGAGAAATCACTTAGCTGTACATCACTTGCTGCTTAAGCTCTTTGGCACACAAGTGGTCCTGCTTTACAGCTTCAACATGTTGACATCTCATTTTTAAGCATGCCCTCCTGCATTCATCATTGAACCAGGGTTGATGCCTTGGCTTGATGATAATGATAAAGTGAGGGATTCACTTGAAGATTGTAGATTGTGTTGGAGAATGATTCTGCTACTGATGGCTCCTCGTGTCTCAGAGATACATAGCCTTGAGTTGTTGGATCTGTTTGAAGTCTATCCAATTTAGCATGGTGCTAGTGCCACTCAAAATGATGGAGAGTATTGTTAATGTAAGATGTGACTTCTTCTGCACAAGTAATGTGCGGTGGCCACTCTTACTGATACAATCATGGGCATATACTTTTGTAGCTGGCAGATTAATAAGGATGAGGTCAAATATGTTTTTATACCTTGCTGGTTCCCTCACCATCTGCTGCAGACCCAGTTTAGCAAACTGTATCTTTTAGGACCTGGCCAGCTGCTACTCCCATGCCACTCTTTGGATGTACGCTGTAGACCATTGAAGATTCCTTTTAACTACCTTGCCATCTTCAGTGTTCAACCTGGAAGAGTATGAATTCAGCTGCTGGGCAGGAGGATGCAGTAGGCAGAAATTGCAGAGAATCACCTTGTCCAGGTTTGACCTTGTGCCAGAGACTTGCTGGGGACTAGAGTCAATACTGACGACTCTAAGGGCCACACTTGCTTGACTGCATGCCATTATACTGGCACTTCTGATGAGTTTGTTCTGCTGGTGGCACATGATACACTCAGCCATGGTGATTGTTGCGTCAGCGTACATTTGAAACCAAACAAATTTTTTCTGGATAATGCCACCAAGAGCATTATGCACGATGATTGATTTCAGGAGAGGGACAATGAAAAATCCTTGGGGACACCAAAGTTTACTGTGCAAAATCAATAGCCATTTCGAGGGGCACTCTGTCTATGATTAAACGGCAAGAATGGGGCCAGGTGAATGCACTCACATCCCAGTAGAGGGTAGTGGAGAGATACTGCTGGGGTATGGCATTGGCTGTTATGCCAAAAGTTGAGGCGAGATCAAGAACGAAGAGGAGGGCTTCATCTTCTTTATCACAGTCACATGGGAGATGACTTATGTAGATTGACACTGCTATCTGCTCTCATGCTACATCATGCCTCAGTAAAATTATACACATTTATCATACAGACTATTACTTTCGTTGCAGTTTAAAAACAAACTGGTTTCATCTTTCAAATAATTTTGATGTGTTGTGGCATTGTTTTTGAATACTGAAATCGGACCTCATAGAGAAATCAGATAACCCACTACTTGATAACAATTGTCAAACTGACAAAATATGGAAAGCTTATCAAGATTTTGTGGTAAAAGCAAATACTGTTTGATGGGAATCAAGAGAATAAGCTGGGATTGAAATGTCAGAAGAAAAAAACACATGGAGAAATATAATTTATTTACAACAGTGCCAAGACTGTCCTGTCGTCATATCATTTTAGATCACTGTTTTCCAAGAGGGTGCCTGCAGGCATTAGTATGGGAATACATGGTGAGCCAGATCAGCCTGGGAGAGAGCTGTCATTCCAATCCATCTCTGTTCCTCCACACATGCTGGTGCTAAAGGCTATTTCCTTACAACAAACATTGTCTTTCTTAGCACAGAACAGCGTGTTCCTATGAGATCTTTGAATATTTCCTTTGTCAAAATAAGTCAAAACTGGTCAGCTTCTTCTTGCAGCCAAAACAGCAATACGAGCATTCATGGGAAATGGTGTGTTACTATAATTTTGCTGGTATGACTGAAAGGAGAAAACAATCCTTTCCTCATATGGCCATAAACGTGGAGCCAAGAAACTGATTAATATCGTCCACATGTTGTAAAACCTGGCATTGTTAGCTACCCATTAATATTCAGAGTCAATTTAGGACAGGGAAACAGTGTACCGCACTTTCTACCTGTCTAACACTCATCAGCTTTAACATCCACGAAATATGCATTATGAGAGCCTTCTGTTTCCCCCCCAAGATGCCATTTACTTGTATTACTCAAAAAGAAAATCTCCTCAGTGTCTACATGCAAGGGTTGGCGTGTCAGAAATGTTTTTAACAAGAATTTCTTGTTTCAGGCTCTGCTTGGTACTAACGATCTGCAGCCCTTGCCTGTGAAGCTGTTATATCAACGTGCTAAACTGGAAGATTTTTCCATCAATGATTGGTCCTCCACCTTCTGTGGAAAAGTCTGCGCATGAAGCACCCTTCTACATTCGCACACAACTGAACAAGCCTCTAATAATTAATCAGAGTACAAGGGTATTTTGCTTCAACACACAGTGAAAATCATATACTTTGTAATTAATGCTGTATACACGAGGTAGCGTGTGCAGCTTTTCAATCAATTCAAAGTCTGTATCTTACCTTATTAGCAGTACCTTGGTTTGCTAATGGGGTAGGTAATGACCTAATGGTATTATCACTAGATTATTAATCCAGAGATCCAGGTTCAAATCCAGTCATGGCAGATTGTGGAATTTGACTTCAATAAAAATCTGGAATTAATTGTTTAATGATGACTGTGAAACTGCTGTTGATAGTTCAAGAAAAACCTCACTTGGTTCATTTATGCGCATTGAAGGAAATCTGCCATCCTCACCTGGTTTGGCCTACCTGTGAATCCAGGTTTATAACACCCTCTGGGCAACTAGGGATGGGCAATAAATGCTGGCCCAGACAGTTGCACCACATCCCGCAAATAAATACAAAAAAAAGTAGTCACAATGGCTTTGCTTAAAAGTAGAACCCCTGATTTGCTTCTTATGAGTGCATTTTCTGCCTTTGGAGAGAGAGAGAGAGAGAGAGAGAGAGAGAGAGAGAGAGAGAGAGAGAGAGAGAGAGAGAGAACGCGAGAAATGTGTGATTTTGTTCACAAATTTAACCAGATAAGTTGGAAGAGACAGATGGCAATACTTACTTGACTACTTTTCTAGACACGACCTAATTTGTGCATTATCCACCGCCTACCTTATTGACACCCACAGAGGGAACTTTCCATTAGAATGAAGAATCTGGGGAAATCACACTGGATTAAAATTATCTGTGACAATTTAAAAGAGACAAGACTCATGCAGTTGAATCTTCTTTTATTTTTTGGCTGCGTACAAGTTGTTTCAATTTCTTTCAAGGGACTCCCACTGAGGAATTCAGTGGGTGTTTGCTACATACCTTACCAAACACTCTGTATTTATGACCCAACATGCTCCAAGACATCCCTCACATAGATTGCCACCCTATGTTACCATGCAATGTCCCTGATATACACTAAAGGTTAGGGACCCCTTGCAAGCATGCCATCTTTGAAAGGAGAAGAAACTGCACCAAGGCCAATGTCACGTCACCACGTCACTCTTTATTTGGCTGCGCACTGGCTACAGCTGGTCCAGCTCAGAGTCAGTCACCTGTACCAAGGAGATCTAATCTCCTGCTTATATTGGTCAGCCAGGGCTTTCCTGATTTGGTTATTAACCAAATCACCAATCTTGTGGACAAGGTCAACCTGGTTCCAATCACTGCATCCCTCCCTGAAGTCAGGGGATATAGGCCTGGTCTTTGGCTTGTAGCTTTTCTTGCGATGTTTTTGTTCCAAAGCCAATTCCATTGATTCAGATTCTGACACAGATGGTTTGTACGGGACCATGGCCTGCCTCTTGTGTTCGGACCATCTTGGGAGAGTTTCTTCTTCTTCTCCTGGCAGTAATGATATCGAGGCTGCATCCATCTTGGACCCCAAGATTTTCTCAACACCAGATAGAGGGGGGGGGGAAAGAACCTATGATTTACAACAGGCCTGTAACTGCACTGAGGCCTGTATTCTGACACCAAGTCACCCTTTACTTAGTTGTGCACCATATACAGAATGTGGCCAACCAGCTCAAAGTCAGTCACCTGAATTGAGGAAATCTAATCTCCTGGTTATAGTGGTTGGCCAGGGCTTTCTTGATTGGCCCAGATTAATGACCCCAATCAATGACCTTGTAGTCAACAAGATCAACCTGGTTCCAATCAGAACAAAAAGTCACAGTGTATCCAGACAAACATTGGCAATCATGCACCCCTCCCTGACAATATCCTGGCACAACAGCCACAAAGCTATGTTACTTCTACACATGGCTAGCATGACTGACATTCCCTCACATGTACACCCCATTCCCTAGCCCTAGTTGCTTTTTAGCAACCAGATTATGCCCTCTGGTCCAAGACTATCCCAGAAGAACAAACAAGTTTTCTACATCTACACTGTCAAGTCCCATAGGAATCTTATGTTTCAGCAAAGTTACCTCTCATTTTCTTAAGCACCAGTAAGCAAAAACCAAACCTACTCAACCTTTCCTCAAAAGAAATCTCCTCAAAATTCAGAATCAATTTTTTCTGGATTGCTTCCAATGTCAATATACCTTTTTTTTCAGATGAGGGGACCAAAACTGCTTGTAATATTCCAGGTGTGCCTGACTAGTTGAAATAAAAATGAAGAGTGAAGGAATAAAACATAGACTCACAGGTGAGTGATAATACCATCTGCACCAAGCCTGGGTAGCAACTCACGACTCCAAAAATAGTTATAGCTTACCAGGACAGACAAGTAAAAAATACCAAAGTACCAGGAATTGACAGTATTAAGCAAGTTTGCCACTTATCATCACATCACTGAGTTGAGCAATTTAATTTATTTACTATTAATTTTCAGGAGGACACACAGATTCCTTTAATCCTTAGACTTCCATCAAAGACTGTACCTTCCCTTCCAGCAGAGCACCCATGCAGCATTTTAATATTCTCATTCATCATTGTTTTTCTCTTGTATTTATTATCACCGCAGCTGCAAGTATAAAATAGCATCAGTCAACAACAATCAATGACTGAGGGAGCAGTTAGACATTCTGCACGCTGCTATCATTTAGGGAACATCTTTGAGAATCGCTAAACTAAGATTCAGAGCACACATAACATTTGATGGTACCAAGGAAAAGTGTAAAAATTAGTGGGAACACTTATCAGATTAGGTTTTATAAAAGTACTAGTTACACTTGAGTGTAAGTGTGTCCTGACCTTTGTGGCAATATATGAAAATGGTATTGACTTAGTGATATCAATTATAGTCAAAGATAAGTGTTTATAAATGAAGAAATATTGATCAGAGGGAGCGATAGATGAAGGTAGGCAAGTTCATTCTATTGATTCAATTGGTAATCATGTGATGGTCTTCTAAGTTGGGTGCAAACGTTTCCTGTGGTTAAGATATTTTTTGGGCTGCCAACAACCACAGAGAGACGGTGATTCATTATTTAAGTCCCTGGTTTCTACAGAACAGGTGAAGGGTCGAGAAGGGAAGTTTCACAGAAAAAGGGAATCATAGTCATGCTCAGAATTAGAATTTCTTTTTCAAAACAATGGTTCAGAACAGATTTCAGATGCATTTGTAGAGTATTTGCTGCAGCACTCTCAAATTCTTTCCACTTTTGTAACTATCCCATTATATTGGGCAGCCAATTGCATTCTTGTCAACATTCAAGAGCTGAAGGAAAAACATCAGGCCTGCCAAAACTCCACTATTGGCATCACATTTAAGTGCTCCTAGAAACATTCACCGTCACAGGTGGCAGAAGTATGGTCCATCCTTGTGAGGATCCAATTGGACTCCAGATAAGATTGCAAGTAATCCAACTCCAAACACACAAAATAATGCAAACCAAATTCAGACAATCCAGGTCAACAAGGAATGTCTTTGTTTCTTTGATATTTTCCAAAACTCCCACCACAAAGCTTCTTTTGTAAATAGTTTTCATCTCTAAATGTAAAAAAAAGTCTCGTAAAGCAAGCCAATAAATGCATCCTTCATCACTATATTTGGACATTGGCCTTGAAATTCCAGTTGCAAGTGCAGCAGAGAGCACCATTCATCAGCTTCAGCCCAGTTTAAGCAATGAAGTTTCTTGGCTAAGATGCAAACAATAATTTTGCTCCAGTGAACATTGCCCATTCTGCACATTCTGAGAAAATAGATCAGCTTGTTGCCTCTCCACCAGTTTGAATCTTAAATAAAAGGCCTCCATCTCCCAGCGGGATTTATTGCAAACTAAAGGTAATTAATTCTCTTCAGTATTCAGTAAAGACTTAGGTGCTACTCTAACATCCTGAAAGTGGTCACACTGGCATTCAGGTGGAGTAGCCTGCATTACAACTGTTTGAGGCAATAACAGGCAGGACTCTGGGAAGCCTAAGAACTCCATCCAGTATACAGTGTTGATAAGAGTTACCTGACATTCCACACATAACACCTCAAAACATTCCAAGCATCTTAAAAATATGAAGAATGTCCAGTGTAACAGTAATTTGAGAACTATTGTACCACTCTTGCTTTATCTCATTTCTCTGATCTTTGTGCACCCAACTTTTAAAATCCACAATTCTATTTATCTCATTGTTATTCAAGTGCCCAAGTTTGCAAGTTTCAGGCCTGTTTAACATGTTACATGTTACAATTTGCTCTCTTTGTATGCCTTCCATACTAGCAGTGGGTGCATCACTTAAAATGAGTGTTTCTCGACAATGTTCTCTGCTTCATATAAACCTTGGTTAATTGCTTTGGAAATAATCTTTCCATTACAGTCTAATGCGTATGGAATATGCTCTATGCATTTTAAACTGCCTAGACAGGTTTCCCTTCCTACAACAAAAATGTCTCCACTGATGAATGCCAAGCTGCTGTGCATTAATAAACTTAAACAGCTAAAAATTCCACTTACTAATTTTACTTTCTCTTATGAATTCCGCAGTTCAAATTCCTGTGGTTATTACGTTATTTTCTTTCAGGTGGGAGGATGGAAGAATCTGGTCTGTATGGTTTAATGTGAATGCTGTCAATGCCACCTCATTAACCAGCAGAAATAGAAATACCATGACATGTCCAGAAAGCAAGTCTGCTTTAGAACAGGAGGAAAAGAAAATCAAGGTTGTGTCTTCAACCTTAAAGCGATCTTGGAAAAATTAATGCAAGTTAAAGTTGCACATGATACCTCTGTTCTACAGATCATAAATAGACTTTTGACTCAGTCAAACATTGATTGCTATGGTTGGCAATGAAACGGGTGAGATTTTCCAAATTCACTACAGGTTTCCTGACAAAAAAAATGGAATACAGCCTTTGACATGGAGAGGACAAATTATTAAAAAAGCAGGAGAGAAAATGACATCTACTTGATCAGGATCAATTTTGGTTTGTATATTCTGTTCCTTTTAACAGACACACAAAATCAGAATGTGAACATGGACATATTAAAGCATGCAAATTGTCCTCATTGTTGAAAACAAGATGGGGCTGGACATGATAAGCAGCTGTTATGAAATCCAGAAAAAATATTTGCCATGTTGACTAGCAAGGGACTACATATTTGAACAAACAGAACAACTCAGTAGACTTGATTGTTCATAATCTTGGATGACCGAACACATTAAGTGTTCAGAAGAGAACAAAACAGATCCCCTGAGAAAGGCAGCTGTAAAACTCAATACAAGTTGGAAGGAAAGAAGCATACCTTTCAGTAAAGGAAGTGCCTGCTGAAAATGAGGATGCAACCGAGAACTCCCTGTAGATGCTAAGTATAACATGAGAAAAGAGAATAGAAGTGGTGGAAGTGAAATAGCGAAAGAATCTCCAAGTCCAATTACCACAAAGCAGGGCAAATGTTGAAAAGATGAAGAATTGGAAAAGTGTTGATGAACAAGGCAAAGAGCAATCTAACAACTTTGAAGACGCTAGGGCAGAGTGAAAGAAGGCAATACAGATAAAATGAAGACACTGGGGAAAAAGCTTGGATTAAGAATGGATCAAGATGACTGAATCCTTCAAGGAAATGAAGAGTAATATCACTTAAATTTACTGGCAAGGCTTTAACTCATTCAAAACCCATCCTTTGTAACAGTTAAAATTGGGCTTCAGTGATAGCAGTACATGACAGCCTATATTTGCATGGACATAGTAAGTGACCTTTTGGTCAATTATGCATTCAAAAAAGTATTCCACTCAGCAAATTGAAATGGAGTAATTTGAGAAATAGTTACATCAAACATTATAATGATACAGTAAGTACACTCTACCTGAAGATGGATCCTGCCCCCTTGTCTGTTTACGTTACACGCTGAACTGATTTCCTTTCTGTTTCCACTCACAGGAAGACTCCAAATCTATTTCAACTGAAGGAGGACTTGCGATTGGTGCTATTCTGAGCCACTTGCTAGCAATCTAGTGAGTCACCAACCCAATGATCTTCATAAAAATAGGAGGAGGAGTTGGCCATTCAGTTCATTGTATCTTCTCCATCATTCAATAAAATTATGGACACTCTCCAATTCAACTTTCCTGCCTTTCCCCTGCCTAACCCGACCTTGAATATATTCACTTAAGCTACCCGTCCAGCGACCACTGCTCTCTGCAGAAGATAATTCCAAAAACTAACAACACTCGGAGTAAAAAAATCCCTTTCGTCTACATTTTAAATGGAGAACCTTTTTACAATCAAACAATGTCCCAATTCTAGAAGCCTCCACAAAGGAAGTGGTTTGTTAGCTCAGTTGACTGGATGGCTGGTTTGTAACACAAAGTGGTGCCAATGCTGTGGGTTCAATTCTTGCATTAACTATTACCCTTCTCAACCTCTCCCCTCACTTGCAGCATAGACACCCTCAGCTTAAAGCACCAGTCATCTCTCTAAGAAGACAACAGCACTTTGGGATTATGAACATTTTATCTTTACCACTTAACATCGACCCTGTTAAGCCACCTCAGAATTTTAAATGTTTTAATAAGATCATTTTTCATTTTTCTAAACTGTAAAGAATATACACCTAATCTACTCAATAAATTTTTCTTCATCCTAGTAACAAGCCTCATAAATCTCCTCTGAACTGTGTCTACTGCAGGTACCTTTCTCCTTAAGTTATCTTATGATCCCCAGAGAGACTCATAACTAAAAGAAGTCAAACTTTCAGGAAATAGCTAAAAGGATGACATGACAAAGTTATGCGTTTAAATCTTCTACTTTAACAAAGTGACTAAAAACATAGGTAGCTAAACACTATTTTTGTTTACAACTCTATTTTAAACTGTAGAACAGAACTAAAAAAAATTACTCATTTCAAATGACCAGACTCAATTAAAATCTTCACATGCTTGAGTTTTTTAAAAAATCTCAGCACAAGCTTACACCTTAATGGGCCTTAGGGACATTCTGTTTCAAGCTGATCTCTCTCCCAGAATTTGGCAGACTGCCTGTGTCTGTAGGTTTTCCACAAATATTAGAAACCTATTATTTGTCAAAATTTAACTTCAAGCTTACATGAATCACATTGGTTCTCATATTCAGGTAAAAATGCCAATTAGCGACCCTCATAGTAACAATTTTCTTGGAAGTAAATGGTCAATTAAAAACATAACTATCTATAACCTGACGTCGCCAACACCTTCCTGAGACTTTGGGAACTAAACGTCTAACTATTGTAAACATAAATGCCGCTGCCATTGTCTCCAAGTGTAAACACTTTGCGCTTTCTGCCAGAGAAGTATCCCAAACCTCTCATCTTTAATGTCACAATAACCAAGTTCACTGTTTGTCAGATTTTAGTCAAAGTCACATCACTTCCACCATTCTGCTCTAAGTTAAAGACATAGTCCCCAAAAGAGAACAATCTTACAAATTTCAGACTTGTAGTAGTCAGTAATCAAAACTCTACATTACTCATGGCTTGGTTTCATCAATGCCCTGTTCAGTTGCAGTAACACTTCTTTATATTTATATTCCATCCCTTGAGAAATAAAGGTCAACATTCTTTTTGTCTTCCTAATTACTTGCTGTACCTGGTGCGAACAGTATGCTTCATGTACTAGGGCAACCTTTGTTCAATGACATTCTGCAGTCTCTTTCCATAATAAACCTCTTTCCAACGTAGACAAACTCACATATTCTTGCATTATGCAGCTGGATCCTCGGCTTTCTGACCCACAGACTGCAATCAGTGAAGACAGAGAACTGCACCTCCTCCATTTTAACACTTAACAATGGAGCTCACTGAAGGATGTGTCATCAGCCACCTAGCATACTCTCTGTACACCTATGACTGTTTTGCCAAACTCAAAATGGCTGCCATATACAAGTTTGCTGACAACAGCACTGTGGTAGGACGGATATCTAACAACGACGTGTTAGAATACAGAAGGGAGATAAAAGGCTTGGTGATGTAATGCAGTGAGAATGGCCTCTCTCTCAACATCAGCAAAACTAAAGAACTGATCTTCGACTTCAGAGAGAAAGGCGGAGAACATGCCCCCTATCTACATCAATGGAATTGCATTTGAGAAGGTGCAGAGCATCAGGTTCTTCAGCGTGATAATAACCGACAATCTGTCCTGGACTTCCTCTGTAGATGCAATGATCAAGAAAGCACAACAATGCCTCTTCTTCCTCAGGTGACTCAGAAAATTTGGCATGTCCTCACCAACTTCTACAGATGCAGCATTTAAAGCATGCTGACCGGGTGTATAACGGCCTGGTATGGCATTTGCTCTGCCCAGGGCTGTAAGAAACTACAGGAAAGGTTTGTCCACACCCCTGACCATCACGGAAACCAACCTTCCATCCATGGGCTCCATTTACATAGCTCACTGCTGCAGAAAGGCTGCCAACATCATCAAAGGCCCATCCCACCCCAGTAATGCTCTCCTACAGCCTCTTCCATTAGGCAGATACAGAAGCTTGAACACATGCATTAGCAGGTTCACGTGCAGCTTCTTCTAGCTATTATTAGACTGATAAATGGACTCTCTAACTTCAAATAATGCTGATCTTGCCATTACTAGACTTGCCTAGCACATGTCCTGTGCAATGTAACTTCTATGCTTCTGTCTAAGTTTTTTTTCATCCTGTGATCTGTCTGCGTTGCTCGTAAACAAAACTTTTCACTGTACTTATGTATACGTGACAATAAATCAATTATATCAAATCATTATAAACAATCTTTCAAAGTTTTCCCTATTTACCAAACCTACATTTTTACTGTTGCAGATGCTATTCTCCTGACAACTTCATTCATACATTTGACTACAGTGCCTTTGTTCAGTACATTCATATACATTGTAAATCATTTAGACTCCAACTCTGACACCTATAGAACTACACCAGCTAAGACCTTAAGAAATAGGAAGATGACTATGCAGCCCCTTAAGTCTGCTCCAGACTTTCCTATTCTTATACTCCAACTCACTTAAATTTAAGACCAATATTCCATAAGCCTATCTGAGAACCTGCTGAATTTGTGCGCTAGCTTTGTATGTTTCATGCACAACCGCCTGTAGTCTTCTTAGCTCAAAGTAAGCAATTTATCAGAATCTCTGTTTCATGTTAGTTTGTCAAACATCTGTCTCACATTAATATACCCCACTCAACTTGAGGAGGATTATCCTTTGCATTAACTTTTTGCGACATTACATTGAATGCCTTGCTGAAAAGACAAATATATTACATCTACTGGTTCCCCTTTATCGACCTTGCTTCCAAATCCTCAAATAATAAATAAAATTGTCAAATACAGTATTGCTCTTATAAACCCATGTGTTAACACTATTTAATTGTATCCCAAGTTTTTACATGACCTGCAATGATCTTGGTAATGGGTTCTAACATTTTCCCACTGACAAATGTTAGCCTAACTGGCCTAAAATTTCTCCATCTTTGATTCTATCCTATCTTAAATGCGGATGTCTAAGGAGTTTTGGAAGATTATAGTCAATTATCTACAATCTCTGCAGCCACCTCTTTCAAAGCACTAGAATAAAGAATATTAGATAAAGGGGATTTGTCAGTCTTTATTCCAATGCCTCACTTTAGTTGTCATAATTATCAGTTTTCTCCTGCCCTTTTGTCTCTTGATGTTGTACTATTATCTGGAGGCTGCCTGTGTATTCTTAGACCATCAAAATTGAACTTATTCTCGTTACAGTCTGGACATTAACCCTCCTCATGATAAGCAAGAGCAAGTTGAGTAGTGTGTTTTGAAATTGGATATACTACATGGGCATAGATCTCCACATTTATAATGATGGATATTCGGGCACCTTCATGCCCTGTCATGGAGAGAGGGAATGCTTATTACTTTTGTTTAAATCATGCTTTTCAGTACAACTCTGGAGGCTTGGGGTCAGATTGACTCTCGTTACAGTTACAACTGTTATGACCGCAACTAATAGTAATCTGTAAAATTTAGACTGAGAATTAACCCCTGTTTCATGGATTATAAGTCTTATTTTGGCAGTTGATTGCCATGGTGGTTGGTCATTGAAAATATCTACACGAGGTTCCGATGTTCTTTTTATACAAGAAAACAAGTTTATTATGTGAGAAAGAAAAAAGGTCAAAGCTATAGAAACATATTAATTAAAAGAAAACTGTATGTAAGTTGCAAAAACAGATTCAATATTTCCCTAATGATATTGATTTCACATACTCAACCCCAGAAAGATTTCACTACCATCTTAACTCTTTAATTTGTTCCTTAACTCACTCTTTCCAGCTTTTCTTCTTGAACTGTTAGAAGGTTTGAAGACTTCTTTCCAGTCTGGATGGCCAAAATTCCTTTTCAGTTCTGACAGCCAAGACACTTCTAATAACTTGCACAACTGGAGACCTACAAACAGTACAAACAGTTTTGCTGCTAGGATAAAATTGCTCTTCTGACTGCAACGTTCTTCTGATGTTATTCTGCGAGGATGAAAGTGAAGCTTGATTCTTCCGTAGTGAACTCAAATGAAAATACCAGTGTTCCCTGATCTTGTGTTTTTCTGAGTTACAAAAAACTCAGCAGTTCAAACATCAATTAGCACCACGTGTCCAGCTAGGCACTTATTAAGATATATGCTTCCTTGGAAATTGTTTAGGACACTTTTCCAAATAAATTTGTGACCTATTAAAACAATTCCCTTCGCAGAACTGAAACTGAAACTGAAACCCGCCTGTCTCCATTTTAAAGTCCAAAATCACAAATAATATTAAATGCTGTAGATTATAAATGCACAATATTCAGGATCGGCCCCACAAAGCAGGTGGCTGTTTCACCATGCTTTATGGATCAGAAAAGCGTAGGAGTGCTATCCCTGGCCACTCAAATGAACCTTTACATCTCTCTCAATATTCCTTACCCTTTCCCAGTGCAATTGGCCCCATGTGTGAGCTTTTCCATTCACCCCATCCATCAACCCACTCATTTCTGGTTAGAAAATACTAGCTGAATTACTAGGCAAAGGGATATTTGCCTTAATTTCTTTCTGAAGCACATATTACCTCCCTTGTGAGTGCAAGACTCAAATAACAATTCAAAAAAAGACCACGTGAATGTTGATACAGACCTGAAGTCTGAAGAATTGAAGGACATTGGCCCCAAAATTCATTTTGTTATTAGGACATTTTACAGTGCGATGAAGTGACATCTTGCCTCCAAAAGATAGCTATGGTACGAAGCGCATATCTGCATCAGATGTCTACTTTTATGAGGACTTTTGAAGGGCACACGTATCATGATGCCAGGCAAAACAATTTCAGAATGGCAGGAAAGTTTGCCAGAGGCACTAGAAAGTTGTAAGATGCCACCACTGCTGTGTCTCTGGCATGTTGGTGGTAGGACAGGGTGGTGGCAGTCCAGCAGAATCAGTGTTCCTTGTTCTCCAGAGCAGTATAAATAGGAGTTGTTAACAAATGGAGTTTACTTATTCCTTGAGGAATGATTTAGCTGGAGTAAAAGTGATAGCTCCAGCCAAAATTACAGAAAGTCCAAATGAGATTTAAAAATTACATCAGTAACAGAATTTTTCCTTCATATTTGGTGACCAGAGCAATAGAACAATGATGTTCATCATCAGACGTCAACGAAATACCTCAAGCAGATGTTAGAGTAGCTGAAACTTTACTCAGGGATGAAAACTCAAAAGGACATCTTCAAAGCATAACTTAATTAATTGAGACTCAGAAAGCAGATCTGGAATTGAACACATTAGCACAGTTACCTCATACTGAAGATGAGGTTGAAGGAGTTCTGGAGAATTATTGCATTAAACATTTGGTTCGGAAGAGGAGCTTGAATGTATCATCACAAACTTGCAGATAAGGATTGGATAGTTGATCATCACATAATAGGATCATTCAGATACCATAAGCAGTTATTACAACAGCACATGAAATTTTTATGACAGAATATGTTGGAATAAGGCAAACATAAACATTGAGAAATAGGACCAAGTGTTCTTAAAGGTGCAGTGCCATACTGTAAAATGTGCCACACATTCAATTAATAGAAAAATCTCAACATAAATCTCAACCAGCATTTTTAATATTGATGCCAGTTTTTGATGGCTTATTCAGCTGAGTTTCAGTAGACTGTATAGGATCATCATCCAAAATGAAAGCATCAATTTCCATAGCCTTCCTGCTCCTCTGATGCTGCTTGGTCTGCTGTGTTCATCCAGCTCTACACCTTGATATCTCTGGTTCTCTAGCATCTGCAGTTCCTACTATCTCTGAAACAATTTCTAGAACCTGTTCCTTCAAAGACAATTACAACTAAGGTAGCCAAATTGTTTTTTTCACGTTATGTTGAACTACCATTTGATATATGATCTAATCAAGCTTCTAACTTGGCTGAAGATTAATAGGATATAATTAACAGTTTGGGTAGAAAACACCATAATATCATTCCTGAACACAGGGATCTTTCGAGAGATACACTCAGACTCTTAAAATCATGATAAAATTATACTGTCATAAATACCCACAGGGCTGGGAGGCAGGATAAGGATTATTGCTATTTTCCACCAGAGTTTCCTGAAATGAACCCACTGAGTTTAGTCCATTCAAATTGATCTATGACCACTAGAGCAAAGGTTGATTAAAATTGCTTAAGGAAAAGATCTGAAGCCAGAAAGACAATGCTGGGCTACATATCCATCTTTCTAGAGAGAGTCACTGAAGCATGTAAAGTTGGGGAGGAACAATTAAAACTTCACAAAGAAAAGTGAAAGAATAGGCAAGTAAACAACTGCTACAACAAAAGCATTTCTAGCAGGAGATGTTGTGGAGGTAGGAGATTCTTTGCCAACAAAACAACATCCTTATTGGCTGAGCCCAGAAAAAACCGGCTCAGGTGGAAGTACAGATTGAAAATTGTAAAATAGGTAATTATTTTGTGAGTAATTACATGAAAATTGCATGAGTGAACTTCCCCAACACTGATTTCACCAATGTGTTCGTTCTTAAGCCAGACAGATAAACTAAATTCTACAAATGCTGGAGAAAAGTAACTGCAGTGTCAAAAGCAGATTCCTACCCAGTTCCTGAGTTAGAAGATCGTACTGACAGGGTTAACTCAATTCTTTCTGAAACTGGTCAGTTGAAAGGTTACGAGTATGTACCATTAATGTCAAAAGTTCAAAAAAAAACTTTCATATCCCAAGGAGGTGGTATTCATGTCAAGTAATACCACCTTGGTTTAAAAATACACCAGCTACATTCTAAAGGCTTATGAATAAAATCATAGCAGAAGTACCTACCTGCGTAGATGAGTTGTACAGTGTAATAAAGTGCAGGAAGTTATGAGAAGAACATGTGAGGCAAACAGAATTAAGCTCTTGTGGCACAGTGTCCTTACTCGTGGATCAGAAGACCTGGCTTCATAACATCTCTGAGCAGGTTGATTAGAATAGATATGGATAGTGATTAGGGGATCTATTTAAGCAATTACAATTAGCTCTCTTAGCAATAAAACTGGCCAAAACTGAATTCACAAAGGCAAAGGTTTCTGACATAGAACATATTGCAAGGACGAACATTGGCAAGAATAGCAAAAGTGAAGGCTGCATCAAACTCCCCATTCCTAAGAAAAATGAAAAATCATAAGATTTTTAGGAATCTGTCGATTTTATCAGAAATATGTGCCGAAATGTACCTTTAACAAAAGACTTACAAAAGCACACGTAAGTAGCAAAGCCAGCTGTATGTCAAGCAGCCTTTGAGAAGCTGAAGGCGATCTTAATAAATGAACCAGTGTTGGCTGCCTCTGATTTTGCGAAACCTTATAAAATAATAATTGACACTCGTGACTTGGGGTAGGTACAGCCTTATTGCAAGATGAGGAGTTGAAAATAGATAAACCATTGGGACACTTTTCTAAGAAACTAAATCAATAGCAGAGGAAGCCATCTACAGTAGAAAATGAGGAATTGCCATTATTATTGGCTCTTAACACTTTGAAGTTTATGTCTGACAGGGCTGCAATGAAACATTGATCTATACTGACCATAATCCTCCAGTATACAATAACAAAATTAAAACTCAAAATGCAAGATTGTCTGTATGGAATGTATTGATTTAACCATTCAATGTAAAGATTGTTCACATTGTTAAATGAAAATAATATGATAGGCAGATGCATTATTCAAATGTAAAATTGAATGGAATAAGTTAGAAATTAAGGGAAAGATAATAAAATATTGAATAAGACATATGAAAGATAAGTGAGGATGAAGAGATGCAAGTCGTATGTTCTGATATCTATGTGTTATATACCCAGTGATGAATTGCATTTTTTAAAATGATGTTTCATGTCTTCTGAAAGTTAAACTATGTAAAAATGTTTCAGAGATAGTAGGAACTGCAGATGCTAGAGAATCTGAGATAACAAGGTGTAGAGCTGGATGAACACAACAGGCCAAGCAGCATCAGAGGAGCAGGAAAGCTGACATTTTGGGCCGAGGCCATTTTTTGAAGAAGGGTCCAGGCTTGAAAGGTCAGCTTTCCTGCTTCTCTAATGCTGCTTGGCCTCCTGTGTTCATCTAGCTCCACACCTTGTTATCTCTAATGTAAAGATGATTTTGTCTTCTGTTGACTAAAATGGGAAAATACTGCTTTAAGCCAAGGAAACTGTGTAAGCAGATGTTTGCTGTTTTTAAAATAAGTTACTGGAACTCATTATGCATTGGATCTACAATGTTGTCTTATTCAAGCAACAAGAGAGCATTCTGGATACAGTGACAATCAGTGTGCATATTCAGGACAATTTTGCCCAGTGACAGTCTCTTGATTGGCTTTTCAATTGGGATCAGTTGTTGTGAGCTCAGAATGGCTCAGTACGGGAAGGCCATAAGATTGGCTCCCAGAAGTGGCTACAGACTTGCATGGTGCAGAAATATTGAGTCTGCAAAGAGAATGTATGGAAAACTTTTTAAAAATGCTCAGTAGCTAGTTGTTCTCACTCACCTTTCCCTGTTTCTGAAAATTTCTGAAAATCCCCTGTCACTGAAAATGCAAATCTTCAGTGAATCAGTACAATCACACCCTTGCATCATTAACAAAGAATTGGAGGAAGTCAAAAGCAGCCCAAAAAACACAACTTGTTAATAGACGTGAAACAGACTGGTGCCAGAAAAATGTTACGTTCACTCCTCTTTCCTTCCCCATCCATGAAACTCGTGCCTTGCCTGGTCTCTTCTCATGTATGTGTGTGGCACTATTAAGAAAGGCGTAGAGTTTAAGGGAGGAATCTTACAGAGGGCGGACAGAGCTATGGTAAGAGTTTTCACAGAATTTTTGAGAACTCTGATGAGGTTTATCTCAATATCAGGAGCATCTCACTCCAACTTTTAGGTTTTTGACAAGCTCCTCAGTGAGAATGAAGGGTGATTATAAATGTTTTATTAATGGCCCAACCTACCACATTATCATTCAGCTTTCTATCTCACCAGATACACCACAAAGCTAGACATTAAGAGACTTGGAGATGAAAATCAAACAAGGGACCTGGGTACTTCGGTTTACTTGTTTGAAAGAATCTCCATAGTGTACACCAGGCACTAACATCTCAGGGCATCATCCATGGACACTGACCGTAGACACCTGTCCAGGGGCATTGACATTTATCCTGTGGGAGTCTCTAAGAATGGTTATGGTACATGTCAGATCCACTTACAGTTTATTTTTGTAGTTCATTGCTGTGCCCTAATCTCCACTGGCAACTATCATTGTGAAGTAGCAGCAACGCCTATGTATGTTCAGGGTCATGAGCTAAGTTCATGGAGTCCACCAGGCTGCACTTCTGGGTTCTTCACTTGCTGTCAAAGTGATCTCTGATTCCGACCTACCTGGATGCTTATAGCACCCCTGCTTTGGATTTTCCTGCCTGCCTTTGTGTGCTTTTCTCCCTCAGCCAGGGATATACTCTCATTCACTCCTGTCTTGCCTTGCCACTTAACCCAGGCACGAATACAGGTACCGTATCCTGGTTGTTAGCAGGTCTCAGTCAAGTCAGAGGGGATAGCCTTCGCTTGCGGGTTCCGAGCACAGTAAATCAAGCACAGCCTCTGATACCACTCCACAGGCTTGGACATGATCAGTCAGATGTGCGGGATAGTCAAAGTCTGCACAATCTCTACATAGAGGGTAAGAAGCCCAATGATAGACAACTCACTACCCACCTTGACTCTTTCAGCCTTCACGTGGGTTTTCTTCCTCATGGCATGAGAGAAAGGCAAGTATTACGGGAGATAAAAGTGGATGGCACTGCTGTTTCTGTTGGCAAAGATGCAAGATGGCCAGAGTGAGTCAGTGTGCAGCACAAAGGGCATCAAGGGCTAGTGGTGTTGGGAGTTTGGGCTAAGAAAGTGTGAATAGGGAAGATGTAGCGGGCCACAGCAAGATTGGTGAAGCATTAGCCTTGGTGCTTACAGTAACAGTGATACAGTGAGTGTAAGGTATCACACAGAAGGTGGTAGCACTTACACTGGTGGAGTGGAGAAGGACATTAACATTCTTCCTGTATTACTGGGCAATCCTCCTGGGATGCTCTAACCCATCTGTCAACCTCTGACCAGGCTGACAGGTTTTGCTGTGGTGGACTCCACTGCTGGGCTGTGGGGAGGAGAGGCTTCCACATCAGTGCCAACTTGTTCAGAAGATCCTCCAGGAGCCTGCCTGAAAATTGGGGTTTCAATTACCCTCTGACTGCCATGTCTGGGGCAAATGTAAGGAACAGGGAAGTTGTGGACAAACAGAGCTCATATGGATGCACTGTGAGCTTTTGAAAATGGTGTCACTTTTTCAATGTGAATCTGGGTGAGTGGTGAGCTGTTTTGGGAACACCATAAAGTCCAACTGAGCTACAATTGGACTGGAGCGACACCATGGGAATCAGGTAACTAGTTAATCAGGGCCATTTGGTAAGATACAGTGAGAAATCTCACTGGGCCTGACATTGACAATCCCTTCAAAAAACACGAGATGATGCAATGGCATTTAGCCCAAAAAATAAGTTTCAGTTCCAAGCTCAATTTGTCTACTTCTTGATATTGGGTCAAATACAGTTTGATTCCAATAAATAGGAACTTTTGTTCGTGGAGAAGCAAAACCTGTGTCCATGTTCTTTTTAAACTGAATTAGACAGTTATATAAAATTGGGTCTTTTGGTGGTTGAGTCATATTTATAAATCTGTGACAACTCGAAGAATGGAGGGACTTGATTTCCAGCACACCACTCTGGTGAGTCGTGACAAAGTATTGGTTTCTTTTCTCTTATCTTTATACAATATTCCATCAACTAGATCTCAAGAGAACTATATCTGAATCATCCAGCAATAATCTGTGCTCAAAGCTGAAAAGTACTTCATGAAAATCACATGACTGTCCAAGCAAAGGAAAAAGAAATTTTGAAACTGACTGCTCTAATTCTGGAATCAGTTAAGCTTGTCATGTAAGCCGTAATGGTTATCTTTCCATCTGCTTAAATATCATGGTTGATCTTTCTGTCAAAAATGCTTTACCAAGACAAGTTGAATATTGTTAGTGTGCCCTTTCTGTTGTACACTTGGGAGAAGAGGGGTCAGATAAACAACAGTTCTGAAGAAACGCCATTCGACCCGAAACTCTGATTTCTTTTCCTCCACTGATGCTGCTAGAACTGTTGAGCTTTTCCATCAATTTCAGTTTTTGTTTCGGATTTCCAGCTTCCGCAGTTATTTCAGTTTTTATTCAGATAAGTATCTGTGGAACCTGGGTAATTTTATGCAGTTTCTGCTGTACCATACAACATTCCACAAGCTAATTGAATCATGATGGTGTACATAATTAAGAGAAAACAAATTTTAATTGCCCAGGTGGGTCATTTTTCTAAATAATTATCTCATTTTAAACTAGTTAGAGTATTTTCAAATGGGAATAGATAGCCGTACTGTCAGTGCAGATCTAAATACTACTTTTCTCTCCAACAACATCAGGAATACCACAAAACCACTACAGTTACTTATTCATGTCCACACCTAGGTGTTTTAATGTGTTTTGGTAGTGTACTGGTATGAGTAAGCATCAATGGAGAAAACAATGTTTCTGTATTCCATCACAAATTAGGGCACTGTTGGCTCCTCAACCAATTAAGGATGGCAGGAAAGGCTCTGAGGCTGAAAAGCCAATAGGAGGCCCCCCAACCACTGAAGAATTGTGGCACTCTTTCTACACATTTTACATAACAATGCAAAAATGGTCACAACTACAAGGTCAGCAATACGAAGAGAAACCCAAATACACAGCAGTCTATGGTCCCAACACTGAAGATTCAAGACAGCAGCAGGATACTGCCCACTCTGTCCATTCCTTTTCTTCTTTTTCCTCTTTTCTTTTTCTCGTGTTTCTTTTCCTCTTCTGCTTGTGGGCCTGGAGCAGTGTGGGGTATGAGTTGTGGGGCGGGGGAGGTGTCGGAGCGGGGAACGGGGTTGTTGGGTGATACATGGGATAAAGCTGAGGCTGGAAGGATCTTGAAGCTGGCGAAGTCAATGTTAATGTCATTTGGCTGTAAGCTCCCAAGACTCAGGTGTTGTTCCTCCAATTTATGTTTGGCCTCACTTTGACAGAGCAGGAGGGCAAGTATGGACATATTGTCAGGGGAGTGGGAGGGTAAATTAAAATGGCTGGCAACCAGAAGGTCAGGTTGTTTTTGCATGCAGAGCGCAGATGCTCTGTGAACAAATTGCGGAGTCTGTGTTTGGACTCCCCAACATAGCAGAGACTTCATTGGCAGCAAACTGGATACAATCGATGAGGTTGGATAAAGTGCAGGTGAACCTGTGCCTGATTTAGAAGGTTTGTTTTGGGCCTTGGATAGAAGTGAGAGGGGAGGTGTGGGGTCTGGTGTTGCACCTCTTGAGGTTGCAGGGAAAAGGTATTGGCTGTGGTGGAGGGCTGGGTGCGGAGTATAGAGCTGATCAGGCAGTCATGGAATGAACAGTTCCTGCAGAAAGCAGGCAGGGTGGGGAAGGAAATATCTTTTTGGTGGTGGGGTCTGATTGGAGGTGACGGAAATGTCAGAGGATAATGTGTTGGATCCGGAGGTTGGTATGTGAGGCTATACTTGGCCACCTGCACAGTCAGAGTGAGGGTAAACATAACAAGGAGCAACATCTGATATTTCATCTTGGAAGCTTATAGCCCAATGGCCTTCACATTGACTTCGCTGGCCTCAAGATCCCTCCATACCCAACCTTATCCCACGTCCAGCCCTCCCACTCCCCCTCCTGACCTGACCTAACCTGTCCATCTTCCTGCTCACCTATCTACTCCACCCTTTCCACAGACTAATCATAACAACCTTTCTGAAGAAGGGTCTAAGCCCTAAATGTCAGTTTCCCTGCTCTTCTGATGCTGTTTGCCCTGCTGTGTTCATCCAGCTCTACTCCTTGTTATAACAACCCCCTAGCTGTGACCACCTAATACCATCTCTCCAAACCCATGCCCCAAACTCCTCATTCTATTTATTTTTCATAGAATTACTAGCAGGTCATTCGGCCGATCAAGTCCACAACGATCCACCGAACAGCATCCCACCGAGACCCACCTCCTATCTTATCCCTCCATTTCCCACCCTAGACACTATGGGCAATTTAGCTTGACAAATTCACCTAACCTGCCACATTTGGACAGTGGGATGAAACCGGAGCACCCAGTAGGAACCCACGCAGACACTAGGAGAATATGTAAACTGTACACAGACAGTCGCCCGAGGCTGGAATTGAATCCAGGTCGCTGGCACTGTGAGGTAGCAGTGCTAACCACTGAGTCCCCTCCCCTGTCCTGACAAGGGAGTTTGGCCCAAAATATGGGCTCACCTGCTCCTCGGATGCTGTCTGACCTGCTGTGCTTTAGCAGCTTTACACTTATAGGGTCTGGCTTCCAGCATGTGCAGTCCTTATTTTGTCTCCATCAGCTTTTACTGTGTTGACTTAACAATTCAAAAGTAACAGAATATTAACTATTATTTTCTAAAAGTCGGTGAGATGTGTAGTTCTATCAAGAAGAGAAGTGTCTCCAAAGTGGAACTCCTTTTCAGAAATGAGACAAATTATTTTAGAAGAATGTTTGAACAAAGGCTCAAAAAATCAGGACATATAAAAGATGGGCCGCAAACTTAATATCATCTATTATATAGCATTGTGCAATACTAAAATGGCCAACTGTAAAACTTTCAGGCTTATATCCTTGAGATTGCTAAATAATTTCAAGCTCTTTGAGGTAGATGCGCACTTTAGATCAGGTTCAGAAATGTTTTTCAGGAGACAGACTTCAACCCTTTGGTCTCAATTGGATTCAATCTCAAATCCCAGAGTTCAAGGGGCAATTGCATTAAGAACTTGAAAGTCATGACTTAGGAGTGACTGCACATTGTGTTTGTCTGGATATTTTAGACATTCTCCAAGATATGACTTTCTCTGCTTGCCGCCACTGGGTCCATCAACCAGCTGCATCAGTATAAACAGAATATACAGAGTCAATTAATTCACGTTATTTGAATTCAAACGAGATTGTGTTATTAGAGAGAATTTAACAATTTGAATACTTCATGATATTCAGGGTCCTTATAGTTCTGATCACAATTGTTTCAAAAGTGTAATTAATTTCATGCTCCATTCCTTAATTGTGATTTTTAAATATGGTACTTTAATGAACACGTATAATAATGGACTAACGTATTGCTGAAAAAACACAGATTTTGTCAAGCTTTTTGTCTTTCACTCATCAAGACAATTCATACGAATACTACTGCAAGTAGAAGCAGCACTGTATGAGAAAAATATGCTGCTTGATTGTGAGACAGACTCTCATTAGTAGAGGTGTTACGAATGTGACTTTTTTTCAGCAATACTCAAATTCTGTATGACAAAAGATGAAATGAAGCAACAGTTTTTAAATGGATCATAATAAATTACAACCCCAAGCATCTTAGTTAAGGACAGATTTTATACAAGATTTGTTGTATATCAACAGAATGTAGCCACAGTTTTACGGAGAAATAATATATCTCAGTATTCAAAGTATCAATAACAAGGTAACTTGCAGGGGAAATTTCCACACATTTTATGTTTCTAAAGGTAGAATGTGATGCAGGAATGTTGTCTCAGCCTCATGTTCATATCATTCATTTCATGTGACCACATACTCTCTGCTGGTGCTCTATCTGCAAATAGCAGCAGACAGTCTGGAGAAACGGAAATAAGATCAGAAAGTATTAAAGAAATTCAGCACGTCTCGCAGAATCCATGAAGAGTGATACAGAATTAGTATATCAAGTCTAACATGACTCTTCTTCAGAAGAAGTGTTTGAGAGAAGAGTCATGTTGGATCCAAAACACCATCTTGTTTCTCTCTCCACAGATGCTGCCAGACCTGCTGAATTCCTCCAGAATTTTAAATTTTTATTTCCAGTCTCCAGCATTTACATACTTTTTTTTTCATTAGTATTCCGTTCTGAACTCGTCCCTTCAGTCCAACTAGTCCACATGTTCCCAAACTAAACTGTCCCCAAGTGCCTGCATTTGACCCGTATCCCTCCAAACCTTTCCAATTCATGTGCTTAACCAAATGCCTTTTAGACTTTGTAACTGTACATGCATCCATTACTTCCTCTCGCAGTTCATTTCAGAACAAACTACTCGGAGAAAACAAATTGCCCCTCTAGTCCTTAGAAATCTTTCTCTTCTTACTTTAAAATTATGTCCCCTAGTTCTGAACTCCCCCACCTTAGGGAACAGACCTTCACTAATCACCTTACCGATGTCCTTCATGATTTTATAAACCTCTAAAGTCACCTCTCAACCTCCTACACTCCAGTGAAGAGAGTCCAAAGTTTGTTTTTAAGTGATTATGTTGCAGGGTGAATGATTTTCACTGGGTAAATAAATCTTTTACCCAATTGTAAATAACTGAGGACATTATTAACATAATATAAATATTGAAAGTCAGGGTATGTAATTGGTGAAAGATCAAGTTGTGGTTAAGTCCATTATTTACATTCTGGAAACTAATCATCCGTCATTTACTGAGGACATGGTGTAACCTAGTTGTGTTTTTAAATTACAAAATGTTTATATTGCTCACCTGAAGTTATCATAGAAAAATATACCAGCAATGGAAGTCTGCAAGCAAGAGCAGGGAGTTTGAAGAAATTTTTTAGCTTTTTTTGACGTGCACATATACACATTGTCAAGAAACCCAACAGCAATATTCAGGTTCAAGTCTGTCTTGAATGCAATCACCAACCTTCCTAAGTAGTACAATGTTCCAAAGTAGAGTTGAATTGGACATGAAATGTGAACTCTGTTCTCATCTCGAGGATGCTGCCAAACGTACTGAATTTTTCCAGCACTTTGTTGTTATTTCAGATATCCAACAAGCATGGCATTTTGTTCTAATAACACAATGAGAAAGACACTTGATACCAGCTGTATTGAGAAAGTGCATGGTGCTAAACACTTTGCTCAACTTAATATGGAGGCAAAATACTAACAAATTAAACTTGAGGAAGAGAGATAATGGGAACTGCAGATGCTGGAGAATCCAAGATAATAAAATGTGAGGCTGGATGAACACAGCAGGCCAAGCAGTATCTCAGGAGCACAAAAGCTGACATTTCGGGCCTAGACCCTTCATCAGAGAGGGGGATGGGGTGACGGTTCTGGAATAAATAGGGAGAGAGGGGGAGGCAGACCGAAGATGGAGAGAAAAGAAGATAGGCGGAGAGAGTATAGGTGGGGAGGTAGGGAGGGGATAGGTCAGTCCAGGGAAGACGGACAGGTCAAGGAGGTGGGATGAGGTTAGTAGGTAGATGGGGGTGCGGCTTGGGGTGGGAGGAAGGGATGGGTGGGAGGAAGAACAGGTTAGGGAGGCAGAGACAGGTTGGACTGGTTTTGGGATGCAGTGGGTGGAGGGGAAGAGCTGGGCTGGTTGTGTGGTGCAGTGGGGGGAGGGGACGAACTGGGCTGGTTTAGGGATGCGGTGGGGGAAGGGGAGATTTTGAAACTAGTGAAGTCAACATTGATACCATTAGGCTGCAGGAAAAATTCCATCCCCTATTCCCAATTCCTCCGCCTCCGCCGCATCTGCTCCCACGATAAGACATTTCACTCCCGCACATCCCAAATGTCCAAGTTCTTCAAGGACCGCAACTTTCACCCCACAGTGATCGAGAACACCCTTGACCGCGTCTCCCGTATTTCCCGCAACAAATCCCTCACACCCCGCCCCCGCCACAACCACCCAAAGAGGATCCCCCTCGTTCTCACACACCACCCTACCAACCTCTGGATACAACGCATCATCCTCCGACACTTCCGCCATCTACAATCCGATCCCACCACCCAAGACATTTTTCCATCCCCACCCCTGTCTGCTTTCCGGAGAGACCACTCTCTCCGTGACTCCCTTGTTCGCTTCACACTGCCCTCCAACCCCACCACACCCGGCACCTTCCCCTGCAACCGCAGGAAATGCTACACTTGCCCCCACACCTCCTCCCTCACTCCTATCCCAGGCCCCAAGATGACATTCCACATTAAGCAGAGGTTCACCTGCACATCTGCCAATGTGGTATACTGCATCCACTATACGCGGTGTGGCTTCCTCTACATTGGGGAAACCAAGCTGAGGCTTGGGGATCGCTTTGCAGAACACCTCCGCTCAGTTCGCAACAAACAACTGCACCTCCCAGTCGCAAACCATTTCCACTCCCCCTCCCATTCTTTAGATGACATGTCCATTATGGGCCTCCTGCAGTGCCACAATGATGCCACCCGAAGGTTGCAGGAACAGCAACTCATATTCCGCCTGGGAACCCTGCAGCCTAATGGTATCAATGTGGACTTCTCCAGTTTCAAAATCTCCCCTTCCCCCACCGCATCCCAAAACCAGCCCAGTTCGTCCCCTCCCCCCACTGCACCACACAACCAGCCCAGCTCTTCCCCTCCACCCACTGCATCCCAAAACAAGTCCAACCTGCCTCTGCCTCCCTAACCTGTTCTTCCTCCCACCCATCCCTTCCTCCCACCCCCATCTACCTACTAACCTCATCCCACCTCCTTGACCTGTCCATCTTCCCTGGACTGACCTATCCCCTCCCTACCTCCTCACCTATACTCTCTCCACCTATCTTCTTTTCTTTCCATCTTTGGTTCGCCTCCCCCTCTCTCCCTATTTATTCCAGAACTCTCACCCCATCCCCCTCTCTGATGAAGGGTCTAGGCCCGAAACGTCAGCTTTTGTGCTCCTGAGATGCTGTTTGGCCTGCTGTGTTCATCCAGCCGCACATTTTATTAAACTTGAGGAAGTATCAAGTTTCGTTCAGTATTCTGCAGTACATCAGGCTTTCTCAATACAAGAGACTTTACAAGAGCCATATGACTCATGCACACTTAATTCTGGTCTATTTAGCTGTTTTTAGTCACTAGAATTTCATAAAATAGAATTTGAAACAGATACAAAGTGGAAACCTTCACGTATTGACAAAAAGAGTTACAAATTTTGAACATCTGTTTCTAATTTTGAAAATGGGTTGCTGAAGATATTGGCAAAAAAACAACTTAAGTGAGCTTGTTAACCCGGCTCAGAAGCTCATGTTTCAATTTCCTGTATGCTTACAGGGTCAGTGACCTGTATTAGAATAATATAATCTTTTCACATAAAAGGAGACCATCTGCCCCATTGTGTTGACTCAGAGCAATCAAAAAATAATTGCACTGCCCTTGTTCACTTAGCCATCTTGTTTGCCTTCATCTGCTTGAATTTTTTTTTCTACATTCCCTTTGAATACCATAATAGTCTCTGTTTTGACTTCTATATCTTGGAAAAGAGGGCTAACTGCTCTCTGGATAAGAAAAAGCAGTTCCACCAAAGCCTCTTTTCATTTTGTTGCCATTACAATCTTAAATTGGAGATCTTTCAATGCAGATTCTCCCAGACTAAGAGGATAAGGCTTTCACGAAATATATTAGGAAATACAACCTCCTAAATCAGGACGAACTATTATGCACTGATCTGTCCAAAATGAAGTTATATCCCTCATTCACCAGAACAACCTGGTACCCATAAAGCCCTTATTTGTATATACTTTTTTATTTGATTTCTGATGAAATGTATGAAAATCACAACATAAATAATACTGTCAGCATCAGGTCATCCATTTGGGTTCTGTCCCGCCTCCAGGCTTTTGAAACAAAACATGTCCGAAATAGTTTTACAGGTAACATAAATGTTTGAACCTGTGTGCCATAACTCATAGCTTTACATGCCTCGCAACTTAAAGTTAAATACTGCTTATTTCTCATTCTAGAAATTACAGAAACTCTTCCAGATCTCTAGCTACTAACCACCTATGATAGACAAGGCTCTGATCCAACTCTTTTCTTAATCATTCAGGGATCAGTGCTGGGGTCCAACATTTTACAGTTGATAAACATCATTTAGTTGAAGGAATGAAGCTATGGTTGCTAAATTTGCTAATGACGCAGGGATATGTAGGAAAGTGATGAAGGCAATAATAAGTAAATTACAGAGAGTTAAGTGAGTGGGCAAAGATGTGGCAAATGAACTCCAATGCATAAAATATAAAATTAGCAATTTTGGCAGGAAGAAGGAGTAAAAATGCATATTATCTAACTTTAGTGCTGTGAGGTGCAGAGGAATCTAGATGTCTTAATGCATGAATCATAAATGTCTTTATGCAGTTACAGCAAGGTTTAGGAAAGTGAATGGGAATATTGTTCCTTATTGCGTGGAAAATTGAATGCAAAAGTAAATACAAATTCTTCAGCTATGGAGGGCATTGGTGAGATCACATCTGGACTGCTAGTCTCCTTATTTAAGGACATGATGGAAGTGGCCTTCTTAGGGTACAACATTGGACATAGATGGACGACACCGAGAAACATGAAGCTGAAAGCTGAAATGTTACGACTTTTAGGACTGAGCAAATTCTATACAAAATTTGTACTAAACTTTAGTAGAGTGGTGGCACTGTTGACAGATTTGTTAAAAAAAACATGAAATTTCATTGGACAAAACAATGCCAGGAAGCACATAAGAATTTAAAAGCAGTTTAACCACCGCATCAGTTTTAGCCACAACAAATTTCTTGAAACCCTTCAAAGTCATCATTGAAGCACGTGATGTAAGGGGTAGAGCTATGTTGTTCCAAGAGGATGATTGCGGAATTGAAAGGCCAATTGGTTATTTTCCAGAAAAAAAAATCACCAGAAAGGAAATTCAACCATTGAAAAAGTGTTACTGAGTTTGGTAATGGCCTTAGAACATTTTAATGTTTAAGTTGTGAACAATATATCAGAAACAGCAGTGAATACCAATCACAATCCCTTAACACTTCTAGTAAGATTTAAAGACAAGAACATTGGATTATTTTGTTGGAGTCTCATGTTATAAGCATTCCATATTAAATTGAAGTGGAGCTAGTACAAAATTTGTGACTCGAGATTAATGAGCTACGGATCTAGCAATATAATGGAGTCAAGGTTTTCGAAAAAACAAGCCATCTTTTCATCATGATAGTTTTCTTTTCCTTAAGGGGGGAGGTGTTGCAGAGTTGGGTAGAATATTTGTGAATTAGGAGGCAGGACGTTAGAATTTGGTGTTTGTAAAATACCTGGGGTGAAGCATTGTGTGCGCTTTAAAAGATTGACGTTTTTCTATGCTTGGAGATATCTGTTAGCAGTTTCAAAGACAGCACCCAAATTGAAACATTTGTATCAGAAGGCCATACTCTTCGCAGGCCAAGCAGCAGTTTTACCAAGACAACTGATTTTTGAATTTAGCCAATCAAACTGGGCCAAGCAGTTAGATACCAAAAATCTATCAAATTTGAATCTGATGGTTTTGACAACCTAGAACCAATCCGATCATAAAAAATGAATATGTCATCAGAGGTGTAAAGGAAGAAGTTGGAACAGCAGCAGAGATAACCGCCATCTGCTGGAGATAACCGCTCTCAGCTCTTAGAGAAAGTACCATCTATTCACAACAGTACCACAACACTCCTAGCTAAGATTCCTGACAGATGAATTGACAGAGAGAGCAGTGCTGATAGAAGAATTGACAGAGAAGACATAGAACATTCCAAATGAAGTAACCTGGCCGAAATTTCAAGAGACTAAATTGTATTGTTCTGTCATATAAGTGGGACTTGCATTTATTGGAACAGCATATCATTAGAATTTTGCATTATTTGGGAATAGTTAGAAGTTAGAAGGGATTAGTTCAATCTGTTCTTTCGTTCACTGTTAGAGTTAGATAAATAAATTGTTACTTATTAATTGTAAACTGAATGTCAGGGATTTATTTGGCTTAAGCATTAGAAGTTGTCGGAAGATAGATTACATCCCTCTTCACATTCCTCTTTCACAGATTTAGGGTGAGGTGCTCTTATTTGTGTGTTTCGGTTTCGGTTCTCAGAGCGGGGTTCAATCTCCACTTTACAACAACATAAAGATGTGGAATAGCCAGTTAGCCATGATCATTGAATCATGGGGCAGGCTCAAAGGGCTGAGTGGTCTATGTATACCCTCAATTTATATGCTCCAATGTGAAAGCAACTAGCCATGCTGGAATTTATTGCCCATCTTTATTTCCCTTGAGAGATTGGCTAATATGGTGCTTTCTTGAACCACTTCAGTCTTGGGGACATGGGGGTCCCACTGTACAGTGAGAAGGGAATTCCAGGATTTTGACACAGTGACAGCAAAGCAATAACAATGTAGTTGCAAGTCAGGATCGTATGTGACTTGGAGGGGACTTTGAACATTGGCGGTGTTCCTATGCGCCTGATTCCTTGTTGTTTCAGATGGTTAAGGTTGCAAATTTGTAGGGTACAGTTGGAGGAGCCTTGGTGAATTGCATCAATGCACTTTGTAGATTGTGCACATAGCTGCCAATGTGCATTGATGGTGGAGTGAGTGAATACTGAAGGTGGGGGATGTCGTACTAATCAAGCATGTTTTTTTGTCCTGGAAGATGACAAGCTTCCAAAGTGTTGTTGGAGCTGCACTCATTTAGGCAAGTGGAGTGTATTCCATCACGCTCTTAACTTTTGTTTTCTTATATTTTCCAGGTCTTGCTGTATATGGATGTGATGGATTCTGCATCTGCGGAGTCAGGAACAGTGTTGAGCATGATGTAAACAATAGCAGTACATGCCACTTCTGACCTTATGATGGATGGAAGGTTATTTAATGAAGCGCTTAGGATGTTTGGACCTATGACACTACCCTGAGGATCTCCTGAAAGACGATGTTAGACTGATGTCAAGCAAATCAACAATTGTCTTCCTTAATGGTGGTTTGATATCAACCAATGGAGACTTTTCCCTGGCTTTCATTTATTCTACTTTTGCGAGGGGTCTTTGATGCCATGTTCAGTCAACTTCAACGTCAAGGACAGTTACATTCACCTTATCAATCACCTTCAGCTCTTTTGGCCAGGACTGAACCAAGGTTGTAAGGAGATTAAGCGCTGAGTGCCCCTGGCAAAATTCACTCACCTCCTAGGCTTACAGGAAATATATTGTCTGTGTTCTAAAACATCTGCACCCATACCCCCTGGCTATTTTTTATGCATTATAGATTTGCACAAGCCTCTAATATGCCAGTGCATTACAAACTGGATGCATTCACTGGATTGGTATACCAGATCCATACCTTCTGCAGATATTAAAGTCCTGATCATACCACTGGGATTTATTATGGATTGGGAATTTGCACACACGCTGGGTTTGAGGCAAAGGGTAATTTTTGAGGTCATTTAAGTTGTCTCACTTGGGAGGCCTATCCAATTAAGGTCAAACACCATGCTTCCAAGACTGAAAGGCCAATTGGAGGCCCTTAGCATTGATACAGCAGCAGCTTCATCATCAAGTATAGATGAAAGTTGGTGAAAGAGTGAGTGCTTCAAGACAAAGAAGCCTTCTTCTGACAACCTTCTGATTTATATTAGAAACAAATGTGGCTGTAGGGTGGCCTGTGGGGATGTAACCTGAGCTAATGCTGGAGCCCCAGTCTCACACCAGGGGGTGACCCCCATACATTGAGTGGCCTTCAGCTGCCTTGAAGGCAGAGAACAAAAAGCCCAGGCACATTAGAATATTCACCTTATTGGGATTTTTAATTTTTCCAATGGTCTTCAAGACATGGAACCATCGGCTTCCTGAACCTGTAATTACCAAAATAGGCTGGAGACAGGAACTTGCAGACAAATGCCACTGATCTGAATTCTCCATCCTTCCTGTTGCAACTTCCATATCCAAAGCCATTCAGAAATTTTGCCCTAAGGGTATACCCTATGCCTCTCATGCGTAGGTGCAACAGGGTTGCTCCTGAATGCAGCTGCTCTGGACAATCAAGGTGCATCGGTAATTCAAATTGTGGGTTTAAACATCCTGCGCCTTGTTTATGAAGGAAGCAGTGAGTTTCCATCTTGATCACTAATCAACTTGACTAAAATTAGTTTGAATTGTCCTTATGCAGCCAAAGGAACACCGTGATTGTTCCAAAAATTAATATTCCACAAGCATGAAGTCATTTTCTGCATGTGATTCAATGATTCTATTCAGAATGTGGAATGCTCACACAGTCATGGCTTTCTTCAACAATTCTCTATGGTCACCTGCTTCCTATTTAATCCTCAACCAACATTACAAAAACACCTTGTCTGCTCATTATTTCACACTCCTTGGGAGACCATGGTTTGTACAAACAAGCACATTTTCCTCCAATATAGCAATTGTTACACCTCAAAAATACTTCATTTACAGTAAAACATATAGATCCTGACAGACACCACATAAACGTAAGTTACTTTTTCATAAGCGCATCAATGTGAGGAATAAGATGGTAATGCTGAGAACAGTAAGGCTACACTTTTAATTTGTATTACCTTCCTACTTCGCTTTATAGATGAAGTTACTCCTATATGCGCTTGTGTAGGAATGTGTAAACACATGTTTGTTCTCCAGAAAAAAAACAAGATTCTTGTTTCTTTTAAAAGGATAAGTTAGTCTGATAAAGATTCAATGCATTTACATAGCACCTTTTATAACCTAGGCATGTCTTAAGGTATTTTGTGCTGTTGTGATGAAGGAAATACAATAATATAATCTGAAAATGGCTGCCTTATCCAAAGCCCCAGAGAGATGTGTGAGAGATTATCAGATTCTGGTTTTTGTTCATTTACAACCTGCTATGTAATCAACAGATTGGTCATCAAATTCCTTTCATAATTACAGCCTGGATATTGAAGGAAGTGAAGTATCTTGATTTTTAGATAATAAAATGTGAGGCTGGATGAACACAGCAGGCCAAGCAGCATCTCAGGAGCACAAAAGCTGACGTTTCGGGCCTGGACCCTTCATGATTTTTAAACCTGATTTTGTCACAGCTGTTTTCAATGATTTCTAGTTAGCTGAAATGAATTTGGCTACACTGGAATGTGAAACTGGAAGCAATAACTATAAAGCATGCTGTATTTATTCCTGATGTTTACACTTGACTGGGTTGCACACCTCACTATCATTTCAGTGGCCTGCCATCTCAGACCACTGCTCCTGAAAGAGCCACGGGTTAATGGAAGCTTCTGTTATTTGATTATGAGTGGGATGTGCTCTTTCCACTGGCACACTAACCAATACAGGATATTTTTGATTCGGATTGTCTGGCTTGTAGCCGAGGAAGTAGAGTGAAGTGAAATGGGCTCTGCTGTTGCGGGGATAGTGTCCCTACCCCTTGACTAGAAAGCTCTGGAGGCATGTAAGAACATCTCCGAACAGGTTAAATTTAAAATATCTGGAAAGCGGAGAAGGAGAGGTGGGTTGTTGACCCAGACACAAGTCAAATCTAGCATTCACCTCCTCTTGCCTGATAAATGGGTTGCTACTGACAGGATGAAGGGGTGTCCATCAGCACTGACCACACTTGAAAATATCAGAACATAAATCCTGCCAAGTGTAGCATATCTCATTAGAGTTCTATTCCCTGTCTGCCAGGAAATCGGTTTGAGATAGAGGCTTGCTCCCAGGCAGGTAAGTGAGAAATCTGGGATCAAGTAGATCAGTGCTTGGCAACTAGGAAAATCTTCAGGCTGGAGCAGATTTAGGGAAGCCGGAAGCCTGTAATGAGAGTTTTGGGATGCTGGGAAATCAGGTGGAGATGCCCAACCATGCCATTACAGAATGTTTAACTGCATTACTATACTGGTACCCAATCCAGATACAGTAACACTGCTCAACATAATGAAGAGTGAATAAATATAATCATATCTGATAAATCCTCAAACTAGACTTTTTCATCTGTTAGCATAATGGAGTATATCCGCTCGGAAATTTTTTTATATCAGTCCCCTGAAGTGTATTTGATTGAAATAACTTCTGCCCTCTTCATCCATTGTTAACAAGGGTATAGATATTGCCCTAAAAATCCATGACATTGTTCCCTAAGGTGGTTAGTAGAGCTATTTTGAGTGCATAGATTTGCCTTTGCTAAATTCCTTTATTTTAAGTGTGCTTCTTTAAAGATTATCGTGCTTAAAGTTTTTCCTCACACACTGTTTGGCATTATCAGAAATATTTGCGGTATCAAGTTGCATTATGCCTTGTGGGATTTAATCTCATTTCAACACCAGATAAAACAGGTGATCACTGGATTAAAATGGGCTTTCCTCTTGGTGGCCTGCATTCTGATACTTCGAATCACAAGGGTTTAAGAATCTATTACTGGGTGAGAATCCAGCTGCAGTTTCACCCCAGAGAAGCTCAGCAAATTAGACAATGTAGGTATGCTAAAAGCAGAAGAATATTTGCTGACATTCTACAAGATTGGCATGAGGTCTGGTGATTTGTCAGGTTTGATTGGTAGATGATCCATTTGGAATTTATCCTGAGAACAGTGCAGGAAGCAGGGATACCAAGTCCGTACTTTCAAAAATTACCTTGTATTTTCTCAGAGATAGGAAGAACTGCTGATGCTGGAATCTGAGATAATGCAGTGTGGAGCTGGAGCAACACAGCAGGCCAGGCTGGAGGAGCAGGAAAGCTGACATTTCAGGTCGGGACCCTTCTTCACAAATAGGAGAGAGCAAGAGGGCTCTGAAATAAATAGAGAAGGGTGGAGGTTGGGCTAGGGAAGGTAGGTGGGATGGTGATAGCAGGTAGGTAATGGTGGGGATTGGTCAGTGAGGTGGGAGGAGCGGATAGGTGGGAGAGAAGACAGACAGGTCCATGAGGCAGGGATGAGAAGTGGGTGCAGGTCTTGGGATGAGGCTGGGGCTGGGGACGTTTTGAAACTGGTAAAGTCCATATTACGACCGTTAGGGTGTAGCTCCCATGGCGGAATATAAGGTGCTATCCCTCCAGTTTCTGGGTGGCATCGTTGTGACACTGGAGGAGGCCCAGGATGGGCATGTCATCCAGGGAGCGGGAGGAGGAGTTGAAGTGCTTCACGACTGAGAGGTGTTGTTGTTTGTCACGAACCGAGCTTAGGTGCCCTACAATGCGATCTTTGAGCATCCGCTTCGTCTCACTGAAGTAGAAGAGGCCACATCAGGAACAGCGGACACAATAGATCACATTAGCGGATGTGCAGGTGAACATCTGATCAATGTGGAAGGTGTTTTTGGGGCCTGGGATGGAGCGGGGAGGTGTAGGGGCAGGTGTAGTACCTCCTGCAGTTTCAGGGAAAGGTGCTAGGGGTGGTGGGGCTAATGGGGAGTGTGGAGTGGACGAGAGAGTCACTGAGAGTGCAGTCCCTCCGGAAGGCAGATACGGGTGGAGAGGGAAATGTATCCTTGGTTGTGGGGTCAGATTGCAGGTGGCTGAAGTGGCAGAGAATGATGCATTAAATCCAGAGGTTAGTGGGGTGATACGTGAGGACTTCAATGATGTTTGGGTGGAGGAGAATGAAGGTGAGTCCCTTACTGAGGACTGGCCATTGTTCTCAGTGAGGTCTGGGGGGACGGTGAAGACCTGGCAGGGTTCGGAGCTGGTGCTGTAGAGCTGGTGATTGTAGGGGCAGTGAAGCTAGCTTTACTAGTTTCAAAATCTCCCCAACCCCAGCATCATCCCAAGACCAACCCTCTCTCTCATCCCTACCTCTTTGACCTGTCTGTCTTCTCTCCTACCTATCCGCTCCTGCCACCTCACCGACCAATCCCCACCATTACCTACCTGCTATCACCATCCCTCCTACCTTCCCCAGCCCAACCCACTTTTCCCTATTTATTTCAGAGTCCCGTTCCCCTACCCCAATTCTGAAGAACAGTCCCAACCCAAAACGTCAGTTTTCCTGCCCCTCTGATACTGCCTGGCCTGTTGTGTTCCTCCAGCTCCACGCTGTATTTTCTCAGGCCTGAGTTGAAATAAATTCCTTTCTACAAAACCACATGCGCAATGTCTTGGCCAAAATAGGTCTACAGCAAAAATTTACAGCAGTTGTGTGAATATGTGAAAGGTCAGTCCAGAACTATCCCCAAAAGCATTGAATGAGTAAGCTAACTTAATCTTTTGTTTTTGCCAGAATCTTTGTCCAACTGGACATTTAGAGTAAGATTTAGTCACCATAGTTACTAGAAAGTTGATGGGTCCAGATTTCTGGTTTAAAAGCCAAGGAAGAGAAAAGCTCAAAAATGTTCAATCAAGATCTTAAATCTTTGGAGCAGGTTGACTTTTCTCTCATGCATTTTGGAAATCATTATACCTCGGTCCACCCACAATAAATTGGACATTCTTGAAAATAGATCACAATAGATGACAACTATGTACTTAGCCACATTGCCTGCTCATTTTCATAATTTCCGCTGTTCACTGACTGCATGCACCAGTTACTTGCCCAAAATTAGGATTTGCTAACACTGCTGAAAGCTAGCCTGCTCATCTTAGAAGGAAGGCCAAGATTATTGAATGCATTTTTTTATTGCCATAGCCTACCAAAGTAACCACAAAACTTCAGTTGCTGACAAGTTATCATATACCTACCACTCACCTACGGAAAATCTGTATTTACTAAGACACAAACCTAAGGACCAACTTCACACGCTATCGGTAGCCTCACACCAACACCTTCGCATGTTGTATAAGTAATGGCTCTGAAAGAGTTCACACTGAGATTGCATTATCTGCATCCAACCTGATGATGTTACATCGTCTCTACTCCATAGGGTGCAGAAATAAATAGTTTTGCACACGGTGCTAATGGAGACAGATGTGACATACCTGGCTCTTGATAAGTGCAATTATGCTTAATTAATTAATTTTACTTGAACCTAACGCAATCATGCAATCAAGTAATTCTAAACAAGTGTCACTTCTTAAGAATCTCCTAGCAGTCTATTCATTACCTTTGACAATTAGATCTATAGACTCAGCACAGAAAGCAGGATCAGTGGCAGTGAACAATGACATGGTGATCAATGGCGGGCAAGTTTGATGTAGCTCCTGAAGGTAATAACTGTGGAGAGAGTGTATTCAACCCGGAAGTAAACATTTCTCAAGACTGATGAGTATGCCACTTTAAGAATATTACCATTTTAAGAAGGCACGGGCAGATAGTCAGCAGCTGAAATATGAAAAATAACAAGCAGTGAACTGCATCTGAGCAAACAGCAACACGGTGAAATTCGGAAGGAGCTTCCACATGAAGAAGGGGCCTCAGAGAAGTTACTGACGGAGCAATTGGTAATTCCAGAAGTAAAGTTAGGGATCAACATCCTGGCGGGCAGATTTGCTAGTGCTACAAGGGTAGGTTTAAAACTAAAGTGGTTTAAAGGTAGGAGTGTGCAATCCTTAACAGCAGGGAATTGAGTGTGAGGCTGGAAGGAGATACTGTAATCAGAAAGAGCAAGTTGAAAATACGAGTCAGGCTGGAATCAGACAGGGAGCAGGGAAAGCCTTTTTTGGATTAAATTGCATCTATTTCATTGCACGAAGGCTGACAGGCAAGGCCAATGAACTCAGAGGATAGGCAGGTGAGACAGGCAGCTTAATGTGCTGGGGTACGGGTGCTTTGGGCATGACAGAGTTGGAGCAAAGAGGACAGGGCGAGTTGCATTTTTAAATTAAGGGGAATATCACAACAGTAGTCAGAGATGAAATAACTGAGGGGCCGTCCAGTGATGCTTTTTGGGTGGAGCTAAGAATTAAGAAGAGGATGGTGATATTATTGGGTGATATCGCTATAGGTCCCCAAATAGCAACAGGAAATAGACAAATTAATATGTAGGGATATTGGGAAGACTTGCAAGAACAATCGGCTTGTCATAGTGGGGATTTTAATGTTCCCAATATAGACTGGGACTGCCATAGTGTTTAGGGCTTAGATGGTGTAGAATTTGTTAAGGGTGTTCACGTAAGTTTCTTACTTGGAGAGGGGCAAAGCTCGAATTAATTTTGGGAAATAGGGCAGGACAGGTGGCTGTGGTGACAGTGGGGGAGCACTTTTGGACCAGTGACCATAATTCCATTAATCTTAAAATAGTTATGGATAGGGACAGAACTGACCCACAAGTTCAAGTTCTAAATTGGGGCAAGACAAACTCCTATGGACTTAGACAGGAATTTGCAGGGTTGATTGGAGTAGTTTGCAGGCAAAGGGACCTCCCGGCAACTGGAGGCCTTTAAAAGTGTGATAGCTAGAGTTCAAGGTCTATATGTTCCTACGAGGATGAAGGGCAAAGTTGCTTGGCATGGGAAAGCCTGGATGGCAAGAGGAATTGAAGCTTTGACCATTAAAAAAAAGGAGGAGGCATGGTTCGGATATGGGCAGCTGGGATCAAGGAAATTCCTGGAGATATATAGGGGATGAAGGAGTTTACTGAATAAGTAAATCAGGACGGTGAAAAGGGGGTACAGGATTGCTTTGGCTGAGAAGATTGGATGAATCCAAAGAGATTCTTTATGTATACTGAAGGAAAAAGAATAACTAGTGACAGAATAGGATCCCACAAGGACCAAAGTGGGCGTGTATGTGTGGAACTGCAGGAGATGGGTGAGGCTCTCAAATCAATATTTCTCCTCTGTGTTTACCACAGAGAAAGACATGAAGACTTGGGAACATGAAGAAGTTAGTGGCGATATCTTGGGAAGAATCCATATCACAGTTGAGGACGTGTTGGAAGTATTAGAATGTATGAAGGTGGATAAATCTCCCTGTCTTGACCAGACATTTTCAAGAACCATGCAAGAGGCTAGAGAAGAAATAGCAGGGGCGTTGGCTGACATATATGCATCATTGTTAGCCATGGGTGAAGTCCCAGAAGACTGGAGGATAGTGAATGTTGTGCCCTCCTTTTAAGAAGGTCTGCAAAGAAAAACCTGGGAATTAAAGCCCATAAGCTTAACATTTATGGTAGGTAAGTTACTTGAGAAGATCTGAGGGATAAGATATACGTGCGTTTAGGAAGACAGGGTTTGATTAGGAGCAGTCAGCATGGCTTCATGTGTGGGAGATCATGCCTCACAAATCTGTGAGAATTCTTTGATGAAGTGACCACGAAGGTTGAGGAGGACAAGGCAGTAGATGTAATCTATATAGATTTCAGCAAGGCCTTTGATAAGATTCCACATGGTAGGCTGCTCTGGAAGGTTAGATCACATGGAATCTAAGGAGAGCTTGGAAATTGGATACACAATTTCTGATGCACACTTGATGGTAGGAAGCAAAGAGTAAGTGGAAGGATGCTGGTCATACTGGAGGCCTGTGACTAGTTGTGTGCCTCAAGGATCGGTCCTGGGCCCATAGCTGTTTGTTATCTATATCAATGATTTGGATGAGAATGGACAAGGCATGACTAGTAAGTTTGTGGACACCTCTAAAATCATAGACAGGGAGGAAGGTTATCAGAAATTACAACAGGATCTTGATCAGCTGAGGAAAAGGCAAACAAAGTTTGATTTGGACAAGTATGAGGTGTTGCATTTAGAGATCCAAATAAAGGTAGGAATTTCAAGGTGAAAGGTGGGGCCTTAAGGAGGGTAGTGCAACAGAGAGACCTTGGGGATCAAGTGCACTGTTATCTGAAAGTGGAGTCACAGGTAGACACGGCAGTGAAGGCAGCTTCTGCCATACTGGCCTTCAATTAGAGGACTGAGTATAGACATTGGGAAGTTATGTTGCAGTCGTAAAGGACGTTGGTGAGGCTGTACTTGGAGTATTGTGTTCAGTTTTGGTCACCTTGCGATAGGAAGGATGTTATTAAACTGGCAAGAGTGCAGAAGAAATTTATAAGGATGTTGCCAGGACTCAAGGAACTGAGTTACAGTGAAAGGTTAGACAAGCTAGGAGTTTATTCTTTAGAGCGTAGGAGACTGAGGAGGGATCTTATTGAAGTATACAAGATCATGAGCAGCATGGATAGGGTGAATGCACTCAGTCTTTTTCTCAGGGTTGGGGAATCAAGAATGGAAGGGCATCAGTTTAAGCTGAGAGGAGAAAGAATACATGGGAACCTGAGGGGTAACTTTTTTTACACAGACAATGATATGCATATGGAATGAGCTGCCGGTGGAAGTGGTTGACGGAGGTAGGTTTAAAAGACATTCGGAAAAATACATGGAATGGAAAGGTTTAGAAGGCTATGGTGCAAGTGCAGGGAAACAAGAGTTAGGGTGGATGGACATTTTGTTTGGCATGGGCCAATTTGAGCCAAAGGGCCTGTCCCTGTGCTATAGGACTCTATGACTGTGTCACGGGCAGCAATCGAAGAAAGCTTCCAACAATGGCTGAAAGATCAGACTGAAAAGGAAACTAAATAAATGGGAGCACTTACCTTTTGAAACAAACATTGTTGCCAATTGAGTAGGCTTCAAGAGACACACTTACAGGGGCAGAGCAAGGGCCAGAAAAATAATTCCTACAAAGGTACAGTACTGGAAAGAGGGTAGTTTATTTATGTCAAAAAGCCAAATTTGGAAGATTTGAAGAAACAGTCTAACAAAAGTATCAAGAATTTTAAGGCTATTTAGAAAATCAGCACAATCATATATAAGAGATAATGGGAACTGCAGATGCTGGAGATTCCAAGATAATAAAATGTGAGGCTGGATGAACACAGCAGGCCAAGCAGCATCTCAGGAGCACAAAAGCTGACGTTTCGGGCCTAGACCCTTCATCAGAGAGGGGGATGGGGGGAGGGAACTGGAATAAATAGGGAGAGAGGGGGAGGCGGACCGAAGATGGAGAGTAAAGAAGATAGGTGGAGAGGGTGTAGGTGGGGAGGTAGGGAGGGGATAGGTCAGTCCAGGGAAGACGGACAGGTCAAGGAGGTGGGATGAGGTTAGTAGGTAGCTGGGGGTGCGGCTTGGGGTGGGAGGAAGGGATGGGTGAGAGGAAGAACCGGTTAGGGAGGCAGAGACAGGTTGGACTGGTTTTGGGATGCAGTGGGTGGGGGGGAAGAGCTGGGCTGGTTGTGTGGTGCAGTGGGGGGAGGGGATGAACTGGGCTGGTTTAGGGATGCAGTGGGGGAAGGGGAGATTTTGAAACTGGTGAAGTCCACATTGATACCATATGGCTGCAGGGTTCCCAGGCGGAATATGAGTTGCTGTTCCTGCAACCTTCGGGTGGCATCATTGTGGCAGTGCAGGAGGCCCATGATGGACATGTCATCAAGAGAATGGGAGGGGGAGTGGAAATGGTTTGCGACTGGGAGGTGCAGTTGTTTGTTGCGAACTGAGCGGAGGTGTTCTGCAAAGCGGTCCCCAAGCCTCCGCTTGGTTTCCCCAATGTAGAGAAAGCCGCACCGGGTACAGTGGATGCAGTACCCGGTGCGGCTTTCTCTACATTGGGGAAACCAAGCGGAGGCTTGGGGACCGCTTTGCAGAACACCTCCGCTCAGTTCGCAACAAACAACTGCACCTCCCAGTCGCAAACCATTTCCACTCCCCCTCCCATTCTCTTGATGACATGTCCATCATGGGCCTCCTGCACTGCCACAATGATGCCACCCGAAGGTTGCAGGAACAGCAACTCATATTCCGCCTGGGAACCCTGCAGCCATATGGTATCAATGTGGACTTCACCAGTTTCAAAATCTCCCCTTCCCCCACTGCATCCCTCAACCAGCCCAGTTCATCCCCTCCCCCCACTGCACCACACAACCAGCCCAGCTCTTCCCCTCTACCCACTGCATCCCAAAACCAGTCCAACCTGTCTCTGCCTCCCTAACCGGTTCTTCCTCTCACCCATCCCTTCCTCCCACCCCAAGCCGCACCCCCAGCTACCTACTAACCTCATCCCACCTCCTTGACCTGTCCGTCTTCCCTGGACTGACCTATCCCCTCCCTACCTCCCCACCTACACCCTCTCCACCTATCTTCTTTACTCTCCATCTTCGGTCCGCCTCCCCCTCTCTCCCTATTTATTCCAGTTCCCTCCCCCCATCCCCCTCTCTGATGAAGGGTCTAGGCCCGAAACGTCAGCTTTTGTGCTCCTGAGATGCTGCTTGGCCTGCTGTGTTCATCCAGCCTCACATTTTACAATCATATATAAACTGTGATTTTAATGGGAAGGGCTACTAAGGCCACAATTATACAAGTTTATTTGAAATTTGTACAAAAGGATGTGCATTGTGTGTTCAGCCTTAGATGTCAATGAAGAAACCCAGAAAAACACGGCAAAACTTCAATCCTGATTTCAGAAAGCAGGACAAACCCAAGGCAGCAGAAACCATGGCTTTAATGCCAAAAAGGTGGAACCGCAGCCCCATCACCCCAAGCAAGCAATAAAGAGTTACACGGTTTGCACACTACAGTATTGTTATTTAATAGAATTAAATGTTTTATGAAAGAATATCCTGTACTATTGTTGTACTATACAGTTAAACAGACTTAATAGAGATGAAAAGACAAAAAAACCTTAAGGCAACAGAATTTAAAACACTTAATCAAATTGTCTAATTCGCATTGATCAGGAATACAAGCTTGAAGAGAACACATTGCAAACAGTATTGAGATGCTACAGATTTGAAACCGTTTTGAAGCATTAACTATGAATAAACATATTGAGAAGAAATAGAAAGAGAAATAATGCCTACAAAGTGGTTTAATGTCAGCCATGAGTCAAACAGAAATGACATCTTGGAAAAGGGAACATGAAAGATATAGAAATATTTCAAAATTAAACACTAAATATGAAACTGAACAAATTAATATCCTATAGCATTAAATGGGTACTAGAGAGGTTAAAGTTATAAAGCAAAATATGGCCATACATCCGTTTTGATTGATTGTTGGAAAAACCCATCTGGCTCACTCGTGTCCTTAAGGGAAGGGAACTGCCATCCTTACCTGGTCTGACGTATGTCTGACTCCAGACCCACAGCAATGTGGTTGACTCTTAGCAATTAGGGATGGGTACTAAATGCTGGCCTAGCCAGTGGCACTCTTGTCCCATGAATGATTTAAAAAAAAAAAAATCTCCAGCTAGAGGGGATGTCAGAGGCGGGTTCTTTACACAGAGAGTTGTGAGAGCATGGAATGCGTTGCCAGCAGCAGTTGTGGAAGCAAGGTCATTGGGGACATTTAAGAGACTGCTGGACATGCATATGGTCACAGAAATTTGAGGGTGCATACATGAGGATCAATGGTCGGCACAACATCGTGGGCTGAAGGGCCTGTTCTGTGCTGTTCTGTTCTATGTTCTATGTTCTATCAACAAAGGTGCTGATAATGATACTGAAAAACCTGGTAATTGCTTCAATTGGACGTCAAACAAAACTATTGAATGGGCAAGATTTAACAAAACAGTTGAGCTTCCATAATTAATTTAATTAATCAACTTGAATGATCAGTGGAAATCTGCGATCTATGATTTTATCATAACTTGCAAAAATTGTTAGAATTATTGATAAGTCTTCATCAGATTTTTTGCAAACCAGTGAAGATTTAATTTTGGAGGAAACTATTCAAATTTTCTGGAAGCCAAAACCAGAATTGCTCTCAGAAAGATCCTGAGAGAAGAACAATCCTACCTTATGAGACCCCTGGAACGTAATCACTTGAAAGAAACATGTGACAATCAATGCGGAGAGTAAGCCAAACTGCAGGTACTAAAAGCCAGTATCAGTGTTATAGAACTATAAAGACTCGCAAATGTATGAAAAGCCCAGGCTTGCCAAAAGCCTGCCACAACTCCATGACTGAAGCTCACATCCAGAAGATCTGCTCAAGTAGAACACCATACAAAAGCTACGTAAAGCCAAATACTTTTATGAAAAAGTTGTTATCAGATCATCCGCAATAGAAAAGATACCCATAAAATATCTGCATTAGAAAAGACAACAGCGGCATTCACATGAAAAATTATTACTTCAACAAAATTAGCGACTCAACCAACTCATGTTTCATAAAGCTTATTTACATAAATGGACATTGTGTTCATTGAAGCTTAATATAGAAATGAATTTTACTATCCTGGCCAATTGGATACCATGGCTGATGAAGCTGCTGTTATAGAGTACACAGATGAAATTATATGATCCAAGTGGAAAACCTCCTAAGAATGAAGGTATGCTGCAAATACCATGTAACACAAACAGTGTATGAAAGCAAAGAATGTGTATGTGGATCACATTTAGCACTCGTCACCTTTGGGCCTGCACACTTGTCTTGGCCTCAGTATCCTTGTGGTAGCAGAAGAGACTTCACTAGTTCCCCAAGGACAGCTCGTTGAGAAACAAACCATTGTCTATGAAACAGTGAAGAAGAAACTTACAATAGATTTTATTGAGCTTCCTACACTTGTGATGGAGCTCAAACAGAAGAAAGAAACTGGCATCGTTCCAAACTTTCATCAGGAAGGAAATTACAGGTTTTACAGAACTGATGGAAATTATTTTCATTCCTATGCTCACCAAAGACTTTTGCAACATGTTGTCTCTCAAAGCAGAATTTTGGGAGGGAGATATGGGGAGAATGTGCAAACTCCAGAAAGAGAGTTGCCCAAAGCTGGAATCAAACCTGGGACCCTGGTACTGTGAGGCAGCAGTGCCAACCACTGAGACAATTACCAAAAAGGCTACACAAAGAGTGCATGAAAGCACGTAACCTAATCAGCAAGTCAAAAAGAGAACTTAAGTGCTTCAAATCCAATGTATCTGTGTGTTGATGTTAAATATTTGCTTGTGCAAAATGGAGATGAACACCATATGACCCCACGGAAGCCAAACACTTGCCTGCCAATTCCAGACATGATCAAAAAGAAAATGGCTGGTCTGAACATCAAGGATACTAATAAAAGAAATGCTTCTACAAATCAAAATATGATTTCCTGCTCCAGAAATCCAGGGAGCGATCAGGAAGAAAGTACTTGTAACATCGCAGCTGTCACCCATGATAAATATTCACGATATTCCATGTCCCCAAAATGAGGTGAAGGCAAATATCAGGCAAGTGTACACCTACAAAGGAAATTTGGGAGATTAAGGGTACTCCAGTGAAAGTAATGGACCAATTTTCTATTTTAACAGGAACAGCATCCTCGATTTTGAAAAGACAAATTATCTTCCAGCGAAGAAATGTTCAACAGAAAATCAGAATCAAGGTCAAGCTGGAAACCTACCAAATCAGAAAGGAATGTATTCTGGAAGAATGCTACAGCTTCCAGACTTCCTACATATGTGACACCTGAGGTTTGGAGCAGGGAAAGATGCAGTGATAATAAACATGAAAGTACATAATATGAATGTATAATAACTCTGACGAAAGGAACCTTGGGAAAAGTTGTGGTGTAAGTTAATGATTCTGAAAGAGTTAATACTGAAATTGCATTTAGCTCCGCACAGCCTGATGATGTCACAGAGTATTTGGACATTAGCACTGCATGAGCTCCCGATAGAGACAGACATAAAATATCTAGCTCTTGATAGCTGTCATTATGCCGAACTATAGGTAGTAATCCTGTAATGCGACAGTTGTCTTCTTGTGTGACCTTATGCTATAGAAAATCATTGTAGAAAATAGTGTTATAGGGAAGTCGCTATAGAAAAATTGCTACATCTGTACAGAAAAAAGTTTGTGTTAGCCAAACCGCGTCCACTATTCATCAATTGCGTTACAGCCGATGAAACACAAGTTATAGCAGAAGTGCTTGTACTTGATATTAATTGTACCGATTACTATCCTGCAACAAACAATGCTTTGTTATGTAGAACAAGTCTTTTCTTGTTATAACTCTCTCATGGTCTATGCTCCACCACTGATTATTAGACAGACCCATTGTCACAGCATAGGTCAAAGAACTGATGGCAGCAAAGTACCTCAGCCACCAACTGATAGTAGCTACTCTCTAGAGCACTGTACAATAGTGCACTGTGCCAACCCTGCAGCCCTCACAGTCACATCACCCAAAGAGGTTGTATGACAATCCTCGTTGTGCTCCCTTCAGATTTATCTGACTAGGTGATGCAAAATCAGGGAAAGAGGAACTGGCTGAGATGTGGGAGGTAAGTCCATTTGTTCCATCCTTGAGTAGAACATGATGCAAGCCATTGTTAGAAAGACCAATGTTGAGTCCTTGGCTAACAACAGGGCTGAAACTTTTCAATATGATGGTGCCTGCATATTTAATCTTTCTATCCCATTTTCTCCAATCCCAGAATCTGTAGGTGGTATATTTCTTATTTTCCCCTCATTGCTCACAACATGTTGAGCCTTTTCAGACGCCAATAAATAAAGCCTGGCCAGACAGTACAGCAAGAGCAAGAAGACAATAGTGATGGGACATGCCATCATTTGATTTTAAAGTCACAGTCTTTGGATCAAATACTGATACTGAGTGTAACTTAGACAATAGCAGTATGACAGCATCTGCGCATGTTGAGATACTGGGAATAGCAGTGCTGCAGGCAGTTGGGGCAACGATACTGGAAATGCCACATCATCATGGGCAGGGTCAAACAACAGTTTTACTGTGGGAAATGCAGATGAAAACAGAAATGTTTCAGGCTACAGAGTTTTAATGAGAAAGGTATAACAAATTCTTGGTGTGTTGACAAGCCTGATGGATGGCCAGTTTTACATCAACGTATATCGAACATTCCAGCATCATTTTTGAACAGGGTTTTGTGCAGAGATTGGTGGTGGCCAAGATGGCCATGATCAACTGTATTTCAGGTCGAAGGCTAACTACCCAGTTCACGCCTGAATGCAATTGGTTTGTGCAAGTGTTTGATGTTAGCAATAAATAATTCCTTGCCTGCCACACTTCTCCCTGTACAGTTGAAACTTGAAACGCCTACACACAGCACCAAAAATGTGTAGAAATAAAGCCACAGCCAGAAGATATTAAGTAGACAAGCCTATAAATAGTAGATGATCCCTTTAAAAGCCTGAAAACATAAGTGGCACACACAGGGGGAAAAGTCAAGATCTTTTTCCCAGGATAGAGGAGTCCAAAGCCAGACAGCGTAAGGTTAAGGTGAGAGGGGAATGATCTAAAAGGGACCTAAGGGGCCATGTTTACATGCAGAGGGTGATGCATGTATGGAACGAGCTGCCAGAGGAGGCTGGTACAACTACAATTATGATGCTATTTAAATGGATAGTATATGAATAAAAAGGGCTTAGATGGATATGGGACAAATGCTGGCAAATGGGAGTAAGTTAATTTTGGGATATCCGATCAGCAAGGACAGGTAGGACCATAAGATCTGCCTCCGTGCTGTACATCTCTATGACTCCACAACATTGGTGAAAGATACTTCATATGTGTTCAACTCCGCAAAGTTAAGAGGAAGAACATCTGGAGCTCCAAAATGGCCACACTGACTTCATGTCACAAGTTGCCTGCTCTCTGTAGTTCCAGCTGACATCATGTGCCTAAGTGTTAACTTATTTACTGAGTTAATATCCAGCACAGTTTTCATGAGAAATATGTATACAGGCAACAGGCACCATTTTGTACCTCTAAAGTTAGAAACAGCATCCAGAAACAGATGCCACCAAGTCCACTTTCACTCCTTCTCTCTATATTTTCATTGAAAGAAAAATCAGACACATTCTGAAATAAAGAGCTATGTTGCTATGGCTTAGCTAGAGGTAAGGAAGAGTTTCACATCTGTATTGCCTGAACATACCAGATCATTAAAGATAATGAAAACGTTGCAACAAAATCATATCTCAGTTGTGTGGACTTTTAACACTTCTGAAGGAGCTAAGTAACATTAGTGGCAGTCTTGCACCTTTAAGAGAATGCTTTGGGCCATGGTGGTCAATTCTGCATTATGCATTGTTTGGCATGGCTCAGCAGACCCTCTCTGGCAAGGTGAGGGTCTCTGCTGCGTTTCCCAAGGAGGAAGATAGTCTTCTTGAGATACAAAGTCTGCTTGGCCCTCTTTCCCCAAGCCAACTTCTCAGCTTTTCTTTTCCTCATGCCTCTTCCCATGATTTTCCAAAAAAAAAGTCCACGTGTTACTGACATCAGCGACTCTCCCTTTGCTCTCAGCCTCAATATCTGCCATCTTCATGTCTTGCTTACATGGAGTGGAGTTATGGACAACCAGCAGACTGAGTCAGCATTCAGTTTTCAGGCATATTTCTGTCGCCCATTAAATGAATGTGGGCAGCGCAGACGTCAGTAGATTAACAACGAGTGTACGTTAATGGATTATTCCAGGATCGCTGAGTGAATTTTCTTGTCCTTCCAAGAATTGAGGAATTATTCAAGACAGCCAAGAAATTAATGAACCTTTTTCTTGTCCAACCTGTCTGTTCAGGCCTCACCACTGTAAAAGAGCATGCTAAGGATGCAGGCCTGGCATACTTGCAGTTTGGTGTTCTACACTCTCTTACTTCGAGTAGACATAACTGTTGCAGCTTTTGCTGTTTGTCGTGATTCCAGCTTTAAATCACAGACTTTGGATGGTTGCAGTGATTAGATATGTGCAACAATCAACAGACTCCAGTGTCGCAAGTGACAATGCTGACAGACAGCCATATGGTAACACCCTGAGCCATGACAAATGTCAATTAACGGGTGAACCAAACACTCTACAAGCAGGAGAGATACACAAGATGGACTTTAATACGGAATGCTAAAGTGACATTGTCAGCACACTGTAACTCTCTTATGAGGAATTGGTGCACTTTTGTCTTTGATCTCAGTTGACCAAGGCCGAATGGCTATCCATCATTTTGGTATGTTACCAGATAACTTCTGCAGACATATAAAAACAGCAAAGAAAGAAATATGGCAAAGTGTTTTGGAACAAGAATACAAACATATTTCACTACACTGCAGATCTCAAAGGGTTTTTGGTGCTAGCTTGATGTAATTATCATGGAAACAGGAAAAATCACATTGAACAGCTCCAACTGGCAGCCAATTTTCTCCAGCAGCTAAAACGGACCATCTCTGCTCATCAGGTCAAATGTTTTCATGAGATCGATGACGGTAATATGTAGCGGCAGCCTTTAATTATAGCACTTCTCTAGCAACCACCAGTTTCTGACTATCACTGAAGTTGACTGAGCACGTGAATAGGATAGTTAAGGCCACATATGGGAAACTTGCTTTCATCCGTCATGGTATAGAGTATAAGAGCAAGGAGGTAACGTTGGAGTTGTATAGTGCGTTAGGCTGGCCATAACTGGAGTATTGTGTGCAGTTCTGGTCGCCTCACTACAGGAAGAATGTGAAAACACTAGACAGGATACAGAGCATGCTCATCAGGATGTGCCTGGGATGGAGGAATTGAGTTATAAGGAGACACCAGATAAGCTAGGATTGTTTGCTTTAAAACAAAGAAGACTGGGAGTGTCATGACTGAGGGTTGTAAGATTATGAGGTTAAAAACAGTGATGGGACATAGATGCTTGTGATGTTAACTAGCCCTGGAAGAACTACAGTTGATGTGACTCATAGATGTGTAGATTCATGCAGTGTAGAAAAGGCCTTTCAGCCCATCGAGTCTGCTCTGATATCATTACCACTAAAAGTGCGCTAATCCCATTTTCCTTGTCCCATATTCTTGAATATTACAATATTTGAAGTACTTAGCCAAGAGGGGTGTAAGATGATGAGAACAAGGCGAATAGAGAGCAGCTGTTCCTCTGGGTTGAGGGGTCAATCACAACAGCCTTGGTTTTAGGGTAAGGGGCAGGAGACTCAGCAGAGATTTGAGAAAATATTTTTTTATTCAGCAGGTAATGGGAATCTGTAATGCACTGCCTGGAAGGTGGTAGAGGCTAGAAACCTTACAAGTCTAAAAAAGAATTGGCTAAGTACTTCAAATATTGTAATATTCAAGAATATGGGACAACTAAATTGGGATTAGTGCACTTTTAGTAGTAATGATGTTAGTGCAGACTCTTTGGGCCGAAGGGCCTTTTCTGTACTGCATGAATCCACGCATCTATGAATCACATCAACTGTAGGTCTTCCAGGGCTAGTTAACATCACAAGTATCCATGTCCCATCACTGTTTTTAACCACACAAGCAAGCGACAAGTTCTATGAGGGGCTTGATACGGCTCGTGCAGAATCTCTAAAATCAGGACATCTTTACTTACTGAGGATTTCAAATGAAGAGCAGGCATGGACCATAAGGCATGGTCCTTCTGCCTCAGATATTGTGGCCTGTGAGGGATAATTGACTGGGAGGGGGGAGACAACTTCATCTATACTGCTGGTGTACTCTTCATGCATTGGACACCTTCTTTCGGAATAATCCATGCCACAAGGTATTTTGGAGACATTCAAGATCAGGCTGGAAACCAGCTGAACATGATCACCAGACCATTAACCATTTTGCCACAAGTAGGGCAGATTGATAACAAGATTGGGAAGAGCACTCATTTTGTAATTAAAGTCTCATGGAAACTTAAGATATAATTTATTTAAATTAAATTGAATGTGATGGCGTTAGCCTTTATGAAGAAAAGGTTAACTATGCTTTATACTAATAGTGAGCTAACAGGTACAGAAGAAACTATGCCATAATGTGGAACTGTGACCCAGGTCTGTGAGATTCCAGAGATGTGCATCTCCTGTGGATAGTTATATTGAATAAAGGTTGTTGACGTTCACTGCCAACAGTGTGCACTACCTTCTACCAACAAACCAGAAATGATCTTACTACAAGGTGACCTTTTAAAGCCTAAAAAGTCCAGACACTGTCGAGTGCAGTGGATGAAAGAGTTAAGGCCAATGGAGTCAGTGGACCAGTCTAATGGTTGACACAAACAGCACTAAATGAGACAAGGATCTCGGCTTTAATGTGAACTGATTTCCACCCTAACCTACTTATCCACCTTCAGAAGGAACATGGCCCTGGACAACCTGAACGAGGGTGGAGTCAGCCTCGAGGGTGCAGAATTGGAAGCATGCCAAGCTCGCAGTGAAAGTTCCAACCATCACTTTCAAACTTCATGGACCAGTACAAAGAACATGTACAAGTGGGCAGAACGGCCCACCCACGCTGCTGAAAACAGTAGTTGTAGAAACAGTGGATTGCATGAAAAAAAGGACCTTATCCAAAAAAAGAATCAATTACTTTTAAAGGCAATTCTGCAAAGTGAACCAATTCTCTCAATCAAGTTACAGACAATGGTCTTGAATATTGAATTCAAAGATCACTACACATGCTTAAATGTGTACATAGCAGCTGGAGTCATTATTCTGAAAGCTGGCTTTAAACAGCTGCAAAAGATTATCTTGTATCCACCATCTGCCAAACTTCAAGGTGAAGGAGGAGTCAGTCTCAAAGTCAGGAGGTCAGCTTTGGGCGACGTTAATAAACAGACAAAATCCTTGATACACTGCGTATTATCCAAAACCAGGCATGTTTACAGCTAAGGAGGGAAATTGCTGGTCCCAAGGTCACACAAGAATGAGCAAATGAGCTTAAATAGCAATTTCCTAAACTCTTTAGATGACTGAGGAAACTGAAAATGGAGTAGCAAATCAAATTGAAAGTTAATTTCAAACCCACCTGCTTCTTCATACCTAGAAAGCCCTCATGTCCATTTCTAATAATCACACAGAAATTGAGACCAGGCTTAAAAAAACAGGAGGTTATTTGGCTTGACATTCAACCAGCCACATGTAGTTCTGCGATGGTTCCAGTTCCTCAACTGAATGGATCCAATAGAAATAGTGTTAATTTAACACATGCAATGTGAACAATCTAGCCAATGGTAACAGGGATAATGGGAACTGCAGATGCAGGAGAATCCAAGATAACAAAGTGTGGGGCTGGATGAACACAACGGCCAAGCAGCAGATGAAGGCTCTAGGACCGAAACGTCAGCTTTTGTGCTCCTAAGATGCTTCTTGGCCTGCTGTGTTCATCCAGCTTCACACTTTGTTATCTTAGCCAATGGTGACAGCCTTGTGAAACTTAGAAAGAGAACAGACTGATAAGTGTTATCATGACAACCTCTGTACATTATTGTTTTAGCCATTTGCATCAGGGATTTTCTAAGTGGCAAAGTCCAAGATATGAGAAGGTACAGAAGACATCATAGTTGAGTTAAAAGTGGCTGCCCTTGACATCCAGGCCACATTTGACCAAGAAGTTTTCACAAAACTGGAGTCAATAGAAACCAGGGAGGATACTTTCCACTGGTTGGAGTCACACTTGACCAATAGGAAGGTGGTTGTGTATGCAACAACTCGAATCTTCTAAATTTCAGGACATTTGGGCAGGAGTAGCGTCCGAGGCCCAACCATATGTTTAAATGCTTCATCAGTGACATTCCCTCCATCACAAGGTCAGAAATGGGGAACGTTCGCTAATCATTGCAAAATGTTCAGCACCATTTGCAGCTCCTCATCTACTGAAGCAGTCCATGTCTAAATGCAGTAAGACCTCAACAATATCCAAGCTTAGCTGACAACTGTTAAATAATATTCATGCCAGATGAATGACAGGCAATGACCATTTCCAACAAGGAGCAAACTAATCTTCACCCCTTGACATTCAATGGTGCTACATAGAACATAGAACAGTACAGCACAGTACAGGCCCTTCAGGCCACAATGTTGTGCCAACCTATTATCCTACTCCAAGATCATACTACTCTGCATACCCTACATTTTATGATCTTCCATGTGCCTACCCAAGAGCCACTTAAATGTCCCTAACGTATCTGACTCCACTATCAGCGCTGGCAGCACATTCCATGCATCACCACTCTGTGTAAAGAGCTGAGCTCTGACATCTCCTTCCTCCAATCACCTTAAAATTATGGCCCCTCGTAACAGTCATTTCCATCCTATGAAAAGGTCTCTGGCTATCTATCTATGCCTCTCATCATCTTGTACACATCTATCAAGTCACCTCTCATTCTTCTTTACACTAATGAGAAAAGCCCTAACTCCTTCAACCTTTCCTCATAAGAACTGCCCTCTAGTCCAGACAGCATCCTGATGAAAGGTCTAGGCCCGAAACGTCAGCTTTTGTGCTCCTGAGATGCTGCTTGGCCTGCTGTGTTCATCCAGCCTCACATTTTATTATCTTAGCATCCTGGTAAATCTCCTCTGCACCCTCTCTATAGGTTCCACATCCTTCCTACAATGAGGCGACCAGAACTGAACACAATATTCCAAGTGTGGTCTAAGCAGGGATTTATAGAGCTGCAGCATAACCTCACAGCTCTTAAACTCAATTCCTCTGCCAATAAAAGCCAACACCCCATACGTCTTCTTAACAACCCTATCAACTTGGGTGGCAACTTTGAGGGATCTATGGATGTGGACCACAAGATTCCTCTGTTCATCCACACTGCCAAGAATCCTGCCATTAACCCTGTATTCTGCATTCAAATGTGACCTTCCAAAATTAATCACTTCACACTGTTCTGGGTTAAATTCCATCTGCCACTTCTTTGACCAGCTCTGCAGCCTGTCAACACCCTGTTACAACCTACAACAACCTTTCACACCATTTACAACTCCACCAACCTTTGAGACATCCCACGCATCCACTTTGTCATCCAGGACATTTATAAGATCACAAAGAGCAGAGGTCCCAGTACAGATCCCTGCGACAGATCACTGGTCGCCGAGCTTCAGGCTGAATACTTTCCATCTACTACCACCCTCTGTCTTCCATTGGACAGCCAGTTTTGTATGCAGACAGACAAATTTCTCTGAATCTCATGCCTCCTTGCTTTCTGAATGAGCCCACCATGGGGAACATTATTAAATGTTATCATCACTGAATTTCCCCTCTATCGACTTCCTGAAGGTTACCATTTTCCAGAAACTGAACTGACGAGCCATATGATTACTGTGGCTGGAAGCACAGGTCAGCTACTAGGAATACTGTGGCAAGTAACTCACCTCCTGGCTCTCCACAGTCTCTCCACCATCTATAAGGGACAAGTCAGGAGTGTAATAGAATACTCCCCATTTGCCTGGATGAGAGAATGGTATCTACATTGGGGAAACCAAGCGGAGGCTTGGAGACCGCTTTGCAGAACACCTCCGCTCAGTTCACAACAAACTACTGCACCTCCCAGTCGCAAACAATTTCCACTCCCCCTCCCATTCTTTAGATGACAAGTCCATCACGGGCCTCCTGCAGTGCCACAATGATGCCACCCGAAGGTTGCAGGAACAGCAACTCATATTCCGCCTGGGAACCCTGCAGCCTAATGGTATCAATGTGGACTTCACCAGTTTCAAAATCTCCCCTTCCCCAACTGCATCCCTAAACCAGCCCAGCTCTTCCCCTCCACTCACTGCATCCCAAAACCAGTCCAACCTGTCTCCGCCTCCCTAACCTGTTCTTCCTCTCACCCATCCCTTCCTCCCACCCCAAGCCGCACCCCCATCTACCTACTAACCTCATCCCACCTCCTTGACCTGTCCATCTTCCCTGGACTGACCTATCCCCTCCCTACCTCCCCACCTATACTCTCTCCTCCTATCTTCTTTTCTCTCCATCTTCGGTCTGCCTTTCCCTCTCTCCCTATTTATTCCAGAACCCTCACCCCATCCCCCTCTCTGATGAAGGGTCTAGGCCCGAAACGTCAGCTTTTGTGCTCCTGAGATGCTGCTGGGCCTGCTGTGTTCATCCAGCCTCACATTTTGTTGTCTTGGATTCTCCAGCATCTGCAGTTCCAATTATCTCTCACCATCTAGAATGACACAGGCAGCAGATACTGGAGAATACCACCAACAGTAAGTTCCCCTCCAAGCCCCTCATCATGTAACTTAGAAATCTATCACAGTTCTATCACCGTCGCTGGGTCAAAATCCTGGAATTCCCTCCCTAATGGCGTTATGGGTTTACCTACAGTTCACGGACTGCACTGATTCAAGAAGGTAGCTCACCACTATCTTCTCAAGGACAGCTAGGGATGGGTAATAATTGCTGTCTAGGCAGTGACGCCCACATCTCGTAAGTGAATTTTTAGAAAATCCTTATGGGTTGATCCATTAAACTAAAATATGATGTGAGGGTATGAACAGTTTTGAAAATGCTACGAATTGCTGGGTAGACACTGAAAGAAAAGAATGAATTCTCAAAGCCAGTCATCACCGTTTTAGGTCAAATTATCCAGCAACAGGAATCATGACAGATCCACTGAAGCTAGAACTCACAGAAAGTTGCCACCATTCAGGAATATCACAGTTCTCCAGCAGTTTGTGGGAATTGTGATGGAACATTCTTGATGGGAAAATGCTGGCCCTACTTAATCTAAATAAGTGCATACCACCCCACCAACCTCCGGATACAACGCATCATCCTCCTCTACAATCTGACCCCACCACCCAAAACATTTTTCCATCCCCACCCTTGTCCGCCTTCCGGAGAGACCACTGTCTCCATGACTCCCTTGTCCGCTCCACAATCCCCTTCAACCCCACCACACCTGGCACCTTCCCCTGCAACCACAGGAAGTGCTACCCATGCCCCCACACCTCCTCCCTCACCCCTATCCCAGGCTCCAAGATTACTTTCCATATTAAGCAGCTGTTCACCTGCAGTGCTGCCAATGTGGTATACTGTATCCACTGTACCCATTGTGGCTTCCTCTACATTGGGGAAACCATGCGGAGGCTTGGGAACCACTTTGCAGAACACCTCCGCTCGGTTCACAATAAACAACTGCACCTCCCAGTCGCGAACCATTTTAACTCCCCCTCCGACTCCTCAGACGACATGTCCATCCTAGGCCTCCTGCAGTGCCACAATGATGCCACCCGAAGGTTGAAGGAACAGCAACTCATATTACGCTTGGGAACCCTGCAGCCCAGTGGTATCAATGTGGACTTCATAAACTTCAAAATCTCCCCCTCCCCCACTGCATCCCAAAACCAGCCCAGCTCGTCCCCTCCCCCCATTGCATCCTAAAACCTCCTCCCACCTCAATCCGCACCTCCATTTCCCACCTACCAGCCTCATCCCACCTCCTTGGCCTGTCCCTCCTCCCCGGACTGACCTATCCCCTCCCCACCTCCCCATCTATACTCTGCTCTCTACCTATCTTCTCCTCTATCCATCTTCAGTCCACCTCCCCCTCTCTCCCTATTTATTTCAGAACCCTCTCCCCATCCCCCTCTCTGATGAAGGGTCTAGGCTGGAAACGTCAGCTTTTGTGCTCCTGAGATGCTGCTTGGCCTGCTGTGCTCATCCAGTCCCACACTTTATTATCTTAAGTGAACCTTTAAGGCAAGTTTTGAATTAAGATCAGATACAGTGCTGGACTGAGCTAGGACACTACTCATTTGACCAAATATAACGTATGCCCATTTTTTCAAAGTTCCACATACGTCATTAGCCAGAACGTACAATTATAATAATAAAGGCAGATGCATCATTCGTAGCGTCGAGAGTTGACTTATATCCGGTTCAATATGTTGGGATCAGATGTGTGGCCCATTGTGCAAATAATCTAAAGTTCTCACTGATGAAAAGCAACAATATGCCATCACTAAGATGGAAACATGAGAAGGTGACAAATTGTGCATGAAAAATTCTCTGACTACACCTTAGACCGACTGCTAATATTGAAACTGATCACAAGCCAGTCGTACTTCCTCGACCACAAAACATCTTGCAAAGATACCATCCAGAATCCAGAGATGTCAGTTGTAGCTGATGGAGGGTGACATGGTTATGGTAGACGCATGAAGTCTTTACAATATGGAAAGATGTTCTTTGGCGTATGATGCTCGTGCCAGTAATGAAACATCCACCTGTTTGAATCCCTTTTTCACGACATGCCCTCCCTACGGGCATTGTAAAGTAACATGTGGACTACAACTGTTCAAAAAGGTAGTTCACCACTACCTTCCCAGTGCCCACATCCAACAAGTGAACAAAATACCTTTCACCATATTCCATGTGCTACACTAGTTCTCATCTATCTTGAATGTTCCTGCCTCTCCCACGCTTTTCAGTCAGTGAGGCCCAGTTAGGGCCTGCCTCCAGATGAAGAGATTTTCTTCAAATACCCTCTAAACCTCCTGTGCCTTACCTTAAAACTGTGTCCCTAGTTATTGATCTCTCTGCTAAGGGAAAGGTTTCTCCCTATCTACATAGTCTATGCTCCTCAGAACTTTATACATCTTAATCAGAAACCACTTAACCTAACCTTCTAACAAAAACAACCCCAGCCTATTTAATCTCTCTTCATAGCTGGATTGTTCCAGCCCAGGCAACATTCTTATGAATCACTCACCTTCGCAATTGCAATAATATCCTTCCTATTGTGTGGAAGTCAGAACTGCACACTCTACTCCAGCTGTGGCTTAACTAACATTTGTAAAATCATGGAATAACCACCGTGTGGAAGTAGCCCATTCAACCAATTCATCTACACTGACTATCCAGAGAACATCCCACCCGGACCCCATCGCTGCAGCCGCATTTCCCATGGCTAACCCACTTAGCCTGCATATCCCTGGACAATTAATCAATCCACCAACCTTTTTTACTTTATTCGTTCATGGGATGAGGGTTGCACTGCTAGGCAACATTTATTGCCCACCCTAAAGGATATTAGTAAACCAGAGGGTTTTTGCAACAATCAACAATGGATTCACAGTCATCATAAGATTTTTAATTCCATCATCTGCTATGATGGGATTCGAACTCAGGACCCTAGAACATTATGTCGGTCTCTGGATTAGTAATCCAGCGATAATATCACTAGGTTATCACCTCCACACAGCTGGGCATATCTTGGAACTGCAGGAGGAAATCAGAGGACCCGAAGGAAATCCATGCAGATATGGGAAGAATGTGCAGACTCTACACAGACAGTTGCCAAAGGCTAGAATCAAAATCTGGTCCCTGATGCTGTGAGGCAGTAATGCCAACCACTGAGCCACCGTGCCACCCATCATACATACATCACAGTACATTATATACAGTTCCATCGTAACCTCTTTGCTCAGTTTCAGTATTCAATTCTTTTCAGGAATAAACTCCATCTACTATTGCTCTGCCCATCCGATTAGTCTATCTGTTTTGCTTTACTCTTAAGCCTTTCCTCCTCACTATTTAACGTACCACCAATTTAGTGCAAGGAAAACACCAGGTAGATACAACAGATGGCACTAAGCAATATAAAGTGTATGATGTTTTGGGAAAATTAAACAAAACAAGGAATATAGAGATAATGTAAAAGTATTTCAGATTATTAGTTAACCAAAGGATTTAGCAGTTCTCAGGCATAAGTCAAATTGTGTCACAAATGGTTATTCAAATTAACACAAATTGAGAGTGCAGAAGTTAAAATCATTAAAAAAACAAGTTGAATTTTGATAGTTAAAGTTGGATAAATATTTGGAGAAAGAAACTGAATACAGGAAGAAAGTGGGTAAATGGTTTTGTTTTCGAATTATTGAACAAACAGCTAACCAAAGAGCTGAATGTCTTCCATCTGTGCTAGAAACTATTGTGGTTCTTTTGTTCTTTGTAAGACATGGATGTTGCAGCAGCACAGGAAGTGTTTAGTCAGGAAAGAAGGCAATGATTAAGATGTATGCAATAGATGTAATGACACAAACAAACATTGAAGCAAAAGGTGTAGCAATTTCTGGAAGTGAGAATAATGGGATTATGCAAACTTTGTAGCCAGGTCACAACTAAGAGGAGAATCTATTGCATTTATGGAGAAATAAAGCTCAACTTTCTGTATTTTGAAATGGCAAGAGCACTGTTTTAAAAGCAAAGGATTATTGAAGGGTTACTGCATTTTTTAAAAGTAAATAACCTGACACTCATTGTAAATGCTGTTTCTACAGTTGCTTCTTCAAGCAGAAGTAAAATTCTGGTTATAGACAAGTTGGGGTTTCCTGCGCATGATGCTAGAAGCCAACTTGGTTCATCTTAGATCCACGATTGTTGCAATAATCTGTTGCAGAGTACCTGAAAATAATACTGATGTATTTAGTGCTGACATGAGTTGCATAAGTCAGAGAAACATCCCTCATGAATGCTGTTCCCTTTGTTATGAACTGAAATTGCCAAGCTGCAGTTGTAGCTGTTTTAGCAGATTGTTTCAAGCTTTATTTCTCTTGGTATGACGCACATCTTAATAAATCTTTTCAAACATCTTTTCATATAAATTCTAGCATTTGGGTCCAATTGGTTAATATATTTTGATTAACAATTCAGTTTTATTTAACTGAAATTCATCATTATCTTTTTTGCATAAGCAAAAGATCGCAAAAATTGGAAATGCAAAGACAAAACAGAAAATGCTGGAAATATGTATTAGTGTAGGTAGCCTCACTCCTGCATTCCAGCCTATTTCAGACTGTACTTTGTTCTTTCCTCCAATTCCCTGCCTCTACACTTTTTTTGTTCACTCATGGAATGTAGGCATCTTTGGCTGGGCCAGCATTTGTTGCCCGTCCCTTGTTGCTCTTGAGAAGGCATTGGCTTAAAACAATTAGTTCTCTAGAGTTTTCTTGTTGAGACAGAAGGTAGTCAACCCGAAATGCTAAATTTACCTCTCAATTTTTCCAATAACAGTGACTTAGTTGCTGAGCATTTCAGAAAATGTTTTATTCATATTTTATTAGTGCATGCTGTACACATTTTGTGTCAGATCTGCTTTTCAGAAGCAATGCAGTCACGACAAACAAGAACCTTAATACAGATTTATCACAATATTTGCATATATATGTTACCTACTATCTAAGCAGAATCTTACAAACCCTCACTGAAGGCTTTGCAGGTGGAATGGAGCTGGTATAAAACACTGCCATCGTCCTTCATACCATCAAGCAATTGGCAGTGAATTTATGTATGGCAGGCAAGACCTAGGACAATCTTCCCGACCCCACCCCCAACTGTGGTAGGTATTTATTGACTGCAATATTTTAGTCCAGCAGAAGGCAGTCAGGGTTGGGAAGTTTAGAAGCGTTTGGAGGGAGTGTTACCCAGATTTTCACAACTGACACCTCATGGTATCTGCCACCTCTGCTAGTTTATGGCTCTGAACAAGGGTTGTTCTCTATCACCAATTCTTCTTCATTAATAAATACATTGTCTAGGGCCTGACTAATGATCGGTGGTAGAAAATATGCCACTGAAGTGTCTTGATAGAAGGTTGATCTCAATTAACAAGGTGGCTTATTTAATGATAATAATAACAGCAGCTACACACCAGTTGGCATCATTACTCAGACTCTCGGCAGCTGTACCAAATACATTTGCTCACTTTGAAAGTTCTTGTAGAACCCCTTGTCTCCACCCACAGATTCTGTGATATCAAAAGAATAGACGGAGCTCAACGTAACATGAACATCAACATCCTTCAGAACGATTAGTTTTAATCACAAGATATAATCACTGCAGGTTACTTTCCTTGGGCATTGGATGGGAAACTGGTGGCTCCTCCATCATAGGTACCCTTTTTGATGTGCTTTCAAAAGTTGTGCCCTGGGTGTCTTTTCTCATCCACTCTTTGCGACAATACTCCAGCCCCTCATGCTCTCTCACACACAAATCTTCCTTCATGGTCTCACTGACAGACCCCACCCTTCGATGTCACAGGGGTTCGCGACATGTTGTTCCACAGGACTCTATCTATTCAGAAATGTACTGTAACTGCCAAACATTTTATTATACTGCCTTCTTGGACGTTCTTTCTGTTGTGAAGGTGTAAACAAAGCAAATTCAAAATGGTTGCCTGGTCTTGCAAGTGTCCTAGCAAACCAACATATAGGTTAGCAACTGAAGTAGGCGTTTGACTGCCTGAGCCTGATCATGGCTTATCAGTTCATGTGTCAAATTTCACAATCCCATCTATCCCTAATAACCTTTAATTCCCTTGCCATAAAGAACCTACTAATATAATGAGCATCAAAAACAGAAGTCGCTGGAAAAGCTCAGCAGCATCTGTGAAGTGATATCAGCTTTAATGTGTCAAGTTCAGTGACCGTTCCTTAAAGCCTGCTGAGCTTTCCCAGCAGCTTCAGTTTTTGTTTCTGATTTACACCATCTATGGTTCTTTAAGTTTTTATTTAACATAACAACCTTTTTCAAAAATCTCTGTATTTCGAAATGGGAAGAGAACTGCTTTACAAGCAAAGGCTTGTTGAAGGGTTACTGCATTTTTTAAAAAAGCAAATAACCCGATATTTATTGTAAGTGTTGTTTACACAGCTGCTTCTTCAAGTAGAAGTCAAATTCTGGTTGCAGACGAATTGGAGCCACAAGGCTGTGTACAAATGGGAATTCAGCTGGCAACAAGTAGCTGATTGAATTGTGGGCTAACCTGCCAACAACTATGTGATTGTCTCTCAGTTAGCTGATTCATTTTGGGGGTGTGCATATTTGGAAGGTAGTATCAGCCTCTTGCACGAAAAAGTGTTTTGTTGGTCTACTATGAAATCAACTCAAATCTGAATATTGTCAGTTTACTTTGCTTTCTAGTTGCTGTGAGTTGTAATTTTTAATAAATAAGTCAATGACTGTTCTAAGTGTGAGCCAGCCACCCCGTACCTTCTACAAGCAAATGAAGGTATGTGCAAAAGGAAAATTCAAGGAGCAGCCCACCCTGATGTGCCAAAATGACCATCTCAGTGAACCTTGTGAACAGGATCAATTGAACGGCCTTCCCAGTCTTTACCCACACTCAAACCCAAGTTGTTTTTCCTGTTTGTGTGCACCAAGGGAATTTTATAAAGGTGTTGAGTTTTAATGAGTAGAATTAGTTGTTAGTTGTTCATAATTGTTTATCTGTATTATTTATAATAAATATTCTTGTCAAGCACAGAAACCTGGCCCATGTTTTCTATGTCTGAAAGCAGTTAAGTGAAGTAATTCTGTATACTTTTTAAAAGTCTTTCACTTGCATCATGACTTTGACTGGTAGGACATGATTTCCAGTATGCTACTCCAGTGAGGCTTAATGCACCACATTCATTGATCTAGCCTCCAATGCATTCAGAGTCAAAGTCACATAAACCTATGACAGAAAAAAGTCCCATCATTGTCCAAGGGTGACCACTAATTCTTAAACAGTGCTCCCTAGTTCTGGGATCACTTACAAGAGGAAACATTCTTTCTATGACCTAATGTCCAACCATTCAGGATATTCTTTATTTCAAAAACTCATCTGAACTCTAGCAGAAACAAATCCACCTTCTCTTTGATACGCAACCTGCTCATTCCAGATATCTAGTAAACCTTCTCTGAACTGCTTTCAATCCATTACATCTTTTCATAAATAAGGAGACCAAAACTGTATGCAGCATTCAAGATATGGTCTCACCAACATCTTGTATAACTAATGTATAACATCATAACTCTGATAATAAAGGATAGCATCATATCAATCTTCTTAATTACGTGCAGTACCTGTATGCTATTTATAACTCATGCACTGGAACATCTGGATTCACCCCACCGTGGAATCCTGCAGTCATTCTCTTGTTTAATATTCGGGTCTTTTAACTTTTTCCTGATAAAACGAATGACTTCATATTTTCCAGCATTATGCTCCGTCCTCCACATTCTTGCAGAGTCATGCAGCCTATATTAGTTCTAGAACCTTCTATGTGCCATTCACAACACACTTTTTGATTTACATTTAACAGTACACATTTTTAGCATGTTTCAGTGCCTTGTAATAGTCGTCCTCCAGGTAATCTAAAATAGAAAATTGACAATAAGGCTGGGATGGAATTTTCTTTTACACCTCATTTGAGAATGTTGATTTCAAGAAAGCCTAAGTGATTTGAAAATTATTGTGAATGCAACACGCATATGCAATGCACACATTGTATTCACAGTGTATACAGTGACACAGTAGAGTGTTTAATTGAAAAAAAGCACTGAAAATACATTTGAAGTGAGAAAGAGCATATTATAAAGTTGAATGAAGTCCTCGATCAATGTCAAGAGTCAGTCTCAAAGCTGAAAATCTCAAGTGTTTTCTCAAGGGAATGATAACCAATTCATTTCTGACCATTGAGATATACCTATAAATTACTTAAGAGTGAGAAATTAGTGAAGATGCTCTCAGGAATGTGATGTGCTGTGAAATGCTCGATTATGTCATGAATGACAGATCTAATAGTGTGATGGTGAGAAATTGCAGGAACATTTCACACACAGAAATAAACTGATTGTAGATCAAGACTGTCTTCTATGTGGATTTAAGTGTCATTATTCCACCAAGGTTTAGAATAGACTGTAAGACAAACTTAAACAGAAGCATTCAGGAAACCTCTGCATGAAAACAGAAGCACAAAGTTACATCATTTGTATCTAAAAGAAGACAGAAATTTTGAAGAATTGTTGAAAAGCTATGAAATACAATTCAGTATGGCAAGTGTTCCAGCATGTTTCCTGCAATTCTATGGTTAAACTGTCAAAATGAGTACATGCTGATTTCTTTGATTTTGAAGGTGAACTGTATTTTGTTTCGATTAATAGCTGTGACAAGTGAATAACTGTTGAGTCTATACCCAAACCTAAACATGTCAAGATAACTGAACATTCAAGAAGTTAGTTTGCAATTTATGGGTTGCTGGAGGTATTGGTGTCAAATTATTTACATCACTATTTACATCAGGAAAGTCTGAAATATTTCTGATTAAGATTGTGAAGAGGTCGTTTCAGAAGTATTTGCCAGGAGACGGCTAGGCAGTAAGGTTCATTTTTTGAAAACTTTTGAACAGCCTAAACAGATTTCTGTTCTCTGACAAAATAACCCCACAGCTACAACAGGTCACATTTAAAAACACTCCTAGGACAAGATTTTATACTTCTTATATGCCTAGGATCAATAGCATGCAAAGCATGAAGATGAGTCTTGATACATAACTTAATGCTGGTCTGAAGGTCATGGCTAAAAACCACTGAGATGATAAAGAGAAGTCTGCAATTTGAATTGTTTCTAAAAGGTTATGTGAATTCATAATCTCATGAAAATTTGAGAGGGACTCCATCAGTGTTATGTATATTGTTCACATGAAAGAGCAAACCTGACAATGATGAAAAACCCATACAGTCCAATTTCCTCCAAATGGACCAAATTGAACATCAGAAACAAGGTGAAAGGCACAAAGAAACTGAAGGCTGGCTGGTATTACAGAATTCACTACCAGAGTAAATTGAGCCAAGAGCTTTAATTAAGATAAATCAATGAATGTCACAGTCTCAACCGTTAAAAGGAGATCACGAGTCATAGTCTCTGTTAGACACAGCAATACTGAGAAAGCAAACTGAAGCTAATAGCAATAGATATCCAGACAGAAAAAGAAACAAGCTGAATAGGTTACTAACAAGCATATGTAAGGAGGACAGAAACTACTTTCTTTTTAGAGACAATAAGAACTGTACATGTTGGAAGCTAGAATCAACAATGTGAAAGTGGAGAAGCACAGCCAGTTAGACGCATCCAAGGAGCTAGAAGTCAACATTTCGGGCCAAAACCCTCTTACAGGACTGGCACTCCTTTGGCAGTCAGCTTCAGCAATTTGGATAAAAGGTTTGGACCCGAAATGTTGACATTCCTGCTTCTCGGATACAGTCTGATTGGCTGTGCTGTTCCAGTTCCACATTTATGTAACTGCTTTTTTTTTGCTTTTGTGTGTCAAGATATATATTTATTTAAGATATTCTGGCTTAAGAAAGCATTCTTTAATGTACAAATTATTCTGACGAGATTGATTGTATATATTTTAGTTGGGCTTATAGTAACAAAAGTGCAAAACAACCTGAACATTTTAGCTAATGATTATATTGGTTCAGGCACATTGACTCAATCTTCAAAGATCAAGAGTGACGAGATGTGGACCAAATTCTATGATGCCTGTGGGACTGACCAGAAATCCTGAAACATGCACAAGCACTGTAATTACCTGGGAACATTGAACTTCCAGGACGGCAGGTTCTATTCAAATGCTTCTTACACTGGTGTCAGTGTTAGAGGCTGCAGCAAAGTAAGCGCTACTTACCCAGGTACTTACACTAAAACTGTCCCACAAACCCCAACCCAAGATGATGCAACAATGATACTCACCCAATGCAACTATTCTACCCTCATCAACTCACTCACTGACCCACATACCCAACCGCACAATAATCTGATCACTCATCCACTAACCCACCGACGCCACCCACTCAACCATATACAGCACTCACTCATTCACCCACTCACTCACCTACTGAAAAGACTAGAGACCATGAAAAAACTTACCTGAATATAGCAAATGTGAGAAGATGCTTCCTGGGCACTGCTCTTCTTTGTCCGTCCCTCTTGCGCTCACTGCTCTTCCCCTTGAAAGGCTGTGCTGATTCACCGCTGCTGCAGCCAGGATCAGAAGTCCTAGCTGGAAGAATGCAGAAAGGTTGGGGCTCAGAGATCTTCACCGGCAGCAACAATTTGCACACCATCACCGCTGACTGGAAGATGCGGGCCAATGCATACTGGGAAATTACGTACTCATTTAATGTACACATTTTTTCTCACAAAGTAGGATTGGAGCACTTTATATTTTAATAGCTGAGCAGTCTGTTATACTTCCCTCTCTACTGAATGGCTATGAACAAAGCTAATTCAGTAATGGTTGTCTGCACTTGAGGATCCAATAGTCTTGCTCAGGGAAATGCTCAACATAGTCGAGGTAATGGCCATGTCTCCCAGTGATGCTACTGGGAGAACTACCAGGCAATCAGCAGCTTTTTCTGGAAGAATTTCCTCCCAAGATTGAGTGTAACGTATGACTCGACATATTATTACGAGGGGACATAGTTTTAAAGTGAGTGAAGGTAGATATAGGGGAGGCGTCAGAGGCAGGTTCTTTACTCAGAGGGTGGTCAGGGCGAGGAATGCATTGCCGGAGAGGATAGTGGAGTCGGCCTCATTAGGGTCATTTAAGCGGCTATTAGATAGGCATATGGTTGATAGTATAAGGTAGGGGTGGAGGTTAGATAGACCTTAGGTTTAGGGTAAAAGTTTGGCACAACATCATGGACTGAAGGGCCTGTACTGTGCTGTACTGCTCTATGTTCTATGTTCTAAACTCCATAGAGAGTGACTTTTCTGTGGGACAGTGTGTGGGTAAGGATGCTTTCTTTACTGATTTTTTCGGGTAGCAGATAACTTGTCAACTGACCTGACAGCTTGCTACCAGTCATACTTTCTCACTGGGTATACTGTCATGCATTCAACCAGTGGACTAATGAAGGAAAGGAGCAGTCTCCATAAATACAACAAATGTAGATGTGGAGATGGTGTTATGGTAGTACTTTTCACAGGACATGTAATTCAGAGCTGCAGACAAATGCTTGAGGACCTGGGCTTGAATCCCACCATGGTAAGATGCAATAAAATCTGGAACAATAGTGTACATGCAACTACTGTCAATTGTTGCAAAAGCCCATCTCATTTCTTAATATCCTTCTAGAAAGGAAATCTGCCGGTCTCAAAAGTAATTGGTTACGTGTTGCTCCAGACTCAGCTATACACTTCTAACTGCCCTCTGAATTGGCCTAGCAAGGCACTTAGCTCAAGGGCAATTAGGGAGGGGCAATGTTAGCGGGTTTTGAGAAGATTTGTAGCTCAGGTTGAGGTTCTGGATGTGAGTTTGCTTGCTGAGCTGGAAGGTTCGTTTTCAGATGTTTCGTCACCATTCTAGGTAACATCATCAGTGAGCCTCCAACGAAGCGCTGGTGTTATGTCCCGCTTTCTATTTATCTGGTTAGGTTTCCTTGTGTTGGTGATGTCATTTCCTGTTCTTTTTCTCAGGGGATGGTAAATTGGCTCCAAATCAATGTGTTTGTTGTTGGAGTTCCGGTTGGAATGCCATGCTTCTAGGAATTCTCGTGCATGTCTCTGTTTGGCTTGTCCTAGGATCGATGTGTTGTCCCAATCTAAGTGGTGTCCTTCCTTATCTGTATGTAAGGATACGAGTGATAGTGGGTCATGTCGTTTTGTGGCTAGTTGATGTTCATGTATCCTGGTGGCTAGCTTTCTGCCAGTTTGTCCAATGTAGTGTTTGTCACAGTTCTTGCAATCTTTCACTCGTATCCTTACATACAGATGAGGAAGGACACCACTTTGATTGGGACAACACATCCATCCTAGGACAAGCCAAACAGAGACACGCACGAGAATTCCTAGAAGCATGGCATTCCAACCGGAACTCCATCAACAAACACATTGATTTGGAACCAATCTACTATCCCCTGAGAAAAAGAACAGGAAATGATGTCACCAACGCAGGAAATGACATCACCAACCCAAGGAAACCTAACCAGATAAATAGGAAGCGGGACATAACACCAGCGCTTCGTCGGAGGCTCACTGATGATGTTACCTAGAATCGTGACGAAACGTCTGAAAACGAACCTTCCAGCTCAGCGAGCAAACTCACATCCAGGGGCAATGTTGTGAAGTTGGGCAGCGCACTAGTGGATTGGGAGGCAGCAAGTTAGAATTAGGTGTTTGTAAAATGCTAGGCGTGGGAAGCATTGTGCGGTCCCTTTCAAAGATGTGCTTTTTCTATGTTTAAAGATTTTAAAAGAAGTGTGAGCAGCAGCTTGAAAGTTTGCAAGTACACAGAGAGCACCCAAATTGAAACATTTGTATCAAAAGGCCATACAATCAGTAGGCCAAGCAGCAGTTTTTATCAAGACAACAAGTTTTGAATTTAGCAAAAAAAAATTGAACCAGGCACTTAGATACCAAAAAAAACACAATTAAATTTCATTCTGATGGTTTTGACAATATAGAACATTCCTATTGTAAGAAACTAATATTGATATCAAGGGTATCAAAGAAGGGGCAGTTGGGCAGACAGGAGAGCTGTCACTTGCCAGAGTTGACTGCCTTCAGCTGTCAAAAGAGAGTCACCGGCTCTCACAGACTCCTCTATGTCATAAAGAAAGCACCATCTAAAGAAAAAAGCACAACTAGCGAATATTCCTGACAGAAGAATGAATGAAGAAGGCACGTGTCTGGAAGACATGTAATCTGGCTGTAATTTTGAGTGACTAAATCTTACTTTAAAAAAAAGTTGTACATAAGTGGGACTTGTATTTATTGAATCAGCATACTATTAAAACCATGTTTCATTTAGGAATAGGTAGTAGTTAGAAGGGATTTATTTTGTTTATTAATAGTTTAGTCGATTTGCTCACCATTAACAGTTAGATAATTAAATTGCTATTTGTTCTTTTAAAGCATCAGGGATTTTTTTCAACCACTAGAAGATGCTGAAAGGCAGGTTACACTACTTTTCACACTCCTTTTATGGGTGAAAGAGTCAGGTCTCTTTGGGATATTTCGGTTTTAGTTTTGGTGGGGTGGTGGTCAATCTTCGCTTTATGACAAGACCCAGCAGATTTAAACGGACTTGGGGATTAACATCCTAGATCTTTAAATAAAACTTCAGTGCGATGTGAAAAATCTGTTTAATTTCAGTTGCTTCTTGTTGGTTAAATCAAAAGTGAAGGAATAGTTCTTAACATTGCTAAAGAGGTTCTGGGTGTTGAAGATGCTTCCGATATTTTCCAAGAAAGTTTAGATTGACAAAGGGATGGCAGATGAATACAAATCAAAGTCGAACTTCCGACAATAATTTCATTCTCTGAAGGACAGAAATTGGCGAAGATGGGAGATCCTTCAATGAAAAATAAGAAGTAGATCACACTGGGAAAGGTTTACTACGTGAATAAAGAAACCTAAGAGGGTGGAAAAGAGGTGAAAGACCTCAGGTATTTTGACTGCAATAAGGTGGGACACACAAAGTCACAGTGATGGTGGTTTAAGTGAGGCACTGGGAAAAAGGATGCAGTAAAAAAGGCTAAAGCTAGAGCTGCAGGAGAGTGCACAGCCTAGTCATGGGCTGAATAGTAACATAGCGCCTGATCTTTTCAAAGACCTTTGTGTGAAGTAGAACATGGGGAGTAGGTAAAGACGTTAAAATATTGAGAGATACAGGAGCTGGTCAGTCCCTATTAGTAAGAGATGAAAGTATTTGCAATCCTTCTGAAAAATTGCCTGTGAGAGCGATAATCTATGGAGTAAATGAAGAGACAATTAGTGTTCCAGTGTTTAAGAGAAGACTAGAAAGTCCAATCAAGACTGAGGAAGTGATAGAGGGAGTGATGGAAAAAGTAGCTATTCCAGGAATACAGATTGTTCTTGGAAATGATATAGCTGGATCACAGGTGAGAGTGATGCCCATAGTAGTGGAGAAGCCAAAAGAAAACCAGGGAATTGAGGAGTTAAAAGGAAAATGCCTTGAATTTTTTCCAGACTGTGGAGAAGTCCCACAGCTGTAAGTTAAAACAAGAAGAAAAACAAAAGAGAGAGAGAGAAAGCCGAAGGAGTTGAGGTTCCATTAGATGACACTCTATATGATGAGATGGCAAAGGAAAAACTTGAACAGGTACAGGCTGAGGCACAGGTATTCAGTTCTGAAAGATTAATGGAGTTACAACAAACAGATGAGACAGTCAAGGATTTAGATCATAAATCCTACTCAGAAAAGGAATCAGAATGCACTCCAGAATGCGATTAGCTTAAGGATAAAACCTTGAGGCAGACCTTGGCAGGTTTGTGCAGAGGAGAAATGAATGCATACAGGAAGTATTGAGGGTAGCACACCAATTACCTGTAGAAGGTTAGCCAGGAATGAGGAAAACTCAGGCTAAAAAATAGAAGCATTCATATTGGCCTGGATCACATAAAGATGTGGTTGAATTTTGCTGTACCTGTCATACATGTCAGATGGTAGGAAAGCCTCAGGCAGTAATAAAACCAGCACCTTTGATACCAATTCCTGCATTTGAAGATTATTCATGTGGGTTAGGATTGATTGAGTCAGTCCGCTCCCTAAACCCAAAAGTGGGAACCAGTATTTGCTAGCCATTATGAATGTATCTACCAAGTTTTCTGAGGCAACTCCATAATGGAATGTCAAGGCAAAAAAAGGTTGTGGAGGAGTTTGCATGCTTTCTTTACCCATCATGAACTACTCAGGGACATTCAGTCAGGCCGAGGGTCCTACTACTTTACAAATTAATTAAGGAGGTCATGCATAGTTTAAGCATCTAACACTTTAAATCAAGTGCGTAATATTGTGAATCCCAGGGAGCATCAGAAAAGTGACATCATACCTTAAAGACAATGCTGAGGGCGTATTGCCAGGTTTATCCAAATGATTAGGATACAGGCATCCCATTTATATTATTTGCTATTAGAGATGCTCCAAATAAATTGACTCCGTTTACTGCATTTGTATTGATATTTAGGCACCAAAAGGGCCTTCAAAAGTAATTCATGGAAAAGTTGAAAGGTCCGAAGTCAGAGATGTCACAGTTGGATTATGTATCTGAGGTAAGAGAAAAATTAAACAAAGTAGGTGAAATAGCTAGACAACATTTAAAGATGGCACAGCACACGAGGCAAGAAACAAATAACAAATCAAAAATTTTTTCATTTGCCCATGGGGATAAAGCATCAATGCTGTCACCAGTGGTAGGAGATCCCCTCAAAACAAGGTTTAGTGGTCCCTATCAGATTGAGAAGAAGTTAAGTCAGGTGAATTATCTGGTAAAGAAGTCTGACAGGAAAATACAATTATCGGGTATGTCATGTGAACATGCTGAAACATTGATATGACAGGGAAAGGGAACCAGAGAAAAGGTATCAGTTACAGTCATTCAAAATGAGGAATAAAATCCAGATAATTTTAATTTTGGTTTGTCTCAGAATAAAATAAAAAGCAAGGAGGTCCTTAAGGACTAGGTAGGGTAGTGAGTTCTCTATCCCTGGAGCAGAGAACTGAATTGAAAGGCTTGTTGCAGTGTTATGAGGATGTGTCGAAATAGAATGGGAAGAACTAACGCTATTTTACATGAGGTTGACATAGGGAATGCTGTTCTGATAAAACGACACCCCACAGAGCAGCACAGGTTCAGAGGAAAGTGAAAGCAATGCTCTAAGAGACAAGTCAAAGAGAGTAGAGATCGCTGTTCCAAAACCTAATGGCATTCAATGATTTTGCATCGATTATTAGAATGTCAACTCTGTGACCAAATCTGCCACATATCGAATTCCACAGCCAAAGGACTGTGTGGAAAAAGTAGGATAAGCCACTTAAATCACAAGTTTGGGCTTACTTCATGTTTACTGGCAAGTACCTTTGTCAGAGAGAGCAAAAGAAATTTCTCCTCTTGTAGCCCCAAACGGGCCATATCAGTTAAAAGTAATGGCTTTTGGAATGAAAAATACACTAGCCACTTTTCAAAAGCTTACGAATTGAGTTGATGCATGATTGACTAATTGTGCCATCTACATAGATGACTTAGAGATCTTCAGCCATTCATGGAAATATCACTTGGGAGCATTTGGCAGAGTTTTGTGGGAGACTACAGAAGGCAAAGTTGGTCATAAACTTGGCAAAAGCACAAATCGCAAAGGCTGATTCTTAGGGCACATCCGGCATGGACAGCTGATACCAAGGAGCATGAAGACAAAGGCCATTGACGAATTTCCATGACCAACCTCATAAATAGAAATGCCATGATTTTTAGGATTAAACAGATTCTACAGGAAATTAGCGCCAACTTGAGTACATAGTGATACCGCCAACGGATTTGTTAAAAATAAAACTAAATTTTGGTGAACAAAACAATGCCAAGGTCAATACATTGTGGAACAAGGTCAAAGTTACTGGAAAAGCTCAGCATGTCTGGCAGCATCTGTGAAGGTAAAAAACAGAGTTAATGTTCCGGGTCCAGTGACCCCTTGTCAATACAGCGTGGAGCTGGAGAAACACAGCAGGTCAGGCAGCATCAGAGGAGCAAGAGAGTCGAAGTTTCAGGTCAGGACCCAATGCCAGGAGGCATTTGAGAATTTAAATGTGGTGTTTACCACTGCACCAGATTTAGACATGCCAAATAGTTTGAAAGTCTTCAAAGTCGAATTTGACACAACTGATGTAGGTGTTGTTACAGGAGATGACTGTGGAATTGAAAAGCCAATTGGTTATTTTTCAGAAAAAAATAGTATCCACCAGAAAAAAAAATAAACTGTTGAAAAAGAATTATTGAGTTTGGTAATGGCCTTACAGCATAGTAATGTTTATGTTGAAAACAATACATCAGAGATAATTGTGTATAACATTCACAATCCCCTGACATTTCTGGAAAGATTTAAGGACAAGAACACAAGATTATTTCATTGGAATCTCACGTTACAAGCACTTAATTTATAGATTTACATGCTGTGAGTCGTGAAACTATTATTGTGGATGCTTATTCGCAAGTTTAAAATGAAAATGTTTGCGAGTTTTGAGAAGATTTGTAGCTCAAGTTGAGGTTCTGGATGTGAGTTTGCTCACTGAGCTGGAAGTTTCGTTTCCAGACGTTTCGTCACCTTTTTTTTTATTTGAAAAAATATACTTTATTCATAGAATGTACAAAAAATAAAACATTTATACACCTACCCAGTCATGCAAGCCACTCCGGGTTACCCGGGGGTACGTACACCAACTAAAGGGAAAAAAAAACAAAACAGAGAAAAAAGAAACAAAGCAAAGAAACCGCCCCGGCAGTCGTCACCCCGCACAGTCCCAGTTGGCCCCCTGCCCAGTTGGGGAAGGCGCCAGCTGGGCCCAGTTACCAGATAGGATTCTTTTCCCTTTTCTGGACGAGGGGGCTCATACGGTGGTCTTTCCCCACCGCGCCTTGGCGGCGGCTGCCCCAAGCTTTAGCGCGTCCCTCAGCACGTAGCCCTGGACCTTGGAGTGCGCCAGTCTGCAACACTCGGTCGGGGTCAGTTCTTTCAGCTGGCAGACCAGCAAGTTGCGGGCAGACCAAAGAGCGTCTTTCACCGCATTGATGGTCCTCCAGGCGCAGTTGATGTTGGTCTCGGTGTGCGTCCCCGGAAACAGCCCGTAGAGCACGGAGTCCCGCGTCACGGAGCTGCTTGGGACGAACCTCGACAAATACCACTGCATCCCCCTCCAGACCTCCTGCGCATAGGCACACTCCAGTAGGAGGTGATCGACAGTCTCGTCCCCCCCGCAGCCACCTCGAGGGCAGCGTGCGGTGGTGCAGAGATTCCGGGCATGCATAAAGGATCTCACTGGCAGAGCCCCTCTCACCGCCAGCCAAGCAATGTCCTTGTGCTTGTTTGAAAGTTCTGGCGATGAGGCATTCTGCCAAACGACTTTGGCAGTCTGCATGGGGAACCACACGACGGGATCCACCCTCTCCTTTTCCCGAAGGGTCCTGAGGATACTACGTGCTGACCACTGCCTGACGGCCTTGTGGTCAAAGGTGTTTCCTTTCAAAAATTTCTCCACGAAGGACAGGTGGTACGGAACGGTCCAACTACTCGGAGCGTTCCGCGGCAACGAGGCCAGGCCCATCCTTCGCAACACCGGGGACAGGTAGAACCTCAGTAAGTAGTGACACTTGGTGTTTGCGTACTGAGGATCTACGCATAGCTTGATGCAGCCACACACAAAGGTAGCCGTCAGGGCGAGGGTGGCGTTCGGTACGCCCTTTCCCCAATTTCCCAGGTCTTTGTACATGGTATCTCTGCGGACCCGGTCCATCCTCGACCCCCAAATGAAGTGGAAGATGGCCCGGGTGACCGCAGCGGCGCAGGTCCAGGTAATAGGCCAGGCCTGCGCCACATACAACAGTACCGAAAGCCCCTCGCACCTGACAACCAGGTTCTTACCCGCGATGGAGAGGGACCGGAGCGTCCACCTGCCCAGCTTCTGCTTAAATTTGGAGATACGCTCCTCCCAAGTCTTAGTGCATGCCCCAGCTCCACCAAACCAAACACCCAGCACCTTCAGGTAGTCTGTCCTGACGGTGAAGGGGATGAAGGAGCGGTCGTCCCAGTTCCCGAAGAACATGACCTCGCTCTTCCCCCAATTGACTTTGGCACCCGAGGCCAGTTCAAACTGGCCGCAGATGTCCAACAGCCTACTCACCGACCGACGATCGGTGCAGAAGACGGCGACATCATCCATGTACAGGGAGGTCTTGACCTGAAGGCCTCCGCTGCCTGGGATAGTCACGCCCCTCAGGCTCACGTCCTTCCTGATGGAGGCGGCGAAGGGCTCCACACAGCACACGAACAAGGCAGGAGAGAGCGGGCAGCCCTGCCTGACTCCAGATCTAACAGGAAAACTGTCTGATTCCCACCCGTTGATCGAGACTGCGCTAACGATGTTGGCGTAGAGCAGCCGGATCCAATTGCGGATGCCCTCCCCGAACCCCAATTTGGAGAGGACGTCCCTCATGTAAGCATGAGAGACCCTGTCGAAGGCCTTCTCCTGGTCCAGGCTGACGAGGCAGGTGTCCACCCGCCTGTCCTGTACGGAGGCGATCGTATCCCTGATGAGCGCGAGGCTCTCAGCGATCTTCCTGCCCGGCACAGCACAGGTTTGGTCAGGGTGAATCACCGACTCCAGGACAGACCTGACCCGGTTGGCAATGACCTTGGCCAGGATTTTGTAGTCCACGTTCAAAAGTGAAATGGGACGCCAATTCTTAATTTCTTCCCTCTCCCCCTTCCTCTTGTAAATGAGGGTGATGATGCCCTTCCTCATGGACTTGCACATTTCCCCTGCCCGAAGCGCACTATCGTACACCTCCAGCAGGTCCTGGCCGACCAGGCCCCACAGAGCAGAATACAGCTCGACCGGTAAGTCATCACTTCCGGGAGTCCTATTCCTCTGCAAGGACTTGAGGGCTCTGGCCAGCTCGTCCAGGGATATCGGCCGGTCCAGCCACTCCCTCGTGCCGTCGTCTAAGACCTCCGTGATAGACGACAGGAACGACTCAGAGGCCGTGCTGTCCGTGGGCTTCGTGTCGTACAGTCCGGCATAGAAGGATCTGCTGATCCTCAAAACGTCGGGCCGAGACGACGTCACCGAGCCGTCGTCCTCCTTCAGCCGGCTAAGCACAGAGCTCTCTTTGTGCACCTTCTGAAAGAAGAAACGCGAGCACGTCTCGTCCTGCTCCACGGAGCGGACCCTGGACCGGAAGATTATCCTGGAGGCCTCCGCGGCGAAGAGCGAGGCTTGCTGGCCCCTCACCTTGCGGAGGTCCTCCGTGACATCGACCTCCATCGACTGCAGAAGGAGCAGGTTCTGCACCCTTTTCTGGAGTCGCGACAGCTTTCCCCGCCTCTCTCTTGCCTTCTGAACACCCTTGAGGACAAAGAACCTCTTGATGTTCTCCTTCACCGTCTCCCACCAGTCGCCTGGAGACTCAAAGAGGGGTTTCACGGTTCTCCAACCGGTGTACTCCCTCTTAAGCTCCTCGACGTTCTCTGGGGTCAACAGAGTCGTGTTGAGCTTCCACGTCCCCTTGCCGGCCGGCTGGTCGTCCTGTAAGTGACAGTCGGCCAACAGGAGGCAGTGGTCAGAGAAGAACACCGGCTCGACACCAGTGGATCTGACCGAGAATGTCCGTGACACAAACAGGAAGTCTATCCTTGAGCGGATAGACCCGTCTGGGCGCGACCAGGTGTACCTCTGTTGCGCTCCGTCTGCAGGGGTGCTGAAGACGTCGAGCAGCTTGGCGTCCTTCACCGTGCCCGTCAGGAATCTGGACGTGACGTCCAGTTGAATCCCCCCACCCGCTGTCCCCACGCTGGATCTTCCATCTGCATCGATGATGCAGTTGAAGTCTCCGCCTAGGAGAACCGGCCTGGACGTAGCCAGCAGGGGTGGAAGCCGCTGCAGGACATCCAACCGCTCACTCCGTACCACTGGGGCGTACACGTTGATCAGCCTCAGGGGAGCATTCCTGTAGGTGATGTCAGCCACTAGGAGGCGCCCCACCCCACCACCTCCTGAACTTGAGAGATGGTGAAGTTGTGCCCCCGCAGCAGAATAGCCAGGCCCGAGGAGTGACAGTCGTTACCCCCCGACCAGATCGAAGGCCCACAGGTCCAGGCGCCGGACCATTTCCCGTACCTGCCGAGGTGCGGTATCCCGCACTCCTGCAGAAACAGGAGGTCCGCCTTGACGGTGGTCAGGTAGGCCAACGTGGACACACATCTCGCGGTTGACTTGACGCTGCGCACATTAATGCTCGCAATTCGTACCCCCATTGTGGGCAGTGACCGCAGTACCCTCCCCAAGTCCAAGGTCCAGCCCCTCCATCTGTCCCTTCATGCCCATTGCCCGGGCTAACTCCTGGACGCTCTCTGGGCTCAGGAAACCGTCTGTGCTGCCTTCCGGGTGGCATCCCCCCGCCAGGGGTGCGGAGGCAGGAGGGTCCGGCTCCGGATCAGGCTGGGGATGCGCTGTTTCCTCCTTCCCGCCTGGAAGGTCCGGGGGGCCCTCCAGTGCTCCAGCGGCATTTGACTGGGTGTCGGAGGGAGCCTCAGGACGCCTCCCGTCACCTGGAAGCGGGGTGCTGCTTTCCTTCCCCCTCGAGGCCTTTAACTTCTGCTTCGGGTGGGCCCTCTCCGAATCCCCCTCGTCAGAGGAGCTCTTATAGCCCCCCTGTAGCTGCCTCTTCCCTCCTGATTGTTGTGGTTCCTGGGCCCGTCGACGCACCTTCCTCCTCGCTTTCCGGACTGTAGTCCACACCCCTGGGTTGCCTGCCGCCGCCTCCATTGGCTCCGGGTTGTCGGGGGGGATCGGAGCCTGCAGGGGTGCTTTGCTGGCCTCGGGCCCATCCTGCAGGGCTGGGCCCTCCTGCACGGCCTGGCCCTCCTGCACATTAGTGGGGTCCTTGCTGGGCCCTGGTGCCTTCCTCTCCTCCGGGGGGGCTGGCCCCGCATTTCCCCTGCCGGCGACCTGGGCGTAGGTGGTACCCCGCCGCGGGCATGCCCTATAGAAGTGGCCCGCTTCCCCGCAAAGGTTGCAGCTTCTCTCTCGTGGGCAATCCTTTGCAAGGTGTCCCTCCTCCCTGCAGTTCCTGCAGATGGTGACTTTGCAGTCGGCCGCCATGTGACCTGACCTACCACAGGCGTGGCAGACTTTAGGTTGCCCTGCATAGGTCAGGTAGCCCCTGCTCCCGCCGATCGCGAAGCTGGACGGTGGGTGTGCGACATTCCCGTCTGCGCCCATCCTCAGCGTCACCTTGACCTGCCTCTTACTCGTCCAGATGCCAAAGGGGTCCACGATGTCAGTTAGGTCCCCTTCCACCTTCACATACCTTCCGAGGAAGGTCAGGACATCAACTGCTGGCACATGCGGGTTGTACATGTGTACAGTCACCATACGGCTCCTCTGCACCGGCATCACAAACAGTGGGACAGTGGTCAATACAGAGAGGGGGCCCTCACCTCCTTTCTCCTTGAAAACCTCCAGGAAGCGCTCGCAAAGCTTGGCACTCCGGAAGGTCACATCGTAAAAACCTCCTCCGGGGAAATCCTGTAGGTAGTAAATGTCCGCAGCAGTGAACCCACAACAGTCCAACAGGACCCTCTTCACGAAGAAGGTGCGGTCCACAGGTGCACCTTCATCCACCTTCTTCACGGAAACACGGATGGTGTTCCGGACCCCCTGACCTGGGGCACGAGCACTTGCCGCAGCCATCGTTGCAGGTTGGCTGCTCCCCTGAACCAGCGTTAGGCCGAAGCCAGCATTAAGATCCACTGGTCGCAAGGGTGCACAGCCAACCCGACGTCCTCCTTTCACCTCCAAGACAGCACTCTCGTCCTCTCAGTCCACAAGAGAGTGGGTCTTTATTGTGTTTGAGATGTAAGCTGGTTCACTGAGCTGTAAGGTTTGTCCCCAGATGTTTCGTCACCATTCTAGGTAACATCATCAGTGAGCCTACGACGAAGCGCTGGTGTTATGTCCCGCTTTCTATTTATCTGGTTAGGTTTCCTTGGGTTGGTGATGTCATTTCCTGCGTTGGTGACGTCATTTCCTGTTCTTTTTCTCAGGGGATGGTAGATTGGCTCCAAATCAATGTGTTTGTTGATGGAGTTCCGGTTGGAATGCCATGCTTCTAGGAATTCTCATGCGTGTCTCTGTTTGGCTTGTCCTAGGATGGATGTGTTGTCCCAATCAAAATGGTGTCCTTCCTCATCTGTATGTAAGGCTACGAGTGAAAGATTGCAAGAAGTGTGACAAACACTACATTGGACAAACTGGCAGAAAGCTAGCCACCAGGATACATGAACATCAACTAGCCACAAAACGACATGACCCACTGTCACTTGTATCCTTACATACAGATAAGGAAGGACACCACTTTGATTGGGACAACACATCGATCCTAGGACAAGCCAAACAGAGACACGCACGAGAATTCCTAGAAGCATGGCATTCCAACCGGAACTCCATCAATAAACACATTGATTTAGAACCAATCTACCATCCCCTGAGAAAAAGAACAGGAAATGATGTCACCAACGCAGGAAATGACATCACCAACCCAAGGAAACCTAACCAGATAAATAGAAAGCGGGACATAACACCAGCGCTTCGTCGGAGGCTCACTGTTGATGTTACCTGGAATGGTGACAAAACATCTGGGGACAAACCTTACAGCTCAGTGAACCAGCTCACATCTCGAACACAATAAAGACCCACTCTCTTGTGGACTGAGAGGACGAGAGTGCAGTCTTGGAGGTGAAAGGAGGACGTCGGGTTGGCTGTGCACCCTTGCGACCAGTGGATCTTAATGCTGGCTTCGGCCTAACGCTGGTTCAGGGGAGCAGCCAACCTGCAACGATGGCTACGGCAAGTGCTCGTGCCCCAGGTCAGGGGGTCCGGAACACCATTCGTGTTTCCGTAAAGAAGGTGGATGAAGGTGCACCTGTGGACCGCACCTTCTTCGTGAAGAGGGTCCTGTTGGACTGTTGTGGGTTCGCTGCTGCGGACATTTACTGCCTGCAGGATTTCCCCGGAGGGGGTTTTTACGATGTGACCTTCCGGAGTGCCAAGCCTTGCGAGCGCTTCCTGGAGGTTTTCAAGGAGAAAGGAGGTGAGGGCCCCCTCTCTGTATTGACCGCTGTCCCACTGTTTGTGATGCCAGCACAGAGGAGCCGTATGGTGACTGTACACATGTACAACCCGCATGTGCCAGCAGTTGATGTCCTGACCTTCCTCGGAAGGTATGTGAAGGTGGAAGGGGACCTAACTGACATCGTGGACCCCTTTGGCATCTGGACGAGTAAGAGGCAGGTCAAGGTGACGCTGAGGATGGGCGCAGACGGGAATGTCGCACACCCACCGTCCAGCTTCGCGATCGGCGGGAGCAGGGGCTACCTGACCTATGCAGGGCAACCTAAAGTCTGCCACGCCTGTGGTAGGTCAGGTCACATGGCGGCCGACTGCAAAGTCACCATCTGCAGGAACTGCAGGGAGGAGGGACACCTTGCAAAGGATTGCCCACGAGAGAGAAGCTGCAACCTTTGCGGGGAAGCGGGCCACTTCTATAGGGCATGCCCGCGGCGGGGTACCACCTACGCCCAGGTCGCCGGCAGGGGAAATGCGGGGCCAGCCCCCCCGGAGGAGAGGAAGGCACCAGGGCCCAGCAAGGACCCCACTAATGTGCAGGAGGGCCAGGCCGTGCAGGAGGGCCCAGCCCTGCAGGATGGGCCCGAGGCCAGCAAAGCACCCCTGCAGGCTCCAATCCCCCCCGACAACCCGGAGCCAATGGAGGCGGCGGCAGGCGACCCAGGGGAGTGGACTACAGTCCGGAAAGCGAGGAGGAAGGTGCGTCGACGGGCCCAGGAACCGCAACAATCAGGAGGGAAGAGACAGCTACAGGGGGGCTATAAGAGCTCCTCTGACGAGGCGGATTCGGAGAGGGCCCACCCGAAGCAGAAGTTAAAGGTCTCGAGGGGGAAGGAAAGCAGCACCCCGCTTCCAGGTGACGGGAGGCGTCCTGAGGCTCACTCCGACACCCAGTCAAGTGCCGCTGGAGCACTGGAGGGCCCCCCGGAACTTCCAGGCGGGAAGGAGGAAACAGCACGTCCCCAGCCTGATCCGGAGCCGGACCCTCCTGCCTCCGCACCCCTGGCGGGGGGATGCCACCCGGAAGGCAGCACAGACGGTTTCCTGAGCCCAGAGAGCGTCCAGCAGTTAGCCCGGGCAATGGGCATGAAGGGACAGATGGAGGGGCTGGACCTTGGACCTGGGGAGGGTACTGCGGTCACTGCCCACAATGGGGGTACGAATTGCGAGCATTAATGTGCGCAGCGTCAAGTCAACCGCGAGATGTGTGTCCACGTTGGCCTACCTGACCACCATCAAGGCGGACCTCCTGTTTCTGCAGGAGTGCGGGATACCGCACCTCGGCAGGTACGGGAAATGGTCCGGCGCCTGGACCTGTGGGCCTTCGATCTGGTCGGGGGGTAACGACTGTCGCTCCTCGGGCCTGGCTATTCTGCTGCGGGGGCACAACTTCACCATCTCTCAAGTTCAGGAGGTGGTGGGGGGGCGCCTCCTAGTGGCTGACATCACCTACAGGAATGCTCCCCTGAGGCTGATCAACGTGTACGCCCCAGTGGTACGGAGTGAGCGGTTGGACGTCCTGCAGCGGCTTCCACCCCTGCTGGCTACGTCCAGGCCGGTCATCCTAGACGGAGACTTCAACTGCATCATTGATGCAGATGGAAGATCCGGCGTGGGGACAGCGGGTGGGGGGATTCAACTGGACGTCACGTCCAGATTCCTGATGGGCACGGTGAAGGACGCCAAGCTGCTCGACGTCTTCAGCACCCCTGCAGACGGAGCGCAGCAGAGGTACACCTGGTCGCGGCCAGACGGGTCTATCCGCTCAAGGATAGACTTCCTGTTTGTGTCACGGACATTCTCGGTCAGATCCACTGGTGTCGAGCCGGTGTTCTTCTCTGACCACTGCCTCCTGTTGGCCGACTGTCGCTTACAGGACGACCAGCCGGCCGGCAAGGGGACGTGGAAGCTCAACACGACTCTGTTGACCCCAGAGAACGTCGAGGAGCTTAAGAGGGAGTACACCGGTTGGAGAACCGTGAAACCCCTCTTTGAGTCTCCAGGCGACTGGTGGGAGACGGTGAAGGAGAACATCAAGAGGTTCTTTGTCCTCAAGGGTGTTCAGAAGGCAAGAGAGAGGCGGGGAAAGCTGTCGCGACTCCAGAAAAGGGTGCAGAACCTGCTCCTTCTGCAGTTGATGGGGGTCGATGTCACGGAGGACCTCCGCGAGGTGAGGGGCCAGCAAGCCTCGCTCTTCGCCGCGGAGGCCTCCAGGATAATCTTCCGGTCCAGGGTCCGCTCAGTGGAGCAGGACGAGACGTGCTCGCGTTTCTTCTTTCAGAAGGTGCACAAAGAGAGCTCTGTGCTTAGCCGGCTGAAGGAGGACGACGGCTCGGTGACGTCGTCTCGGCCCGACGTTTTGAGGATCAGCAGATCCTTCTATGCCGGACTGTACGACACGAAGCCCACGGACAGCACGGCCTCCGAGTCGTTCCTGTTGTCTATCACGGAGGTCTTAGACGACGGCACGAGGGAGTGGCTGGACCGGCCGATATCCCTGGACGAGCTGGCCAGAGCCCTCATGTCCTTGCAGAGGAATAGGACTCCCGGAAGCGATGGCTTACTGGTCGAGCTGTATTCTGCTCTGTGGGGCCTGGTCGGCCAGGACCTGCTGGAGGTGTACGATAGTGCGCTTCGGGCAGGGGAAATGTGCAAGTCCATGAGGAAGGGCATCATCACCCTCATTTACAAGAGGAAGGGGGAGAGGGAAGAAATTAAGAATTGGCGTCCCATTTCACTTTTGAACGTGGACTACAAAATCCTGGCCAAGGTCATTGCCAACCGGGTCAGGTCTGTCCTGGAGTCGGTGATTCACCCTGACCAAACCTGTGCTGTGCCGGGCAGGAAGATCGCTGAGAGCCTCGCGCTCATCAGGGATACGATCGCCTACGTACAGGACAGGCGGGTGGACACCTGCCTCGTCAGCCTGGACCAGGAGAAGGCCTTCGACAGGGTCTCTCATGCTTACATGAGGGACGTCCTCTCCAAATTGGGGTTCGGGGAGGGCATCTGCAATTGGATCCGGCTGCTCTACGCCAACATCGTTAGCGCAGTCTCGATCAATGGGTGGGAATCAGACAGTTTTCCTGTTAGATCTGGAGTCAGGCAGGGCTGCCCGCTCTCTCCTGCCTTGTTCGTGTGCTGTGTGGAGCCCTTCGCCGCCTCCATCAGGAAGGACGTGAGCCTGAAGGGCGTGACTATCCCAGGCAGCGGAGGCCTTCAGGTCAAGACCTCCCTGTACATGGATGATGTCGCCGTCTTCTGCACCGATCGTCGGTCGGTGAGTAGGCTGTTGGACATCTGCGGCCAGTTTGAACTGGCCTCGGGTGCCAAAGTCAATTGGGGGAAGAGCGAGGTCATGTTCTTCGGGAACTGGGACGACCGCTCCTTCATCCCCTTCACCGTCAGGACAGACTACCTGAAGGTGCTGGGTGTTTGGTTTGGTGGAGCTGGGGCATGCACTAAGACTTGGGAGGAGCGTATCTCCAAATTTAAGCAGAAGCTGGGCAGGTGGACGCTCCGGTCCCTCTCCATCGCGGGTAAGAACCTGGTTGTCAGGTGCGAGGGGCTTTCGGTACTGTTGTATGTGGCGCAGGCCTGGCCTATTACCTGGACCTGCGCCGCTGCGGTCACCCGGGCCATCTTCCACTTCATTTGGGGGTCGAGGATGGACCGGGTCCGCAGAGATACCATGTACAAAGACCTGGGAAATGGGGGAAAGGGCGTACCGAATGCCACCCTCGCCCTGACGGCTACCTTTGTGTGTGGCTGCATCAAGCTGTGCGTAGATCCTCAGTACGCAAACACCAAGTGTCACTACTTACTGAGGTTCTACCTGTCCCCGGTGTTGCGAAGGATGGGCCTGGCCTCGTTGCCGCGGAACGCTCCGAGTAGTTGGACCGTTCCGTACCACCTGTCCTTTGTGGAGAAATTTTTGAAAGGAAACACCTTTGACCACAAGGCCGTCAGGCAGTGGTCAGCACGTAGTATCCTCAGGACCCTTCGGGAAAAGGAGAGGGTGGATCCCGTCGTGTGGTTCCCCACGCAGACTGCCAAAGTCGTTTGGCAGAATGCCTCATCGCCAGAACTTTCAAACAAGCACAAGGACATTGCTTGGCTGGCGGTGAGAGGGGCTCTGCCAGTGAGATCCTTTATGCATGCCCGGAATCTCTGCACCACCGCACGCTGCCCTCGAGGTGGCTGCGGGGGGGACGAGACTGTCGATCACCTCCTTCTGGAGTGTGCCTATGCGCAGGAGGTCTGGAGGGGGATGCAGTGGTATTTGTCGAGGTTCGTCCCAAGCAGCTCCGTGACGCGGGACTCCGTGCTCTACGGGCTGTTTCCGGGGACGCACACCGAGACCAACATCAACTGCGCCTGGAGGACCATCAATGCGGTGAAAGACGCTCTTTGGTCTGCCCGCAACTTGCTGGTCTGCCAGCTGAAAGAACTGACCCCGACCGAGTGTTGCAGACTGGCGCACTCCAAGGTCCAGGGCTACGTGCTGAGGGACGCGCTAAAGCTTGGGGCAGCCGCCGCCAAGGCGCGGTGGGGAAAGACCACCGTATGAGCCCCCTCGTCCAGAAAAGGGAAAAGAATCCTATCTGGTAACTGGGCCCAGCTGGCGCCTTCCCCAACTGGTCGCGGGGCAAACTGGGACTGTGCGGGGTGACGACTGCCGGGGCGGTTTCTTTGCTTGGTTTCTTTTTTCTCTGTTTTTTTTTCCCCTTTAGTTGGTGTACGTACCCCCAGGTAACCCGGAGTGGCTTGCATGACTGGGTAGGTGTATAAATGTTTTATTTTTTGTACATTCTATGAATAAAGTATATTTTTTCAAATAAAAAAAAAGTGACGAAACGTCTGAAAACGAACCTTCCAGCTCAGCGAGCAAACTCACATCCAGAACGAAAATGTTTATATAGATATGATAGTGTTCAATTTTTATATACATATAAAATTAGGATGAAATTGTAACTCTAGATTAATGAGCTATGGATCTAGTAATAAGGTCTGAGAGAAAAAACGTGAAGCCATTCTTTCTTAATTTTTTTTGTAAAAGGGGAGGTGCTGCGAAGTTAGGTAGAGTACTTGTGGGGTGGGACGCAGGAAGTTAGAATTTGGCATTTTTAAAATGCTTGGGGGAAAGTATTTCATGGTCTCTTTAAAAAATGATGTGTTTTTTTTCCTATGCATAGATTCAAAAAGGGCATCTGTGAGCAGCAGCATGAAAGTTTGCAAGTATGTAATTTTGCTATAAAATTGCACTGCTATTGATTTATACCTACAGGACAGTTTAAAATTGCCTGTGACTCTCCACTGATTGATTTGTCTGCTGAAATATACTGCCAAGATTCACTCTTAAGTAACCACTTTCTTTATTAATTTATTACAGGATAGAGGGGTAGGTTAGGCCAGCATTTATTGCCCATCCCTCATGCCCAGAGGGCAGCTTTGGGTCAACCACATTATTGTGGGTCTGGACACACATGTAGGCCAGGCCAGGCCAGGTATAGATAACAGCTTCCCTAAAGGCCATTAGTGAACCAGATGGGCTTTGGGTCAGTCAGCAATGCATTCATGGCCAGCATTAGACTCTTAATTCCAAATTCCACCATCTGCTATGGCAGGATTTGAGCCCAGGTCCCCAGAACATTATCTGGGTCTGTGGATTAACAGGCCAGTGATAATAACATTAGGTCATCACCTCCCCTTATCTAGTCATTTGCATTAGGTGAAAAGGAAGCTGTTGCCTGTGGAATCTGCAAGAAGAATTTTGCTTTAAAACTTAACAGGTGATGGTTTCAATACTTTGGTCAGAATTAACAATACATTAAAATCTCTGCATTTCATATTTGTTATTACTTTAATCCCAAGGTAGCTTTTCTGCTTTACAGCTACATTAATGCTTTCGGATCTTGCCTTATAAAAGAATGATTACATTGCATTTCATGCTTTATTTTGCACTAGTGGAATGCTAAACCAGCTTTGGGCCAAAATTAAGCAAAACATACTGACAATGTCTGTGATTGTTTGGCGCTTTGTTCCAATAAAATATCATTTTGACATAAGTGTTGTTAGACAGACTAGATAATGAAAAAAAAAATTATGTTCCACATAAGGTAACTTCTGTGCCTGAAGGTAGGTCTTTAGGAGAAAGAGGTGAAATGAGCCAGTTAGTGAGCATATTACAACCAAAAATCAATATATTCAGAAAATAACTATCATTTATTTTATTGAAAAGTACAAAGCTCCGAATTTTCTGAATATCTCACATAATAGGTTTCCAAATAGTAGGTACCTTCGATGTAACTGCAATAACCTGGAATCAATTTTACCAGAAGTTTAAACGAGCAAGATTTTCATTCCAGAAAACAAAACAAATAAAGGTTATTTGGTTCACCAATTTCAATTTTGGTATGCTGAGGAAACATAAAAATACTGAGTAGTGTTGAATAATGATAGCCTCAGAACTGACTTCATTCAGAGGAGCCGAGGTGTCCCTGTTTATAAATCATTCAATGTTAGCATGCAGGTAAATCAAGCAATTAGGAAATAAATGCTATGTGTTAGCTTTTATTTTCCAGAAAGATTGACCTACAAGGCGTGTAATAAAGCTTCCCCAGGCTGATTTCTGGATAGACAATAGTGTCCGCTAAGGAGAGATGGAGTACTGTGGGGCTCTATGATCAGAAAAATGATGCGATCTGATTGATGTCTTAAGAAGCTTGACAAGGTGGATTCTAAGGATATGTTTCCCTTGATTGGGGAAATCTCAAAAATGGAACCAAAGTCTCATGATAAGGGGCTCCCTCCTAGGACTGGGATGTGAAATTTCTTTATTCAAAGGGAAATGAATCTTTGAAATTTTCTACATCAGAGAGAGGAGGATGGTGAGTGAACGAGCACCTTCAAGACAGCTTGATTTTTAGGCACCAAGAGAATAAAAGGTTTCAGGATATTATAAGAGTGTAGAGTTGACGTTGAAGATCAGTCAATGTCTTTTTGATGGTGCAACATACTAAGAGTCAAATAGCCTATTTATTTTTTATTTCGTATGAGCATGCCCGGCTATGGGCAAAGAGGAAGCCAGTCGAACTTATCGGAGAGCTATTTCAAAGAACAGCCTCTCTTTGAATTCATGATGTGGAGATACCGTGTTGAACTGGGACGGACAAAGTCAGCAGTCACATGAGACCAGGTTATAGTTAATTTGAAATCACAATCTTTTGAAGCGCTAACTTTACCTAACGAAGGAGCAGTTCTTTGAAAGCTTGTGATTTTAAATAAATCTGGGGTCTATACCTTGGTGCCATGTGACTTCTGACTTTGTCCCTTTGTTTTGGGATGGTCTGTGTTACTGTGAGCATGCAGTCCACACTATTTCCTAAGGAGAAATGTATGCATATTTTTGCTTTGTTCCAAACATAAATTAGAACCAAATTACAGCATATCAACTTCAAATTATTCATCTTTAGATATTACATTCCTAATTTTCCATAATTTGAACAGATCATGTTCCTTAGATTATTTGCAAAAGTGGATCCAGATTGAAATTAAGAGACAAAATTAACTTTCTTCTTCACACAAAAAATGATTTTGATGGAGGTCAACTTCAGGTATGGTAATAGAGATAAACCATGACGGGTCATTCAGAAAGTAACTGTATACACGATTGGAACTGCAGAATATTTACTGATTGGAGGGGTTTTTTTTGTAATTATTTTTAACTCCACCTATGTTTGTCCTTAAAACATTCTATCTCATTCCTAACCAGATATAAGTAGCTTTAGACCTTGCACTTACCTTCACCGATTGATTTTATACATTGATTTAAGTTATTCAGAGTTTCTGGATGCTATTTTCGTGCAGCACTGACATAACCGCAGTGAGACAAACTGAAACAGATGCTTTATGGTTTCTTCAATAATTCTAACATATCCTATTGAATTAGATTATTAAGTGCATTTGGAATGAGAAATTATCATTTAAGCCATCAAATATATCTCTCCACAAGCAATGTACTTTTTTAAAATACTTTTTTGGATACAATTCACTGTCTGAATCTCCTAAATAAAGCAACTAGTCATAACCTAAAGGTAAAGTCAACAAATTTCTGATAAATTTTGCGGTGTCCCTCAGAATTGAACAAACATTATTGAAGTGGCAATTTCTAAAGGGCATCTCCCTATCATCTTTCATAATTTTGGAGATGAGGCTCTGAATCCTGCAAAAATGTATAAATGGCAAGAGCGAGTAGACAGGCAGGCAGATCAAGCCGCACAATTCGAATACCACGATTTGTTCATCTGTTTGTTTGAACGCCTACTCCTTTAGAATTTAGCCCACAGACATTTAAATATACAATGCCACAGCAACTTTTAAAGGGAAATTTCCTGTTTATTTCTTTCTGCAAAACATCCTCATCTTTCTAAGTTTCAAATTCAAAGAAAGCTAAGGCAGACCATGAAACAGCTTAATATATTGAATTTGAATATCCAGGGTGACAGAGCAAAATGTTCCAAACACACAGGTTTATCTTTGATTCCTTCAACAGAACATCAACTAGATCCATATAGAATTGATCTATGGTCACCTTCAAAATACAAGAGCTAACCTCACAGGCATCGTCAATTAGAAGGTAAAGATCCCTTCCATGTAGAACAGTACATCTTATCAACTTGCAAAAGACATGAGGAAAGATCTCCTTAAATTTAGAACCAGAACAAAAACTATTAGAAAATTTTACATAGAGAATACAAGGCGTAGAGCTGGATGAACACAGCAGGGCAAGCAGCATCAAAGGAGCAGGTAAGCTGACATTACGGGTCTGGGCCCTTCTTCAGAAATGGGGGACGGGAAGGGGTTTCTGAAATAAATAGAGAGAGAGGGGGAAATGGATAGAAGATGGATAGAGGAGCAAATAGGCAGAGAGAAGACGGACAGGTTAAGGAGGCGGACATGGAGCCAGTAAAGGTGAGTGTAGGTGGGGAGTTAGGATGGGGTTTGGTCAGTCAAGGGAAGACGGACAGGTCAAGGAGGCGGGGATGAATGGAGGAAGAGGTGGGGAATGGTGCCAGCGTAGCTTCAGAAGGGGAACTGTTCCACGTATCCTACAAAGTGGCAGTCATAGCTTGGGTCCATTCAGGTACCCATGGCCACCCCCTTTGTCTGTAGGAAGTGGGAGGAGTTGACGGAGAAGTTGTTAAGGGTGAGGACGAATTTGGCTAAGCGGATAAGGGTGTCAGTGGAAGGGGACTGGTCGGGCCTGCGGGACATGGAGGGCCTTTCGGCCATCTGCATGGGGAATGCAAGTATATGGGGACTGGACATCCACGGTAAAGATGAGGTGTTGAGGACCAGGGAATCAGAAGTTCTGGAGGAGGTTGAGGGCGTGGGTGGTATCACGGAAATAGGTGGGGTGTTCCTGGACTGAGGGGAGAAAATGGAGTGGGGATAAGTGCAGATTAGTCCGGTGGGACAGGAGCAGGCAGAGACAATGGGCTGGCCAGGGCAGTCGGGTTTATGGATTTTGGGAAGGAGATAGAAATGGGTGGTATGGGGTTGGGGAACAATGAGGTTGGAGGCTGAGTGTGGGAGGCCACCCGAGGTGATGAGGTTGTGGATGGTTTGGAAGATGACGTATTGTTGGTCGGGAGTGGGGTCATGATCAAGGGGATGGTAGGAGGAGGTGTCAGAGATCAGGCGTCTGGTCAGTGCGCCATACTGCAACTGCGCCTCCCTTGTCTGCGGGTTTTGTAGTGAGGTTAGGTTTGGAGTGGAGGGAGCAGAGGGCTGCATGTTCTGTGGGGGAGATGTTGGAGTGGGTGAGAGGGGTGGAGAGGTTGAGGCGATTGATGTCTTGACGGCAGTTAGAGATGAAGAGGTCGAGGGAGGATAGGAGGCCCACCAAAACCACGTTAAATCTACAGCAGTCACACTTTTCAGCACTTGGCCCATAGCTTTGAATGCTATGAAATTTCAAGTTCCCAACAAAGTACCTTTTAAAGCCGAGCGGTTACTTGCAGTTGTGACCCTCCCAGGAAGTGCATTCAAGATCCCCAGCACTCTCGAGATGAAAACAATTTCTCAACTCCTCTCTAAACCTCCTCCTTTTCACAATAAAAACATGGCCCCTTGTTACTGACCCTTCAAATAAAGGGAACAGGTGCTTTCTATCCATCTTGTCCATGGCCCTCATAATCTTAAACTTCTTTATCAAATCCCTCCCAACCATCTCTGCTCGAAAGAAAACTTCTCCACCCTCTCTCTTCATAGCTAAACTGCTCCATCTGAGGCAACGTCCTGGTGAATCTCCAGTGCAGTCATGTTCTGCTTATTGTGGGGGGGATGACCAGAACTGCACACAGTACTCCACCTGTGGCCTAATCACAGTTCCAACAGAGCCTTCCTGCTTTTATAAGTTATGCCTCGAATTATCAACGTGAGAGTCTACCTTATTAACTTGCCCTGCCGCCTTTAGGGATCTGTGAACATCCACCCCAAGATCCCTCTATTCATTCTTTGAGTGCTCTCATTTTGTTACCTCTTCCAAAGTAGCCTACCTCACACGTAGCAGGGTTAAATTCCATCTGTCACTGATTTGCCTGTCTGACAAATTTGTTTATATCCTTCTGTAAACAAAGACCATTTTGGTCACTATCAACCACCCGGCCAGTTTTCATGTCATCCGCAAACTTGGCTGTCACTCTCCACCCTGTCCCCACATTCTCATTGATATTTATGATATATATCACAAACAATAAAGGGACCCAACATGCCTGTGGTCTGCCAACCTCCAGTCACGTGAGCAGCCTGTCTCCACTAAGCCAATTTCGGATCCAACTTGACAAGTTGCCCTCAATCCCATGTGTTTTTAACCTTCTTTATCAGTGTCCCACATGGGCCATTTCAAAAGCCTTGCTGAAATCAATATAAACTAAATCAATTGCACTGTCCTCATCGAAAATCTGGTCATGTCCTCAGAAACAAAACCAACAAGATTTGTTAGGTGTGATCTCCTTCTGACAAAGCCCTGATCAAACTTTGCCTATCCAAATGGAGATTAATGCTCTCTTTCAGAATTTCCCTACCAATGATATGGGACACACTGGTCTATAATTCTCTGGGTTATGTCCATCACCTTCATTAAAAGGTGGAACCACATCAGCTCTCCTTCAGTCCTCTGGCCCCTCCCCTGTGGCCACAGAGGAATTAAAATTTTAGGGTAAAAGAAATGGCAGTTACAAGTATTCTTGGCGTCACTGAAGGCTTCAAAAGGAAGGCCAATCCTTTGCAAAATTACAAATGCTAAACACAGAGCAGGTTAAGAGGTGACAGACAAATGTGGAAGGAGAAGACTCTCGTTGTGCAGGTCTCACTGGCAGGTGGGAAATAAACCCAGCAGCCCTGATGGATTGCAGCTTAAATGGAGGTCATGTTGCCCGAGTAACTTAGGAAGGAAACCTCCTCTGTCCGGTCAATCACAGAAGCTGCATCGTAACTTGCTTAGAGGACGGGGGAGACATGCTTGATGGAGTGGCAGTGGTTAAGCAATCATCCTGGCTGCAGGTGGCACACTATGCATTTAGTTCTTTGCTTACCCAGGCCCTGTAACAAAAATGACCATGTATCTCAATGTTTAGCACCGCGCTAGGGACACAGGTTCAATTCCAGCCTCCGGCAACTGTCTGTGTGCAGTTTGCACATTCTCCCAGTGTCTGCACAGGTTTCCTCTAGGTACTATGGTTTCCTCCCACAGTCCAACGTTGTGCAGGTTCAGTGGATTGGCCATGCGAAGAGAAAAAAAAATTGCCCTGAACACTTCCAGGAGGAGTAGGTTAGGTGTATCAGACATGGTTAAGAAAATTCTAATGTGCCGTTATTGGGACTGGGTGGATCTGGGTGGCCTGTTTATCAGAGGGCCAGGGTGCACTGATGGGCTGAATGGTCTCTTTCCGCACTGCAAGAATTCTATGATTCTATCACCAGGTAGGTGCAATTATATTTTTAAATATCATTGTCATCAACCTGGGTGTGACTATTTGGAGTTTATCGATGACTGTAAAATGCTCTTGTCAATGCAGAACATAATCTGAATGCCTAATACCCCTGGGCAATGTTTCTTCATTGCCCATCCCTGTACAAGTTGATAACGTTAGGTGGGTGCATCAAATGTATCATACAGCCTGATCTGACTAGTATCCCTATATTAATCCTATTTCCAAACACATCAGATGGGAGATTCCCACTGGGAAACCCAGTGGTTGCAGCACAGAGGTTGGGAGTACCAAAACAAAATTAAATGACATCAAAGCTCATGAGAACCTAAATGCTAGCAAAATAATGCAACATAGGCATTAAAATGTTGAATAAATATTCTTCCTTGGGATGAAACTTTATGGTGCTCAGAATAACCACAACATCAAAACTGCACATGTTGCAAAAAGCATATACTTTGTCACTTTAAGATGCTGATAATATTGTCCGATGGGAGGTTTGCACTATGTGATCATTTCCAAAATTTGGAATATTTTATAAAGCGGGGAAGATGATGTGTACCAATTCAATAAAGTAGTTTATTCTAAAAATATCAGGAAATCACATTAGAACAATGCTCTAAATCCAGCAATGCTCAGAAGCCATGTGACTACGGACGTTGCAGCGTGAAAGAAAAGATGTTAGACTTCTGAGATTTTGACAGGTAGGGTAAACACCGTTGAAGCCATTGTTTTCAGTTCCATCCAGAAGAATCCCAGATTGAATTCAGAGGCAAGATTTAATTTCTCTACCTGCTGCCAATCAGGCAGTTGTGAAAAACAGTCACCTCAAAAGCCATCGATTCATAGAATCCCTACAGTGTGGAACTAGGCCATTCAACCAATCATGTCCTTACTAGCCCTCCAGAGAACATCCCACCCAGGCCCACTCCCTTACCCTAAACTCCCGTAACCCCATATTTCACAAAGCTAATCCACCTAGTCTGCGCTTGGCTGGAAACTGGGCAATGTAGCATGGCCTATCCACCTAATGTGCACATCTCTGGACTGTGGGAGGAAACCAGAGCACCCGGAGAAAACCCGCACAGACAATGGGAGAATGAGCAAACCCAGCACAGACAGGTGCCTGAGGCTAGAATCGCACCCCAGTCCCTGCACTGTGGTTAGCATTTGTAATATTTGCAAAAGATTGGCCTTCATTTTGAAGCCTTCAGCGACCTCAAGAATATTTGTAACTGCCATTTCTTTTGTCCCAAATTTTAATTCCTCTGTGGCCACAGGGGAGGGGCCAGAGGACTGAAGGAGAGCTGATGTGGTTCCACCTTTTAATGGAGGTGATGGACATAACCCATAACTGCTGTGAGGTAGCAGTGTCAACCATCGAGTCACCATACCACCTCATGGCAAAAAAAGTGACTAATTTGTGAATCTTCCAGGTCAGGAGAGTTTGAATAAAAATCTGTAAGTTTTTGCAATTGAGAAAGTACAGATCCTCAGATTCGTTCATGACAGCAGACTCAAAGAAATCATCAAATTATTTCCGCAGCCATTGTAGAAGAACTTGGAAAGAGTCAGTTAAGCAGATGTGAAAGTTGAGGTGGGGATGCTAATTTCTCAGTTCAAGTTTCTGTAACATATCCTGTTCAGAAACAGGTTGAAACTTTGTTTTGATGTGTGTGATGATATTTTTAACTTTACTATATGTATATGTATAAATATGGATAGAACTTGGTTTGTTCTCTTTCTTTTGTGTAACAAACTTACAGAGTGTTCTTATAAAAGCATGTGAAGCTTTGTGTAAAAAAATTCACTGACTAACCACCATGATGACCAACTGCAAAAATCAAAACCATGCTCTATGTAGCCCACTTTTAATCTGAGATTTAACTTGTCCAATGGTACCATCTACTGGGATCATAACAATCATTATGAAGCTCCTAATTAGTCGAAACTGGGTCTCTGTCAATCAGCTGACATAAGCAGAGAAACTGCCATTACACAGATGCAGAACACAGATCAATATCCTTACTAAATGTCGACTATGTTCAACATGATAAAATGCTCAGCATTGAAAGTGAACAAATGTTTTGCATTGAAAGTAATGTTCATTTTTATGTACAGAGCATCACACAAATGGAAAACTTAGTAGGATCTCAGAAGATATGCTCTATCCATCAAGAAAACTCAACATTATACTGCAGTGGTGAGCTTATCTCTCATCTATTATTGTGAGAGATGTGGTCTTTTGATAAATCTATCAGGCAGCATAGGTACATTTAGCTCTGTCCAATTGCCTCTTCCATACATGATACAATGCATTCTGATTCACCAAGGCATTCAAGCTGATTTACTGCTACATAATTGCTGAAATGAAAGTACATACAGCATTTCAGTTTTGTAATCTCCAGCAAGGTAATCACCATACGAATGAAACATAGAGACATTTATCCTGTAGCTGATGGAGCTATGCTACATTCTTAGTCTCTGTCTGAACAAGTGATTTGAAAGCATAAAAACTCATTTTGCCCCTTTTATTTCATCAGGATTTGAATTCTCTTCTGTCCAAGATGGACAGATATTTTTACAAGGCATTGGGAATAATGCCTGGACATGGGATGGGCATTAATGTAGGTTGAGAGAAGGCATGATAGATCATTAGTCCTATTTTCCTTCACCACCCAATGAGCACGACAACATCAAGACATGATCGATGGAAGGTCCTGATATTACCATGCCAATCGATTTGTCCAGGATTGTTCTCCAACCTCTGGTGCCGTCCAGGATTTACCAAAGTTCATGGTGTTAGTGGGACTGTATATACAACTGTATCTCCACTTAGGATGTACCCATCTGTCTGTATCTGCTGTGAATACCAGCATTATCACAGCCAAAAGGACATTACCACAGCTTTTCCACAATCTCAACCAGAACTGTCTTCAATTCTAGGTAACAGTGCTGACTGGAAACCTATTTTGTTTTAAAACTGCCCGTCTTCAGGGATAAATACAATTTGCTTTACAGATGATCTACAGTTAGGATTCACCTGTAACCTTGTGGAGACAAGTATGAAATAGAAGGCCATTGAATCATTCTGCTTTCTCGGCTGTAGCCATTCAGTCATTGTGTCTTTAAGAATCTCCCAACAACAGCAACTTACCTAATGCCACTCCATCCATCATCTCCCACTTAGAAAGTTATAACAAATTCCAATGATACATTGTATCCCCAACCAAAGGAGCAGGAATATGTAGCTATAATTTATCTCCAGGGAGCCGATGAAGTTTCTGATCTTGCAAAGCAACCATCAAAATAAGAGACACTTGGCTTCACTAAGGATTCTTACCATCTTCCCTCAAAATTTAACGGTTTAGAAAATATTAAAACCACTGAGCAATTTTGGTGCCAAACTTATAACTGAGTGAGTTTACCTTTACGCAGATACAGGTACTTTTAAACTTGAGCAGTAAACTCTGCTTGTCATTTTTAACCCGTCTGAAACCACTGATGTAATTACTCAAGCAATCTTTTCAAACAAGAACATTTGTCTGGTTGAGTGAATTGTCTTCGCTGGTTCCACAATTATCTATCTGGTCATAGTCAGGGAATCGCCTATAATTGCCCCCAGTCCCAAAACTTGCAAGGGTCTATTTCCCCTCCATTAAAATGTAATCCCTTGGACAACAGCAAAAAAAAAGCTGTCCAACTGGTTTTATGTAGGATCTCTATCTGCATCACATAAGGAAAACTCCATGCCTTCCACAAGTAAACACTCAAGTTCTCAGCATGGATGAACAGTTTGCTGCTGCAGACTCCCATCCTCTACACTTTTTCAATGTTTTTCCATGTAATTGTACTAACCCAACAGGAAATGTGACTGTGCAGTATTATACCAGAGTGCGTGAGAGATCCTGGAATGTTGGGGAGAATATATACATATGAACTTTCCCGCAGTCCTTCATTACTTAGCTGAACTGTGGAAGGTGACATTGTAGTATTGATTCTTCCATCTGATCCTCTAGTCATTGACATTTAGCAGTAAGTCAAACCACAGGTTAGCTGTGCTGTAATGTCAGCAAAACTAAGAAGTCTTTGATGTGCTACTGTCATAAAGAAGATTATGCAAAGTTTGATTTACAATGTAAATGAGCCATTGTAGTGCATAATATGTCTCCATTATTGTCCATAATTTACACAAGAGCTTATTTTGATTTAAATGACTCATAGCTATTTTGTTTACATTCTCTGTCCAAATAACAACATTGTTACACTTTGAAAATAAATCAAAGATTCACTCGCGAAAAAAACTAATAATTCCTTCTGCAATGACCACACTTTGAGTACTTCACAAAAATCAAAGAAACACAGAAGTGTTACAGCACAGGTGGCCATTTGAGCCACTGAGCCTGAACCAACTTATTAAAACAATGTCATTACATAATGTCAATCCCTTACTTTATCCCTGTACCCATGTATATTATATTTTATCTAAATAATCTCCCGTTCGCTCTTTAATGCTTCAGTCAAAACCGCCTAAACTACATTTCTAGTCAGTACAATCCATGCCTTAACTACTTGTTTAGTGAAGAAATGTGTTTCCACTTCACCTTTGCTTCTTTTGCAGATCACTTTACATCTATGCCTTCTTGTTCTTGTTCTGCTTTGAACTGGATGAGTTTCTCCCTATCTACTCTATCCGGACATCTCACAATTTTAAAAACCTTGATCAGATCTCCTCCCAATCTTATTCTCTTCAAGAGGAACAGTTCTGACTTTTTGAATTTATGCACATTACTGATGTTTCTCATCTCTGGAAGAATTCTTATAAATAGTTTCTGCACTCTCTCCAATGTGTTCATATCAATCCTTTAATGTGACACTACAAATTGTACACAATACTCCAGGTGAGGTCTAACAAGTGTCTTATACAAATTCAACATCACCACCATGCTGTTGTACAGTATCACTTTTAAAGAACCCAACAATACTGTATGCTTTGCTTACTGCTCTCTTTATCCGTTACTGCTACTTTCAAAGAAATATATACATATATACCAAGGTACCACTATTCCTACACCTCCCCTTAGAATTTAAGCCACTATTTTATATTGTCTTTCATGTTCTTCCTACCAAAATGCATAACCTCATCTTTCTCTGTATCATGACTCACCTGCCCATTTCAACAACTTGTCTACATCCTTTTGGAGTTCCACACTGTCCTCAGAGTCCACAATTCATCCAATTTTGTGTGATCAGCAAACTTTGAAATTGCCCTTGCTTCTCAAGATTCAGATTTTTATGAATATGAAGAAAAGCAAGGGTCACAATAGCGACCCCTGTGGAACTCCACCCAAATCTCCCCAAAGCCCAAAAGCATCCATTGACCTTTACTCTTTATTTCATGGTACTCAGCCAATGTTGTACCCATGTTGCTACTAACCTTTTTATTTCATAAAATAATATTTCTCGCAAGTATAACTTTATGTATAGTTAAAACTCAAGCACAATCATTTTCTTGTCCTTTTTAACACGTCTGAAACCATCAACATAATTGGCCATAGCAATCTTTTCAAATGCCTTAGAAGGTTCTTTTAAAACATTTTAGCAACTCCTAAACTTGACCTTTAAAGGTCACACAGGTCTCAATTTTTTAAACTGCAATCAGTGCTGAGTTACAGGACTGGTGTTTGTATAATTTCACACACACAATACACCCAAGTTGTAGCTGTGTGAACTGTACACAGCTAGCCACTGTTATATGTTTTATTTGAGAATATTTTCTAAAGCCTCCAGGTGCAACATTTTTCGCACTGGTGAGTTTGAACAACAAATCCGAACTGTAACTCATCCATGACAAAAAGTGATTAATGACTGAGGTAAGACGCTGAATGGGTCAAAAAATTCTTCATCTGCAAAATAATTGGCATTGGCAACGTACCGGAACTTTTCTTCTCCCCAAGGTCCTAAATCTAAGCAAGATATTCAAGTTTTCATAATTTATCTACAATTTTAGCACAGGTTGTCAACAAAATAAATTAGCGGTTTTAGTGAGGCTTCTGTGTTTGAATATAATTAAGCAGATACAACTATAATAGATAATAAAGTGTGAAGCTGGATGAACACAGCAGGCCAAGCAGCATCTTAGGAGCACAAAAACTGACGTTTCGGGCCTAGACCCTTCATCCTTTTCTCATGAAGGGTCTAGGCCGGAAACGGCAGCTTTTGTGCTCCTAAGATGCTGCTTGGCCTGCTGTGTTCATCCAGCTCCACACTTTGTTATCTTCGATTCTCCAGTATCTGCAGTTCCCATTATCTCTGATACAACTATAGTACAGCATGTTTCTACAATAGAAAATCAACCCCAAAATCTCTAGAACATGCCATTCCAAGTTGATGTGCTAGTACAATGTTTGGTTTTGCCTACTGCTCATCAGGGTATTGTCTCTGGAACAATTAACTATGGGCTCAAGTGCATCCTTGCCCCTTGCACACTCACATCAGAATTAAATCTTAGTTGGCAGATGTTGCATGAAATTACTTGTTTTCTTCTTGGAGGAAGAGGAACCCCAAACGTGTGATTTATCACTGCTTTCTGAACTGGGTCCATCTGTGAAAAAGGACAAGAAATTCAATTAGATTTCTTTATCTTCTTCAAAGGTCACAGCCTGACTTACTAAATGTTGTTGTGTATTTTAAAGATGGTAATTTGCTGCATCTTTTCACTCTCTAAACCTTCTCCTTTTTTGCATATGTCAAACCTGAGTGTGGAAATGGTTAAGTGAATTGCTTCTATGCTTTTGCCAGTGTCATTGAACTGGTTGCTAGAAACGCAATTCGAGTTTGGCTTTCTTTCACACCCTCCCTCCAGCAAAGTGTTTTATCTTCTTTCAACATCTTCTACACTGAAAAGGTTTTTGTGTAATGAACTGAAGACATAGATCTCTATATTAACATTCTTCCATATTTGGTTGGCACTTCATCATCCAAGTTATGCTGCGCCTAATATTTTTGGCTCCAAGACATGTTTTAAATCCAACAAGTATAGAAGTAATGCGAGCAATTGTAACATAATAGCTGATTGTGGATGTCGCTGTTAAAATGGAGGGTACCTCTGGCAGAGCTGTTCTCTTTTTGTATGAACTTCTTAAGCTTTGCTATCAGCTAAGCAGGAGGTTGGAGCCCCACCAGTGCAATGCTGATTGTTTGGTCAATTTTTGTGCACACATATAAAGGCCCCATTGAAAATGTGCAAAGAGAAATTATTGGAACTCAATCAGTTGTATAACTATCATAAATGAGTACTATATCATTGTATCAACCTAAATTTGACCATGTTATAGGTGAAGACTTTTAATTTCTGGTTTTCTTTGAAAATCTGTAGTGGTTGAATTTTGATGGAGGAGTAAAAAACCTGGTTATGATGTGCAATTTTAAGTCAAGGAATCGAAGATATTTACCCAGCACACAGATTGCCAAATTCACTGTGACCCATTCAGTTGTCTGTCAAACAGCTAGCAGACTGCATTGCAAAAGATCGTCATAGACACTTTCATCACCTAAACTGGTTATGATGCCTTCATATGCTTTTAATCATTCCTACTCATGTTTGATATTTCAGCCCATTCCTTATCCACTTTCTCCTAACAATTATACTTAAGCCTCTCAGTCAGGGTGGAAACTGTTCCCATCTTCCGACACAGTTGAAGTCGAGACTGCACCTTTCGCCAATTTTAGGCTGACGCTAGTTTCAATCTCAGTTTCAGTTTCATGGTGGCATATCTATTCCATAATGATGTTAACAAAGTGAAGGACAAAACCAGAAAATAAAGAGACCGAGAAGCTTAACAGAGTCAACATTCAACAGATCCAACCAATGCAGAGCAACAGTTCAGACAATAATTGAAATACTGAATAATCTAACAGCTAAATGAAAGCCAGAGGAAGTTCATGCTCAAACTGTAATTTGCAAGTAGAACCAGTTCAGGTCACTAAGATCGAGGAGAAAGGCACATTCAAGTATTGGAGGTATTTGAGAGAAGAGTAAAAGGAATGTGACTGGCATAAGAATAGACAACACAAAATCCTGTCCTGACTGCTAGAATAATTGATATTAGACCATAAGACATAGGAGCAGAAATTAGGCCATTCGGCCCATAGAGTCTGCTCTACCATTCAATCATTGCTGATAAGTTCCTCAACCACATTCTCCTGCTCTCTCCCTGTAACCCTTGATTCCCTTGATAATCAAGAAACTATCTATCTCAGTCTTAAATGTACTCAATGACCTGGCCTCCACAGCCTTCTGTGGCAGTGAATTCCATGTATTCACCACTCTTTGGCTGAAGAAGTTTCTCCTTATCTCTGTTCTAAAAAGGTCTTCCCTTTCCTCTAAGGCTGTGCCTTCAGGTCCTAGTCTTTCCTACCAATGGAAAAATCTTCCCAACATCCATGCTGTTCATATTACTAAACATTAAATAGTCAAGAAAGATGATAAATAATAGATAATAATGTCAACTGCTATTAATCCAACATTTACTCTTTCTTTGTTCACTTTGGGGGCATACATGCAAGGCCAACATTTATCTCCCATCCTTAACTGAGCTTGGCAAGTTGGTGGTGAGCTGCCTGCTTGAACCAAATTAATCCACGTAGTATAGGTACAACCAGGCTGCTGTTAGCAAGGGAATGCAAGAATTTTGACACTTAATATTAGAATCCCTACAGTGAAGAAACAGGCCATTCAGCACAAGTCCACACTAACCCTCCAAACAGCATTCCACCCAGACTAAGGCCCCTATTCTAACCCTGCATTTCCCATGGCTAATGAACCTAATCTACATGTCTCTGAACATTACTGACAATTTAACACAGCCAATCCACCTAACGCGTGCATCTTTGGACTGTGGGAGAAAACCAGACCACCTGACAGAAACACACATCAACACAGGGAGAATGTGCAGCCTTGATACAGACAGCCACCTGAGTTTGGAATTGAAACCAAGTCCCTGGTACTGCGAGGCAGCAGTGCTAACCACTGAGCCACTGTGTCACCCACTCCAACAGAGAAAGAAGGGGGACATATTTCGTCATCAGGGTGATGTGTGATTTTGGAGGGAAAATTGCAGGTAATGGTGTTCCTGAGCGTCTGCTGCCCTTGTTCTAGTTGGTAGAGGACAGGGGGTTTGGAGGTACTATTACAAGTATCTTGGTGAATTGTTAATACACATTCTGTAGGTAGGGCACATTGCAGGTAAATCGCAACAGCTGTAGAAGAAGTGAATAGTGACGACAACTCCATTATATATATTAACATTGGCATAAAAATCTAACTGTAATAAACGAGAAAATCTTTTTCAGTCACATTGCCTGCAAAAATTTGCTTGGACTTCCTTTTCACTCCTGCAGGTTTAATATTCATTTATGGATTGAACAAAATTAACCATCCAACCAGTACATAGATAATTTGAAAAGTGAGAAAGAAAGCACAAATTGGCAGTTTACCCCAGATGGCTGTCTAATCATCTGATCAAATTCTGCACCAGTCTTCACTATTAGGCAGTACTGATTGCAAATCAAACAGAAGCAGAAGGGGCTTTCAGACATAGCAACATTACAGAAGTGGAGACTAATCAACAAGGTGACAGATGTTTCCTAATAGAAAGAAGGAGTCCAAGGTACTCAAGCTACAACAGATCTAGCACAGGTCTGATAATGTAGAATTTCATACAGAATTATCAAAGTATCTTCCATTCTTCATCAACCTTGCACACACGCATACTCTCACTCACTCACTCAACAATAAAAATACCCAGGGGTCTCTGGGAGTGATGGTGGAGCAGCAGAGCATATTTTGTCCTCTGTTCATGAGGTGCTGTAATTGGAAAAAGGAGCAGAGAGCAATAATTCAGGGGTCTATGCTTCTTAAATGTATGCCACAATTACCAGGCAATTCAGTCATGCAATGTAGGAATATTCATGTTTGTTTTTACCCTCAAAGTGCCCAGATGATTGCAGCTCCAACAACATTGAACAAGCTCAACACATCCAGGGCAAAGCACTTTGTTTTCTTGCAAACCTAACCACCCCTTAAACTTTGAGTTTTTTGGCACGTTAAACATCCATACCTCCACCACTGCTGTACACTGGCTGCAATGTGTACTAACTACAAGATGCACTATAGCATTATGGCAAGGTTTTATGGACAGCATGTGCCAACTCATGATCTCTGCCACCAAGAAAGACGAGTGATGTAGAAATATGGGAACACTTATCCAGGTCACTGAGCCAGATGCCTAGTCAGGTTCTTTAATTATGAAGCAAATTTGATTTGGCCCTTTACAAATCTGATCTCATCGAACTTTGGGGCCAGACAATTTATTTACATAATTCAGAAATATTACTTGCCTATCAGTTTGAATTCTATTGTATATTTAGGGTTGTGGCCTAGGCCCAAAGATCTTCAGCTGCTTCATCAATGATCTTCCTTGCATCATAAGGTCAGAAGTGGGGATGTTTGACAATGATTGCACAATGTTCAATACCATTCGCAACTCATCTACTGAAGCTGTCCACATCCAAATGCATCAAGGCCTAGATAAATTTTTAGGTTTGGGCTTAAAAATGATAACTGACAGTCATGCCACACAATGGCCATCTCCAGTAAGAGACAATCTAACCACTGCCCTTTGAATTTAAATTGCATTATCATCATTGAATGGCTTACTATCAATATCCTGGGGGCTACTACTGACCAGAAACTGGCCTGGCTTAGCTGGGTACAAATATGGTGGCTACAACAGTGATCAGAGGCTAGGAATATTCTGTTGTATGACTTACCTGTTGAAGCCCCAAAGCTTGCCGACAACTTACAAGGCGCAATTCAGGACTATGATCGAATATTTGATTGGATAAGTGCATCTCCAACAACACTCAAAATGCTTAATACCTTCCAGCACAAAGGAATTCATTTGAGTGGCACCATTAGCACAAATATTCCACTCCTTCCACCATTGACACTGAGTCCACGCTGCTGCCAATATCTACAAGATGTGCTGGAGAAATTCACCAAAGATCCCTAGACATCAACTTCCAAACACATGATAACTTCCACCTAGAAGGAAAAGGGGAGCAGACACATGGGAATAGCACCACCTGCCAGTGCCCCATCCTGAGTTGAAAACATATCACCATCCCTTCATTGTCAATAGATTAAACACCTGGATACTCCATTCCTAATAGTTGTGGTCTACCCGCACAAAATGGACTCCAATGCTTCAGAAGGCAGATATCCTTACTTAATCTGGTCCCATTTGCCAGCATTTGGCCCATACCCCTCAAAACTTTCTATTTGTGTACCCATCCAGATGCTTTTTAAATATTGTAATTATACCAGTCTCCACCACTTCATCTCACAATACATTCCATACTCGCACTACCCTTTGCATGAAAATGTCTCACCTAAGGCCCCATTTAAATCTTTCCCCTTTCACTTTAAACCTATGCCCTCTACTTTTTGGACTCCCCTACCCTAGGGAAAAGGCCTTGGCTGTTCACCCTATCCATGGCCTAACATGTATTTGATGACACAGTTAAGTTGACGGTAAACCTAATATGGTCTCTATCTAGAGATCGTAGGAACTACAGATGCTGGAGAATCTGAGATAACATGGTGTAGAGCTGGAATAACACAGCAGGCCAAGCAGCATCAGAGGAGCAGGAAAGCTGATGTTTCAGGCCTTTCTGAAGAAGGGTCTAAGCCCAAAACGTCAGCCTTCCTGCTCCTCTGATGCTGCTTGGCTTGCTGTGTTCATCCAGCTCTACACCTTGTTATCTTGTGGTCTCTATCTAGGTGTTAGGTCATCAGGAACTTGTCAGCCACTGTTATTAATGAAATAATCAAACACCCAAAAAGGCACTTCTGAAAAGCATGAACACATAAAACATGCATTCCAAAGTCACAAACCACATCAATAGCAAAAAAGAAGACTCCAATCAACTATTAAATAAAAACCAAAAGAAATGCAGATGCTGTAAATCAGAAACAAAAACAGATGTTGCTGAAAAAGCTCAGCACATCTGGCAGCATGTGAAGAAAAATCAGAGTCAAGTTCTCAGGGAAGAAAAGTCAGAGTCAAGTTCTCAGGAAGGATCTCCAGACCCAAAACATTAACTGATTCCTCTTTACAGATGCTGCTGGACCTGCTGAGCTTTCCCAGCAAATTCTGCTTTTGTACCAAGCAACTAAGTTCCAGTTTGGCTTTGAGATTCAAATACATTTAGAACTTGCATGGTCACAGAATGAAGGCATCATGACGAAGTGTTATGGTACAGGTGGTGGCCATGTGGCCCACTTTGCCTACGCCAGCTCTCCTGATAATGCTTATACCTTACAGACAATCTCCTGCTTCTTTTCTTCTTGCATCCTTGCCCATGTTTTTCTGTCCAAATAGTCATCCAATTCCCTCTTGAATACCTCAATTGAATCTACCACCGCCATACTTCCAACAAGTAAATTACCAATTTAGACCACATCACACTTGCCCATTTTGAAAATCACATTAAATTTGAACCCACTCATTCTTGATTATTTACAAGCGGGAACAGTTTCTACCCTATTTGTGGTATCCTGTTCCCTCACGATCTTGAAAATTTCTATCAGATCAGCTTTTAACCTTCCCTCCAGGAAAACAATCCCAACCTCTCCAATATATCCTCGTAACTTAAGTTTTTCATCCCTGGAACCATTGTTTTTAACTACTTTCATTCTCTCAAAGCATTCACATCCTTTTGTAATGATTCCATCCTAAGTAACCTGCTTTTATCCATGTGAGTACTAATTCTATCCTGAAATATTGTTTCTGAAGCTTACCTAACATTGAAGTTTAACTGTCTGTTACTGCTTGGCTTATGCTTATAACTTCTTTTTGAATAAGGAACGACATCTGCAATTCTCCAATCATCTGGAGTTATAATACTCCTTAACTAAATCCATAAGCTCTTGAGAGGTTTTGGTATATGGTGCCTCAGGGAAAGTTAGTCTCCCAAAAAGTGAAAAAGCTGAGGTTCCACAAGCTGTCAGCAGAATTACTTGTTGCTTTTCATCTGCCCCAAAGTCATTTGCCTGGAAGAAATAATGTATTTGTTCAACATACTCAGACTTCAACAGTAGGGGTGAACGTGTCAAGCCTCCCAAATAACAGCATGATGCAAGCAATTCTCACCATAATTTAAAGACAACTGTTGGAAGCATGTTTCTTCAAGAGCACACTTTTCTCTTGTTGCCACTGAAACAACTCCACAGGGTCCGGTGTCCCATCACCAAGTCACACTTTACCTGTGGTCAGCACTTGACACTGATCCAGCTCTCTCAGAGCCAGCTCTGAATGACTAGGATGTTTAACACTTCTGTTTATATCTGTCAGCCAGGGCTCCCTGATTGGGGGTGTTCATCTGGTACAATCAGGGAACTCATATTCTATGGGGCTCACCTGGCTGATCTTGTTTCAATCACTACACACCCTATAACCAGGGATATTTAGTATCTAATCTTGCACATCATACTTCAATATAGTCACCTGCATTTGTAAAGCTCAAAACCTTTTCACTATATTCTGCATTCACATACAGGCACAGTAAACCTAACTGAGATGCAATTACTTCTCTCTTTCTCCAACTCAGTTAAAGCAGCTACTTCTTTCAATATACTGCACTTCCATAACTAAAAGCAAGTTAAAGACAGTCCCAACAGCAGCTACTAAGTTGCTAAAAAAAAGAAACAGTAAACATCCTCCCCACCCTTCATCCAACTCGCCATTCCACATACTTTATGTTTTACAGTAAGCTTTATTCTTTTCCCCTTTATAACAAATTCCTATTTTGAACCGAATTTCCAAATATATGTACTCAGCCTCTGTCTCACCTAAGTGGTCTGTCTCCCTCATATTGACCATGCAACCTTACTGACCCAGCACTTTAAAAACCTCTTTCTTATATGGATTTTTGGTGAGTAACTTTCTAGCTTAAATCTTGTTGCTGTAATCAGCTTGTTATTCAGGAATGTGATTTCGGGCGATTGAGCTGGCAGGTTGACTGTTTAACTAGGCTTTTATTTTAAACTTACTTAAAGGCTGTTAGTTCAAGGACGAAATCTGACTTTTATTTGTGTGCTGAACTTGAAACAATTTGCCATTTGAATTCCCACTTTGAACTAAATTCCCAGATACAGACACTCAGGCTTAGTCTCACTCAAGCTGAGTCTCCCTCACAATTACCATGCATGTTTCTCTCCTGTCGAGAAACTCAGCATTCATCTGTGGGATTTTCAACCATTGATCAAATGTTAGATAGCCATGAAAAGCCTTTACATTCTGGTATACTGCAGACTCGACATCCGTTAGTTCTAGTGATGCACATATAGCTAGTGGCAACAGGCACCATGAAGAAACCTGTAATCCTAGCAAAGTTTGACCTGCTAATATCTAGAGAGAGAAATGAAACATAATTGAGCTTTCTTTGAATGTATTTTTAAACCAACTTGCTCAAAGAGACTATTACACATCTCTGGGACAGGTTTCTTTGAATAGAGACTCGCATTGATATCTTTAGATAACAATGGAAAGAAAATTAGGAGATGTTGCAAATACCTCTAATGTATTTTGGAAGGAGCCAGACACACAAAAGTTCACTGTCATGATCATCTTCATAACAGTGGCATTGCAGTCCTAGCCCCATTCTCAGATTGGTATTGTCAAAGATTTATCTGAGCATATCCTTAATGATACACAAATGTTGCACACAGGTTGAAGAACTATTACCCTGCAGATATAGCCTCCTGCTAAAAGCCTTTCTCTACCTCTTCCTCCTTTCACTTGCAGCAGTTTATCCTGCTCTGTATGCCCTTTGCTCAATTTCCCCAGAATTTGAAGAGGAATGCCTAATGTTTCCAATCCAAGAGCAACCAACTGTGCAGAAAATTAGAAATTTATTTAATGCTGGCCATAATATTCCCTGCTGATGCTCGCAACTTGAAACAGTTATACAAAGCACCAACCACTTGAAGGATAGTGGTCAACATTTAGAAGAAATCAACCAACAACTAACGTGTTAAGTAGTTAACAGCAGTTGTAGAAGATTTTCCTGGCTCTTGAAAGCATGTTTCATTGTTAACAGAGGGTAGGCGGAGCTCCAAAATACCAGTACCTACCATAACAGCCTTACCCATTGACTGATATCATGATCTGTCCACTTGGTAAACTTCTGAGGATGTTTGGTCTGCATGTAAAAATGCTTTCACAAATATGGTCGCCTGTGCGATTTCTCCTACAATGCAGAAATGTTTGCAGCTCGAAAGTTACTTGAAATGCCCCAGAAATGAGTGCAAATAACCAAATTTCTTGTCACCCACATCCTTCATTGCATAGCTTTTCATTCATTCACATGCCCAACATTCATTAGGATTGCAGAAGAGATTATTTTCCTGACTTATTTCAACAGCCCTCCTTGGAGGTTTTATGCTGAAAATGCAAATACAGATCTAGTATTACACTTCCTTAGTGGACAACATATCAGGAGGGAAGGCCAATAGGGCAATAGGGCAAGAAAACTGTGGTTCCAATTCTGTAACCCATGCTTCTGTACAGTGTTCTAACGAATTTCTCTTAAGTCAAAATCAATAGCATATGGTTCCCTTAACAGGGCAAAATGTTATACGTTGCTTCAGAAGACCACAATTAGATAAATAATTTCATATTCACATTTAGAAAATAGAACATAGAACATAGAACAATACAGCGCAGAACAGGGCCTTCGGCCCTAATGTTGCTCCGGCCTGTGAACTAATCTAAGCCCATCCCCCTACACTATCCCATCATCATCCATATGCTTATCCAAGGACTGTTTAAATGCCCCTAATGTGGCTGAATTCACTACATTGGCAGGCAGGTCATTCCACACCTCTGACATCTGTCTTAAATTTATCATCCCTCAATTTGTAGCTATGCCCCCTCGTACAAGCTGACATCACCATCCTCGGAAAAAGACTCTCACTGTCCACCCTATCTAATCCTATGAACATCTTGACCATCTCTATTAAATCCCCTCTTAGCCTTCTTCTCTCTAATGAGAACAGACCCAAGTCCCTCAGCCTTTCTTCATAGGACCTTCGCTCCAGACCAGGCAACATCCTGGTAAATTTCCTCTGCACCTTTTCCAATGCTTCCACATCCTTCCTGTAATGGGGCGACCAGAACTGCACACAATATTCTAAGTGAGGCCGCACTAGCGTTTTGTACAGTGATATGTAACATGATATTATAGGCTAGTTTCACAGATACAAAGGTCCCAACTGGAAACCACGCTGAGCAGTAAATATCAGAAAGACTGTGAATGAGATCAGTGAATTTATCCTTACAGAGAATCGTTTCCCAGGTTAATTTCACAAGCACCTTGAACCATCAAAATTAACGTGATACAAATTTGTATCACGATAAATGTTTTATTATCACGTTACATACAAAGGCCATAGTTTACTTAGTTTTGAAAATTTTTCATGATATACTTTGTTCTAACAGGGAAATTGAAAAGCAAACAAAAGATGTATCTGAAAATAAAAAAGATTATTATTCTTTAAGGCCACAGAGTTTAAATGATTCAATGTCAGTTACATTTCTGCAGGAATCTGTTAACATTGGAAGATTGATAGTCTTGTGTACAATGCATTAAAAATTAGTGCACTTGTCCAACAGGTGTATCTCAGATTCCTTGGAGTGAAAATGGCTTTACGATATAGATTTTGAGGCTACTTTCAGTGATTATTAAAACATTAATTTACTATAATGAAATGTAAAGCAAACATTCACTCAGTAAATGATCACTTAATGATAAGGAGAACTAGGTTGCTTCATGGAATGCTGCCAGCCTACAAGCCTGTGTTTTACTTCTCACTGGTTGAAGTTCTTCATTCACGGTTTAAAGAATAATCAATTACCACTCAGACATGAATTTGAAGCAAGCCAAGATTGGATGGATGAAGGGACTAGATTTTACAATAGCTAATGTCTGGCGAATCTAGTGGGGATAAACTTGGCCTGCACCAGTGAGACAGAGTGAATTGACAACTCATTTTAAAATGTGTCCAATTTTCTTTACAGTTGGGCACAGTGTAAAACTGGTTGCCAATTTGTTGTGAGACTGTTTCAGATGGCTGCCATAGACCAGTTTCAGATTGTGTCTGACTACTCTTTTACAACCAACAAGTGCCTTATATAAAAACAGCTTGGCGAAGTTCAATCCAGTTTTCAAAGTGTTGAACTAAACAAAAACTGACAAGATATGCAAGTTCTATTAATACATTTATATTACAACACCATTAAGTTAGTGATATAAACTGCAACATTAGGATCAACATCTGCCATGGGGAGTTCAAATTAATATTGCCAGAATATTAATCGTGCGTCCTATATTACTAATCCAGTGACATTACCACTACACCACTGCCTCCCTCCTAAATATTTTTAATTAACATGTTCAAATGTGTTATTACAAACACTGAAGGAGTTAAGACTTGAACACAGACCTTTCAGCCCACAGTAAGGATACTACTAGAGTGCCATAATAACTAAGATAGCAAGGTATAAAGCTGGATGAATACAGTGGGCCAAGCAGCATCAGAGCAGCAGGAAAGCTGACACCTCAGGCCTAGAGCCTTCTTTAGGCCTGAGGCATTGGCTTTCCTGCTCCTCTGATGCTGCTTGGCCCGCTGTATTCATCCAGCTCTACACCTTACTGTCTCAGATTTTCCAGCATCTGCAGTTTCATCTATCTCTGCCATAATAACTATTCTGTTTTAGACTTTATATCGTGACCACCACTTTACTTTTACCTTTCCAACACTGCACTCTTCCAGAGCCAATTCTGCCAAAACCCTTGACCAAACATTTGTCATCTCTGGAGTCAATTTATCTATCTCTTACTTTCTAATTTCTCACTTCTGTCACCAAGTATTTCAACATATTCCATAAGCTGTACAGCATTAGGTCAAACAGGCTGAGATTCTGCTTATTTGAATGTAAAAGAATGAGACGTGATCTCATTGAAACACACAGGATTCTTAAGGGGCTTGACAGATGAGAAAAGCTGAGAAAATGTTTCCCTTAATTGGAGACTCTAGGACGAGAGGGCATAGTCTCACGATTAAGGAATGTCAATTTAAGACTGAGATCAGGAGGAATTTCTTTATTCAGAGGAGTGAGTGTCTTTGTAACTCTTTGCTGCAGAAAGCTGTGCGGACAGTATTCTTCTGTATATTTAAGGCTGAGAGAGCTTGATTCTCCTCGTGATCAAGAATCTATGTTCATGGGGAAAGGCCAAGGAAGTGGATTTGAGGAGTGTTGTGTTAGCCATGATCCTATCAATTGGTTCAGCAGGCTTGAGGATATGAACAACCTATCCCTGTCCCTATTTCTTACGGTCTAATGATTACATCATCCCCTTCCTCAGTGATTAACTTTCGTTTCCTTTCATTTAATGAATCCAAATTAAAATTCTTATTTCCTCTCACAATCCGTCCCTGATTAGATTTCATGCCTTGAACATCTCCTGTCCTGCCATTTTCTGCACTGTTTGGTCCATTGAGTGTGACCTTTGTTTCTTCTCCCTCTCCCTACTGACACTGGTGCTGTAAACCATCTAAATGGCATAATATGGAGCTAGACCCTGTATCAGCCATTGAAACTTTCCTGAAATCCCATCTCATAAACCAAATTCTTTGGTCAGTGCTGCAACTCTCCACAAGGGCTCAGTTTTTGTTCCTTTCTTCTGCTGTGAAACCTTTTGAAGTTTTATGTTTTAAAGGTGCAATATAAAAAAAGTTGACAAATACCAAAACCCAGATGGACATTACAGGTATGATTGAACAGTCATCTGCTTCAGATTCTACCACAAACTGCTTTTTTAAAAGTAAAGTCAATGCAAAAGAAAAAATATCTTCACTTTTAAGGATCGAATAAGTTGTCATCTGCTTTGTTGCCTTATTCCAATAATGATCTGCAGCAGCAATAAAAGGAGACTCGTGTTAATGGTGCTAATCAGGGTAAAGGAGTGCCACACGTGTTTTCAATAATCATGATTTATGTTTCTGTTATTTATTAAAATCATGTACATAAATAACTTTGCAATGACATCATGGCACAAGTATTTAAGTAACTGCCATAAAGTAATAAGAAAAACATGTTTCCCTTCTTTTATCTGTGAACCATTGACAGTTAAATGCAACTTTCTGCACAATTGTTCAAAATGTTATTATTGTATACACCCATTTAGCGCCTTGTGCCTTGTGGCATTTTAACATGAAAATACATATTTATCACGTGTACCTTAAATGTTGCTGTACATTGTTAGCTATAAAGATCCATACACTTGAGACCGAGCATATTTGCTTCAGAGTCAAATCTGTTGCCAATGTAACTGTCTTTGATGTGCAGGAAAAGGGCTTGTGAGCATTATATTGCTCTGGACTTTGACACATAATTGTGCTTCCCCCATAATAATTCTGCTGAAGTACATTTTAACAACTGCCATTCTGAAGCTTACGGAGACAAATACCACAAGCAGTGAACTTTAAAAGTTGTAACTAACTACATCTATACGCTTGTTAATGAGAACATTGACAATACACATTTAGGGTAACAAAGTTCATGAATGCTGCAACAATCATAGCCTACAATGAATTTCCAACAGCTGTTAACAACTAAAATAATTTAAACCAACAGAACACTTGCCTACCCAGCTGTGGTAAAGTAATCTGCTGAAGAAAACTCCTATTTTTCAATTCCCACAAACATTCTGACTCATAAAATAGTTTGGGTTCCACAGGCACTACTATTTTTTAAATATTGAGGGTTATTTCCAACAGGAAACACAAGGCACCAACTAGAAAAACAAAACAGTCACTGATTTTTCTCTCTCCCTAATCCAGATATACCTCAGTAACTACATTGAGACTTAGCCTATCTAGTGAGCAAGGAGATATCTTAGTGACACCCCTAAATTTGCAAAGCCTTTTCACCTTTCAACTGCTTGATAAATACAAGCAATACAGCATCACGCCTCAGTGAGGTAGCGCATTGGATATCAATCCCCACTCTTCCTGGAGCTACCATAGAAGTTAAAGATTAACTCAAAGTTTGTGAAATTGACCAATTTACTTATATGTTGTACCCAAATTAATAGAAAGCACAGAATAGATTCCAGACTGACCAAGATTTATTACTTATTTCAAATGAACAGGTTCTAGCCATAGGTAAATAACAAGGATCTGTTGGTATATAAAACTCAACTAGCTAAAACTGTAACCCACTTATAAAACATCCACTACAGACAGATGCAGTCAGACAAATAAAGATTTGAGTGAAAAGAAAACTGAGAAGACAGTTCAATGGTCCTTGTCCACAGGGGGTTCACTGAGATGATCCTTTTGGATCACCCAAACTTGCTGGTCCTCAATCTCTCTTGTCCAGGTACTTTCACTTGCTTGTGAAAAGAACAGAGTGGTTTCAGGCTCTCTTCAAGCTTTGGGTGACTTTTACTGCAGAAAGACAGACTACACCTCCTTTAGTAGAGGCCTAAAAGCTTCTAGCTATCTCAGTCATGCCCACAAGCTATTTAGTTACCTGGGAACCAATCACATAGTTGTTGGCAGGCAAACAACATTTGATATCAACATTTCACCATTTCACAGACCAATCAGCTACTTGTTGCCAGCCAAGACTCACTTTGTACACCCCCCATGTCCATTTGCCCACCACTAAACTTGTTGCACTGGTTGAATGATGCAATGTAAATAACAGTTATAATACATACTGACAATTGCTTTTTGAAAGATCAGCAATCCTTTCTCTGGCCTTGTCTATTAAAATAGTCCTTTTCCAATTTCATTCCACAAACAAAAAAGCAGAAAACGAAAATGCTACAGTCTTTAGCAGAATATAAAACCATCAAATGATTTAACACAATAATAGGCCATTTGACCCTTAATACAATTGCTGCTTTGCTCCATAATTCTTTATTTCATCCTCGTGCTATGGACCAGACCAACCCTTCAAAATATTTTGAGAAGAAAGCATAGATCCTAACTTATTCTAATTTTAAAGGTAAGTGTAGGGTGTTGCATTCTAGATGCAATTTGATTGCAATGAACTCGACTTTAATTAAAACACTATTTTTACACTACAATTAAAATATCAACAAAATAAAAATGAATATTGGCTTAATTCTAACACTATCAAAATACATACTATACATGCTACTACTAATTAACTGTTTCAAAATAGTACCATCCCATAAACACACCCATGGCAAAAGGCAAACTCAGTAAAACAGATAGTCTCACATGCATTTCTAGCAGCTGTAAAAGAATCAAGGCTTTTAGCTGTAACAAAGACAGGAATAAGAACTTCCACATCCGGGTTCAAGCCCCTAGCAACTGTTGAAAGCTAAAGCTAAAAATCCTGGTTCGGTGAGAGTTTGTTTCCATTCATTCAGGCTGCTCTATTGTTCCATACTTAAAAAAAAACTCAAGCCTCACATGCTGTTTATTTCATTGGCTTTGAGCAGACCATTTGGCAACCTTTTCACACCTTTCTTCATGAAAAAAGGACCAAAATATACTGCTGGAAGTCATGGTATCATTATACCAGTGTTCTGCTCTTTCCTTATAATTGAGTAAAAAATAATCATTTTTCTCTGCCGTATTTATTCAATGCCCTGTCGAATGTCAAATTGCTGATGCCACCATTTTGCACAGCACATACTGGATCTCAAAACCTCAATGTGAAAAAAGATACTTCATTTCACGTCTGGTTGCAGGATAAATCTGTTTTCTATTGTTTTTCTACTACACATGATTTTGGGCCCCTCTTTTAAATATCCTCTTAGCCTTCTCTGTTGAGAAAAATGTTTGGCCTTTCCGGTCAGAAAAAGATAAATGAAGTAAACTAAAACTCCTCATTCCATTTTAGCAACATCTTTCTGCGTTATCTCCATGATACTGACATCTTTCCGAAAGGATGGTGCTCAGAATCAGTGTTTAACACAGATTTAGAAATATTTCTTTCCTCTTGAGCTTTATCTTTTGTCAATAAAGTCAAGAACACCATTGGAACTTTTTAACAACTGTCTGGACTTGTTCAAAGATTTGTGTACATAAATCCCTAGATATAAGAACATCAGAACTAGGAGCAGGACTAAGCAATTCATCCCCAAGAGCCTTTCATCTTGACTTCAACTCCATTTTCCTGCCCTTTCCCCAGAAGCCTTCAATCCATTTCTAATTAAAAGTCTGCCTCTGTTCTCCTTAAATTCATTCCTAGCATCCATTGCACTCTGGGGGATTCCCATTCCTTTGGGAGAAATAATTCCTCCTCATCTCTATCTTAGATCTGTCCCACAAGGGGAAACATCCACCCTACCTTACTTTTGCCAATCTCTTTGGCATCTTATACAAGATTAGGCCAATTAGGTCTCCTCTCATCTGTGTAAACTTCACTGAGTGTAGGCCTAAACTGGTTGATATCTCCTCATAAGACAAGTCTTTCATCTCTGGAATTAATCTAATGAAACTGCTTCCAAAGCAATTACATCCTTCCTAAAGTAAGGGGGCCAGAACTAGAGCACTCCTGTACTCTACTGCAGTCTCAGTAATGCCTCATACCATTGCAACATTACTACCCCACTTTTGTTTCATTCCTTTCACAACAAATGTCAAATAAATTATTTGCCCTTATTGTTACCTCCCTATAAACTTTCTAAAATATACCTCTCAATTCTTTACTCTTTTGAAGTTCCATAATTTGGATAATGTTGCCTCTTCTCGTTCTTCCTAACAATATGAATCACTTCACAGTTTGCAGTGTTAAATTTAATTTGTCATGTGTCTATGTATTGACTAGCTAAGTCGTGCTAAAATCTATTATCTTTGTTTGTTTTTCATTGCATTTTGGAATTTCTGGCCACCTGCCAAGTTTGTCAATATCTTCTATATACCTAAGTCTAGGTCATTCATATACAACAAGTATGAAAGTGGACCTAATTCTTACAATGGAAGATAGTGGAGTTTCCTGGCAGCCTTTGCTGCTGTTACCATCTTAAAACATCAGATATGATCTGGGATGTCTTTTGTAGGTTTGTTGTCACCAATTTTTCTTGCTGGTATTAGTCTAAACTGCCAAGCGCGTAAGGATGCCTATATGAATTATAGAAAATGGGCTCAATCTTGATGAACAGTAAATAGTTTTATGACATATTACTTAATATCTGCGCATGTTACATCTAAGGTGCATGATTGTCTCTGATATATATCTGCCTGAACTTAAGAGTCAATACACATTACTACTTCAGCTACACACTGTTAACATCAAGATCAATCATGCAAACACACAATGGAGATGAGCACAGCACTTGTTCATTTCTCCAAGGAACAGTCATATGCCAATGGACGGAGATTATCTTGTGATGCCAGTGAACAATTTCAGACACTATTTTATCCAAGAACATCACTGTTCCCTTCACTTCAAACTGAAAATAAAAATGACCACTATTCAGCTTTCTGCTCTGAAATGAAGTATGATTAATAAAAGACTACATAATTATGGATCCTTGGGGCTGTCAGCGAACATAACAGGGTAGAATTTCAAATTCAGTTTGAGGGAGAGCAACTCGGGTCTCAAACCAGTGTCCTCAACTTAAATAAAGGTAATTACAGACGGTATGATGAAAATGTTATCTAGATTAGTCTGGGAAAATATGCTATGGGAAAAGCAATAGATTACTAGGAGCAAATAGTTCAGCCAATATTTCACAACACTCAAGAAAAATTCCACTCAAAAAGGACTCAATGACAAGAATGAACCTCCTCTGGTTAACAAAGGTAGTCAATAACAACATCTAATTAAAAACCAAAGCAAGCAAAGTGGCAAAAAAAAGTAACATTTTGACAGAGGGTAGATGATTGGCAATTTTTTTTTAGGAAACAGCATCTGGTGACTAAAAAGTTAATGGAAAGGGAAAAATAGTATGAAAATGAGTTGGCAGGAAATATAAAAACTTCCACATTAACAGCAGCAAAGTTGCTAAACTGAGTGTGAAATTCTTAGAGGGTGCAACTGGTAAATTGATAATGAAGAACAGGGAAAGGGCAGAGCAATTAAGCTAATATTATGTGTTGGTCTTCATGGTGGAGAACACTGTATAAATCCCTAAGATACCAACTAAATAGAAGATAATGGGAGTAAAGATTTTGCAGTAGGCTCTATCATGAGGGGCAAAGAATATGACAAACTATTGGGACTGAAGACAGAAAGGAAATTGCTGTAGAGGTAGTGAAGGCATTGGTTAAAATATTCCAGAGTCCACTGCATTCTGAGAAGGTTCCATTGGATTGGAAAACCAATAATGAGATGCCCCCATTCAAGAAAGGAGGGAGGTAGACAGCAGGAGACAATAGGCAGTCAGCCTAAAATCTGTAACTGGAAAATTACTAGATTCCAGTAGTAAAGAAGCAATTGGTCATTTAGAAACCTTAATGCAAACAGAGTCAGTATGGTTTTGTGAAACAGAAATCATGTTTGATAAAATTGCAAGAGTTCTTACAGGGTATAAAAAGGGGAGTTGATTACAGGGAACCTGTATTTAAATTTATGGAATGCCTGCTAATTGGCACAAAGTCTCATCTCCACTGTGCTCAGTAGCAGTGGTATGTACCATTTACAAGATACATTGCAGAAATCCATCAGATCTCCTTCGTCAGCACTTTCCAAACTGATGACCACTACCATCTAGAAGGACAAGGGCAGCAAACACATTGGAACACCATCAGCTACAAGTACCACTCTGAGCCAATGACTTGGAAATACGCTGTCATTCCTTCAGCATCACTGAATCAAAATCCTGGAACTCACTCACTAATGGAATTATTGGTCTATCTATATCAAATGGGCTGTACCTGATAAAGCTCAGCATCAGCTTTTCAGGGTAATGCGGGATGTTGGCCGAGGCAGCAACACTCACTTTCTAGAAGTGAATAAAATAAATCGCTCCATCTTCCATGGTGTTGTGTGGCACTACCATTTTGCTGAATGGGGTAGATTTTGAAGAGAATTATCATCTCAAAACCAGGCACTCAAGAGGTGCTGTGGGCATCAGCAACAATAGTAAGATTGTATTTAATGCCGTTCTGTATCCTCATGCTAGTAGCAAATTCCCCATCATTACGCTCAAGTCAGGAAATCAGTCCTGATTCAACAACCAGTGAAGGGTGTGTCAGGAGCAGCACCAGGAATACCTAAAAATGAGGAGGGTAGTTGTAGTCTTTGTAGTTACAAGACTAATGGGATGTTAAACAACAGTAGTAGCATGAAATAGACATGGTTAAGCAATCCCACAACCAATGAATCAAATCTAAGTTCTGCAGGCCAGTCACATTTAATTGTAAATTGTGGTGCACAATTAAGAAATTAACAGGAGGAAGTTGCTGCACAAATATTCCCACTACCAATGACAAAGGATGCCAGCACATCAGTGCAAAATACAAGATCAAAGCATTTGAATACATCTTCAGGCAAAGCAGATAGTCCATCTTGGTCTTCCACCTGAAATCACTGGCATCACTGTTTCCAATGTTAAGAAATGGCTGAAGGCTGAAGGGACCTAAATATTAAGACAATTGTGCTTCAGACCTGTGTTCCAGAATTAGACACCTGCCCAGCCAAGCTGCTCCAGTACAGCTGCAACACTGCTATCTAATCAGCATCGTGGAATGTTGCCCAATAGGTCCTGTCTGTCTCCCAAAAATCTACCAGACCAATTATCACCTTCTCTGTCTCTTACTGATTATCAAGGCGTTGATGGAAAGAGTCATCAACAATGCTATTAAGTGGCTATTTGAAACAGGTCTTCCGACCCACCATGTCTATGCCGACAAATCAATACCAAACTATACTAAACCCATTTACCTACACTCGGGCTATAGCCTACCGTGCCAAGCACTGGCAGTACAATTGCCAACAACTCATCCAGATGCTTCTTAAATGTTGCAACAGTATTTACCTCTATCATCCACTCAGGCAGAATATTCCATATATCGACCACTCACTGGGTGAAAAAAAAAGATTCTCAGATCTCCTCCTCCAAATCACTTACTCCTTGCCTTAAAATTATGTCCTCTGGTCTCAGACACGTCTGCCATGGAAAAAATGATTCTCACGGTCTACTCTGTCTATTCTCTCATAAATTTGCATACCTCAATCAGATATTCACTCAGGCTTATTTGCTCCAAGGAAAACAAACCCAGACTATTTAATCTCTCCACATAACTGAAATTTTTCATCCCAGGTAATATCTTGGTGAACGTCATCTACACCTTATTAATTATTTCATTCCAATAGTGCGACAACCAGAACTGCACAAAATCTGTGGCCTAATCAATAATTAATAAAGTTATAACAAGACTTCCATGCTCCTGCACTCTACACACCCTCTAATGAAGGCAAGCACCCCGATATGTGCAATAAAGGATCTACTCAGCAGCCTCATAAAAATATCCTAGAGGAATCATAGACTAGTTATAAAGCAAACCTTGAATATCTAATGTGGTAACCGCAGCAAGATAAATGCAAAAAAAATCAGAACCCATTATCCTGACCTACATTCACTCTTCATTTACCCAACTAAAGCACTCAGAGTTGACCTCATCTATGGCACTTGTTCTTGAAGAGAGGATGTTTGAACAAATTTGTCAAAATCCTGAGCATACTGTGTGATGGCATGCTAGGACCTGTCCGTAGCTGTGGTAAGACTTGGGGTGTAAATGTGTTAACTAGCCAACATCAGAGACATGCATGTATGTATCAAAATCAGGTTCCATTCAGGGATCCTCTTCAATTTCTTCAGACTTCCACTAAAATCACAAGGACAAGAATCAGGGAGTTTCTGATATAGATGACTGTTGTTAAGACATAACTGGGAAGAGTGTGTAAACCTCACTATTCCAAAAACCATCACAAAATGTATACAATTCCTATGAAACTATCAAGATGACTGAAATTTTCTTGACTGACTACTAATCAGGAAAAACGGTAGTTCATACCGGTTTCTTCACCAATAAAAAAAATTGTACACTTAACTTTAAGACACTTTAAGCACAGAAAAGATTCAACGTCTACTACAGTTTGACTTAACCCTTATTCATTCAGAAAAAGAGCAAACAACACATATACTCATTTATGATTGGATAGACGGCTTTGACACGGATATTATAGTTGGAAAAAAAAATTCTGACAATCAAAAGTCCGACTCACAAGGGTTGGTTAAATTAGCATTGATAACACACTGCAAATTGAAGGTTGTTCTTCATTTCAATAGTTGATCTGGTGGATCTAAGCACTTTCTTGTTAAATTCTTTTCTTTTCAGCTTTTGTTTTTTTTTTAAATCTTGCACCCACACAGAAGAGGGGGACAGAGAAGGAGACACATTGAACTGAATTAGCTTTTCGAATTGAATTAGCTTTATGGTCACATGTACTCAAATGAATCAGTGGAAAGTTACAGCGCCACCTTAGATACAAAGGTACCTAGGTTTAGATACTCAAGATCAAATTCTTCAGAAACAAAAAAAATTAGATAGGTAGGTAAATAAATAAATAGTCCAGCAATACAGGGCAAAGGAATAAATCTAAAAGAAAGAATTAAAAAAATCTGAGTATCAGTTTTTCCTACCCAGTCCATGCTGGCACCTAGCCTCAAGAAAGACCTCCAATGCCTCGCTGCTGCCTACACCAGACCCACCAATTTAGGAGTCGCCCCATTCTTGGCAATATTTCTTCACTGCTGTGCTCACTGCGCTGAAACTGCTGAACCCATACTCGCCCCATAGCCAAGCGTCCCAGGCCAGGTCACCACTGGGCCACAAGTCCCACTTCGACTGCAGATGTCACCTCACCAGGGACGCCATCTTAAGGAGTCTGTTGCCACTGGCACCACCATCCCCTGATCACTGGATCTCTGGATCATAGGTGCTTTGCTGCCACTGCTACCAGCGCCGAATGGCAGGAGAACACACTTGGCTGCTGCTGACCTTCTGTTGCCGGGAGAATGTCCTCACTGCCACTGCTGCCACCTCCTATCACTGGGAGAAGCCATGTCCACCATTCCAACTGTGGCCCACTCTCACTGCTGTGTCAGTGCTGCCAACCAACCCACCACAGAAAAGAAGAAAACAGGAAGACTAAAAAGAAAGGAAAATAAAGCCTAAGGAAAGAGCAGAAGCAAACGTAAAACAGAGGGAAAGCAGATGGGAGCACATGGGCCCCAGGCGAGAGCATGCATGCAGCCTTGTTACTCTGCTTCCATCTTGCACCAGAAGAAAATGTGAGGTTCTAGACTTTTCTAGATGCCCTGAATCTACAGATTTGGAGGAAACAGTAGTTCTGTCAATCCAAAGGCTGTCAACTGACAGACTTGCACTGTTGTTGCCATGCTGTCTCAAAGATTTCCCCCTCACTGCTTCAAAAAGCAACATTGTCTACACAATTAAAAAATGTATACCATGACTTTTTCTAAATTGTAAACTCCTTGCATATCAATTGTACTCCGTACAACTTATATTTCAATTTATAATCGAATACAGAAAAAAATCTTGTCATTTACACTGTGGTCAAGCTGCTCACAACAAGGGAAACAATTAAAGTGCTGCAAATAAATTTTTAAGTGTCGTCATAAACTTTGGTTTCCAAATCTGTGTCACCAATTCAGAGGTCGTGAATAAACTAGGATCAAGTGTGCACTTGGAAGAATCAACATAACCATCGATAGCAACATTGATAAGGCTATAGGACGACCCTCGTATCTTGACACTGTGCTGTCTATGAATGTTACTATCGATGAAGAAACCATGCATACATCCAAAAGCAAATTCAAACTTGCCAAGTCCATGATTGTGCTTGAAAATATCATGACATTAAACTGAAAACTATAAGCAAATTTTATCAAGCCATTACCAAGCCACTATAAGGAAAACGATTCTGAAATGGGACACATCAAAACCCTGGAATATTTCTACAAAAGACACCAAAATTCAATGGCAGGACAAAATTACAAACAATCATGTCCGTCATAGATTCAGTGGCATGGAGAACATTCTCCAGAAAACGTATTTTGATAGGCAGGCCCTGTCTCCCACATGGATGACTACAGAATCCGCAAGTAAATCTTCAATAGAGAATTATTTCAAAGCAAACAGCATCAAGATACACAGTATGAACAAGTACAGCCTAAAAAAAATTAGAACCTTCCACACCAGAGAGTGCATTTCTTGGGAAATGGGCTATATAGTAACAATCATGTCCAACATATTTCAAGGACCATATAAACTAACCATGCAATATTTGTGGAGGAACGATAGAGGTAGGATTGCTGCAAAAGTTCCCACAAACACCAATAATAACAGACTGTAGTTTGATTAGCATCTATGCCAATCTCAGATCGGAATCTTCAAACATGAGAGGACCCACAGAAGATGATGAGTCACTCGCGTTCTCAAAACAACAAGGAGTTATCCCTAATTATTATTCATCTGCCAGAATGAAATATTTCTTTACGTTGTAAGTGTGACCCCCAGAAACCGTAGCACGTCCTCATTATTGATCTTTGTAATGGGTATTCAAATCAACCATCAAACAAAGACAAAAATATCCTCTTGTTATTGCGATGGACAGTTTTGACGTTAACTGCAACTAGCTTCTCAAATTTGGTAAAGATAACCAGTAAATCTCAGCGTGCTCAACATCAATGTTGAAAGTTACACTTTGTCATTGAGCAAGAAACATCAGAAATAATTAATTAGCCCATTGAGCAGATATTATTTTGATTGAAAATAACGTCTTATGGAAGAATCCTTGAAAGAATTGTGGTAAATTTAAAAATTGGCCTTAAGTTTTACTTTGGGTAGAAGGTAGGAAAGCAGTCTGGTTTTGCTGCTTCAGCTTTCTCATATCCTATAGCCGAGTTCTAGTGTCCTGGTTAAGAGAGAAAATAGATACTGTACTTCTGTGTTTTGTCTTTCTTATGATATACATGATACTGTATGTCAATTTGCAGTATTTCTTTTATTCAGTTGCCTTGCTTCGCGGCTACCAATAAAATTGTCTTGCTCATTTTATTGCTGAGGTTGTTTCCTATGCACATGCTTTGGATTGATTTACGTGAAACAGAACAGTCTACACTAAGTGTTGACTTGTTTATTCATTCTTAACAAACTGAATTCTTTTGCACCCAATCATCGAGCTCTCAGCTAAATTTGGAAACAAATGGTGTTCATTTAGAATGCCCGTGTTACAATAATTTTCGATCACTATGTGACACAGGTGGAATTATAGGGATGTTCTCGCAATGAAACAACACCACTGTCATACTGCATACATGACACAGCTACAACTTTCTTTGGAAAGTAGAAGGAGTGCAATAATCTCCTTGAGAAAGCATGGGTCCGGAATTAACTCATTGCCCAGAAACATTGTTGTCAACCAACCAGTTGAGGGCTAAGCATGAGAAGATTTGACTGGGCTTCCTAGACACATGACAGGGTTCAAACTAAAGAAATATTTCATAAGCTGAGAAGAGAATCAGTGATCAGCAAGCCAAAAGAGGCTCAAACAAATTCAACAAAATTGTGAACGGCCAAGACTGCGCTATCATTCGTCAGTACTCTTTTAAGGATACCAGACTGCAACCCATGCAGTTATATAAGAATTCATACTTTGAACACTTGGAGCATTCACAATCATGAATGACAAAAGACTAATTATTCCAGCTTCCCTTCAGGAAGATGTGTCGGTAAGGACTGAAGACATTTCCTCTCATTGCGAAATCTTTAGTTATAGAGGATTAGCAGTTCTAAAAATTAGTCCTCATCACTGAAGGCAGACCAGAAATTAAAAATCTGTGAGAAACAGAGAATTCTAAGAAGAATAAGAAGCAACACAACCCACTTCTGCCAATTCAGAAATGTTTTATTGATCATCTTCAGACAACAGAATGGTAACTGCCAGTGATGGTGATGGTGTTGGGTGTGAAATCAGTCAGTAACATAACTGAGACCAGTCAAACAACCATAAAGGATGAGTAAAGATTTCTAGGCTACCATTACCGTACCACTACATAATCTTGGAAAATGCCACCCACACCTACCATATTCCTCAAAGTAAAAATGGAAGTATGCTTCACTGACTAGAGTAAATCTGCTTTGATGGGTAAGAATGAGTTTGTTGGCTATTTGTAACTTGAACAATAATATGAAATCATTCTTACAGCTATGAGAATCATAAATGAAAAGTATGCCCTGTAGCTAACATATATTTGGCTTGAATGTTATTTTTGAGGTAGCTGGAGCAAAACAACGATTAAACTAAACATTTTGTTGCTGAAGGCCTTCTATGATCTCCTTCTAATCCAAGGGATGCGCTGCTTTGATCTTAAAGTCAATAATCCCCCCTATAATTAAGTTCACAGCATACAATAATTTATGTAACTTCAAAAGCTTGAGATGCTCTCAAGGACAAAAAAAGCTTTTTGATACAAATAAGCATGAGTATGACAACAGGCTCCATATTTTGGAGCATTATTTGCAGTCACTGCATTAGAATTGGAACCATAAATAGTACCTTGTACAGCAGTCATTGGATTGACAGCATTCTATTAAAACACAGTTCATTGGTAATAGTATAAAATTCATGGCCATAATCTTTCTGCCACAATAATTGGCAGAAGTGGGTTGTGTTGCTTCTTATTCTTCTTAGAATTCTCTGTTTCTCACAGATTTTTAATTTCTGGTCTGCCTTCAGTGATGAGGACTAATTTTTAGAACTGCTAATCCTCTATAACTACTGCATCATTTTTTTTTAGTTCAATTTTGGCATGTTTAATTTTCTCATTTATAATATTTAAGAATATAGTGACAGACATAGAAAGTTTAGAATTTGCCCTCAGTCTAGGATGCAAATTTCTTAAACTTCTCTATTCTCTCCTATTTTAGCCGGCTAAATCATTGGATGGATTTGGCAGTTCTCACTAGGGCCCATGGAAACTTCAATAAATCACATAGTTCATAGGACATCATCTATCAGCAGACTATAGGGCTACATAGTTGAGAGCCCTGGAGAAATCTGAAAACCTCCCAAAAGAAAACCCACGTGCCCAGATAAAAGATGAGCTGAATCAGGAAAGAACCAAATGTTGGAGATTTTAATGAGAACATAGTTAAAAAAAAGAAGCAAAACAAAATAGAATTCTCACATTTTCTATGCCTCACCTTTCTGTTGTAAAGGCAGGGCTATGAGTTAACAAATCTGTTCATGGGTTTGCTCCATTTGAATCAAGTGAAATACTGCATCTTGACCTCAGGTTGACTCTTGGCTAGTAGTCAAAGTTTAATGCCAAAAATAATTGTGTCTAACTGCTAATACAATGATGATCTGGTTGCTTACTACTGGGCTACTTCTTTAATCATTTTTTATCCTTATCTTTCCTCCAATATAATCTTTCCAAATCTCCCCACAATGTACTGTCTCCAAATTCACATTTTCACAGAAATTTTCCACTTTTTCTTATATTTGATACGTTCACTTTATGTCCTTCCTCCACATGTTCTTCCAAGTTTCCCTGCTGTACAATTTTACATTCTTCTCCACTATACTATTTACTTGTAACATGAGCCATTGGCACCTTCTCAGTTTAGGTAAAGCCCAGCCAATCTCTAATTCATCACTAGGCGCCTTTTCTGGTCCTAATGCCATAGAAAGATCTGTCCACATCATTTTTTTTAGTTCAATTTTGGCATGTTTAATTTTCTCATTTATAATATTTAAGAATATAGCGACAGACATAGAAAGTTTAGAATTTGCCCTCAGTCTAGGATGCAAATTTCTTAAACTTCTCTATTCTCTCCTATTTTAGCCGGCTATCAATTTCATTTGGTTCCTGATCCTGGCAGTCAGAGTGTAGAATAAGCCAATAATTGTCTTAATTATGAAATCCTCTACAACTATAATTCAACAGCTACTCTTTTAATATTATCCTCCAAATCCACTTCAGTTCAATCTGGATTTACAGTTTAGGCGAATTCAGATGTCTAAGATCAAATCCAGATTAAAAGCAAAGTTTCTTCAAAGTGAACGTTCAACAGATGATGCAGACAGGTATTCAGGGATATTGTATCAGGAGGTCCTATTGCATGTGAACTCAGATTTTGGAATCAGGTTGGGTATGCTTTTAAAAATACTTGGGAGTCTTGTAGTTCTTGAAATGGAAAGATGACACATCCATTCTCTGCAGTTGTGCTATAGTTGAGGTTATTGTGTGAGCTGTAGGTCACTTTTGAACTTAGGGGGAAAAAAAACTTCAATCTAATGAAGGGTCCCCACCCGAAATGTCAGCTTTCCTGCTCCTCTGATGCTGCCTGGCCTGCTGTGTTCCTCCAGCTCCATGCTTTGCTATCTCAATCTAAAAAAACTCATTTCAATCAGGTGCCATGGATGTTCAACAGAAAGTAGATGATGGCCTTTCAGTATCAGAAAGCCAGTTTCATTAACACAGTGAAACATCATTGAAATGCAATCTTCTTCTTCTGAAGTAGTCCCAAGAGACTGATAACATTTTTTTCATGCCAAATGGGCTCTGAGGTGACTAAATAGTTTGAGGCTACAGTTTGGAGAGGTGGTGTTTGATGAGCCGGGTATTCAGAATGCTCCAAACCTTCACACATTCTTTCCACTATTTGCGCTTGGCGTTCAACTGAATTTGTTAGAGATGCTGAAAATGCATAACAACTTCACAGGACGTCCCTTCCCCAGTTTGAGCAGTGTTGGGCAACCAATTTCTGTAACAAAAGTCAAATGCTGTAGCTTTTTATGGAGACTTCAAGGGTATCCTTGAAGTATTTCCTCTAATCTCCTGGCAACTGCTTGCCATGATGTAGCCAGAGCAGAACTCATCTTGTGAATCCTATCTTAGGAATGAGACTGTCCAATCAGTGCAGCTGAATGATCATAACTAGTGCTTCAATAAGGGGGATTTTGTCCTGAGACAGTGCACTGACATTTGACCTATGCTGCCACAGGTTTCAAAGGATTTTGCACAAGCACTGCTGGTGGTATTTCTCAAGGTATTTGAGGTGTCTGCTGTACATTGTCCACATCTGCATTTCATGCAGGGGAGTGAACAACACTGTTGCTCCGTAGAGCTTGAGCTTGATACAGGCTTTAAGTTCTGTGTCACAAGCAGTCTGTCCCTCAGGACACTGAAGGCCGTGCTTTCACACTGAACATGGTGTTAAATTTCATTATATATGCCTACTCTCATTGAGAGGAGACTCCCAAGGTATGAGAATGTTCATTGGTTCATCACGTATCTTGATACCCATTGGGCAATTGTGCACAGGAGGAGTAAGCTGGAAGAAGGCTATTGTTTTTCAAATCATTAACCTAAGATCCATTCTTTCATATGCCTCCATGAATGCATAAATGATGGTTTGGAACATGGCCTTAGACATAGAACATAGAAGAGTACAGCACAGAACAGGCCCTTCAACCCACGATGTTGTGCTGACCATTGATCCTCATGTATGCACCCTCAAATTTCTGTGACCATATGCATGTCCAGCAGTCTCTTAAATGTCCCCAATGACCTTGCTTCCACAACTGCTGCTGGCAACGCATTCCATGCTCTCACAACTCTCTGTGTAAAGAGCCCACCTCTGACATCCCCTTTATACTTTCCTCCAACCAGCTTAAAACTATGACCCCTCGTGTTAGCCTTTTCTGCCCTGGGAAATAGTCCCTGGCTATCAACTCTATCTATGCCTCTCATTATCTTGTATACCTCAATTAGGTCCCCTCTCCTCCTCCTTTTCTCCAATGAAAAGAGTCCGAGCTCAGTCACCCTCTCTTCATAAGATAAGCCCTCCAGTCCAGGCAGCATCCTGGTAAACCTCCTCTGAACCCTCTCCAAAGCATCCTCATCTTTCCTATAATCGGGCAACCAGAACTGGACGCAGTATTCCAAGTGCGGTCTAACCGAAGTTTTATAGAGCTGCAACAAGATCTCACGACTCTTAAACTCAATCCCCATGTTAATGAAAGCCAAAACACCATATGCTTTCATAACAACCCTGTCCACTTGGGTGGCCATTTTAAGGGAACTATGTATCTGCACACCAAGATCCCTCTGTTCCTCCACACTGCCAAGAATCCTATCCTTAATCCTGTACTCAGCTTTCAAATTCGACCTTCCAAAATGCATCACCTCGCATTTATCCAGGTTGAACTCCATCTGCCACCTCTCAGCCCATCTCTGCATCCTGTCAATGTCCCGCTGCAGCCTACAACAGCCCTCTATACTGTCATGTAAATGTTTATCTGCTTACTGCAATGCAGTGATAGATGTTAGGGTGGCCTTGGTCCCGAACTGGAAATGATATTGTTTAAATAGTTTCCCATTTATCTTGGAGAGATGCTTTGTACCAGGGGAAGCTTAATAGTTACAAGATGGAGTGTTGAAATGAGGAAAGTGTAGAAAGAAGGTTGGTGAGATGACACAGCCTTGCTAGGTCGCAGTTTGTGCTGGTATTGGATGTGCTGAATCCATTGGTGAGGTTTGCAGCTTGCACAATGTCATGCAGTAGGTTGAGGATGGTGAAAAATTTCCACAGGCAGATAAATTTTAAGACAACTCTATTAATTTCTCTATATTGAAGATATTTATGAGATCAAAGAAGACATTGCTCCTCAATGCATTTTCCTTAGCCATGTCATGTTGTGATAAACACAGCAGTGTACTTACATTGTATCTCTGGGAATTAACTCTTGCCATTTGGTAAACAGTTGGAAACCCCTCTGTAATTACTATAATCTGTTGTACCTCCATTCTTGAAAATTTTAGAAATCCCCCAGCAAGCTCTTCCAATTCAAAGTGACGGAAACGAGCTCATATATTTATGCCAAGAGTGCTTCTCCATCATATTTTGGTATTTTGCCGGGGATTCCATCTGCACCGATGGCCTTGTTGGTTCTTAGCAGTTAGATGCTGTTTTCACTCTCATGTTGGTCTGGAATTGTGCAGGGGTGGTAGTGAAGAGTATGTTTTGGGAAGTGGTCAAGGGCATTCGTGTTATGATTGACATTAAGGTCGGGGGAAGGGAAACTCCGATGGAGTCCTCCTCCTGTCAAAGAACAGACTAGGTGGCATGCTGGCTCAGTGGTTAACACTGCTGCCTCACAGAACCAGGAACGCAGGTTCGATTCCATCTTTGAGCAACTATCTGTGCAGAATTTGCACATTCTCCCCATGTCTGCGTGGGTTTTCTCTGGGTGCTCTGGTTTCCTCCCACAGTCCAAAGATGTGCAGGCTAGGTGGATTGGCCATGCTAAATTGCGCATAGTGTTCAGGGATGTGTAGATTAGCTGGGATATAGTGGGTTGGATTTGAGAGGGATGCTCTGAGTGTCAGTGTGTGCTTGTTGGGCCAAAAGGCCTGTTTCTGCATTGCAGGGATTCTATGATGATGAGAACATGGTCTGGTCATAACAGACACCCTACTTCGTCAAAAAGAAAAATACAAGAACATTACAAAACATCTTTGCCTCAGCTATTGATTAGAAGGTAAACAATGGATGTTTGTGTTGAACTAGTGGTAGCTGGTTTCCTTAGCTTTTCTTTCTTAAGTACTAAGCGAGAAGCCATTTGAGGAGTCCATTGTGTCTTTACTTTCACATAAGCTTCACCAATGACAGGTATGAAATTCCAAAGCTGTTTAGACATATCCATTCAACAAGAAAGACACCCAACACTTATACATCTGTTCTGAGCTTCCCAGAACATTGAGAGTCTGTGTCAAGCTTCATTCCCCAACCCTATGGCAGACATTTTTAGCGGTCATTTTAAAAAGTATATAACTTTTGAAATTTGTATTTTAGGTCTCATGTGTCTCTTTTTCTCAACAAATTTCATGGTTTATGATGCTATGTCATTGTCATCGATTACCTTCATCTGTACTTTTCTTCATCATGGCTGTAAATAATATGTAAGTATCATATAAGTACAAGTTCATAAGGTTTTTCTAATTAGGCTTCTCTTGGCTCCTTGCATGTTGCATTATGTCTCAAGGTCAATATATCAGCAAAGACTTAAGAGTTCCACTCCAAGTCACTCACTAACTTGAGTCAGAATATTTTAACGCAAGTTAACCCTTGCTGGGTCAAAGCTGTGGAACAACCCTCCCTAATGGCATTGTGGGTCCACCTGCAGCACCTAGATTGCAGTGGCTCAACAAGACAGCTCACCAACATCTTCTCAAAGGCAACTATGGACTAGCAATAAATGTTGGCCCAGCCAACAACATTCTAATCCCATATTATCTCTGCATTAGAGCACATGAAATGAACATACAAAGGTCTTAGAATAGATTCCCTACAGTGTGGAAACAGGCCCTTCGGCCCAGCAAGTCCACACCACCCCTTGGAGCATTCCACCCAGACCCATCCCCCTATAACCCACACACCCCTTAACACTACAGGCAATTTAGCATGGCCAATCCACCTAGCCTGCACATCTTTGGACTGTGGGAGGAAACTGGAGCACCCAGAGGAAACCCACACAGACACGGGGAGAACGTGCAAACTCCGCACAGACAGTTACCCGAGGCTGGAATCGAACCTGGGTCCCTGGCGCTGTGAGGCTGCAGTGCTAACCACTGAACCACCGTGCCGCTCTCTTGTACTCTATTTTCTCCCTGGAATGAAATATGCTGCCTCACAGCACCAAGGACCTGAGTTTGATTCCACCCTTGGGTGACTGTTGTGTGGAGTTTGCACATTCGTCCTGTGGAAACATAGGTTTCCTCTTGGTGCTCTGGTTTCCTCCCACAGTCTAAAGATGTGCAGGTTGGGTGGATTGGCCATGCTAAATTGCCACTGTGTTCAGGCATGTGGAGACTCAGTGAGTTAGCCACGGGAAATACAGGGTTACAAGGGCAGGTAGGGTGGATCTGGGTGGGATGCTCTTTGGAGCGTGGGTGTGGATATGCTGGGCTGCATGACTTGCTTCTACACTGTTAGGATTCTATGATTATCCATAAACGTGTATATCTGAGTAACATATTAGCATAATGTTAACCCAGATGTTGATGCGAACATAGATGTAATGGTTATGAGTAATAGTTAGCTGTAATAAACAGCTGTTGAATTCTATAACACTGGAATATCCATGTCCAGCTTCTCCTGTTATAAAAGATAACATATGCATTGTTGCAACAGGTAAAACACACTGCTAGAGACAAAATTATTTCATGTTTAGTAGCGGTGGTCATGTATAAAAATAAAGTCCAATATTTTGATGGCAGATATTTGGAAAAATAATCGAGAATGAACAGGACAACATCTTTGAGCCTCAGAATTCAGCTTCGGTTTCTGTGAGTAAAGACAACTATAAAAATCTGTAGATAGAACATTGGCTACCAAGAGGTTAAAGAAAAGAATGTGTTGAAAATAAAATGGTTAAAATTACAAATGCATTGAAAACTAAAAGCTACAGAAAAGAGAAAAAAGATGATAGGCTGTTAATCTGATTTAAATGCACAAACTTAAACAGTCCTGAAAGCTCAACTCCGAAGCATTCATATGTTATGTTCCACTGCTAGTACATCAGTATACCGTCAGAACGCATGCTCATAATATATTCACTGTATCACAGCATGTCAGTGAAAGGAATGTAGGTCTCCATCTCTTTCATAGCTTGAGTCACTTGACATATGACAACCTGATGGAAACATGTTACTTTTGGTAACTGAATAAATGAAAACTCAGATGTCAATGTACCTGTGTGAATGTAATATTTGACTATATTAATAAACTGTAATAAAGTCTGATGGACATTGCAAGAACACAATACCCATATCCTAGATTGTTATGTTACAGGAGTTAACATAAGCATTGCTGCATCAAGTAAGGATACCCTGCTGGAAACTAACATAAAAGCACTTGGAAAAAAATGTCTTTTTTTTAAAAAGCTGGTTTTCTATATTAAAAAGGCCTATCTATATCACGGCCTCAATCATTTCTGCCATTTTCTTTCTCCAAATCAGCATGAAATTAAAAAAAAACGTCTGCAACGTGCTCTCCTCATTTTGTACTACTGCCACCTACAGGCAGAAGCTCGACAAAAAGACTGCAAATCCAAGGGAGCAATTTTTAAGGGAGCAAGGCCAGTGCAGCAGCAGCCGAGACAATTAAAGGGAAACAGAAGCAAAAAGGTGAACGTTAAGAGAGGGGAGCAAACCCAATGAGAAACAAAACATTGCACTTTACTTCTTAAACATAAACAAAGGAAGGAAAGTTCCAATTCACAGATTGGGAGCCAAGTGACAGCTTTACTGAAATACAACTGTAACAACAACATATGAAGCTCGAATTAATGATAAGGGCTATAAAAATTTTGATCGCCGCTGGCAACAAGAGGTTTTTCAGCACTAATACATTCAGAATTTCCATAGACATTAACAAAATCCACGCACATTTTGGAAGCTACTCAAAGATCAGCACACTGTAGAAACTAACTTCAGGAATAACCAACTCTAACTCCTGTCACATAGACAGCAACCTGAAGAGTCTATTGAGTGATTTATCAGAAGATGCCACAGCAAAAGGCCAAAGGAGCATTTCCAAAGAGGAATTTTCAGGGAAGCTCATCAAATTACTGATTGCTTCCACACCAATTAAAGCTTTTAGGAAGGAACTATTGGGCATGATGAAAGGGCAGTACCATTCACAGATTACTTGAGTATAGACAGAAGGTTGAAATCATAATGGGAGGCCAGCAAAAATGATGCTTGAAATAAAGTCAACACTACTTCTACATTGAGCAAAATGCACCAAACCAACAAAATCCCTGGGCTGAATCTAATGAATGATATATGGGGTGTGGCATGAAATCTGTTAGAATTGTGCATGAAGTCCTTCTCAGCATCAGGAGCAACTCCTTGCACTTTATAACAATTTCCAGGCATTGCTTCGAGCTTCTAACTAAGCAGCGACAAGTTTCTATTAAGGGAATTACTATCTTTTAATTACTTTTTTCAAGTGCAAACTTTACCTCAATGTGTTGCTTCCTTACCATTTGCAATGAGCAAATGCAACATCAATTCTAGACATGAGGTTGCTGACAGCACAACATGAATTGGAGTCAGGCCAAGTACCTGGAACTTCCACTTGTCCAAAAGAACTTCCATTTCGGACTCCGTGCACCAATATCCCAGTGCACAGTCCATGGGAAACTATTGCAAGTCAACAAACATCAATATCCAACACATCCCAGCTATAATATCATGGTCCATCTCCAACACGTTCTCAGTATGCTTCTGGACTTCAATGCTACACCTTGAGGCACAGTGGCAACTATCGTCATAATGTTGCCGAAAGGTCATGTTTCACCTAAGCGTACAGACTCAGCTTATGGACCATACCAGGCTGCATCTCTGGTCTGAACACTTTCTCTTTTACCACTCACTCTGTTGTAGCCTACTTCAATGCTCACAGCAGCCCTGCCTTCCCTTACCATAACTTGACACTCAGCTAGAGATACCAGGCTTACAGCACTGCTGTATTGTTGTGCAGTTGAGCATAGACACAAAGCTAAAGAACCTTGTCACAGTTGTCAACAGTCCTCAGATGAATCATGGGAGGTAATGTTCAGCCACACAGTAAGTTAAAAGCAGGCTCTGATATCAATCCAGGCACAATCTGCCAGCTGCTCAGGGTGGTCAGAGTTAGGATCTTCTCCTTTTAAAGGGTGAGGAGCTGAATGTCAGGCAATCATAAACCGTCTTAATTCATTCCACCTTATGGTGGGCCATTTTCCAACTGGAATAAGAGAGAGGTAAGGAGCTGAAATGTGGATGTTGCTGTGGTTGGGGAAGTGTCCTGAGTGAGGGATTAGGCACAACAGAGAGCAGGGAGCTTCAGGGGTGAGGATATGTAAGGAAAGAAGCCACAGACAACTGTGACAGCGATAGAGCCTGAGTCTTGGTCGGGGGTGGCTCCGGTAGCAGAGGAAGAGTGAGCTTGCAATACCAGAGACAGGATGGTGCCACTTATGTTGTTCCTACACTGCTTTGGCTTCTTCTGAATGACTGAGAGTGCACTGGTCTGGGTGGCACCTCAGATCAGGCTGGTATGATCTGATGCGTTGGCCTCCACTGCTGGTCCTAGGGGGAGACATCCCACCTTTGCACTCATCCATTTCGCAGGACCTCCAGGTTCTTGCCCACAAAATAAGGTATCAGGCTTGTCTTCTCTGCAATGTGTGGGCTAATGTCAGGAACTGTGCAGTGCAGATTTAGCACTAACAGTGCTTGGCCAGATGTACAATAGGGCCTTTTAAAGATGGTGCTGGTGCCTGGAATACGGGCTCATTCCAGGATACCCTGGCAGTGGTGAGCTGTTCTGAGAACTGCAAATGGTAGAATGGGGCTAGAATCAGATGACAGGACCACGATAGGGGTGAGGTAGCTAGTTAATGAGGCAAGAGGATTCGAGTTCAGGAGCAGGATGTCTTGCTGCAATTATACAGGGCATTACTGAGGCCACATCAAGGTCTCTTTATTTGAGGGAGAACATTCTTGCTATCAAGGGACCACAGCAAAGGTTTATCAAATAGATTCCTGGTATGGCAGGACTAATGTACAAGGAGAAATTGAACTGGTTAGTATTGTTTTCCCTGGGATTTAGAAGAATGAGGTCAATCTCATAGAAACCTTTAAAATTCTAACAAGGCTAGATAGATTAGATGCAGGAAGTATGTTGCTGAACTTGGGGGAGTCGAGAACCAGGTGTCATAGTTTAAGGAGAAGTGGTGAACTTTTAAGACTGAAATGAGGAGAAATGGGTGGCACGGTGGCTCAGTGATTAGGGCCACTGCCCTACAGTGCCAGGGGCGCGAGTTCAATTCCGCTCTTGGGTGAATGTGTGAAGTTTGCACCACTCTTCCCAGTCTCTCTGTGGGTTTCTTCTGATGTTCCAGTTTTGTCCCACTGTCTAACGATGTGTGGGCTAGGCAGATTAGCCACGGGAAATGCAGGGTTACAGGGGTAGGGTAGGGAGACAGGTCAGTGTGGACTCCATGGGCTGAATGTCCTGCTTCTACACCGTAGGGATTCTATGAAATTTGTTAATCCAGAAAGTGGTCAGCCTATGGAATTCATGATCACAGAAAGTGGTTGAGGCCAAACAAAAATTATGTTTTCAGATAGGAGGCATTCATAGCTGCAAAAACAGAAAGCAGTGGAACTGAAGAACTGAAGAAGGGTGACTGGACCCGAAACGTTAACTGATTTCTCTCCAGTGTTGCTTACAGACCTGCTGAGTTTTTCCAGCAATTTCTGTTTTTGTTTCTGATTTCCAGCATCTGCAGGTCTTTGGATTTTTTTGCTTGATGGATATAGCCATGTGGCTAAAAGGAATCATGGAATACTGGCGATGTGTGGGATTAAGGTACTAAGCTCAATGACCAGCCATGATCACTTGAATGGTGGAGAGGCTTGAAGGGTTAAATGGCCTATTCCCTGCTCCTATCTTCCATGTTTCTATGTGAGATTGGTGAGATGTCATTAAACAACAACTAAGATGCATTATGTAAAAACATTCCATGATAATCAACAAAACTGACACTTAGGCAAAAAAAGCACAAGATTCAGCCCTTACATAAAGGCACTCCCAGAAATCATTCAACTATGATAATGCAATGACATCTAGTTAGTTAGTTTTAGATCAAGACATTTATTTTATTTAAAGGGACCCAACCTGATGGCACAATGGTTGATTTCGCTGCTGGATTCTCCCAAACATCTGCCATAACTTCAAAAGAACAGATGCAACCCCAGAAAACAAACATAAAGGCAATTAGATAATAAAATGTGAGGCTGATGAACACAGCAAGCCAAGCAGCATCTCAGGAGCACAAAAGCTGACGTTTCGGGCCTAGACCCTTCATCAGAGAGGGGGACGGGGAGAGGGAACTGGAATAAATAGGGAGAGAGGGGGAGGTGGACCGAAGGTGGAGAGGAGAGTATAGGTCAGTCCAGGGAAGACGGACAGGTCAAGGAGGTGGGATGAGGTCAGTAGGTAGATGGGGGTGCGGCTTGGGGTGGGAGGAAGGGATGGCTGAGAGGAAGAACAGGTTAGGGAGGCAGAGACAGGTTGGACTGGCAATTACTCTATTTTTATGTGGATTTTTTCTCCAAATTAATGACAGGTGAACAAGAAACCTTCATAGAATTTCACCTTCAAAATCTATGCCTCCTGAACAATTTGGAGATCCACTGTATTCCACATCATGGTCACCACAGACATCAACATCTTTTCATTGCATGTTATCACACAACTACTCGAGGGGTCTTGTCATGTGAGAAATAGCTGCTGCATTTCCAACATTACAACAGTGAATACACTTCAGAAGTAATTATCTGATTGTATAGTATTTGCAGAGAATCCTCAGGTCCCCCATCTGCCTTTTGTAGGGACTGCTCTCTCCTCAGCTCCCTCGTCCACTCCACACTCCCCACTAACCCCACCATCCCCGGCACCTTTCCCTGCAACTGCAGGAAGTGCTACACCTGACCCCACACCTCCTACCTCATATCCATCCAAAGCCCAGGCAAACCTGTCATATCAGACAGGGGTTCACCTGCACTTCCATCAACTTCGTCTGTTGTATCCACTGCTCCCGATGTGGCCTCCTCTACATCGGTGAGACCAAGCGGAGACTCGGAGGCCGTTTTGTAGAGCATCTGTGCTCTGTATGCAATAAGTGAGAACACCTTCTGTTCACCAACCATTTCATTTCCCCCTCCCACTCCCAGGGTGACATGTCCATCCTGGGCATACTCCAGTATCACAACCACGCCACACTCAAACTAAAGGAGCAGCATCTCATATTCTGTCTCAAGACCCTACAGCCCAATGGCCTAAACATGGAATTCACCAGTTTCAAAATCTCCCCGCCCTCAGCCTTATCCTGTGACCAACCATCCCTCTCATCCCTGCCTCCTTGACCTGACACAACCTGTCCATCTTCTTCCCCACCTATCCACTCCTCCCACCTCACTGACCAATCCCCATCACTGCCTACCTGTACTCATATAGCCCCATACCACCTACCTTCTCCAGCCCCATCCCTTCTATCTCTATTTATTTCTGAGCTACCTTCCCTCTTCCCATTTCTGAAGAAAGGTCCCAACCCAAAACATCAACATTCCTGCTCCTCTGATGCTCCCTGGCCTGCTGCGTTCCTCCAGACCTACACCTTGTTATCTATATAAAAGCAAGTTCTTTCTGAATTTCTTTTTTCTCAATCCAATCACTCATTTCTACACTCTTAATTTCTACAACACTCTTGAGTTTAAATCATTGAAATCAATTAGTATTTACATACTTGGTTATACATATTTCATCCAGCTGTGTCTTAGCAACCAACAACTGTACATGAAGTTATGGAATTGTTAGGTGTTCCTTGTAGTCACATGTACCGATGACAATGAAGTTGTGGCTTTAGCAATCAATCTCTTTGGACAAACTCTGTTTTATACCCATTCAACAGAAACAGTCAATCAGGTTCTCACTTATTCAGCATCTTACAGCTGAAGAGGCCCCTTGGTAGCCCCAATGAGGCAAATGTATTACCCAAAAACATAACTCAGAAAACCAGAGATATATCCTCAATTACATAAGCTACAGAGACTGTAAAATCACAGAGGTAAACATCGCTTACTTTCAGTTCTTAATAATTAAGGATCCCATGTGTACAGTAATATGCCTGTTCTAAGGCAGGGTGAATTAAAATTGACAGAAAAATTATGTCTTAATTCAATTATCTTCAGTCAACTTTGATCTTACTGGCTCCATAAATAAGGAAAAAAATTCAAAACACATCCCTAACTCCTCACGGTAAAAAGCAGGTTCTGTGTTATTTGCATAACACGTACACTGACATTTCGTTAAATCAAGATAGGCTTTGGATGAGTCAAATGGGAAAATAGCTGTCCTTGTTCATAATTACCGTGTTATCAATGTGATTCAAAGTACATTAACTGGTTACATTATATTTCCAATGCACTGTGGAATAACTATGAATTGCTAACTACTTTTCATGTTGGAAGAATATTTGTGCTGTGAAAGCATTTTTAACAGTTATTTTTAGAATTTCAGTTCGGAATAAATTTTGAAGACAATTTTGTATAATTTGCACGGTTTTTCGCGAGTGAAATTACCTGCTGCAATGACTTGCATCTTATCAACATTTCAGAGAAATAACAACATATTTACCTCAGTGCACAAAAATAAAATGACTTTTAAATGTTTCTGAAGCTTAGCCACAAATTGACTGTCCTCCATATTCATGAATTGCCACTTGCTGTTAATTTGACGCTGACACGAACAATTAAAATTGTGAAATAAAAGGAAAAGTGCTGGAAAGCTTTCGAAGGATGATCAAAATATGAACGAGAATGAAGATGTGACTTTTCATTGTTTGAATGCTGCTGTACATAAAATTTTGGCGTAATTCTGCGTTGCGAGAGTATGTTGCTGCTTGTTTAAATAGTGTTTTCATGTAACTTTGTTTGAGAGTGTTGGGGTCGTTACTATTGATATTTAGTACTTAGTCAGTGTGTGTGGCTTTTCTGTGTACCCTCATCAGGAATTCCCCATTGGCCCTGCATTCTACCATAACATCCAGGAATTGGAGCTGTTCCTACAGATCCCGCAAGAATAACTAGCCAAACTAACCCAAAAAAAGGACAACAATAGGTCAGACAGTTGGATAAGAAACCTTTCAGACAGGAAAGTAACAGACCCAGAGAAAGCTGCTCAAATATGTGGACTCAACTAAACCACAGAGATGCTAACAAGACAGAATTTCTAGCCACACGAGAAGCCACACTGAAGACCGAAGGCATCAATAAGGAAATACAACAAGCCAAAAGACAATCAGTGATCCTGACACTGACCAGAAATAGCGAACTTAACACTCTCAACACATCAGAAAGGAAGGCCCTAGAAGGACTGAAAAAAGACAAAAACATCATAATATCCTCAGTGACGTAAGGGCGCATGACAGCAATACTAAACAAACAGGACTATCTGACTAAAGCACAGGCACTACTTGCAGACATGAATACATTCCAGCAGGTGCAAACAGACCTGACACCACAACTAGGTAATAAAATAATTACACACTAAAGAGACTCAAACAGACTGGACAAAACAACAAAACAGACAACCTAAATATAAAACCAGAGGGACAAACACCACCCCTTCCTCCCTGATTCGACAGCTTTCCAAAAGTACACAAACTGGAAGTACCCCTCAAACGCATAGTCTACCTCCCAGGCACACCAACACACAAGTTAGCCAATGAGTTACAACGAAGACCAAAGCAGCTCGTCAGCAGGTCACCCCACTCAATCCACCAGGGCAGCACGGTGGCTCAGTGGTTAGCACTGCTGTCTCACAGTGCCAGGGACCCAGGTTTAATTCCACCCTTGGGCGACTGTCTGTGTGGAGTTTGCACGTTCTCCCCGTGTCTGTATGGGTTTCCTCCAGGTGCTCTGGTTTCATCGCACAGTCCAAAGATGTGCAGGTTAGGTGGATTGACCATGCTAAATTGCCCGCAGTTCAGGGATGTGTAGATTAGGTGGGTTATAAGGGGATGGTTCTGTGTGGGATGCTCCAAGGGTCAGTGTGGACTTGTGGGGCTGAAAGGCCTGTTTCCACACTGTAGGGATTCTATGACTCACTCAGACCAGGAGATCCTCAAATCCCTCAAGGACATAAGAATAGATGATGACAAGACCATGCTGCCCTTTGACGTTACCGCCCTATTCACATCGACTGACATACCACTAGCAAGAGAAACACTAGTAACACTACTAAAAGAATGAAACCTGAGTGATACCATCTCTATGGACAACATGCTAAAACTACCGGAACTATGCTTCACAAACCACTTCACCTCTAATGGCCAAATCTACAAACAGATCAAAGGGACACCCATGGGATCACCTATCTTTGGACTAATAGCAGAAGTGGTGATGCAGAGACTTGAAAGCATGGCCCTTCCACAGATCCAACCCATATTATGGATCCGATACGTGGATGATACTTTTGTCATCATCAAATGGACCAAACTAAATGAGACACACCAACTAATAAACAATACTCTTACCGGCATCAAACTCAACAGGAAAGAGGGAAAGAGTGAACAGCTCACATTCCTGGATGTCATGGTAGAGCACAGTGCCAACGGGGAATTCCTGATGAAGGTACACACAAAAGCCACAAACACTGGCCAAGTACTGAATTTCAACAGCAATGACCCTAACACCCACAAACGAAGTTGCGTTGAAACGCTATTTAAATAAGCGACAACAGACTTTAGTAGCCCGGAACTATGCGAAAAAGAAGGGTACCTCAACTAAGTATTTAAGGACAATGGATGCCCAAACAATTAGATCCAATGATGCCCATCACACAAACAACAACAGGAAGGTCCTGCACCCCCTAACACATGCAGCACGCATTAAGAACATATCTGACCTGGCCACAAGACTCCTCCAGCCATTGAGCATCAGAGTAGCACACAAACCCACGTCAATCCTATGCCAACTGCTAACTCGAACCAAAGACCCCTTACCCACTTTGGACAGAACCAACGTGCTAGAAATGATTCCATGCAAGGATGGTGACTAACATTACTTTGGACACACAGGAAGAAAATTGGCCATAAGGGTACATGAACACCAGCTAGCGACAAAAAAACACAACCAATACTCACTCATCTCCATTCACACGGACAAGGAGAACCACTAGTTCGATTGGGACAACACCAGGATCCTGGAACAGGCCAAACAGCGACACGCATAGGCTTGGTTCTCCACCAAGAAGGCCATTAACAAACACATGGAACACATAGAACCACTGCGAAGGAAAACTGGAAATGAGGTAATCAAATCCAACCGACCCCAGAGTGTAACTACCAGGTGGGAAAACATAACAGCGCTTCCACAGAGGCTGCACTGATGATGTTACCCAGCAGGGTAATGAAACGTTTGCGAACTAATGAACCAGCTCAGTGAGTGAACCAACCACAGCATCCACAACCCGAGCTACTGATCTACTCAAGAACCTTAAATACTGATTTCTGCTTCTACCTTCTCTTAAAAATGTGTAAATTTGGCCGCCTTTTTCAAATCATTGTTTCTGCCTTTGTGTTCTGTTCTGTGGCTCTACTGCTAAGTAAGACAGATTTAGAGTAGATCTCACAGCTTATCTGTCACACTGCCATTTCCATTAAACCTTGTGGTCAACAATGTGTCAATAAAGAAGGCAGGACATATGCAGGACCAAGTATATTTAAAAATGAGGTATTAACCTGGTGAAAATGATAATATAGAACTAGTTGCAAGTGCATCTATATGCATTTGATGGGGCTAAATGATCCCACAAAAGCAGATCTAACTGCTTCAATCCTGACACATCCTGTTGTGAACAGCAGAAGACAATTAAGCAATTCTGGTATTTCAAAAATCTATCTACTCTTTTAATACTTTCAGTGATAGAGCCTCCATGACACTCAGGAATGTAGAAATCCAGATATTCAGTACCCTCTGGGAGATGAAATTCTTTCACATCTCATGACAGATAGTAAGAACTGCCACAAATCTGAGGCAACACAGTATGGAGCTGCAGGAACACAGCAGGCCAGGCAGCATCAGGGGAGCAGGTAAGTTGACGTTTTGGGTCGGGACACTTCTACAGAAATGGGGGAGGGGGAAGTGAGCTCTGAAATAAGTAGATAGAGGAGGGGTGGGAGTCTGGGAAAGGTGGGTGGGATGGTGATAGGTGAGTGCAGGCAGGAAGTGGTTGGGGTTAATCAGTAAGGTGGGAGAAACGGATAGGTGGAAGAGAAGACAGATAGGTTGCATGAAATCAAGGAGGCAGGGAGGAGAGGGACGGGGGAAGGTAGGTGGGATGGTGATAGGTGAGTGCAGATAGCTAGTGGTGGTCAATGAGGTGGGAGGAGCGGATAGGTGGGAGAGAAGATGGACAGATTGTGTCAGGTCAAGGATGTGAGGGATGAGAGAAAGGATTGGCCATGGGCTGAGGCCGGGGGTGGGGAGATTTAGAAACTAGTACAATCCACATTGAGACTATTGGGTTGTAGGCTCCCAAGGCGGAATATGAGGTGCTGCTCCTCCAGTTTCCGGGAGGCATCGTTGTGGCACTGGAGGAAGCCCAGGATGGACACGTCGTCCAGGGAGTGGGAAGGGGAGTTGAAATGGGTCGCAACTGGAAAGTGTTGTCGTTTGTTGCAAACCGAGTGCAGGTGCTCTATAAAGCATTTCTCAAGCCTCTGCTTGGTCTCACTGATGTAGAGGAGGCCACATCGGGGACGGCAGTTGTAATAGACCACATGACCTGATAGGCATCCCCCATTTCTGAAGAAGGGTCCCAGCCTGAAGCATCAGCTATCCTGCTCTGATGCTGCCTGGCCTGCTATGTTCCTCCTGCTCCACACTGTGTTATCTCTAACTCCAGCATCGGCAGTTCTTACTATCTTTAAATGATCTGATGTTGCGTTGTTCTCACATCCCAGGGATGAATTTTTAAAAAAATTAGAAGGGAGCAGGATCACATGCAAAAGGAGAATAAAATAAAATGTAGTTTAGACTGTTTTGGATGTTCTTGTTTCATTGCTTTTGGATAAAATGTTGATTTTGTTTTGCACAGCTGACTGTCTAATACATATTGATTTATTGAAATCTGGCCAACCTGTGTGCACTGATAAAGCCTATGGTCATTTTACATCAGTCACTCTAGCCCCTTTTTAAAACATTTTCAATCCCCCAAAGTACCAATTGCAAAGTCAGTTGAATTTTTAAAAAAAATCAACAATTCATATTGTGTAGTATTTGTGACAAAGAAGGGAAGGAAAATCACAATTACACAGGCAACCATTTGTCCCTTTATTCTGTGTGATCTGACCTTGCTAACCAGTCTACCATGAGGAAACTTGTCAAACACCTTACTGAAGTCCACATAGATCATATCTACTGCTCTGTCCTCATCGATCCTCTGCGTTACTTCTTCAAAAAACTCAATCACGTTCGTGAGGCACAATTTCCCATACACAAAGCCAAGGTGGCTATCCTTAATCAGCCCTTGCCTTTCCAAATACACGTAATTCCTGGCCCTCAGAACTCCCTCCAACAATATGTCTGCCACTGATGTCAGTTCCCTTGCTTTTGGAACTCATATTAGAAAGATTACTGTTTGAAGTCCTTGAGGCAGATTTTCATTCTCTCTCAGGATGCAGACTAGAGAAACAAATTGAATGGGGAGGTAATGCCTTTTATCAAACCTATCAAATGTATGCTCCGTCAAAATTAATGGCCCAAAAATTAAAACGGTGCGAGATCTTTTCCACCAGGCTTTCCTCTCTAACTCAATCCAGCTGTTTATGATATCCAGCTGCTAAAGTGATAATCTACTCTACTTAAAAAAAAATCTTTGAACATGCTACAAACTGTTAATGGCAATTTAACTAATAAGGTTAGGATGATTAATAGATTAGTTTCACTGTAGAAAAAAGTAGAAATAAATTATTTCCTCTGGTGGGAGAATGCAGAAAAAGGACACAAACTTAACATTAGAATGAGTCTATTTAGATGCAAGTCAGGAAAGAACTCTTCACACGAAGATTAGTGGAAATCTCTAATTCCGATCTCAAGAATGTATATGAAGCCGGGTCAGTTGGAAAACATCAACAGTGGGATTGATAGATGTTGACAAAAGCAAAATGCTACAGAGTCTGGAAATCTGTAACTGTAACAGAAGATGCTGGCAATAAACAGCAGGTTAGCTGGCATCCGTGGAGAGAAGCAGAGTTAATGTTTCAGGTGGATAACCTTCCATCTGAACTGAAGAATAATAAAAATGTTAGCGTTTCTAAACTAGCAGAAGAGGGAGGAAGTAAGAAGGAAAGGGAAAGTCTGTGATAAAGTGGAGGACAGTGGAAATTAACTGACAAAAGATTTCATGATGCAAAAGCCAGAAAAAGTGGTCATTTGTTTGTAAAGATATTAAGGTTCTTTCACACCACACTTGGTGAAATGCAGCATTGATGTCAAGATAATCACTCGCACCTAACCTGCAGATTTCAGCTCATTTTCTACATTTGGACTAAACCTGCAACAAGGTTGGGAGCCAAGTGACAGAACCCAAAGTGAATGCCAGTAAGTGTTCCTTTTTAAGCGCTGCTTATTAGCACTGTCGATGAATATCTATGTTACTGATGATCGGGAATGCAGTGATAGGGTAATAATTTGCCATGGTTCTTTAAACACACCATTATCCTCCAGTGCCTCTTCATGTTCAGCCAGCTTTGTCAGTCTCCTCTGGCCTGGTTCACTTCTTATCTTCTAAATTATTTTCTGAGGCTTTTCTTTTGCTTCTGTCCCATTTCGTCTTGGGTCCCCTAAGCTCCTTGGCTCCCCACCTGTATCCCTGAGAAGTAACATGTAGATGAGACATTGTCTAAAATCATAGCGTTCACTTTCGCACATTCACCAAAGCCACCTAGCTTACCTCACAAACATCTCTCTCACACATTCCAACATTGCTAAGTTATTAGACCGCTTATTTGATATCTATAGTTTAAAATTAAATATTGGGAACACTGAAGCCGACTACCAAGATGGTTCTTCTCCACAGTACGTGTCTGAGATTACACCAGCCTGTTCAAAATCTTTCTGCTATTTTGATCTCGAAATGAGTTTCCAATCACATAACAATCAGTCTAAGTGCTGCACAATCTGCACCACTGTTATTTCATCCAAATTATCTCTAATTGCAGCTAATCTGCTGCTGAAACCTTCATTCATGCCTTTGTTGCTTCTGGATGCAACTATTGCACTGTAATACTGGCTGGTATCTCCCCTTTTTTTACAATTGCTTCATGTATTCTTCTTTTGCTATCTGTAAGCTCAGTAAGTCACACAACCCTCTAAGATATTTTTGATCATCCATATAAGGCCCATTTACAATTCCTGCTATTGGTGGTCCAGCCTTCAGTTTCCTAGACCCTAATCTCTGGCATTTCCTTCCTGCAGCTTTCCAAATCTGCCTCTCTTTCTTCCTTTAAAATATTCTTTCTTAAACCGGCTTCTTTGAATATCTCCCTAATTATCTCTTTCTTTACTTCAGTTCCTAATTTTGCGTTATAACGCTCCTGTGAGGTATCTTTCAATAAAACATTTGAAAAATAGCTGTTGCTATTGTCAAATTACAATTGATGTGAAATGTATCTTGGAGAAATTGAGTGGGCAGGTAAGAAAAACTTGGTGACAGAGAGATATTCAATGACAGGGCCTTAAAACACGTTCTGAGGAAGGGTCACCAGACCCAAAATGTTAACTATGATTGTTTTCTTCACAGATATTGCCAGACCTGTAGATTTTTCCAGCAACTTCTGCTTATGTTCCTTAAAACATCTTTATCTTCTTCTGTGAACTCTTTTCATCACAGGCCTTACTCTAACCTAAATAACCAGAATACTACCTATAGCAAAGCAGGCAAACAAGAGAATGTATGTTTTGAGAGTAGCAGTATCCATTTTAAATTAAGTACTGCTAAGGCTTATTCCCTTTCAAAGCTAGGTTACGGTGGATGTGAACATTAATGCTTAAGTCAGACATTTTGGTTTAAAAATTGGGATACTTTCTTATCTATCCTTTGGTATGTCCAGCATCAGACATTAGAAACCCTGCTATCTGGCCACAGGGCCTCTTTTCCTACGGATCCACCTTCATTAAAAGAAATAATAACTTACCTAAAAGTTGAGTGGAAGGCCCTCCCCTATGCTCTGGTGAAGACAATTCTGGAAAATAGCGCTAATACTTCCAAAGCTTCCAAGAACAACAGAAAGGCGTAAAACTGGACTATAGCAGTGACTTTGATGGCCATTGGCAAGTTCATCTACACCTTGTTGTGAGACTCTCGACTGAATTGAATGTAGTGGCGCAGTTCAGTTTCCTTGAGCCTGAGATACCTCAAACACCGCACCTGCGTGAGGAATGGACGTGAAAAGTGTTCTTGAAAAAATCTATGTGGTGCAAAGCCTTCAATGCAGAGCCCCCCAACCCTCCTTACAGACTTCCCTCTCTGTATTCTCAGCTCTGTTTTCTGGTCATAGAACATAGAGCAGTAAGACCCTTTGGCCCACAATGTTGTGCCGAACTTTACCCCAAGCCTAAGGTCTATCTAACGTCCACCCCTACCTTATACTATATATACCATATACCTATCTAATAGCCACTTAAACGCCCCTAATGAGGCCGACTCCACTACCCTCGCGAGCAATGCATTCCATGCCCCTGCGACTCTCTGAGTAAAGAACCTACCCCGACATCTCCCCTATATCTACCCCCACTCACTTTAAAACTATGCCCCCTCATAATAGCTACCTTTACCCTAGGAAAAATACTCTGGCCGTTACTCTATCTATGCTTCTGATCATTTTGTACACCTCATGGTGTGAAGAGGTACTGCCATGGCATGTCAACCCCCACTGCTGGGTTCTCTCTGATGATTAAACAACGTCTCTTAAAAGCCAACTCCAAACACATTACAAAATTCCACAAATTCAGCCTGAGTTAAAGTCTGTCAAAAGAGCCTCAGGTACGACTTGTTAACTTGCCCTGTGAACAGCACTGATGCAGGCCCACTGTGTAACCGAATGCTTAATCTTGGCTAAGTAATTCATTGAATGGGCAAACATGGTCAAAATCTGTGAAATGGACAGCACATTAGCCGGCACACCTGTGTGGCATCTGTTTCTGTATAGTTCTGTTACTTCCCAGAACTCAAAGGGGTCATCTACATCAGTGGCAAGTTTTAAAGGTGGTGTCCTGCATGAGTTACACTAGACGCAGCTGAGGACATAGCTCTTATCTCCATAGGACATTTTCTGTCCATTTGCTACCTTTAGCATTACTACTGATCCACATTTTTCACTCTTCATTTTCCAATTATAGACATTTTGCTATCAAAGCTGTGTATGAAATACACAAGAGGTTGACATTTTCAACAATGACCCAATTCACTCCATGACAATCGTAATTATTCAGAAGTTATCATGTTACAAAACAGTAAAGTGTTCCAGTATAAAACACTGCTACCGATTTGCTACCAAGTTTGTGTTTGATTCCTGTTCTTGCAGACTTAAGCTCAGGACACCATACAGTTAGAGACAGCGACAGAGACAGAGACAGGCCCCGGGTCACAGGCTAGTAAGTCAGTGTGAGGTAGTGAATGGATGTAATCCTGAGCCAACGCTCACTGCAAGCTGTGACTCTTAAGTGGGGCAGGAAATGGCTTCCTGAAGCCATAGATCCTGCCCCTTTGAGACATGATGTCCTGTTGCCAATAAAAAATTCCCCAGTCAATGAGAGACCCCGAAGCTCTTCAATCTCTGCAGGGACATTGGGAATTGTAGCTACTGCAGGGACAGCAACAGACCCTGGAACAGGGTCTCCAGGTAGGCCAAGAATTGAGAATGCAGAGGTCAGATACAGCAGGGCAAATTAAGCAAGGGAACAATATCCCTGAAGAGGACAGAGGTGTGGTCTTCCCATTGGGAAAAATTGCTCCTGGGGCAGGAAAACAATGGGCACTGTCACTATATGTTTTCGCTGTCTTCTAGCCTGTTCCCTGGGAGAAAGCAGGGGCAGAGGGTCTTAATCCAGTCCATGAATTCTTTGACTTGCATATTACAGAATTGCCAACAGGCAATTTGTACAACAGCTAGTTGCATAGACAATCACATTAAAGTGATTGATCACTATTATGTAGCTGCTGGTGTAATTGATTCGCCTGGCTAGGGAACTATACACAGCAGTCATTGAGAAACTGATTCACTGGACTATACAAGGTGTCAAAGCTATTCCTCTTATATTTCAGTGCCAAACTATGTTGGTTTGATATTGCTGTTCATGACAGAGCTTTGTATATTTTTTCCAGCCAGACCTCTTGAGATTCATGCCACTCTGGCAGCACAGCCACTTGTTCCTGCAGCTTATTGGCTGACAATAGAAACATTGCCTTAAATAACAAATTGGCAATACCATTAAGCCTCTTGCAGCAGTTAGCAGTATGATCCCCAACATCTACACAGATGGAGATATAACTGTCCAAAATAGGGTTTCACAGACCATGCAAGATAAACTAATTCATCAGCTTGGTTTACTTGGACGCACATTCAGCTCTGAGTAAGAGAATTGTGGATTTGAATCACATATCAGAGCCTGAGGTAATCTACTCACCTATTATATCACTGAGGAACTCCACTATTGTTGAGCAGCCATTCTTTAGTCACAAACTTGAAAAAAAAGCATAGCTAAGCTTAGATAATAAAGTGTGGAGCTGGATGAACACAGCAGGCCAAGCAGCATCTCAGGAGCACAAAAGCTGATGTTTCGGGCCTAGACCCTTCATCAGAGAGGGTCTTCTCTGATGAAGGGTATAGGCCCGAAACGTCAGCTTTTGTGCTCCTGAGATGCTGCTTGGCCTGCTGTGTCCGTTCAGCTCCACACTTTGTTATCTTGGATTCTCCAGCATCTACAGTTCCCATTATCACCCATAGCTACGCTTACTCTGGTTGTTAAGTATCCACAGTACCTTTTGAAGAGGAGAATGGATTTAACCAGTCCATGTTTGTCCCTCAACCAACACTTGCAAAAAGACTGTTCATTCACCTCACTGATCTCTGCAAAATATTGCTTTAGCAGAATACATTTATGTTGTACAAATTAGCATGTTTCAAAGTCATTCAGCCTTAGAAGTCCTTTGAAAATTTTCAATAAGTCACAATGAAGTTGTAGAAGTGCATGTATTAATTAATTACTTCAAAAGCAACAATTCAATTACACAACAGCGGCTTAATGTTATGGTTACAGTGCTATCTCCACACCCAATGTAAATATCAGGGGAGAATCCATCTTCGTTCAGCTGCTTTGCTCCATTTTAATTTTCCAAGTGACAGCCTGTACATAGCATGAGGCGAAACGTCAGCCCATCTTCAAGAGAAAGTGCCACCAAGCTCCACATGTTTACTCTGCCTGTAGGAGCTTCGGCCACTGTGGGTATTGCAGGCAGGCCAAGGTGCAAGTTCAGCAATGTCATTTACATATGTTCAAGGTACGCCAGGCCTTGGAAGGGAATGGATTCTGGGGAGAGTCTACGCCTGCTGGTCAGACCAGGATCTGGAGATGGGAAGGGGTGGGAGGGTGGATGGGAAGGGAGGTTAAACCTTGGGGAAGGGACTCTGGTTGAGACTGGGAATACACAAAGAGGCCCTACACCCCCATTTAAATGGCCAGCAGCTCTGAATTAAACCTGCCAGGCTGCACATTGATCACCAGTTCCCCGGCATGGACATTGCTTGGCTGGCGGTGAGAGGGGCTCTGCCAGTGAGATCATTTATGCACGCCCAGGCTCTCTGCGCCACCGCATGCTGCCCTTGAAGTGGTTGCGGCGGGGGGCAGAATGGCTGCCAATCACCTCCTTCTGGAGTGTACCCATGCGCAGCAGGTCTGGAGGGGAATGCAGTGGTATTTGTCGAGGTTCATCCCGAGCAGCTCCATGACATGGGACTCCATGCTCTACAGGCTGTTTCCTGGGACGCACACTGAGACCAACATCAACTGCACCTGGAGGACCATCAATGTGGTGAAAGATGCTCTTTGGTCTGCCTGCAACTCGCTGGTCTTCCAGCTGAAAGAAGTGACCCTGACCGAGTGTTGCAGGCTGGCGCACTCCAAGGACTAGGACTACGTGCTGAGGGACACGCTAAAGCTTGAGGCAGCTGCCGCCAAGGCACGGTGGGGAAAGACCACCGCATGAAACCCCTCGGCCAGGATGTAACAGGGGGCCTATTCGGTGACTGGGCCCAGCTGGAGCCTTTCCCAACTGATCAGGGGGCCAACGGGGACTGTGCAGGGAGACGATCGCCGGGGTTTTTCTCTTGTTTTTGTTTTCTGCTTTTAGTTGGTGTACGTACCCCCAGAGTGACCCGGAGTGGCTAGCATGACCAGGGCGGTGTGTAAATATGTTTATTTTTTGTATATCCTACCAATAAAATATATTTTTTTAAATAAAAAAACCCAGTTCCGCTGCATGGAAGGATTTGGCCCTTTACTGCCATTAATTTCCATGGATAGGCATACAAATGCAGGAAATTGTAAACAAGGAATGGAAGTAGACCATTTGGTCCCTGGAGCCAGCTCCACTATTTAATAAGATATTGGCTGATCTGAATATAAACTCAACTCCACATTCCTGCAAACCCCAGATAGCCTTTCACATCCTTGTTTATCAAGAATTCATCCAACACTGCCTTTATACTATTCAAGGACTCTGAGTCCACTGTCTATACAGGGAATTGTTTCTAAAGATTTTGTACTTCAAAGAAATTCAGCTCATCTGTTGAAAATGGGTGATCCCTTTTTAAAGCAGTGTCATTCTGTCATAAGAGGAAACATCCTTGCCACATCCACCTTGTCTAGACTCCTTAGAATGTTATACATTTAAATCAAGTTGCCTCTTACCCCTCTAAACTCAAGTAGAAAGAAGTCTACCCTGTGCAACCTTTCCTCAAGAGGCAACCCACCCTTTCAAGGTGTTAGTCTGGTAAACGTTCGCTAAAATTTTTCCAATGAATTTACATCCTTCATTAAATAGGGTAACTATTACTGTACACAGCACTCAAGTTGTGGTCTCACCAGCACTCTGTGTAACTGAGGCATGACCTCTCTAATTTTGTATTGAATTGCCCTCACCATGAAGGATAGCATTCTAATAGTTTTCCTAATTACTTGCAATATTTTTGTACCAGCTTTTTGTGATTCTTAGAGTGGTTTCGTGCATCCAAATCCCTCTGCAGTTCACCTGATGCCTTCCTGTCAGTTATAAAACCATGGTAGGAGGGAATGAACGCGCAGATAATGAGTTTATATGGTACCCTTATTTATGGCTCAACCAGGCTACTTTCCACACATGAATGGCAGGTTAAATTCTGCCATGCATTTCATTTTTCAAACAAGAGAAGTAGGTTAAGTGACGAATCAGAGGGGAAGAAAGAAGGAAAAATATGAAGAAAATGACTTGATATTTCAGACACTAACCTTGAGGAAATTGGTTTTCAAAAGGACATATGGGGTAATGTTTCTTGCTACTGACAGGCAATTTGTGTGCTAAATTTGTCAAAGTATATGTATATTCAAAAGCATCCAGCAGAATAAGCTCAATCTCACATCGAATTGTGCCACTGTAAAGGTTGGTAATATATTGCAGTAGTAGTCCACTGTTCAGTTCAATTTAATTTATTCACTTCAATCAAAAATTCACAGCATTTTTGTTGCATGAAACCCATTTAATAACAATTGCATTCTGGTATAATGTGGTAATACTAAAATGCTAATGATTAATGCCAACATAAGGATTATAGATTGATCAGCTAATTTGATGTTTCTGAGGGAGGAGTAATTATTTTTACTCAGCTCTCTAATGGCATTACTCAAGGCCAAAACTACTGTATTCCTCTGCTTTGAACAGGTAATCAAGGCTGATATTCTTTTACAGGAAATACTGAAGTTTCCTCTGTCTGTTGCAAATATATGTTGAAGATCCCATGGGACATAGAGCAGAGGGCGGCACGGAGGCTCACTGGTTAACCCGGACCCAGGTTCAATTCCAATCTCGAGTAACTGTCTGTGTGGAGTTTGCTCATTCTCCCCTTGTCTGCGTGGGTTTCATCCGGGTGCTCCGGTTTCCTCCTACAGTCCAAAGATGTGCAGGCTAGGTGGACTGGCCATGTTAAATTGCCTGTAGTGTTCAGGGGTGTGTGGGTTATAGGGGGATGGGGTTGGGTCTGGGTGGGATGCTCCAAGGGGCAGTGTGGACTTGTTGGGCCAAAGGGCCTGTTTCCACACTGTAGGGATTCTAATCTAATCTAGAGCATTTTCCCCAATTTCATAGCCACCATAACTCCTAAGTCAATATGAAGTAGTCAGGTCAATGCTAGTTGTGGAATGCTGCTGATACAGCTTGGTTGCTATTATTACATACATAATAAACTACTGGACTTAGAAAATAAAAATGCAATTCTTCCCTTCGATGACTATTTTCTATTTTTAAAAGACTTGTTTTATTTTCCTTGTCTCTTTCACTGTCCTTCTGTTTTACTCCCTCTCACCTTCTCTCTTGATATGTAGGGACAAGGATAAGGAGCAGGTCCATGAAACTTGCCAAGCTGAGTCCTCCATCTTCCTTCCTCTATTCCAATTTAGTCTGTGGCAGGAAGTTACCATTTGAAGGCCTTAAATGGCCAATTAATGCCAACTTAGAAGACTCATTTCACTGCCACTGGTCTCAACCCAGTTGTTAGGGTGCACAACGCAAGGAACACAACAACTAAATCCTGATTAAAACACTCGAGAGAATCGAAAGATCTTGAGAGGTCTTGGCATGATACATACAGAAAGAATATTTTCCTTTGTGGGATAATCTAGAACTAGGGATCATTGTTAAATTGACACTCGTTATTTTTAAGAAGGAGATGAGGAGCATGTTTTCCCATGGCCAGTATTGAATACTTGAAGCTCATCTTCAAAACAGCAGAGAAAGCATTACCTTTCAGTGTTTTAGAAACAGAGATGAATGGATTTTTGATAAAGAAAGGGTTGAAAGGTGAGAATGTAGAGTAGCCAGATCAACCATGATCTTCGTGAAAAGCAGAGCAGGATTTAGAAGTTGAATGGTCTATTTCTGTTCCTAATTTGTATGTTCTTTGTAGGTTAATGTGGAACATTATTTTCAGACTAAACACAAATTCATCATAAGGAGACAGGTACAAATCTGTGAAAGGGAATTTCAGGATTGATATCAACAACTATGTTTCTGCATGAAGTAATTCATATCAACATTCTTGATGTAAAGCAAAGCCTTGGAGTTGTTTACAGGCATGGACTCAGTGTTAGGAAATAGTTTTCAAAGGGATGGTCGGTAGATGGGACAAACAAACTCTTTTGCTTAGCTTTGTGATTTCTGCAATATTTTTGATTACTTTTCCATGCTGGTTCCAAATATTTTAGCTCACGTTTTGACTTGAAATGGTTTTTCAAAACTGTATATTCATCTCTCTCTCTCACTCTAATATTTTTGCAAATATCTCTGTTCAGCTCTCATGCACATTTGTTTAATAATGTGGAAATTAATATTATTTTAAAAACCGGCTCAGATCTGGTCAGTTAAATATTCCACCTTCCATGTGTATTGAGGGAGTGTGGGAGGGCGGGTGCGGAAGGCTGGAACATGTTGAGCATTTCCGATATCTTGGCAGTCAAATCTCTCAAAAGGGGCATGTTGATGGACATTAATGAGGAGATCAAAGTCAGGTATGTTTTCTACAAACCACACCAGCCAATATTTGACAACAAAGACTTCTGCAAGTCAACAGAAGGCTTAAGTGTCCAGGGCAACTATCACCAGCACACTTCACTGCAGTGAGATGTCAACCCTGTATCAACAAAACTGAAGGGAAGGCAATAGCTTAATTATTGCAGGATTGTTAGCTCCAGAGACCGTGGTAACACTCTGGGGACCTGGGTTCAAACCCCAACACAGCAGGTAGTGGAAGTTGAATTCAATAATTCTTTTTTAAAAAGTTTTGGAATTAAGAACCTAATGATCACCATTGTCAATTGTCAGAGAGAGAGAAAAAAATCTGGTTCATTAATGTCCTTTAGGGAAGGAAACTGCCATCCTTACCTGGTCTGGCCTATATGTGACGCCAGACCCACAGCAATGTGGCTGATTCTTAACTGCCATCTGGACAATGAGGGATGTGTAATAAACACTGGCCTAGCCAAAATGCCCTCATCCTGTTAATGCATAAAGAAAAATACCTTAAAAAGAAAGAACACTCAAGAAATTCCATCAGCAATGCCTTCATCACATTCTGCAGGCTCAATAAATGCTGGTATCTTTCTTAAAGCCAGGTCTATAAACATTAGGCCAAAACACCTTCAAAATAAACTAAAATGGATAGCGTACTATGTCTGATGAGTAAAAAGCGTCTGTCTTGCCAGGTCATATCATCTCATCCATAAAGTTGCCAGTGTTATGGGGAGAACAAAGAAAATCTTTCTTTGTTCTGAATCTTTCACTGATGCACAGCAGCATTGACATTAATGACCAGGGAGAGCTTGTTATCAAATTATTCAAGATTGTGACTACTTGTCCAACAAAAGTTGCATTATGTTTTGAGACCAAGCACCTCAATGATGAGGTAGAGTGGCAGCAGAAATGGAAAAACAGGAAGCAAGTCCTAGATTCCAGATCACACATGGGATGCCCAAAGACCTGTTCATTGAGAATTAGATTATTCAATCGCAAGGAGATGCATTCTGGAAACCTGCAATCCTGAGTAGACATCAACTTTGGGGGAGGAGATGATAATAAACTCAGAGTTTATTCTTGTTAAATCACACAGTATAAGAAGATGCCAATCGATATGTACCAGGCTCAACATGACTCTCAGGATTTTGCGAAATAAGGCTGAATGTCAGTAAGCCCAACATCTGTTGTTGAGACAAAAAACTAAAGATTGAAGATCTGCTCATCAGCAAAAGGCAGCATTCTCTTCTCAAAGCTATCAACCAGTTAGCTTACTGAAGCTGTGCCTGACGATGTTTTAATCAACAAACAAAAAACAGGATATAGCTATTCAATGAGTTATGAAAAGCTGTAACTGGTACTCTGCAGTGATATAGGAGATGCCCTTCACTGTCTTTCATTAGAAAATCAATTTTTTTTTCCAGGACAATCGTGGAGCACCGTGGAGGACAACGAGTTTCAATGAAAGATAAGTAGTTACTTGAAAATTCCAATTTCATTCTCAAAAGTGACCTCTGTGAACATTAACTGAGCTGCTGTTGTGAATACAGTTATATTTTATGTGGATTCAACTTTGATTTCAGTAAAAGTAAACTAACTTTCTTCAGATAGAACAAACATTGCAGCTCAATAGGCTCCTATACTAGTGATACACTTACACTGAACATTTACAGGAAATCGGATGATTCAATGTCATCTAAATCAACAATCTTTACATGTCAGTCTTCATTTGAACAGTCAATTACCACTGAAAGTACAACAGATTGGACTGAGAATTTCAATTCCATTCTCCTGCAAACACATGGCAACGTTCATTAATGCAAATCATTAGATAACAGTTTTCAGTGGTGTCTTCTTTTAAAGGATGGTTTTCCTATGGTTCAGGTGGCCAGCCTCATTCCAAAGTAACTCATGCATAAATAGTCTGCAAATCATGGTAGGGGTCACTAGTTATCAAGGCTTATCATAAAAAGGGGTAAAGTCAAAATATTACCTCTATTAAGTTTACAACATTCGAAGGCAGGTGGAAAAGCTTCAGTGAATGTGTTATTAGCTTAAGCTTTTTTTTGTAGAGGTACAGTCATTGACAGACAAATAAGTCTCTCTTTATCAGCTGCATTGACATACGTAAGTATTCCGCGAATTGAGCGAGCTAATGACTGAAACTCCAAAGAAATAAAAGTATTCATCAAGAAGTAGCAATCCCAGTGATGTGACATGAGAGTCAGTCTCATATGTTGTACTACGGTGTTTTATTTTCTCTTCCACTGCCGTCCATATTTTCCATGTATGGGCTACTTAATTAAATCAGAAAAAAAAAGGCTTATGTTGGAAGATTGGAATGGGAGGGCCCTCCTCATGGCACACATTTATTTCAACCTGTATGGATTCTATTTCTATATCAATGTCAATCACGTGCCCTTTGTCTACTTCCACACTACCTCTAATTATTGCAACTATCTGACCCCCTTCTTACTGTCACTGCTAAGCAAATTATCTCAAATCTTTCAATAAGAGCTAAAGTGAATGACTCAAGTTCAGATCTTGATGCAGCCTGGGACTCTGAAGAAATCCTGACGGGTGGACATGATACAAAAACAGAAGTTGCTGGAAAAGCTCAGCAGGTCTGGCAGCATCTATGGAGAAAAAAAACTGTTCTGTGGAAGGGTCACCAGACATGAAACATTATCCCTGATTTTTTTTTCTTCACAGATGCTGCCAGACCTGCTGAGCTTTTCCAGCAACTTCTGCCTTTATTCCTGATTTGCAGCATCTGCAGTTCTTACTGTTTTTAATTTAGCACACACATGGTACATGCACATGAAACTTAAATGTGTGACTGCAGTGTCCTAGATCACTCAATTTGGCTGTCAACCACACACTTACGCTGGTTTTCACATTGGTTTATTGACAGTTTTTCATAACAGGTGCAAAACCTGCCCAGGAGCAATAATGTAAATAAATCAGCGGGAGTGCCAAAGCACTCCATTAACCACGGCATTCAAAACATTTAACACTGACCTATCAGTATTAAACCCTATTCCTGGCCTCCTTTCTCTTCCATCAATACCTGGTAACAATAACCATCTCTCATGGTAACGATCTCTGCCACTCCCAAACCTCTCTTGACACCATTCACTCAACCCTTCTGACAATGCTCAACATCCCTCCCTGCTGTGGAGATCCTATGTCAGGCACTGTCATTTGAAGTATTTAATGTGCACATGTGTTATATGTATGGATGTAAGTAATAGTGAAATATGTCAGATGATCAACCAGATGTCCAATTTTACAGCTTTGCTCTCAGTCTCACCTCCTGACCTACCTCGATGGTTCCAGATAAACATGGCTGGTTAAGTACACACAGGAACGTCAATATTCAATTAAGTGCAGCATCAAGCTAATCTTAAAATACATCTGAAAGCAAAAAGGCATATTTACTTGTCTCAGGCCCATTTAAAGGGTATGCTTTATGCTGAGGACAGATTCTTGTCGAAACTCCTGAAAATCAGCCTGAGATACAACTTATATAGGACTTTCTCATAGCAATGTCTTTTGATCATTTTAAAATATCTTGTCAGAAAATTAGATACTCGACAAATTGAGGACAAAAGTCTGGTTTTACACTGACAGAGCAAGGAAGACGCCACATCATTGACATGTGGAAAGTTTAATACACTGTTGCACACAAACCTCGTTCAATATGTCTATTGTATACCATGCTTTCAAGCCATTCTCACTGTCCTGTGATAAAGAAATCATAGTGACATCTTTTGGCAATAACTGTCATCCCTGTAACCTACAGACAATGCACAGGGGTCTGTGAAGGGCACTGAACACACCAAGGACAAGTGTATTAACACACCACAAAGTAGCATGCATTCCTAATGGCATTCAGTCACTATGCAAATGCCCTCTAATTACATTCATCAAAAGAAAAGTACAGAGTCAGTGAGTGGAAAGAAGCATTGAAGAAAGTGTTTCAGCTCACAACTGTTGCACAACAACTCGGCAGACACACCCCTGCAAAGAGCACAGACAAATACACAAACGTCTGAAAACATGCTTTTGAATAATGTAACATGAGCAACTCGAGCAATCAATTCAAATATCTTAGAAAGACTTTTCTCTCTCACTGCCAATTATAAGATCGTGCCTTTCCATCAAAGTCTCATCAAGCAAGTTAATGATGCAAGAAATTACATTTATAATCCAGGTTTAATACAGCTGTACTGCAAACTAGGTATAAGTGCCTTTGTACTAAATGATATTAATGGCCTGTCCTTGATAATCATTGTGCCTATCATTTAACATTGAATTCCATGGTTTTCCAGGCTTCAACACCCCATTAAGAAAATGAAGTGAACATTAAGAATGATGAATCTTTCAAGTCGTTCCAAGTCTAAAACTAGACAATACTGGGCTGGATTTTGCGGACAGCGAAGGAATTGTTTTCATTGGGAAATAACCTCAAAGAAAGCCAAACACAAACATCTAGCAATCTCTGTGATATGGGTTTCTCCTTTCCCAATTTGGTTTGTTCCCAAGACAGGATCTCGAGGCATCCAGCAGCAGTGATGCCATCAAGTAGGTAAACTGCCAATCATGTTTAATTCTTCTCATAGACAGCAAACCAGGACGCAACACCAACCAATCCTTTACTTGTAGTTCTAAATTTTAATGCTAGCAAAACAAATGATATGCACATTCATAATACAGTAATATGGAAGCTAAAATGTAAAAAAATGGTTGTTTTCTAAGTAAAAATATGTAGAAGCCCCAATAATAATAAAGTAATCTTACTTGCAAAAAATATAAAATTTTGCTTACAGTGCCAATGAAGCTGTTTAGCACTATTTATGAAACATTTGTAAACTGGGTTACCCCACATTCAATAATGTATAACCTTTTAAATAATTTCTGATGGAAAATCTAATGGTATAACAGTGAAAGCGCTTATCAGTTCAATGATTTCTATTAGATTATTTACATCAGTCATGAGGATAGATTGAAGAAGGTGGGACTGTTCTCCTTGGAGAGAAGAAAGCTGAAAGGAGCTTTGAGAAATGCTTTCAAAGCCATGAGCAGGCTGGATCGGGAGAAGCTATTCCCACTCATAAAATGAACAGGAATAAGAGGTGGCATGCTTAAAGTGATATGCAAAAGATTGATATAAGACCAAGCTTCTTCACAGGGTGAATTGTTAGGTTATAGAATGCACTGCCTGGAAACATGGTGGAGGCAGGTTCAACCGAGGCATTCAAGAGGGCATTAGATAATGATTTGGATAGGAATAGTGTGAAGGATAAAAGCAGTAGGTTGACTCTGGTCAATTATGCTATTTAAAGAGCTGGCGCAGGTGCAATAGAGTAATTGGCCATCTTGTGCGCCATTATTCTGTCAGTCTGTTCTAACAGGACTCAAAAGAACATCCATTGAAGAAGTGTGGGATTGCTGCAAGTCTTTACAAATGCCTATGCTTACCTGAGCACATGCAGCCTCCAGGAGTTGCTGTCAGTTTCAGAGCAGCTGTTATAGACAAAACCTACGGTTTTGCCATCAGGCCTTTTGCAAAATTCAGACCAATTTCTGAAGGTGCATGAACATGAGGTCTCACCGCATTACTGAAAGTTCTGACATTGGACAAGCCAATTGCTCTGTTGCATGCCATTTAAATCCAATCTTATTACTATATCATCTTTTTACGTTTCAAATTGTAGTTGTCAGATAGAGAACTACATTAAAACATAAATTTAAAAAGCAGAAGGTTTCAAAGAAACATGGCTGTTTGGTTCAGTTACAGCACATAATATTAGGAAGAACAGATGTCTCTAAAAGTTTTTGAAGACTTATGACGGTGACCAATCATTGGAATATCAATTTAAACAGGGATGGCTGAAATTGTAAGGTGTAGAGCTGGATGAACACAGCAGGCCAGGCAGCATCAGAGGAGCAGGAATGCTGACGTTTCAGGTCTGGACCCTTTTTCTGAAGGGGAATCCAGACCTGAAACGTCAGCTTTCCTGTTCCTCTGATGCTGCCTGGCCTGCTGTGTTCATCCAGCTCTACACCTTGTTATCTTAGACTCCAGCAAGCAGTTCCTACTATATCTGGCTGAAATTGTAGTTACCTTTAATGTGCTTTGTGGTATTTTGTTTTTTAGCCCATGCAACACATACAGCAAAGAATCAGATTCGGAGAGAGACAGATATCTGGAAGCTTAGAGTAACTAATTATATACACTTATCTGATGTCTTGGGGACTTTTGTAGTGCTAATGAGCCTTTCCTCTGTGCTAGAAGTTCAAGCAACAACTACCATGTCCAAACAGGTTAATTTTTAAAAATAAAGTCATCTCAGATTTACATCTACAGTCTGGGTTGTATACCTACTGAGCTTATCATTGGTTTACATATGGAGTTGATTAGTTGACTGACTGACAAGCAGGCTGACTACCAACTGAACGTTCAACAAGTAAAATGATAACTTTTTACACTGAAGTGTCACATGCTGTAATTCCATCTAGGTGCCTTCAAGGAACACAGCCCTTATGAGATCTGTGCAATAATATGTCATTTCCCCTTTTCCCTCGAAGTATAGGCAACTCATTCCATTTAATACATGCAGGCATGCACAATGGAATGTTATCTCCATGTATTAAGATAATAGTATGGCAGACATACAATACCATTAGATCTACTCCTTATAGAATTATTACAGCTCAGCCATATAGCTTCATGACTTTATGGTATGCTGCCCATGTGAACTGATGTGTATTAAGTGTAATAGATGTCTGACTGTTGTCAGGGTCAGTATGAATCATCATCTTGCATGATGGATGGTTTGTCATCTTTTTTCATTGCAGAATTCTACCATTTATTTGTGACAACTATGTATGAGCTAGGCTATATATAACATTGTTGAGTATCTTTCCTGAGCTCATGTATTTGTATTGAGATCTCATGCTCAGCTGCTTTACCCTGGTTCAAATTGGGATATCTATCTGCACGCTTGTATTCAGGCTTTTGTACCATTTTCTCCCTTCTCTCCAATAACTATTCACATGTGGCCGTGTGAAAGCATGTGAGAGAAGAACTGTGTGGATCTGTCTTCCAAACATGAGAGCTTCCTGTGAGGGTCAACCATTGTTTTGAGGAGTAGTCCACAAATTTAACACAACTATCTGAAAAACCTGGCAAGCAGCTTTGTATTTAATTATGATCAAGTTCATGGTATGAACAGTGTGTTTTGAGCAGAGGACGTTTTTTTGTTGAATGACCAGCTTGTGCATCTTGGAAGGATGTACTGGTGTATTGCGAACAGTTGTCAGACACCATACCACTCAGAAACATATTGTAATGTATTCATTGATGCATCAGTAGCTACTACTCAAGTGGTATCTTTGATTTATTCATAAAAGGGAACTTGATGAAATAATCATCACAATGTAGTCCCATCCTTGGACATGGAAAACATTAGGTGCAATTTTGCACTTATGGCTCAGAAGGAATTTTAATTGAAATGAGAGGTTCTGATGATTGTAGACATGTTTCATACAACTTAATGAATTGATTGATGTCCTCATTGATACCAGGCCAGTAAACAGATGCACGTGCCAACTTCTTGGCTCTCTCTGTGTGCACGACTTACATGTATATGGTCAAGATTTTTTTTTATGTAGAGTTTGTGGAATAATCATTCATTTGCCTTTGAATATTGCATTCCTGTAGTGTCCCAGCTGGTTTCTGAATGACCAGAGGGAATGCATTGGCCAGGAACCTGTTGAATATGCTCGGATTATCCACCAATGATGATTTAATTGACCTGTTGCAGCTGGACATCACCAGGCACAGCCTAGCAGAGCAGATTTAGCAAGCTAAAACCAAATAAATATAGCTTAATGTGAAAGCTTTCAGATGTCCATCCCATGAAGGCATATTGACAATTTCAATGGATAATGTCACATACATTGTAAGCAGTTACATTATTTTCTGTGGCCTGCATCACATTGTGCTAGTTTCTCAGTACACCAAGTGTTTTCATAAAGGCATAATATTAGCACTTGTACAACTGTCAATCTTGATATATAGAGCAGGTTGTCTATTCTTGTTACAGCACAATGCTTTGGAGAAAGTAAAGGCTTCACCTTTCTGATAGTGACTATTTTGTTTGATAAATTGACCACATACTATGAGACTAGAATCTGCAAGCTATAACACTGCAATTGCATCAGTATGAAAAAGGTTCCTCATGTTCCTCTTATGATTTGGATTCTTGATCCACAGAATTGCATGAGTTTTTTTTATTTTCGGTGGCGTTCAGGTAAATAAACTAGGCTAGCAATTAAAGTAGTCATTTCCACTTTTGTGACAACTTGTGAATAGTGAAGTTTGAGGTTGTAGACTTGCTCGGTGAGCTGGCGTGTTTGATCGCAGATGTTTCGTCACCCTGCTAGATAGCATCGTCAGCACGGCTCCAGTGAAGTGGAGTTGGATTTTCAGTGCAGCCTTCCTACCAGGGCTATGATGGTACCTACACTAATGTGATTTGTCAGACTTACATATGAAATCTCCTTTATTTAGATTATTATTACAGGGTATACACAGTAGTTGAGTGACGAATGAGCTAGCTGACTACTAACTAAACATACAGAATGCGAGATGGAGACCTGTCATATTATAGCATCACATATCATCTGTTTTCAAAGTATAGCGCTTTACTGAGATTTGTGCAATATTGCAGCAAATGTGTTTATCCAGAGTTCACAAAATAACTAAGCAGCTTTACATATATTTATAGTAATAACTTATTCTGTTGTCATACCATAAGGTTTTTTGTTTGTTGTTTTCTTTCTGTAATTTTGAAGAAGAATGGAATTATTTAAGATTTAAAGACTAAACTGGGATTTAAGACTGACATTTGATGATACCATGCAACAGAACAAATTTGCCAGCAGGACTTAATAATTTGATGACTCTCTTACCCGAATGCAAAAAATCTGAGCGAGAAGCCTGCCAGCTGTCCTGGAAGCATCTAGGAAAGACTGGAAGGGTCACCACTGAAGATGTTGGAGATCTTGAAGTTTTTTTGGGGGGCTGGGGGCTGGAAGCTGAGGGAAGTTGAAAGGTCCCAGAGGAAGACTTCATAGATGAAATTGGAATGATTAATTGGGGAAGATTGGAAGCATCTAAGGCTGGGAATAGATGAGAAGGTCAAGAGAATATCATAAGGATCAGCAGGTGGGAATTGTGGGGTAGACAGAGTGCAAATCCAATTGCCATGTTGATAGGTGCTGATGAAATGGGGAAACTGTGATTGAAAGGTCAGCAGAAAAGCACTTACTTCCTAAACCCAAAACCCTTGTTTCTATTTAATCTTGTAGTTTCTAAAGGTCTGGAAAACTTAACTGGTCAGCATTTGGTTTTAAATTATAGTTATAAATGAGTCACAGGACCTCATTTTCAAATTTTAAAAATCAACTTGCCTCCTGGAATCAGGTTCATTGTCCACCTATCCTGGCTGCATTAAATTCTGCAGTAGTCAGATGGGAGGCAGTTTGGGGGGTCAGGGTTCAGATTGCTAATGTCTTATAGCCACCCATCCTAAACATTTGGGTAGAGGAACATATCCCTCAACATCAACTGAAATGAAGGTGGATTATCATATTTTCATTTTTAAGTTTCTGGAGTACTGAGCGGGATCTTCTGATGGCAAAAAAAAATTCTGCTGAGAAAGATTGAGAATGCAGATTAAGTGATTGCCAAAAGATAGAACTGAGGTACAAGAGTTTGAACAGCATACACATGGTTACATGTTGATGCTCTTGCACTAACATCAAGAATCTTGATGTTAACATTATAGGGGTGGTGAAGCCAGTTTCTGAAATGGTGGTTCCATGCCACACGGTGTTGCTTTGAATTTCTTGCTTCCAGATTGTAGAAAAATAGTTCTGTTTTCATTAATGAAAATCAGGACATTTCTAATGCAGACAGCCAATATGCAGCAGCAGCTTAATGCCTGATCAGCAAATTACTAATCTATTCCATACTATACTGACCACATTATAACAATACAACAATACAACATTCCTGCATGACAATTTTTCAAAAGTACTTCATTGGTGATAAACCAGTTTTAGAAGTTCAACATTGAAATAACAGTAGAGAGGCTGGTGTCCTACCACCAAGTCACCCTTTATCTATTTGGGCACAGTGCACTGGCTATGACCAATCAGTTCCAAGTCAGTGCCCTAAACCAAGGACATTCTAAATCCCCTGTTTATATTGGTCAGCCAGGGCTTCTTGATTGGCTCAGGTTAACAACCCCAATCAAAGATCTCATAGTCAATGAAGTCCAACTGGTTCCAATCACTACAAATGCCCAAAAATAGTGCTATATAAATGGACACCTTTCTTTTTGTGTGAAAGTATTTTTATTGACTGGTACTACTACAGGTGATCTGGAACTTTGTTAACTTGTAGCAATGATGCAAGCAGTATTAATGAGCTTAAAAAAAGTCAATGATGTATCTGAGTTCTACTAAGCAATTTTACAACAATATTGACATCTACAAAATATCACTAATTTCCACAAATTGAACACATAATTAAAGAAAGAAACATTGAAGGACACTGAAAATTGATGCACAATATCCATTTTCCATATTTCAACTGATTTGAAACAGGGTTAGCTGTCCCTGTTATGCTGCAAAATGATTCAGTTTGAATCCTTAACTCATTGTCTTCATGCCTATCTGTACCCAAAATATAAACTGTATTGCTGACCTCAGTGGCTCAGGTTCCTAGCAAATCAGGAAAGTGGACACTTCCTTTACATCAAAGAACGAACTGCCATGGAAGTATTCTCAACATCAGTAGTAAACATCAGTAGATGGAAGGGGTGAATGAAATAGATGGCACTAACACAGTCCCACAGAGATGCAGCTCTTTTGGAAAGTTACAAAACAGCACTGGCTGTACGTCTGTAAAACAAATCAACACCAACAGTCAATTAAAATGTTTCAGTTATTTTCATTTTATGGAAAACTATTCCCTGCATAAATATTATCTAAGGAGTCAACTCATATGACTTTGCTCACATTTCCAGTCTTTTGCTTCCCAAATATCTAATTTTGAAATAATTCAATACTTAGTGTACCAAAGCCAAAATCTCAGGTCCGAGTTCAGCTTCAATCCAAGTAATAATTTTAAAATCATCTTCAAAGGTGGCAAATGTCATTGCAAGTTGATTTAAATGGACACTTAAATGCCTTTAAAATCCTTCTGAATTTCTGCGTCAACTATTAGAACACGCAGTGATTTATTTTCACAACGTACAACGAAAATGAAAGTCATTTAAGTCAGCCCAAGTTAAATACAGTATTGGAGATTTAATACATTTTGCCACAGCTGACCACTGTTACTGAATTTCAGGAGAATATCAACAAATCACACTCACTCTTCACAATTGCTGGCAAAAATCAGATTTAAGTTTGAAATCATCACCAACCCATTCCACGTTCACTGGCCTGGATAATCATGGAGGATGAGTCTCGGCAGCATTTGAAAATGTGGATGGATCTTGATTCTTCTGTTGTTGCTGGTGCAGCTGGGTGTTCTACTTTACAAAAGAGATGTTTTTGGATTTTAACATCTTTGCAAAGCATGTGTTGATTCACAGTCTAATGCCACGCTGAAGCCACATATCTGGGGGGAATCTCAGCTCTATGAACTTTAAGGTTGTCTGTACATGCCTTGGATGTTCAAGCACTTGGAGGGAAGGGCGAATTGGTAGTCAGGCCATGCTGGAATGGTCCTAAGAGGTTGCCAGCTCCCAAGGCTGGCTAGTATAAAGTCTTACTTGGGACTCCAGAACTATTGGCAAAGCTCATAAATAAAAATTAGAACTGAATATCGCTCTTGTTTTCACACCTTTCCTTTCCATGCCCATCCATGCCAATCTGCATGGAACATCACACCCCCTAACACTCCTATGCCAATCCATTCATCTCTCATGTCCTTTCATATTCTCCATGACCCAACTCATCCCCAAGGCATGTTATAGTTACTATGCTAACTCAATGCACTGTTTCTTTTTTACATACTGAAGGTTTAACCTTTTAGTCAATACCACACTCCCCAAGCTATTAGCTTTATACAATATGTACATCCTTCTAAATATGTGCCCCCCTCCCCTCACACCGTTGTAATGGTTGTGGTGGTTTAATTAACCTTTCTGACCCCTTTCAAAGATCCTCCTGAAGCGGTTGAGGATCCATGCTCTCCAAGTTTTCATTTGAACTCAGTGATTTGTTAAGCTATTTGATAACAAGAGTTGTTTGGTTTGTTCTCTACATGGACATCTGGATAGTTGGTCCATCATACAGGTTTTCATCTCTTTGACAGTTTTCTGCCCTTCTCCTGCCCCTGGCAAGTATAGTACCCTTCCCCAACCCTCAACCCCACCCTCTGAGATTGTTTGATTTCCTGCACCTTTCTTGCTGTTGTGGGAAAGTGCGTAGTACTTAAGGATTTAAAAGCTATACTTCTTTGAAATTCCTGTCTGCCTGCTCTGGTTGATCAAATGGTATTCTTAACAATGAATTTGCTATTGCTTGACACTTCCCCTTATCTATTTGGTTTTGTACCTTCTTAGCCTCATGTGAATCTTTGTATCTTTGGCGTTCAACAATATTGATAATAGCTTATAGTTTATTAAAATTATAAATTGTGACCCGAGGACATGATCAGTTTTTTTCTGTATAGCCCAAGTAGCTGTCAGTGCTTCTTTTAATTAGTGTACAGTAACTTGGTTCAATTTCTATTAATGATCTGGGTGCATAGTAACCTGATCCTCCCTTTGCCATCTATTTGGATTTGGAATAACTTTTCACCCAGCCCAATCGATGACGCAGCTACTATGGTTAGTGAGTTAGGATCATAACTGAAGATGTCAATATTCCATACTATATTTCCCTAAAAGACTGCTGCTGATTTGCATTCCAATACCATTCTTGCTCCTGTTTGTGAAACTGTTCCAACAGTTTGTTGATGCCGGAGAGATGTGGCCAAAACATGCCCACTTGTTTGGCCACTGCCATGTACCTCTGCAGTTCGATGTCATTTCTAGGTGATAAGAACCCTCAACTTCTGTGGGTCTGCTGCTATATTTGTTACTTGAACAGTCTGACCCCAAAACTTGATAGTTGGCTTTGAGGTCAAATTTCACATTTAATGATTCCTGCTAAGTTTTCAGTTCTACACTTTTACCCTTTCTTCAGTCAGATTATGACTATACCATGAATTACAATGTTTTCTATGCGATAAATAATGCTTCTAATTTCTCCAAGATGTTGTCATAGTTCTTGAGGATATTTCAGGAGCAGAGGTGATGCTGTAAAGATAAATAATTAACATAACATCATTCAAGCAGTATTGTGAAATTCATTAAGAGTCTTGATTCTTCCTTCAATCGACATTGACAGAATCTATTATTGGCATCGAGTTTGATGAAAATGATGCTCTCTGCTGGCTTCCCCAAACTTTCATCCACTGATTCCACAGGATGATTTTGTGTTTTGAAACTTTATTGAATTGCATTAGAGGAAGCACAAGTTTTAACGAGCTATTTAGAACTGCGATCATGCCTAACCCCAAATGATTGTTTTGGTCATTGGTGGAATGACGCTTTGGTGAAGCTAAGAAGTTCTGAATCTCAGGTTTAATTTTTTCTTCAAAAGAGGGTGCACAACTTTTTTGGGTCTGAATTGGCAAATTGGCTTTGCATCAGTTCTCAATGCTCTGCGACTTGCTGTGTTCAACCTTCTTCGAACGACCTTGGAATTTCAGTTCTAAATCAAACTGCTTTTTCTCCTTTTTGTCAACTTTATTAGCTTAAAAGATAAGCTTCAAATTCATGCTTTGTGCTCAGTCAAGAACACGCTTGGTTTTATATGAAATGCCACAGATTGGTCTATCTTCATATCTTTACATAGCGTTGCAGTCAACTTTAGATTAGATTCCCTATAGTGTGGAAACAGGCCCTTTGGCCCAACAAGTCCACACCGCCCCTTGAAGCATCCCACACAGACCCATTCCCCTCTAACCCACACCCCCTGAACACTATGGGCAATTTTAGCATGGCCAATCCACCTAACCTGCACATCTTTGGACTGTGGGAGGAAACCGGAGCACCCGGAGGAAACCCACGCAGACACAGGGAGAATGTGCAAACTCCACACAGACACACGCGAGGCTGTAATTGAACCCAGGTCCCTGGTGCTGTGAGGGAGCAGTGCTAACCACTGAGCCACCGTGCCGCTCTAATTGTAATTGGAACCGACTGGTCCCTTGAGTTAAATGACAGATGGCTGGAGTGTTTTCTGATGTAACGATTTTCCTGTATCTAAGAAGACTTATACAAATGCTCCATTGTCAAGTTTAAATTCATTTATTGCCCATTTACTTCTAAACAGCACTCCAATACTTCCCTTTTGATTCCTTTACTTCCCATTGAATGTTAATTCATTGCTTTCTGGATGTTCAATCTCTCCAATCCCCTGGTCACTGCTATGTCATGTGTGTTTTTTCTCACTGTTATGTACTTTGACAGACTTTAAAATGTCTAGCCTTTTCCTAGGAATGGCATGCTGGGACAATCTTAGTCCAAATGTAGCTTCTTCCAATCCCAGTGAAAACTCTGTGTGATGGCATCTGCTGCCCTTTGTTTGTGCAAGCCTGACTTGTGCTTTGGTGCACATTTGGTTGTGTACTTTCAATGGTTTACTTCCATACATGCTGTCAATCATTTCAAATAAAGACCCCATTCCTTTTAAACTTGCGTCAGCTTATTTTGTTGAAATTAACAACTGTAATGAAGTTATGTCTGCAAACACATCCAATAGGGATTTCTTCCTAAATTCCAACTATAATTTGATGGCTAATTAATATTCCTTATTCACAGTTGTTTGCTAAATGATAGCAGTCATTGATAAACATGTGGCCCTTGCTTCTGTTTATTAAATTTTGTTAACTCAATGATTAGATTACACAGAAACCTGAAGAATATATTAAAATATCTGATGTCCACTTTGTAAGAGCTTGTCTCATTATTTATCACACTTTCGGTAAAACATCTGTGCTCTTGTCAACTGCATAGAGCAGGTAACTGACCCGGTCATTACTTGATCATGCTGTCAAACCATAGGTTATCTGTTTCAAGTGAACCATCTGCTTCAGTTGTGCAATTTCTCAGCTTTGGAACCTCAAATGATTCTGGTAGACGTAGGGTTGTCCCATGGCTTATCCTAATTTGAGCTGGCTTACTATATTTTTTTATCATCAGTTGTGGTGCTGCTGATGGCTTCCCAGATTCTGGATAATTCATTTCAAGATTCTCTAGCTGCTATATCTTTGCAGCCGTATTTGCTTTTGAAATTTCTCCCGAAACCTGTTTTGTTCTGCTGGGCGTGTCTTCAAGCTTTTCTACCAGCTTTGCCTTTTGCTGGGTCTCTCAGTGATTCTCACCATCCATTGTCGGGTAGTTTTGAAGGAGGTTGGGTGAGTTAATTTACTAAAAAGAAATTATCTGGAGTCCAAAGATTTTTTTAAAGGAATAGTTTATTCACAGTCTGATATCTGTTTACACGTAGACCAAACACGAAGTTGGTTTGGAGATGGTAAGAACTGCAGATGCCGGAGTCAGAGATAACACAGTGTGGAACTGAAGGAACACAGCAGGCCAGGCAGCATCAGAGGAGCAAGAACATTGACATTTTGGGTTGGAACCCTTCTTCAGAAATGGGGAGGAGGAAGGGAGCTCAGAAATAAATAGAGAGAGGAGGAGTGGGGCCAGGGAAAGTCAGATGGTGATAGGTGAGTGCAGGTAAGGAATGGTGGGGATTGGTCGATGAGGTGGGAGGAGCAGATAGGTGGGAGAGAATATGGACAGGCTGTGTCAGGTTAAAGAGGCAGGGATAGGAGGGAGGGTTGGTCATGGAATGAAACCAGGATTGGGGAGATTTCAAAACTGGTAAAATCCACATTTAGGCCTTTAGGCTGTAGGGTCCTGAGGCAGAATATGAAGTGCTGCTCCTTCAGTTTTCAGGTGGTGTTAGTGTGACACTGGAGGAGGCCCAGGTTGGATTGTTGTTTCTTTCTTCAGAAGCTTTTTATCATCATGTAATCTATACATGACTACTGACATATTTCCACTATGACCTGTGAACCCTGAACCTTACTCTGGAAATCCCTCCACCATACCTGGTAGATACCATTTTAACCCAGAGGTGGGAAAAGATGTAAAACATGAACACATCTTAAGGTTAACCTGGATTCAGCAGAACCTTTTCTAAAGAATGGTCCCGACACAATCCTGTTCTTCTGAAGCTGCTGTGCTCCTCCAGCTCCACACTGAAGTCATCGTGAGTTCACATCAACATCATTTTCCCTGTAGCTGGGTCCTTATATCACAGGATGGACGGTACGAATAGTTAAAGAAGTTGCAAATGCTCATGAAGGCAGAGCTATCAATCTGCCTCTCTGTGCCTGCAAGAGTTGGAAAAATCTCATCTAGCAATTTAAATCACTATTTTTGACATAACTTTAAGTGCTACAATTCTAGCATTATGCATAAGTGCTTCCCATAATGTTAAATTACCATAGTGAAGGGGACGTGCTGTAGGTTCACTACTTAAGCAACAGGTTAACCAGTAGAAGTGTTTGAGGTGGCTTGAGTTGATATTAAGTTAACATAGGGACTATGAGGCCTAATTGGGTCAAAGGGATTGTATGATACACTGTTGTGAGCAGATAGGGAGTATGGGTTGGTATATACGGGTATGTAGGGTGTATGGGAAAAGTGCCTACAAGGCCAGAATTCAATAGGCAGCCTTGCTATGCAGCATCCACACACCCCCAACTGCTGGTAAAGCCCCTCTGGCAGCAGATGGCCGCTTAAGGGCCTTAATGGGCATTGGGAAGACCGGTCATCTGCCACTTCCTCCAGCCAGCAAGTGGCATATATATGACAAACACGGTGTCCCACCACCACACCATCCAATTTTATACCACTTCCACCTTCCAGCCCACTCTGCCAGTGAAAATTATAACATGTCGGCCCACAGTTTCCATATTGTGATGGCTAAGAAAAGATGGGCAGGAGCATCTTTTGTACTTGACAGCAGGTTCTGATTGAATGATGGGAATCCTTTCAGGCTCGAATATGAGGCTGTATTTCAAAGAATCAAACCGGTTGGGTTAATTCCACATTACATTTGCGAAAGAAAATGGTTTGTTCACTAAATGACTTTCTGTAATTTTGCATATTCTTACTCACTTACACCCTCTTCAAAATTCAAATTCATGGGTGGGTTTGTCAACTATGTCCAACTGTTGCTGTTGCTTCCACAGCCACAAACAAAAATTATTAGATGCAAATATATTCCGTTGAAAACATTCAGCAGTTGTTTAGGAATTTCAGCACAGAAGGCATTTCATATATTTCTGCTCTTTTAACACACGGTTAAATGATTGCAAGGAACTCAACAAGCTTCACAAGTCAAATTACTTGACTGCCTGTCAAACTCTGATAGCCAACAAATATGCTTATCATTTTGACAAATCTCAGTGAAATTTAAATGTTAATAAAAGGGTAACAAAACTGCATAATTGGCCTTGAACACCAAGTATGAAAATACCTTAAAACAATTTTTTTTAAGAAATAGTTCAAATTCAGCAATGGGGATCCAGGTAATTTACCAAATTCTTCAGTAATTTAAAGCAGACAAAATATTCGTAAATCATGATGTGACAATTTTGTTGAAGTGCTTAATACTCATGCTGACATTTAATGATAGTTTTTGAATAGTTTAATGGAGTGTAAACTTGAACAGATGGTGACAGGGAAAAAAAATCTTTAGATGAGGCCTTTAAATGTTTCCAGTATATTCTTGTTGCAACAGCAATCAACATCAATTTGACCACGATGAGCCAAAAGATTGTGCAATATTAATTTAGAGCTTTACTTTTAATCAGAAATGTTGAATCTGTGAATCCTAAGTACTTAACTTTAAAACTGTGTGATATTGTCATTAATAGCTCCTTGTTTATCCAGGTGAATCATACAGGCTAGATAAATCACACTTCTAACACAAATGCTTGAAATAGTAGCTGCTCTTAATTTAAAGCATTACATGGAATATTGTATTCATTTTCAGCACCCCTATTTTAAGGAAGACTTTTGCTCCTGCACTAAATTGTAGTCCCATGTTTTATATAATTGTGCATACATTGAGGAATTTGGGAACTGCTGTAATGGACATGTGACAGAAAATTCTCAAGACCAGTAGAGTGGGCTGGAAGGTGTAAGGGGTGTAAAATTGCATGGCCTGGTGGTGGGACACCATGTTCATCACATACCTGCAACCTGCTGCCTGGAGGAGTTAGAAATCAGATGGTTATGATCCAATTACTCGATTGCAGAAGTTTCACTAACACACTGTCTCACTGAAAGACTCAGTAGCGTAACACAAAGGGTTGCAGTACTTCCCTGACACATACCTGCTAACCCCACTAGATAAAGTGAGAAATCTTCTGTTTTTGTATAGAATTAAATTATTAACTGTGTGTTGAACCTGAATTACTATCAATCAAACTCTCTGGCATTGCAAATGATCTTTAAGATCTGAGATTTTTTCCTTTGAGAATTATTTTTTAACTTTTTTGTTGACATTTTTCTCGAGTCTAATCCCTTTTCTCTTTACCTTTTGGCACCTTGTACTTAAATTAAACTTGTAGTCAACATTCTAACTTGAACTTATGGATGAGATTGTGCGAGTTGATGGTTGCTGCTGGCTGCAAAATCCAGGCTATTATATTCACTGCCTTGATACATGAACTGAAACTCTAGTTAAAAAGAGGCATGTGTTTCCATGGACCTACTGGCAGCATAAGGGAACATGCACACTGCAGCTTTGTACAACAGGACAGGTTCCAGCAAGCAGAACATGTTTAAATTTCTCATTTCCTGCTTGGCTGGAACTTGAACCATGTTTCTCAGGAGAGTTTTCGACACATTCTGAAATCTGTAAATGGAAGCTCGTTTCCATCAGCCAGAATGTAAATATTTGAATTGTGGAGGGAAAATTCCCTTCTCTCCGACATTTAAATTGGCGTTGTGTAGACTCAAAAGGAATGGTTCAAAGGTGCAACAGACCACCTGGGCATTTGCAAAGTAAGTTTTGATATCATGCTGGATTTATGTTGTGTCAAATAGCAGAAATGTGAGATCATTCACTCCAGAGATCCTAGCAGTATTTCATTTGGGAGCCTGATCATGCCTTAACTATAGATCTACTTTACCATTTTGGCATTTGAAAGAAATGGGAATAGTTTAGCATCAGTACTAACCTTTACAGTATTAACATGCACCAAAGACTAATGTCTATATTTGAGAAGGTGGGAACTATCTGGAAAGAACAGCAAGGTGCTGAACCAATAAACACCAGTCAGTTCTAGTTTGCTCAATTGAAACAAAATGTATTCAGTAATAAGATGAGGTCAAGGGAGGCTATGCTGCAGCTGTATAGGGTCCTGCTGAGGCCACACCTGGAGTACTGTGTGCAGTTTTGGTCTCCTTACTTGAGAAGAGATATACTAGCACTGGAGGGGATGCAGAGGAAATTCACTTCGTTGAATCCAGAGTTGAGAGGGTTGGATTATGAGGAGAGACTGAGTAGACTGGGATTATACTCATTAGAATTCAGAAGAATGAGGGGAGATCTTATGGAAACATATAAGATTATGAAGGGAACAGATAAAATGGAGGCAGGGAGGTTGTTTCCGCTAGCAGGTGAAACTAGGACTAGAGGGCATTGCCCCAAAATAAAGGAAAGCAGATGGAGGATTAAGGTCAGGAGGGAGTTCTTCACCGAAAGGGTTGTGAATCTATGGAATTCCCTGTCCAGTGAAGCGGTTGAAGCTACCTCGCTGAATGTGTTTAAGACAAGGCTAGATAAGTTTTTGAACAGTAAAGGAATTAAGGGTTGTGGTGTGTGGGTGGGTAAGTGGAGCTGAGTCTCAAAAAGATCAACCATGATCTTACTGAACAGTGGAACAGGCTCGAGGGGCCGGATGGTCGACTCCTGCTCCTAGTTCTTACGTTCTTATGTAAATGTCACCAAATATATATTCAACACATTTGTCTGTTGTTTCAGTGTTGGCATTAAACCAGCTGTGAAAGGTTTTCGTTACCTGTACTATTTGGCACAAATATCAACCTTCTTTTATTCATATTTTGCACCAGACCTATATAAACAGAATACCAGATAGATAATGTTGACGGGGTTGACCCCCTCTAAAAATGCATGTTGTCTACCGGTCTCCCGAGAAAAGCTGTTTTTTTCTTTACTCATTCATGGGATGAAAGCTTCACTGGGTATGTCATAATTATTGCCCATCCATAATTGCCCAGAGGGCAGTTCAGAGTCAACTACATTGCTGTGGGTCTGGAGTCACATGTAGGCCAGTCCAGGTAAAAATGGCAGTTTCCTTCCCTAAAGGGCAGTAGTGAACCAGATGGGTTTTTCTTGACAATTGACAATGGATTCATGGTCATCATTATATTCTTAATTCCAGACTTTTTTTATTGAATTCAAATTCCATTCCAGTTCCCAGAACCCAGAATCTAACGATGACCGTGATTTTAACTTAGGTCCCCAGAACATTTTCCAGGTCTCTGGATTAACAGTCTAGCGATAATGCATCTGGGCCATTGTTTGATGTTTGATGTTGCAGATGTGAAATAAAAACAGAAAAATGTGTGCCTTCAGATTTCCATTGCATGAAAGATGAATAAATGAGAGGTTATTGCAGGATGCACTGAACAAAGAGAAGCATCACCCAGACAGCAGTCTCAAGCCAATTATACTCCTTGGTCCATTTGATTGACCAACATTCCGGACATCATAAGTATTGGGCCTATTCATTTTGTTGATGCTCTGCTGATTTTGAGTTTTTGCCATGTTTGGATTTTGTTACTTTGTTCTCTGAGTAAAACTATCATGTTTCTCAACACTCTGATGCTAGTATATTATCATGTATGCCCAATTCCTTTAAACTCATTTTGTGCAATAATGCAATTTGTCTTAGCATTTCAAGCATCTACTTACTAATTGCCAGGTTATTTTGAAAATCTTTCTGTATTTTGATTTTCTTAAAGGCTTTTGCTATCCCTCATTTTCAACATCCATACTTCAGATCTATAGAGAGCTATCGTTTATATCAGTTATATGGTTGTACAAGATATGCTTCAAAATCTTGTTCAACTTTTCAGCTGCCATTTCTCAATGCGGAACTTTATCAGCATTTTCGATTTAAGATTGTGTGTTAGACAGCTCAACAAGAGTTCAGAAATGATAAATGTGTATCTGACCCTAGAGAAAAAGCTGGCTGAAAGACCAAGCAGCATTTGAATCAAATAGCTTTTCTACAATGTATAAAACATGGACAATTTTTGGTTGGATTCCCATTTTTTTCCAAAGATCAGTCTCGGGCTGAAAACTTGGCATGATTTTCATGCCCTATGTTGAAGCTGACTTGATGACTAGAAATTATTTTCTGGACCATTTAATGTAATTTTCTTTCTGGGTTGGAAGGTGTATGGTTGACCTCCAATTCCCCAGTGCCAGTTTTATTTTTATTCATTCATGAATTGTGAGCATTGTTGGCCAGGATTTATTGCCTCGTATTACTCAGAGGGCAATTAAAAGTCAACAACATTACTGCGGGTTTGGAGTCATCAGGTAAGAATAAGAATTTCCTTTCTTAAAGTACATTTAGTGAACCAGATGGGTTTTTTCAACAATCAACAATAGTTTTATTGCCAACACTAAATTCTTAATTCCACCACTGGCGGAAGTACACTCTGTTCATCCAAAGCGTGTGTGTGACTGAGGGCTTAAACATTGGGTAGGGTACCCATTTACCTTCCTTCCAAACCTTCTGTCCATGATCTGTAATCCTCCAAACCCTGCCATCCTGACATCACTGACCTTTCTCCAGGCCCTTCATGATCCCAGGACTTGGAAGATGCTCTTCTGGCTGCAACCATCATGTCCTCAATGGTGCTGCTCAGTGCAAGAGCTGCCAGTCTCTGGGAATTCCAGGGAGAGTCCCCAGTGGCCTTGTTACTCTGATTTTGTAGTTCAGCAAATCTGTCCTGGAAGCAGCAGCACACTGGTTTCTCGACGGCTCTCCCACCGCTTTCTAAGACTCAAAAACTTCAAGAAGATTCCACCCATTAAATCATAACAATGTACACCACAGACAGAAGCCATTCAGACCATTTTGACCCTGCTAGCCTTCTGAAAGAATAGTCATGCTTCATCCAGTATCCTCGCTTTTGTCTGCAAGTAATGTTTTTTAGCATTGAGTATCTGTTCCATTCCCTTTTAAACATATTTAGGATTCAGCTTACGTCTTTTCAGTGAAATGTTTGAAATGAGAAATCGCTATGAATGAAACATAATCTCCACATTTCCTCTCCGGGGGCAGAACTTTGCAGCTTTCCAGAAATGAATGGCAGATCAGGTTGGGGCAGGCATTGTAAAATTGGACACAGCTTCAGTGCTGATTTTCCTGGCATTTTCCTTGCAAATTTGTCACTGGTTGCAGCAGATCTAATGAAGCTGTTACAGACCAGCACCTATTGCTGTTGAGATTTTATCTTGTGCAGAGGAGGCCCATGCATGATCACCAGACTACTGAATAATCCCGTGTGGTGACTTGCTCTCGGGTTATGATGGGAGGGGCTACGCCCTTCTCCTTTCGAACTGCACCAATAATGGCAAAGAAGATGGCAGATGAATTGAGATAACAAAGTGTGGAGCTGGATGAACACAGCAGGCCAAGCAGCATCTTAGGAGCAGGGAAGCTGACATTTCGGGCCTAGAGGCTTCATCAGAAATGGGGGAGGGGAGGGGGTTCTGAAATAAATAGGGAGAGAAGGAGAGGTGGATCGAAGATGGGTAGAGGAGAAGATAGCTGGAGAGGAGGCAGACAGGTCAAAGAGGCGGGGGATGGAGCCCGTAAAGGTGAGTGCAGATAGGGGAGGTAGGGAGGAGATAAGTCAGTCCAGGGAGAATGGAGAGGTCAAGGGGGCGGAATGAGGTTAGTAGGTAGGAAATGGGGGTGTGGTTTCAGGTGGGAGGAGGGATAGGTGAGAGGAAGAACAGGTTAGGGAGGCGGGGATGAGCTGGGCTGGTTTTGGGATGCAGTAGCGGGAGAGGAGTTTTTGAAGCTTGTAAAATCTACATTGATATCATTGGGCTGCAGGGTTCCCAACCGGAATATGAGTTGCTGTTCCTGCAACATTTGGGTGGCATCATTGTGGCACTGCAGGAGGCTCAGGATGGATATGTCATCTAAGGAATGGGAGGGGGATTTGAAATGGCTCGTGACTGGGAGGTGCAGTTGTTTATTACGAACTGAGCATAGGTGTTCTGCAAAGCGGTCCCCAAGCCTCCGCTTGGTTTCCCCAATGTAGAGGAGGCCACAACGGGTTCAGCGGATGCAATATATCACATTAGCAGATGTGCAGGTGAACATCTGCTTGATGTGTTAAGTCTTCTTGGGCGTTGGGTTGGGGGTGAGGGAGGAGGTGAGGGGGCAGGTGTAGCACTTCCTGCGGTTGCAGGGAAAAGTGCCGGGTGTGGTGGGGCTGGAGGGGAGTGTGGAGCGGACAAATGAGTCACGGAGAGAGTGGTCCCTCTGGAAAGCAGGCAAGGGTGGGGAGGGAAAAATATCTTTTGTGGTGGGGTTGGATTGCAGATGGCGGTTGTGTCAGAGGATGCGACGTTGGATCCGGAGGTTGGTGGGGTGGTATGTGAGGACGAGGGGGATTCTTTTTTGGTTGTTATTGCGGGGACGGGGTGTGAGGGATGAGTTGCGAGAAATGCGGGAGACATGGTCGAGGGCATTCTCGTCCACTGCGGGCTGGATGTTGCGGTCATTGAAAAACGAGGACCTCTGAGATGTCGGGGAGTGGAAAGCCTCATCCTGGGAGCAGATGCGGTGGAGACGGAGGAATTGGGAAGAGGGGACGGAATTTTTGCAGGAAGGTGTCTGGGAGGAGGTGTATTCTAGGTGGTTGTGGGACTTTTGTTGCGCGGGTTTTATGGTGATGTTGTGATTGGAGCGGAGGGAACGGAGGGCTACATGTTCTGCGGGGGAGAGGTTGGAGTGGGCGAGAGGGTTGGAGAGGTTGAGGAGATTGATGTCTCAACAGCAGTTGGAGATGACAAGACTGACGGAGGGTAGGAGGCCTTGGGGTGGTGTCCAGGAGGAGGGCTTGTGTTGGAGGCAGGAGAATGGGTCAGTAGAGGGGCAGTTAGGCTCCCGGTTAAAGACGTAAGCGTGGAGGCGGAGGCGGTGGATAAACGAATACTGGTCATGTTTGGACATTCAGCAGTTTTTCTGCCGCCTGTGCCTCCATGCTTACTTCTTTAATCGTGAACCTAACCGCCCCTCTACTGACCCTTTCTCCCGCCTCCAACACACTCCCTCTTCCTGGACACCATCCCAAGGCCTCCTACCCTCCCTCGACCTCTACATCTCCAACTGCCGTCGAGACATCAATTGCCACAACCTCTCAAACCCCTCTCACCCACTCCAACCTCTCCCCTGCAGAACGTGCAGCCCTCCGCTCCCTCCGCTCCAATCCCAACCTCACCATCAAACCCGCAGACAAGTTGCAGTATGGCGCACTGACCTCCACATCGCTGAGGCCAGGCGACAACTCTCTGACACCTCCTCTTACCACCCCTTGGATCATGACCCCACCCCCGAGCACTAAGCCATCACCACCCAAACCATCGACAACCTCATCACCTCAGGTGACCTCCCACCCACAGCATCCTCATCGTTCCCCAACCCCGCACCACCCGCTCCTATCTGCTTCCCAAAATCCACAAACCTGATGGTTCTGGTTGGCCCATTGTCTTCACCTGCTCCTGCCCCACCGAACTCATCTCCACCTATCTGGACTCCATTTTCTCCCCCTTGGTCCAGGAACTCCCTACCTACGTCTGTGACGACACCCACACCATCCATCTCTTACAGACACCGCTTCCAATTCCCCAGTCACTAACACCTCATTTTAACCATGAACGTCCAGTCCCTATACCCCTGCATTCCCCATGCAGATGGACTAAAGGCCCTCTGCTTCTTCCTGTCCCGCAGGCCTGACCTGTCCCCCTCCACTGACACCCTCATTCACTTTGCCGAACTCATCCTCACTCTCGACAACTTCTCTTTCATTTCCTCCCACTTCCTACAGACAAAGCTGGTGGCCATGGGTACCCATATGGATCCAAGCTATACCTGTCTCTTTTCAGGGTACGTGAAACAATCCCTCTTCTGTATCTACACTGGCCCTAAGCCGTACTCCTTCGCCCGTTACATTGATTACTGTATCGGCGCCACCTCGTGCTCCCATGACGGGCTCGAACAGTTCATCCACTTCACCAACACCCTCCACCCCAACCATAAGTTCACCTGGACCATCTCCAAAACCTCTCTCACCTTCCTGGACCTCTCTGTCTCCATCTCTGGCAACCACCTGGAAACTGATATCCATTTCAAGCCCACCGACACCCACAGCTACCTAGAATACACCTCCTCCCACACACCTTCCTGCAAAAATGCCATCCCCTATTCCCAATTCCTTTGTCTCCGCCACATCTGCTCCCAGGGTGAGGCTTTCCACTCCCGCATATCTCAGGTGTCCTCGTTTTTCAAGGACCGCAACCTCCCCCCCGCAGTGGTCGAGAATGCCCTCGACCATGTGTCCCACAATTCCCGCAACTCATCTTCACACCCACTCCCCAGAATGAAAACCAAAAGAAGAATCCCCCTCGTCCTCACGTACCACCCCACCGACATACGGGTCCAACGCATCATCCTCCGACACTTCTGCCACCTGCAATCCAACCCCACCACCAAAGGCATTTTGCCCTCCCCACCATTGTCTGCTTTCTGGAGGGACCACTCTCTCCGTGACTCAGTTGTCTGCTCCACAACTCCAGACAGCCCCACCACACCCGGCACTTTTCCCTGCAACCGCAGGAAGTGCTGCACCTGCCCCCAAACCTCTTCCCTCACCCCCATCCCAGGCCTCAAGAAGACTTTCCACATCAAGCAGATGTTCACCTGAACATCTGCCAATGTGGTATACTGCATCCACTGTACCCATTGTGGTCTCCTCTACATTGGGGAAACCAAGCGAATGCTTGGGGACCGCTTTGCAGAACACCTATGCTTGGTTTGCACGAAACAACTGCACCTCCCAGTCGTGAACTATTTCAAATTCCCCTCCCATTCCTTTGATGACATGTCCATTCTGGGCCTCACCGATGCCACGCGAAGGTTGCAGGAACAGCAACTCATATTCCGCTTGGGCACCCTGCAGCCCAATGCTATCAATGTGGATTTCACAATCTTCAAAATCTCCCCTCCTCCTACCGCATCCCAACCTGTTCTTCCTCTCACCTATCCCGTCCTCCCAGAAGGACTTAATGATAATACAACAAAGGACAGGGTGTATAATGTTCTCAGAAAGAATTGTAAGCTTGAGGACTGGGTAAGTTTTAGAATTCAGCAAAAGATGGTCAAGAAATTGATAAAGAAAGAGAAGAGAGAATATGAGAATAGACAGCATGAGATATATAAACTTTTATCATTTCTCGTTATACATAAACAGAAAGGTCCATGAAAGGCAGAGGCTCATGAAATTATGTTGAGGAATAAGAAAAGAGCAATTAAATAAATGCTTTACCTTTGTTTTCATTGTAGAAAGGGCAAAAAAAATTCTAGAAATAATGAGAAACCAAAGACATGGGAAGGATGTACAAATGACAGAAAATCGGTGAGGAGCAATAGTACTGGAGGATGTTATGGGATCAAGACCCTTACACCGAGCAAGCTGCTTCCCAACAGTTTTGATAGAGGTAAATGCATGGGTGCTTGACTGGATCGAGTTGATGCTGTGTTCCATTTCCCATTCCTCCCACTAAACTGAAAACCAGCCTGCACTGCCATGATTTTATACTGCAAGCAGCCTCAACTGTTTCAGAGTGGGACTTGCATGCAAGAGACGATGACATACCCATACAATCAGATTCGAGAGGCCAGTGTGCTCATTGGTCAAAGCAAAATATTGCAGATGATGGACGCCTGAAGCAGAGTTATGTTGGATTTAAAACTGTTTCTCTCTTCGTCAATGCTGGCAAATCAGCTGAGTTTCTCTTTTTATTTCATTTTCTTTCTGGTTTCACTTGGTAACATCCCCACACCCATGAGTTTGGCTCTACAACACAGAAGGATGGCTTTGGATCCTTTAGCACACTGTTTATTACATATTACAATTAAATACAACAGAGATACAACAGAATCAAAGAAGTGTTATGGTGCAGAAGAAGGCCATTTGGCCTTCAGTACCTTCAATGTCTATTTAGTAAGTATAATAAATTAATACTATTGCCCTGCATTTTCCCTTGCCCTCGAACACTGGATGATTATTTGACCGGAAACAAGTGTGTGTGAGTACAGAAAGAATGGGGAAGGTGCTTAAGGCCTAAAATTGGTGAATTCTATGTTGAGTCCGGAGGGCTGCAGGAAATGAGATCTTGTTCTTTGAGCTTACGTTGGAACACTACTAATGTGGCAACTGCTCTGCCCAAGACCATAGACATCTACAGAAGATTGTGTGCACAGCCCAGACCATCAGAGAAGCCAACTTTCCATCCATGGATTCCATCTACACTTCTCGTTGCCAACATCATTAAAGGCCCATCGCATCCCAGTAATGATCTCATACATTCTCTCAAGTCAGGTAGAAAACACAGAAGCCTGAACACATGTACCAGCAGGTTCAGGAGCAGCTTCTTCCCAGCCATTATTAGACTGATGAATGGGCCCTCTCGCCTCATATAATGATTGATCTTACTAACATTGATTTTGCCTACTGCATGCCCTATGCAATGTAACCTGTATGCCTTAAAGTTTTTTTTACAACCTTTGACTTGCATGTCCTCGTTTACTATGATCTACCTACACTAGTCGTAAACAAAGCTTTACACTGTAGTCCGGTACAAGTGGCATTAAATCAATCAGTTTGTCTGTAGTGGATATAGGTGGCCAGCGTATGCCCAGAAACGGAAACAGAGATGTCAAGCAAGTTAAGGAAGGAGTCAGAGATGGACCAGGTGAAGGTGAGAGTGAGGTGGAAACTGGAAGCAAAATAGATAAACTTTTCAAATTCCCGACAATAGAGGGAAGCAGCACCCATGATGTGATCAATATACTGGAGAAAGAATTGTGGGTGAGGGCTGGTGTAGGACTGGAAGGAGGAATGTTTGGCATACCCCTCAAAGAGACCGGCATAACTAGGGCCCATTCAGGTACCCATGGCGATCCTTTTGACCAGAAACCAGTAAAAGAAGTAAAAAGTGAAGGGTGAGGACAAGTTCAGCCAGGTGGACACAGGTGATAGCTGATGGGGAACGGTTCAGGCCATTTTTCCATGAAGAAGCACGTCCATGATAAGGAGAAGGTGGCTAGACCCCATAAACCGGTGACTTATTTTGCAAATCACTTCAAATCTTCATCCTTTCACGAGCAGGAACAAGATTCCCTTACCTATGCTGTCAAGCCCACTCATAACCTTGTAAACTTCTAACAGATCTCCTCTCAATCTTCATCTCTTCAAGAAAAACAGTCTCAACTCTCCCATCTTATCTCATCATTGAGGTTTCTCATCCCTTAAAATATTTCTGTAAACACTTCTGCATCATCTCCAATGTTTTCACATTCCTACTATTGTAAGACACCCAGAACTACATACAATACTCTATTTGCAGTCTAATGAGTATCTTGGATAAGTTTAGCAAGACCTCCTTGCTCTTGTAATCCACATCACGGTTAATAAACCCCAGGAGATTGTATGTTTTATTAACTGTTCTCTCCATCTGTCCAGTAACCTTCAGCAATCTACGCACAAACACCCAGGTATCTTTGCTCCTACGCCCCATTAAGCATTTTACCCCTTATTTTATATTTACCTTTTATTTATATTGTGCATTCGGGTTCTTCCTATTAAAATGCAAACTTCACACTTCTCCACATTAAACTTCATATTCAACCAATCTGCTCAGTCCATCAACTTGTCTATGTCCTTTTGGGATTTTATACTGCCCTCATCATAATTAATAATGTTTCAAAGGTTTGTGTCGTCTGCAAATTTTGAAATTGTCTCCTCCACACCAAGATATAGTTTATTAATATATACCAGGCTGTGGTCCTATTATTACATCATACAAAGACCATTTAATAAACTCTATCACAATGCTAATCCACATGTGTCTTTGTGTGGATTGCTAACACTCACATGCCCAGACTTCAGGCTTCAGCCCAGCTCAGTAACTGTCTCTTTTCTTCACTCTTTAAACATTGCGCTATTAAAGCCCAAGGTAAACCACCTCCATAACTTCATTACAAGGTTGTTACAGGATCCCAAAACTCTCTCCAGGCTCTTTTACCCCACTATAAGCATTGATTAACATTTAGGAAAATTCTCAAAATGAGCTGCCTAGAATATCTATTTTTAAAACATTTATTGTACTTTTTTCTTTATTTTGCATGTTCCTTCCAGGTCATTGACTGGATTCATCAGTGTTGACTGATGGTCCATAATGAGGTATAAAATTATTGGAGGTAAAGTCAGTGTACCTTTTTCTCAATGCTGACTTCTATTAGTGGTGTTTTCAGAAGGCTTTTGCATTGATGTAAGTTCACGAATGTATGGAAGTTGCATTGTTTCTTCTTCTCCAACATTAACATCTAGAATGGATGATGATGTGAACTTTCTATGAAAATAATGACACCCATAGGTCATTGTTTGGAATATAAAGAAACCTGTTCTTCGAGGTTCTGTTCCAAACTGTTCATGTACATGTTTGCTGACGATGGGTTTGGTTTGATGTTTGGCGTGTTCTTTCAACGGGAGAACGTCTTCAAGCAGTAAACTACTTCCACATACTGACAACAATGTTGGTTTTGTGCTTAATGTTCTTTGATATGGGGTTTTGGAACCACACCTCTGACAAGATACAGTAGTATTAAATTACTTAGGATTTCATGTTCATATGGGTCAGATGGTACATTTTCCCACTTTGTCTCCATCTGCCAAGTTTTTGCCAACTTAATTAACCTGTTTATATCACTTTGCAGACTCTTGGTATCGTCCTCACCACTTCCATTTCTACCTATTTTTGTGCCATCCACAAACTTAGCAACAGCATATTAGTTTCCATCATCCAAGTCCTTAATATATATTGTACATAATTGAGGGCTCAGCTTTGATACCTGTGGCATCCACTAGTTATAGGCTACCATCCTGAAAATGCCCCAACCTGCTTTATCACAACCCTGTTTTCTATTAGCTAGCCAATCCTCTTTCTATGTTGAGCTACTACCCCAAATATCATGGTATTGATCCTGTTTGTTACCTCTTCAAAGAGCCTTTATAATTTTTCAGGCATAACAACATTTGATGAAATTACATAATTCTAAATGCTCTGCTATCATATCCTTTGCAACAGACACCAACATTTCCACAATAACAGATGCCAAGCTAACTGGCCACAGTTATCTGTTTCAGACTCCTTGTCTTTTTGAAAAGATGTCATAAATTGGCAGTTTTGCAATTCTCTGGGATAACAAAGTGTGGAGCTGAATGAAGTCTCTGAGACTTCTCCAAAATCTAAGGATTCCTGGAAGATTATTGGCCAGTGTTTTCACTATCTCTATAGCTACTCCCTTTACTATCCTCAGGTTCATCCCATCAGACCAGGGGACTTATAGCTTTTAGCCCCATTAGCTTCAATAGTTTTTTTTTCTCTAATGATCTCTATTTCCTCCACTCCTTTTGACCTGTGATTATTTGGTGTTTTTAGAATACTATTCTTGTATTCTACCGTGAAGACTGATGCAAAGTGTTTGTTCAACCTCTTTGCCATTTCCTGCTTCCCCATGATTATTTCCCCAGTCTCATTCCCAATATTCACTTTTTCTCTCTCTTCCTTCTCATATTTAAAATGAACTCTACCTGTCTGTGTTGTTGTTATTTACAAGTTTACTCTCAAAAGTTTATTTTCTTCAAGATTACTCCGAGTTGTGTCTTATTCCCCTTGTTATTTCTTATCTCCACCTGTTCTGATTCTGCAGCTTCCAATTCAAGATCATTTCACACAATTGTAACGATCCATTTCTTCCAACCCATACTAACGAAGCTTACGCTTTCCTTCCTGCCAGCCCTTACAAAAGGTCATATCCTTGAGAATATTTAGTTCCCGTCTTGGGTCTCCCTGTAACATGACTCCAGAATGGCTAGAATTTCATACCATTTACCTCTAATTGTGTCATTCATTCATTTATTCTGTTCCAGATACTATGAGAGTTCAAATAAAGAGCCATTAACTTTGACATTTAACCACTTCTCACCTTTTGACCTGATTTGCTACTAATTTTTCTGTTTGTATCGACTGAGCCTCCCTGTCACACTGTATTTGTGCTAATGAAGGAACAGTGACATTACCAGGCTTTAGTCTGCATTGGCACTGAATCAGGGAGACAAAATAACAGAAGCAGCTGGCCTCCGTATATAAATGAGCTATCTTAGTCTAAAAATCCACTCTTTAGTACATTAAATGGCGTATTTTCAATTGAGACACCTCAATATTTAAGTTGTTAGAAGACTTTGACTGTTGGTTTATACACAACAGAGAAGCCCTCCACTCCTTCCGCTCCAATCCCAACCTCACTATAAAACTCGCAGACAAGGGAGGCGCGGTTGTAGTATGGTGCACTGACCTCTACATCGCTGAGGCCAGGCGCCAACTCTCCAACACCTCCTCCTACTGCCCCCTGGATCATGACCCCACCCCCAAGCACCAAACCATCATCTTTCAAACCATCAACAACCTCATCACCTCAGGTAACCTCCCACACACAGCCTCCAACCTCATTGTTCCCCAATCACGCACCGCCTGCTTCTATCTCCTTCCCAAAATCCACAAACCTGACTGCCCTGGTAGAACCATTGTCACGCCTCCTCCTGCACCACCGAACGTATCTCCCCCTATCTTGACTCCATTTTCTCCCCCTTGATCCAGGAACTCCCTACCTCTGTCCGTAACACCACCCACGCCCTCCAACTACTCCACAACTTCCAATTCCCCAGTTCCCAACACCTCATTTTTACTATGGACATACAGTCCCTATACCCCTGCATTCCCAATGCAGATGGCCTAAAGGCCCACCGCTTCTTCCTGTCCCACAGGCCTGATCAGTCCCCCTCCCCTGTCACACTCATCCACTTAGCCAAACTCGTCCTCACCCAAAACAACTTTTCTTTCCATTCCTCCCACTTCCTACAGACAAAGGGGGTGGCCATGGGTACCCGTATGGGCCCAAGCTATGCCTGGCTCTTTGTAGGTTGTATGGAACAGTCCCTCTTTCGTACCTACACTGGCCCTAAACCCCACCTCTTCCTCAATTACATTGATGACTGTATCGGTGCTGCCCCGTGCTCCAAAGAGGAGCTCGAACAGTTTATCCAATTCACCAACACCTTCCACCCCAACCTTAAGTTCACCTGGACCATCTCTAACAACTCTCTCACCTTCCTGGGCCTCTCTGTCTCCATCTCGGGCAACCACTTAGAAACTGATATCCATTTCAAGCCCAACGACTCCCACAGCTACCTAGAATACACCTCCTCCCACACACCTTCCTGCAAAAATGCTATCCCCCATTTCGAAATCCTTTGCCTCCACCGCATCTGCTTCCAGGATGATGCATTCCACTCCTGTACATCTCAGATGTCCTCATTTTTCAAGGGCTGCAACATCCCCCCCACAGTGGTTGAGAACGCCCTCAACCGTGTCTCCTGCATTTCCCGAAACTCATCCCTTACACCCCGTCCCCGCAATAACAACAAAAAAAATCCCCCTTATCCTCACATACCACCCCACCAACCTCCAGATCCAACGCATCATCCTCCGACACTTACGCCATCTACAATCCGACCTCACCACCAAAGACATTTTTCCCTCCCCACCCTTGTCTGCTTTCCGGAGAGACCACTCTCTCCATGACTCCCTTGTCCGCTCCACACTCCCCTGCAACCCCACCACACCCGGTACTTTCCCCTACAACCACACGAAGAGCTACACCTGTCCGCACGCCTCCTCCCTCACCCCCATCCCAGGCCCCAAGAAGACTTTCCACATCAAGCAGATGGTCACCTGCACATCTGCTAATGTGGTATACTGTATCCGCTGTACCCTTTGTGGCCTCCTCCATATCGGGGAAACCAAGCGGAGGCTTGGGGACTGTTTTGCAGAAGACCTACTCTTGGTTTGCAATAAACAACTGCACCTCCCAGTCACAAACCATTTCAACTCCCCCTCCCATTCCTCAGATGACTTGTCCATCCTAAGCCTCCTGCAGTGCCACAATGATGCCACCCGAAGGTGGCAGGAGCAGCAACTCATATTCCACTTGGGAACCCTGCAGCCCAATGGTATCAATGTAGATTTCACAATCTTCAAAATCTCCCCTCCACCCACTGCATCCCAAAACCAGCCCATCTCGTCCCCGCCTCCCTAACCTGTTCTTCCTCTCACCTATCCCCGCCTCCCGCCTCAAGCCACAACTCCATTTCCTAAACTCATCCCGCCCCCTTGACCTCTCTGTCCTCCCTGGGCTGACTATCCCCTCTCTACCTCCCCACCTTCACTCACTTTTACTGGTTCCATCCCCGCCTCTTTAACTTGTCTGTCTCCTCTCCACCCATCTTCTCCTCTATCAATCTTCAATCCACCTCCCACTCTCTCGCTATTTATCTCAGAAACCCCTTCCCCTCCCCCATTTCTGATGAAGGGTCTCGGCCCGAAACGTCAGCTTTCCTGCTCCTAAGATGCTGCTTGGCCTGCTGTGTTCATCCAGCTCTACACCTGGTTATCAGGGAAGAGGCTGGTATTTCTGAAGACTTTTAAATGAGGTCTGCCATCAACCTGATCTTAAATGATGTTTCCAACTGTCTACAATCATGAACTTGAATTATTTTCTAAACGGTTAGCACTATTTACCCTGTTACCACTATGCTGTCACCATGATCTTCCACCATATTGTGGAGTTTGCCTATAGCAGGGTATATACACCTGCTGTGGCAATACTTAAGTTAACTCCTTTAACATAAGACCCAAAAGTGGATAACATGATATTGAATGATTTATCAGGAATTCCTCACAAGTCCTAATGTAGAATACAATCACGGGTATTTCAATTTCTGGATATTATTTGGTTTCAAACAGTATGCTGCCATCATTTTGCCATGCTTCAAATCAAGCCAGTTTTTATGGATCTTGAGTACCTTATATGATCAGGTCACAAGCTATGACATAGTGATATTATCATGTTCATGTCTCTCAAAGGCATACTGCACATGCACTGTGAGACATAATGCATTCAAGCTTGTTGATGATACAAACTAAGCTGTGAGAAGACTGCAACAACACTACAGCAGGAAATAGACTGGTAGGCGATCAGATCAAAAATATAGCAGTGAAAAACAATGTAGTAAGGCATGTAGTTATCCACTTTCATAGGAAAATAAGAAATACAGAATAGTTTCCAAATGGTAAAAGATGAAAAAATGTTTACATTTTTTCCTTATGTATGGATCACCTTCTGTATGAATCACAGAAAATTAACATGCAGACATGGTGAGTAATTAAGAAAACAAGTGGTATTTTAGCTTTGATTCTATTCTCTGTGCAATAAAAGTACAGAGTTTACCTACAATTAGACAAGATATTGATGAGGCTGAAGCTGGAGTACTGTATGCAAATTTAGTCTCTTGTTGCAGGAAGGCTGTATTTGCCCTAAGGGGTCATGCAATAAAGGTTCACTAGACTGGTTCCTGGAATGGGAGAATGCCCTATAAGGTGAAATTGAGTAGACTAAGTCAATATGTTTAGAGAATGAAATAAATGAATTGAAATTGACAAAAGTATTAAAATTATAAATTAATAACGTTCCTTTTATCTAGGGAATCTCGAACTCGATCACAGTTTGAGAATAAAAGGTCATCTGTTTAGAACCGCGATGAGGAGAAATTGCTTCACTCAAAGGGTTGTAAATCTTTGGAAATCCCTACCCTAGAGAGCTGGAGGTGACCAAGCATTGAATATATTCAAGACAGAGGTTGATAATGTTTTGGGTTCTATGGGAATTGAGGAATTTGGAAATAATGTGCAAGAAATCATTGTCTAGTAATTATATTGTAGCTTAAGATTTGTTGCATTTCCGGGAATAGCTCTCTGTCTCGCGTACACACTCTTGTACGAAGAAAACCTTCAGAGCTGCTTACGCAGTGACATACAAAGGACACAGCTGTTGTTTCAGAGAATGACATGTCTCCAGCACCCGCCCTAAAATGCAACATCTCCAACCCTGAAAAGACTGGATCTTATGACCCATATATACATTTCAACTGTCTTGAAAGTTAAAAACAGACTGTCAAAAAGGGGGGATAAAAAATACAATCACTTCAGCCAGGAAAGAGTAATCCATGCTGGCATCAGCCCAACATTTACATTTTGACTACTACCAGTAAACTGTTCAGAGGAGTCTGCTCCTGCCAGCAATGATGATCTGTTTTCCTTTTTACCCTACCCTTTAGGCCTCTGGACTAGTCAACAATTCTTATCTGTCGTAAATTGTAGATTTTCTTTTATTATTTAGCTTCTGCATGTTATTAAAACATGTTTCTTAATAAATTAGTTTAAAATGACTTAAGGCATAAACTCCCTTTTTGGGTAATCAATCAAAAGTGTGGGAAGTGGTGGGCTTTTTTTGTTTAATTCATGGGATTTGGGTGTTGCTGACTGGGCCAGAGTTAACTGCCTGAAAGAAAGACGGCTGTCTTCTTTAACTGCTGCAGTTCTTAGAGTGTGGGGACACACATAGTGCTGTTATTGAGGGAGAGATAATGGGAACTGCAGATGCTGGAGAATCCAAGATAACAAAGTGTGGAGCTGGATGAACACAGCAGGCCAAGCAGCATCTTAGGAGCACAAAAGCTGATGTTTTGGGCCTAGGATGAAGGGTCTAGGCCCGAAACGTCAGCTTTTGTGCTCCTAAGATGCTGCTTGGCCTGCTGTGTTCATCCAACTCCACACGCTGTTATTAAGGGAGTTCTTTTTTGCCTCCATAATCTTCCTTGATTTTGTTTTCATACTGAAGGAGTTCTCATTTCACCTGTTATCAAATTGTATTTGTCTCTAACTTTGATTGCAAATTCTTTTATACTGTCCTTTGTTCATACATTAGGCTTTCATGGCTTTTGCACTTCTTGCTATTTTTCGTCAAATTCTAATGAAAACTATTGCTTCTTTGCATTTATCTCTAGTTGAGGTTCTTAAACTCACTCTTTTTTCTTACAAGTTCAATGCAGTTTGCAGATTCCATTAGTTGAGGATGTCCTCCCAGAGACACAGATATGGATCAGTGATAATGGGAACTGCAGATGCTGGAGAATCCAAGATAACAATGTGTGAAGCTAGATGAACACAGCAGGCTAAGCAGCATCTTAGGAGCACAAAAGCTGACGTTTCGGGCCTAGACCCTTCATCAGAGAGGGTGAAGGGTCTAGGCCCGAAACGTCAGCTTTTGTGCTCCTGAGATGCTGCTTGGCCTGCTGTGTTCATCCAGCTCCACACTTTGTTATCCTGATACAGATGTGGATGTTGTGTTGGGGAAATAATTTTCGGTGTAATGTGGAGGTAGATGGGTCAAACAGATTCCTACATCAATGCTTAGCTTTGTGACAACTGTGATATCATCTATTTCTCCACTTGTTCCAAGCATTTACGTTACTTTTGGCCTGCAACAATTTCTGCAAAATAATCTTCTATCCACACTCTCTCTTACGCTCACATTTCCAAAAATCTGTGCTGAGCTGTCATGCAACTTTTATTTAATAACATACAAAAAATATTATAAATTTATGAATAAATAATATAAAACACAACTCAGATCTGGTCAGACAAATATTTCATCTCCAATATATGGTGAAGAACAGGCTCTTCAATATGTTGAACACTCCCCATACCTTGGCAGCTATCATACTCACAAGGCCATCGCTGATGAATAGATTCAACATCATACCTGCTGCTCCAGTTCAAACTTCTACAAAATACAGCAGTCGGTGTTTGACAACAAAGACCTCTGCATATCAATACAATTCTCATACAAACTGCAGCTGTTGTCACCGTAACTTTGTGTTGCAGTAAGACCTGGACCGTGTGTTAGTGTCACACAACAGCATTAGTGAAATCCAGTCAGCAATGCTAGACTACAACCTTTGTATTCAATGGGAGGATCATCGGAACAAATGCTAATGTCTTTCTTGAACTAAGCTCCATGAACACTCAGGCCAAACTACAAATTCTACTTGTAAATTTTTCACTACACTCCTGAATTTCTATCCTTGAGTACATGTGACAATCAACCTAACTCTAACTCTAAATGGACAGGGCACCACGTCTGCATAATTCAAAGTTATTTGTCTAAACTGGTTCCATTTTCACAAATTTCAAACAGCTAACATTCCTGAGGAGGTTAACAAAAAATGTTTCAAAGACATTCTGAAGTTCTACCTGCAGTGTAGCAGCATTGATATTAATGACCCAGAGATGTTTGCAACCAATCTTTCAAAATAGTGACAACTGTCCATCAAAAACTGCATCAAGCTTTGAGTTTCAACTTTGATTGCTGGCACAAAGAAAGGAAATCGGGTGTTCAGTTGTTGCTACTTTATGGATCATCCCAAAAAACTGCAGATCAAGAATTACCCTATCCAGTCACAGGAAAACCCTTGGCAAAAAGCCACAGGCGAGAGTAGATATGATTCATGACTAAAACTGCCAGCAACAATGTTTCAATTTGCTTTTCTTCATCTTTCTTTGCTGCATCCCTTAATGTTCTAGCTCCATAACACATTTGGTTCCCTCCCTACTGAGTGTCCAAACAAGGTATTAAATCTGTGGCCTGTTGAGATCTCAGTTCATCAATCTTAACTACATTTGTATCGTGTATAGATTTTCTAGTTCTATTTAACTTCAGTTAACCTCAGTCAATAATGTTTGGTGTTTGGTAACATTTTCATGCTGCTCTTATTAATCAGAGAGACATTTATTTTGTTTATTGAGAGCCCAAATGGGATATCCAATTCTATTTGCTTACACTGTGATCACGTACAGGAGACTTACTCTTGCTGCTGCAAAACTGTCAAACTCTTTGCCTTCTCATTCTACTCCATGTTTATCTGTTGATTTTATTTGAGTAATATTTCCAGTCTTTGCATTCATGTTTTCGAATGTAGCTTCAATACCTCTGTACAGCATTATATTTTCAGAGTTTTTGTATTTTGCAGTTAATGTTGGCACATTGAATTATATTACATTCGCATTGCTTACGGAATCCCACTGAGGAAAATGTTATACATTAGGTTATAACCTACCGCATATATTTTTCTGAGACAATGTGAACTGAAGATGCTGGAGAATCTTAGATAACAAGGTATAGAGCTGGATGAACACAGCAGGTCAAGCACCAGAGGAGCAGGAAGGCTGACATTTCAGACCTAGACCGTTCTTCAGAAATCCTCAGCTTTCTGAAGAAGGGTCTAGGCCCAAAACGTTAGCCTTCCTGCTCCTGTGATGCTGCTTGACTTGCTGTGTTCATCCAGCTCTATACCTTGTTATCACATATATTTTTCTGTCTACTTGCTCATAATAAGCATTTTTTCTTCAAAGCACAGGATGTTGCTTGCATGTTGAATGAAAACAGTGCACATATTGATACCTTTACCATTCTTCATTTGACTCATAATATTTGTAATTGTTTGAATTTGCTAAGTTCGCAGTCCATCCTGAACAGACTGCTCATGATTTACAGCGTGAGACACCTGCATCACTTCTGCTCAAACATTCTAGTCAGTCAATGGTGCAGGATTTAAAGTTAAAGTGGTTCAACTTTGGCATTTGACTGAAAGGCTGAATATGTACTTTTAGTACTTAAGGATAACTTTTGCATGTGGAGTACTTTATTTGAACTGTAGTCATTGTAATGGAGGAAATGCGCGCCACAAGTTTCCACGAAGAGCAACGTGATAATTATCAGATAATTCTATTTTAGTGATGCCAATTGAAGAACAAATATGCACCAGAACACTGGTATTAACTCTTCTGCTTCACTTCAAAAAGCACCATGGGACCTTTCAAATCCAACAGTATAAACATTTAGGGCATCAGTTTAGCATTTTACCTGAAAGGCAGCACAACATTTCCTCTGTATGACACTGTCAGCTTTGATTGTTGTGCTCAAATCCAGAACTGAGTCTTGAACCAACAATTTCCTCACTGAAAGGCAAGAATGCTACCACCGAGCCACAAGTGACGTACACTGTGACATATCAAGGTGTGGAGCTGGATGAACACAGTAGACTAAGCAGCATCAGAGGTGCAGGAAAGCTGATATTTCATGTCTAGACCCTCCTTCAGAAATGGGGGAGGGGAAGGGGATTCTGAAATAAATAGGGAGAGAGGGGAAGGCGGATAGAAAATGGATAAAGGAGTAGATAGGTGGAGAGGAGACAGACAGGTAAAAGAGGCGGGGTAGGAACCAGCAAGGGTAAATGTAGGTGGGGAGTTAGGGATGAGATAGGTCAGTCCAGGGAGAACGGACAGGTCAAGGGGGCGGGATGAGGCTGGTAGGTAGGAGATGGGGTGGAGCGTGAGGTGGGTGGGGAGGAATAGATGGGAGGAAGGACAAAGTAGGGAGGCGAGGACGACCTCGGCTGGTTTTGGGATGCAGTGGGGGGGAAGGGAGAGGTTGAAGCTTGTGAAATCCACACTGATACCATTGGGCTGCAGTGTTCCCAAGCGAAATATGAGGCGCTCTTCCTGCAACCTTTGGGTAGCATCACTGTGGCACTAAAGGAGGTCCAGGATGGACATGTCGTCCAAGGAGTGTGAGGGGGTGTTGAAATGGTTCGCGACTGAGAGGTGCAGTCGTTTGCCGCAAACTGAGCATAGGTGTTCCACAAAGCGGTGGCCGAGCCCCCATTTGGTTTCTCCAATGTAGAGGAGGCCACATTGGGAACAGTGGATACACAATACCACATTAGCAGATTATACTACATTAGTTTGGGGACCGCTTTGTGGAACACCTACACCCAGTTTGCAACCAACGTCTGCACCTCCCAGTCGCGAACCATTTCAACTTCCCTTCCCACTCCTTGGATGACATGTCCATCCTGGACCTCCTGTGGTGCCACAACGATGCCACCTGAAAGTTGCAGGAACAGCATCTCATATTTTGCTTGGGAGCCCTGCAGCCCAATGGTATCAATGTACATACCCAATGGTATACAAGTTTCAAAATCTCCCCTCCCCCAACCACATTCCAAAACCAGCCCAGTTTGTCCCCACCTCCCTAACCTGTTCTTCCTCCCACCTATCCACTCCTCCCACCTCAAGTCCCACCCCCATCTCCTACCTACCAGCCTCATCCTACCCCCTTGACCTGTCCGTCCTCCCTGGCATGACCAATCCCCACCCTAACTCCCCACCTACATTCACCTTTACTGGCTCCACCCCTACCACTTTGGCTTGTCTGTCTCCTCTCTGCCGATCTTCTCCTTTGTCAATCTTCACTCTCCCTCCCCCTCTCTCCCTATTTATTTCAGAATCCCCTTCCCCTCCACCTTTTCTGAAGAACGGTCCAGACCCGAAACGTCAGCCTTCCTCCTCCTCTGATGCTCCTTGGCCTGCTGTGTTCATTCAGCTCCACACCTTGTTACATCAGATTCTTCAGCACCAGCAGTTCTTACTATCTCTGACATACACTAGGTATACCAAAGAACAATAAACAGTTTGCTATATCAAGGAAAACGTTAGTAATAGATGAGAAACAGGTCATATTCAACAGGTTGAGGGAGTGAGGTGAAAAGAGAAAATTTGACTGGCAAGAAGAGAATAAGATTGCAGTTTACAGAAAGACATTGATCGGTTAAATACATGGGCTAGAAGGTGACATTAGTGTATTATATGGGAAAATGTGAAGTTGTTCATTTTAGAAGGGAGAACAAAAGAACGAGATATTATTTAAATACAGAAAAGCTGCAGAATGCTACGACAGAAAAGAACTTGGGATTACTTATACATGAAACACAAAAAAAGGCAGTAGGCACCTGCAGCAAGTAATCAAGAGGTCAAATGGAACTTTTGCCCTTATTTTAAGGCAATTGGAGTATAAGAATAAGGAAATCTTACTGCAAGTGTCCAAGATACCAGTGAGACCACATCTGCTGGAGTATTGTAAGAAGTTTCGGTACACTTACTTAAGGAAGGATATCGTTTCTTCGGAGGCAGTTCGGAGAAGGTTCACTAGAATGATCCTTGCTATAGAGGAATTGTCTTGGAGCAAAGGTTGGGACTCTACTCACTGGTGTGTAGAAGAGCGAGATGTGATCTCATTGATACATGCAGGATTATTAAGCGGCTTGACAGGATAAAATCTAATAGGATGTTTCCCCTTGTGGGAGGATCTTGAACTAAAGGGCATAGTCTCAGAGTAAAGGGGTAGAAATTTAAGATTGAGATGCGGAAGAATTTGTTCTCTGAGGGTGAGTGTCTTTGGATTTGCTTACCACATATAGCTTTGGTGGCAGAGTCTTTTTGTATATCTAAGGCTGACATAGATAAATTCTTGATCGGGGGCAATGAGGGAAAAAATGCAGAAAAATGGATACGAGGAATGCTGAATCAAACATGATGCCATCGAAAGGTGGATCAGGCTTGAGGAGCTAAACGGCGTACTCTGTTCCTATTTCTGATCGCGTTATCATGGTCTTATAGAGGCACAGAACAAGGTGAGAAAGAACACTTTATCTAAGGCCCGGATATCATGCTCTCTTGCTGAATCCATCTTTGGTGGGGACGGGGATAATGGGGAGCAGGTGCGGTGTGGCGGGCAGAAAGATAAAGGATGTAAACTAAGTCAGCAGGCTTGGCCACAACCTTTTAAGACACCCATGAGCTCATACCCATAATACAGGAGGTGGGCAGGCACTGACATCAGCAGCCTATCGACTATATGTAAAAGAATACGATTGGGTTCAAGTGAGCTTGTGAAAATATTTACCTGTTCACCACAAAATACAGTTAGCTTGTGGCATTATTTAGAAAAAAACATTTTTAAAATTGATGGGAAGGACAGTTATCCTTCAGGCATCAAAGCCACAGAAGATAATCCCCTGACCTTCCTTCCTTCAAATTTTCACTGAAAAGCTTGACGCACCAAAACCTGGGAAAAAGCCCTTTAAGAAGGATGCTCAATCACTTGCTGTCCTACCTTGGACCAGGATCCAGAGCTGCCTAATTATCTCTCTGCCTCATTTAATCGGATTATAGGCCATCTTTTCGCTTGTTATTCCACTGTTCACACTTTACTCACACTGTCTATCACTTCTGATCACCAGCAGAGACTTACTTTTCAACACTCCACTCACACCATTTGTATGCTCTTTTGATCTCTCTGCCCTTGATCTCTCTCTGCCCATACATTATGTGTTTTCTGTGCTTCCCTCTCACTTCAACTGACAAAGGGGCCAAAGCTCCGAAAGTTTGTGAATTCAAATAAACTTGTTGGGCTATAGCTGGTGTCATGTGATTTCTGACTTTGTCCACCCCAGTCCAACACTGGCACCTCCACATCACGGTAATTAATGTCCTCAATGTTCATTAAGGAGGAGGCAGATTATATTGCTATTGATAGAAATATTGGTAGAAATCGCAATAGTTGAAGCAATGCACAGAGTAATAAGTGAGAGGAAGGACGTATGAAAATGGCTGTCTATATTTTGGGTCAATAGACCACTTGATGTCTTGCAAACCAGATTCCTGAAGGGTGTGGGCATGGGAAGAATGGAAGGGCATGCCGTAAATTGTTGAACTTTCCAGGATATATGAAGCAGCTGCCAAAGGATTGGAGTGGTAACTATGACGGCGCCCTCCCCCCCCATTCAAGAAAAAAGCTATTGGTATTATTGTTATCTACAGGCCAATTATTCAACAAGAATACCAGGCATGATTTAAGAAAGAATCGGAGAACATATCAATACTTACTTGGAGAGGTTTGAATTAACTCAGGATAGCCTGCATATATTTGTAAATGGCAGATCATGATTGATTAATCAACTTAAAATTTTCGAAGGGGAACAGAGAAAGTTGGTTATGGATTTTAAGTACCCAACAAAATACACAAAAATAGTTGATTAACAAAAGTACAGATGATGGAACAGAAAAATAATGTCCAATTCAACTTTTTAATTAATCTTGGGAATCAGCATCACTGATTAGGCCTGCATTTCTTGCACATCCTCACTGCCCAAAAGGGCAGATGAGGTTTCTGTCATTCTGGAATCACGTGTAAGCCAAACCAGGTTAGGATGTGAGATTTTCTTCCTCAGGAACATTACTGAACCAGATGGGTTCTCATCATAACAACAGGGGTTACACATTCTCCATTAGACTTGCTTTCTCTTTCGTTCCAGAATGAGTTCAAATTTTGCCATCTGTCATGGTGGGATTCAAACCCATGTCCTCTTAAGACTAGATTCGATGTGTGTGTGTGTGTGTGTGTGTGTGTGTGTGTGTGTGTGTGTGTGTGTGTGTGTGTGTGTGTGTGTGTCTGACAAATTGACATGGATCACTGTTAATCGGGTGGAAAGGAAGTTGGACAAAATTTGAGTGGTACAGGAGTTAAGAACACAGTGGCATTGACTGGATTGTAGAAAGATAACCAGCATGCCCTAAATGAGCAGAATTGCCTCTTTCTGTGATGTAAATGACACCGTGACACCACATATGTATTCCAGTAACAAACAGGTCACTTTGATCTGAGATATCCTACTTGAGCCACACAAGCACTATTATCAAACTTGAAGTTAGAACTTCTCCAAAGGCTACTCAAACAGATTTCAATCCCTTTCTTTGATTTCCAAATTTCACCCTCAAACTGTGATGAGACATGTATGAAATTGATGTACTTACGTTCCGTCATTTGCATATCAATGAGCACTGGAGCAAAAACCTATATTTCAGATAGTCAGAATGCCTAGAGAACTAATAACTTGACACTTGATTACTACAGGGATCAGGAAATGTCTTTAAAAATCCATTATAATAGACAGCAGGATGATTGAAACGGTACGTAACTTAAAACTTGCCAAAGTCAAAGTCAATCGGCAACAACCCAAGTAAGATGAAATCTCCAGTGGAAACAGGGAAGCTAATTTAAAACATTCAAATTTCCAAGATCCCAGAATGTGTCTTGTTGGTGAAAGCAGTCACAATTGATGAGCACCTTCAGAAATTGTAAGCTACAGAGTTTAAGATATTGAATAGCGAAAGAACAGTGTAAGAACAATGAGATGAAAAAGGACAGCCATAATCATTGTGATTAAGGAAAGAAAATCAACTGCCGATAAACTTTCATGCATTTTTAGCAAAGCAAGTGCAAAAGCAGCAAATGTACAACCAAAAACAATCATCCATGCTGTCAAGTATATTTAGGCCTTCTTGTAATCTGCATGCCTAAAGCAATCACTGAATCACCTCAATACCATCAATACATGTTGTCACGTCGTATATTTCAGCTTTTAAACAAATCCATTTTAGCAGAAAAGACCGTGTGGTTGGAAAAGAGACTTTTTACATGCCTTTATTGCAATAAGTTTCAGAATTCATTGTATTACCATGATTATGGTTGTCATCACCAGTTATAATGTAATGTTAACAATGGTTTCTCATGACTTTAATGCACATTCAACAAAGCCACAATACGTCGAAGTTAATCCATCAAAACAGTGAAACATTTCAAGAGTCTTCTCAATAAATCTAAATGGTCACTGGAGAAAGCGATGTGACATTGACAAAGTCAAGCAAACAAGTCACTTCAACACTGTTCCTACTAACAGCTATTTAATCACTGCATTGAGATGCTCAATTCCACATCAAGCAATCATTTTGTAAATTTTATAACCCCATCTCTGATTTTCCGACCACATTAAATCTGTTGACTCACAGCATTATTCTTTGCTAAAATGCTAGCTGTTTATTTCTTCCAGGAGATTTATCTTTGATGCATTGCCACAGACTGTTGATTCACCACGTGAGGTTATTCACCTCTTTTTTTATGGAGCAATACCAGGCACCTGCCTGCCAGTTGCCCAAATGACTAGATTGAGAATATATCTCTGTAGTCTGTATTTTGCTAGATTGTTAGTCATGTTTGACCAATCATTGTAGTATGTGCTTACGCTGTAATTAATGGATGTCTTTTTGGAATCATGGCTAATAATATCACTTTAGAATACTGTTCAATGTATAGCCACAGTCATTACGACTCTTTTATTCATTTCTCCCTTCACACCATTCCATTAGTATGTGTAATGCAGATAATGAATGTGGTTACAATATGATGATACAGACTGAAACATTTTCCCTGCTGGACAATAGTTCCATTGATGGGATATGTTCCAACAGTTGCGTACGGTTCCAATTCTGAGAAATATAGTTCCAATGTTGGTAAATAAATGTGGTGCTTGGGTGTTAGCAAACTGTCACCATAGTTTGTGCTAATTTGTAACTCTAATGAAACACATTGAGACACACTAACTGTACACCGTGAGCATAAGCAACACAATGGCACCCTGACAACATGACAGAGGTCTGGCTACAACCTGGGCACAATTTGTACCTAAATATACCAGGCTAGACACATTTAAAATTTATCATGATGGTTTCAGTTGTTCCATTTCTTGGCTAGAGAGTTTAATTTGTATTGCATTAATAATTATCATGTCATTAAAAAAAATTGAATATACAATTAAATTCCAGTTCTAAATTTCTGCAGTGGGTTTACTGGGGAACTAATGTACAAATTAATACTGCTGCTGCTGTTTGTGGCTTTTCCTGCTATTATAGTGTGACACCTTCATTTGTCTTGCGATATCTTTACTATTCCAATGCAACTGGTTTGTGACATCCATCATCTAACTATGCCCAGGATGACCTCTTGCGCTGCTGCCCTCCACCTTGCCCTGTGGTAGACATCTGTCGTTTTTGAGCTCAGGTCAAATTGCTGAAATACTTCAATTTTCCCTTCTCATTGTCACTTTATAAAGTTTGTTTTGCTCTTCTAATTTCAAGTACCCTTTCATTGGTCCTTTGTCCCGTAAAGGGAATTTATAGCATAGATCTTAGCATCCACCTTACAAAGGATCCTATTTTCTTCTGCAGATCTTTGCTTATTACCCAGTTTCTGGGTACACATGGAAGTGAATAGAATGTAGCATCTTATGTTTTTTTTGCCTTGTTACAAGCTTGAGTTTTCTTGTTGCTGACTTTCATTTTTTTCAGGTACATCTGTCTTTCTAACTTCTCCGTTGTATTTACCAGTTTTGGTTATCACTTGTCCTAAAAATACCACTTATCTATTTGCTTGAGTATGACTCCATTCACTTCATTGTCACTCTAGTTTCTTATAACTGCCATTGCTTTTGCCTTTTTGGTCATAGTCATAGAAGCCTACAGGACAGAAAGGGACCTTTAAACCACTGAATCTGTCCTAGTTGAAAACAACCACCTAACTATTCTTACAGAGATGATGGGAACTGCAAATGCTGGAGAATCCAAGATAATAAAGTGTGAATTGAAGGGTCTAGGCCCGAAACGTCAGCTTTTGTGCTCCTGAGATGCTGCTTGGCCTGCTGTGTTCATCCAGCTTCACACTTTATTACCTAACTATTCTAATCCTGTTTTCCAGCACTTGACACACAGCCTCGTGTGCCGTGACATTGCAAATACACATTGAAATACGATTTAAATGTTATGAGGATTTCTGCCCCTACAACCTTTACAGGCCGTGAGTTCCAGATTCTCAACTCCCTCTGAGTGAAAACATTATTCCTCATATCCCCTCTAAACACCCTGCCCCTTAGCTTAAATCTTGATCCATGCATCAAGGGGAAGTGTTTGTTCCTGCCCAGCCTGTCTACAACCTTTTTAATTCATGCATTTCAATTACATCTCACTCAGTCTCCTTTGCTCCAAGGTACTCGTTAACATACCATACTGTAAGCTTCTAGGTTTTACTTGATCTACAATATTTTGTGGGGCCTCTTCTCATTCTTCAAGAAGGTCTGGGACATCAAAATATCGCATGCTTCTTTTCTCCCCAGTGTTTACCTCTGGCAGCTCATCTAATTCTCTAAATATTTGCTCTTTGTAGATTGAATAATTTTCACAACAGTACACAGGCCAGTTGTGCTCCTCTTTGCATTCAAAATGTATGTGCTATCCCTCTATAAGCCCAAAGTATGCTATTAGGTAACAATATAGACTCTGGAAAGATTTCACATCTCTACTATCCCTGCCACTTTGCAGCAACACATCTGTAACTTTTGGTCATAAACACAATTGAATGCATTCCATTTTCAGAGTCAAAGAAGCACATGTCAAAAGTTCTTGTTTACCTCTTGGTATTTGTTTAAGATTGTTTGTAGGTAATGTGCTTCCACTCTACTCTAAGTCAAAATGCAGATTATTTCATCAATGTCTGTTTCAAAAGTGTTATTATTTCTTTCCATTATGATTTTCAAGAACATTTTAATGAGTTGATTCATTAATCTTACAATTCGCAAATGATTGCAGTCAATTCTTTCAGGTTTCTTGGTAACAAGTAAGAAATGCATCAAATTTCTCACAACATATCCTTTGGTATACATCTGCTCCCGAGTTTCTGTTATCACTTCTAATCCTGTTTTTCCTAGGTAGGCTAGCTAGTAATATTAGAAATGATAGTAAAAGCTTCTTTTAATACATAAGAAACAAACGAGAGGCAAAAGTAGATATTGGGCCTCTTCAAATTGATGCTGGAAGGCTAGTGATGGGATATAAGGAAATAGCTGAAGATCTTAATAAATACATTGCATCAGTCTTCACAGTGGAAGACAGGAGTAGTATGCCAACAATTAGGGAGAGCCAGGGGGCAGAGTTGAGTACGGTAGGCATTACAAAAGAGAAACTGCTAGAAAAGCTAAAGGGTCTAAAAATTGATAAATCTCCTGGCCCCGATGGGCTACATCCTAGAGTTCTGAGGGAGGTGGCTGAGGAAATAACGGAGGCTTTGGTCGTGATCTTTCAAAAGTCACTGGAGCCAGGGAAAGTCCCAGATGATTGGAAAATTGCAGTTGTAACCCCCTCGTTTAAGCGAGGATCAAGGCAAAAGATGGAAAATTATAGGCCAATTAGCCTAACGCTGGTAGTTGGTAAAATTCTAGAATCCATTGTCAAGGATGAGATTTCTAAATTCCTGGAAGTGCAGGGTCAGATTAGAACAAGTCAGCATGGATTTAGTAAGGGAAGGTCGTGCCTGACAAACCTGTTAGAATTCTTTGAAGAGGTAACAAGTATGTTAGACCAGGGAAACCCAGTAGATGTTATCTATCTAGACTTCCAAAAGGCCTTTGATACGGTGCCTCACGGGAGGCTGCTGAGCAAGGTGAGGGCCCATGGTATTCGAGGTGAGCTACTGGCTTGGATTGAGGATTGGCTGTCTGACAGAAGGCAGAGAGTTGGGATAAAAGGCTCTTTTTTGGAATGGCAACCAGTGACGAGTGGTGTCCAGCAGGGTTCAGTGTTGGGGCCGCAGCTGTTCACCTTATACATTAATGACTTGGATGAAGGGACTAGGGGCACTTTGGCGAAGTTTGCCGATGATACAAAGATAGGTGGACAGGCAGGTAGTACTGAAGAGGTGGGGAAGCTGAGAAAGATTTCGACAGTTTAGGAGAGTTGTCCAGGAAATGGCTGATGAAATTCAATGTGAGTAAATGTGAGGTTTTGCACTTTGGAAAAAAGAATACAGGCATGGACTATTTTCTAAATGGTGAGGAAATTTGCAAAGCAGAAGTACAAAGGGATCTGGGAGTGTTGGTCCAGGATTCGCTAAAGGTTAACTTGCAGGTAGAGTCCGTAATTAAGAAAGCGAATGTAATGTTGTCGTTTATCTCAAGAGGGTTGGAACATAAAAGCAGCGATGTGCTTCTGACGCTTTATAAAGCTCTAGTTAGGCCCCATTTAGAATACTGTGTCCAATTTTGGGCCCCACACCTCAGGAAGGACATACTAGCCCTGGAGCATGTCCAGCGGAGATTCACATGGATGATCCCTGGAATGGTAGGTTTAACGTATGATGAACGGCTAAGGATGCTGGGAATGCACTCATTAGAGTTTAGAAGGTTGAGGGGAGATCTAATAGAAACTTACAAGATAATGTATGGTTTAGAAGGGGTGGACGCTAGGAAGTTGTTTCCGTTAGGCGGGGAGACTAGGACACGTGGGCACGGCCTTAAAATTAGAAGGGGTAAATTTAAATTGGAAATGAGACGACATTTCTTCAGCCAGAGAGTGGTGGGCTTGTGGAATTCATTGCCACGGAGTACAGTGGAGGCCGGGACGTTGGATGCCTTCAAGGCAGAGATCGACAAATTCTTGATCTCAGAAGGAATCAAGGGCTACGGGGAGAGTGCAGGGAAGTGGAGTTGAAATGCCCATCAGTCATGATTTAAATGGCGGAGTGGGCTTGATGGGTCGAATGGCCTTACTTCTACTCCTATGTCTTATTGTCTTTTCTAATGACTCTGGGATGCTATGCTGCTATTTCATCCATGTTTAGAGATCTTCCTGGGCTTATCAATTTCACTGCCTCCTTTGACTTCACAATGTCGCATCTACTGTTTGCCATTATATCTTGAGGAATCACTGAATTTAGATAATTGTAAAATTCATTTATACATTTTGTCCATCTGATTACAGTTCTAACCCTTTATCAATATTTCACCAACTTGGTCTTTTCAGCACTACTGACTACAATGCGCCTTTTCTATGTGTGCACGACTTCACTACCTGGTACATAATTTTCATTTTGTGATTTCTTTCCAGCTCCATTACGTATACAGACAGCTCATTTATACGACTTCTCTTTAACTGGCCTCTCTGCATTCTTTATTTTTGTTTCAATTACATCATACTCAATGCATTGCTTTTCTTCTGTCTTTCACCATTGCTAGAATGTCACATGTCATCCACCCCTTTCCTTTCTATTTTGATAACATTTCCTTTGCAGCATATTGTATACTTTTTTCCACATAGTTATATTTGCTTTCTATTTCTTGTTCTGAGACCTCTGTTTTAAATTAGTAAGTTCTTAAAATAAATGGGAGTCTATAGGCTACAGCATAAAATGGGCTTGTGTGAAGCAAACAGCAGAACACCAAACATCAGCTAGCATGTTCTGACTTCACATTTCACAGCATATCTCTTAATTTCCTGAAATGTCTGCCTGGTTTGTGTGTTAATAATAATGTGTATCCATTTCCCTGCGTGTACTGAAAACTCTTGCTCCACCTAACCACTGCTTTGCTAGTCACTTCCACCGTCTCTAAACTACCTGAACTACAACTTGAATTTTAAAGGCTATTTGAGGAAGCAGCCTGTATTTAGAGTGCCATGTCTTCTGCATTATGTCTATTGCCAGCCCGCTTGCCCCTATCAGCAAAATGTCTGCCTTTTCAGCATTACTGAAGTCTTGTACAATCAAGTAACTGCTTATTTGTCCCAGATCAACAATATTGGCTTTGATAATAATGTATCGCATGTGTGATTATTTAAGCGTTCTGTAACGTAATTTCAAGGTGGAATGGCATAGGCAACTCAGAAGTGGGTGTAATACGTTGCTTCTTTTTACACAACTGGCTTCAAATGCCCTCCTTGATGACAAATGATGTGACTAGTTCACCACAAACCTTCAACACCCGAAAGGACAGTAGATGAACAATTCAGCCATTGAACCATTTGAAAGGTCAAATCTATCTCAATTGATTTTGAGGTTTCCTGCAAAGTTTAATTAAACCATTTCTATAATAGTTTCATGCCATTGTCAGTATTTTCAAATAACCAGTTCAAATTTGTCGAAACACACACTTTAAGGGCCAGTGGGACTTGAACTTGGGTCCTCTGGCTCAAAGGCATGGACATTACCAAATGTGTCACAAAACATTTTAGTATACCTGTATCATGTGGGCTGCAATTGTAAAACATCAGTCCAAATACTTTAATCATGTAACTTGTCTCATTCACATGTTATGTGGAAGTTGATTTCTAGGTCATTTTTATTCTGCTTTGGTGATTAAATGCTGTAATTAATTCAATTGCAGTTAGGCTGTACAAATGCTGCTCAGAATTATTTTAAAATTCATTGGGTGTTCTCGGAACCTGCATTTTATAATGATAATTGTCATCCTGCGAGGTCTACTAATAGCTTGAACAGCTGTTCAACTAGCGAGCTCTGTGATGAGATATAGAGAAAGCAGTTTGAAGTCTAACCTCAGGCACAGGTTGGTAAAAGACATGGCTCAAATACCCTCAAATATACAAAGAAGCACTGCTGGAGTTTAATGAGCTAAAAACTATGCGGTTTCCCTGAACTCAGCATTGATAATCTTATTGTTGCTTATCCAACTTGAATTATCCTACAAGTTAGTCCTCAATCAGAAAAATATATTTGGGTTACAGTAGTGGCTGCGTGGCATATTTTCAGCATTCTCTTGGCAATATCGTCTCACTATATTCCAGAAAATGTCACCTTCAGAATAGAATAGCCTTTATTGTCACATGCACTCCAATGAATGCAAAGAAAAGTTTGTAACGTCGCCTCTCAGCGCCATCTTACTTCAGTGTACCTAAGTACTTTAAGCATTATCACAGAATTGAAATATTGAAATGGTGAAAACAGTAGACTAGCCTGAGGATACAGAGCTTAGGAGTTCAGAATGAGAATAAAGTACTCAGGTTATAGTCCTTATAGTCCTTTTCAAACACTGTGCCTGCCAGGCTTCAGAACACAAGGCCAAGCTCCCTCCATGCACTGGCCTCTGTCCAGGACTCACTCTGCTGCCTGCTCCACGACTTGGCCCGCACTCGCTCTGCTGCCTGCTCCAGGACTTGGCCCGCACTCGCTCTGCTGCTTGCACCATGACTTGGTCTGCACTCGCTCTGCTGCCTGCTCCAGGACTTGGCCCGCACTCGCTCTGCTGCCTGCACCAGGACTTGGCCCGCACTCGCTCTGCTGCCTACTCCAGGCTCCGGCTGCAAATCAGCCTGCACTCAGTGAGGTGCCGCTCTGGGCTTTTCCTACAGTTCACCCTGCATCCTGCTCCATGACTCAGCCTGTGAGCTCTACTGCTCCTCCAGGCCTTGTTTCCCTTTGTTTCCCCTCCACTCTCCAAGTAGGGTAAGATAGTTTAAACAGTTAGGGTGGTGAGAGTGGGGGAGAAAACCTGCTGCAAAAAAGGAAAATAAAGAAAGAGAAAGGAAAAAGAACTGGTGAGCAGCGGAACTCCAACTGAAGCGTCTTACCCTGCCACCATCTTAGCTGTTAGCAACAAGGCTCACCATGCAATTCATTCCCAGTAGACAATGAGTTTTGGTACGAGTAAATATTCTCTAACAGACAGTCTCTCAGTAAGAATTTCCAGCAGTTTTACCTCAAATTTCAATTTTTTTAACTTAACTTTCACATTTAATAAAGCAAAAAAAATGCCCATGCTACTCAACTTAATGTTCACAATGCCCCAGTTCAATATGGTGTATCATCACCATTTTGCTTGCTTATCTTGAATGGTCTCCTGACTGTCAGCCTGATTCCGTTAATCCGGTGATGGATGAAAACTGAAGTTCTCTTTCCAACAATCATTTCTCCATTTCACAGTATTTCCACCTTATAGGTATCACACACAAAACAAATCTAAACAATAGCACAAATGATGTAATATCTCTCTAAAATGTGAATCACAAAGTAACCTAAAAATACAAATGTCAGACATTGTTTGTATTATAGTTAAGCTAATTATGCAGTCCTGTCAACAAGAAGACATTCTGCACGTATTCTTTTTGATAAAGATGGAGTAACGATGTCGATTCAAGTGGAAAGATCAGTATGTTCTTTACCCAAGTGTCTGACTATTGTATGGGCAAAGTGATCCAACTGCCTTCAAAGGTCTGTGGTTCCAGCAGTTACATATGGCACTGCAACCAGTCAGCAACAAAGACTGAGGTGAGGCCAGACCCTAGGGATCAAACTCTGTGAGGCTATTCAGGCAGGGCATGCCGATGTCGGTGGGAGGTGCAGGGCAAGGGGGAGGATGGGAATGGGGCCATTCATGACGACAGGGAGAGTGCTAGAGAAGGTGTGGCCCTTACCACCAAGGGGATGACTCTGCTGACCTCAACTGGCCTAAGCACGGGACAGCATTCCATCAATATCCCCACCATGCAAAAACAACCTCCAGCAATGGCAGAAAAGCAAAGAGTATGCCAACACGTGGTACCCTAATGAAATTTATCAGTAATCAACCTCCTCACATGCCCTCTGGCATCCTGGAAAATCCCAAATTTAGTTGCTGTTATGTAGACATATAGGGGAGCTGAATTGTGCAATGTTCCATAAACAGCAAAATATATAAATTTCACAATTATCTCTGTTGCTAATGCTGTTGTAAGGTGATTTTTTAGGGACAAAAGTAGAACTCAGTAGCCTCTTTGAATAATCCTATGGCACTATTTACGCCCTTCCGTGCAAGCAGTCAAGCCTTTAATATCAGATTTTATCTGGAAAAAGGAAGCATATTACTAGAACAGTGTGTTTTTTTAAATCATTCAAAGGATATCAGCATTGATGACTGGGCCAGCATTTATTGCCCATCTCTAGCTGTCTTTGAGAAAGTAGTGGTGAACTGCATTCTTGAACTACCACATTCTATGTACTGTAGTTAGACCCACAATGTTGTTAGGGAGTTCCAGGATTTGACCTACTGACATTGAATGAGCAACAATGTCTATCCAAGTCTAGATGGTGAATGATCTGGAGGTATTTGCTGCTCTTTCACTTCTAGATGGTAATGGTTATGGGTTTGAAAAATTCTTTGTCTGAGCAGCCTTGGTGAATTTCTGCATTTTAACATGTAGATAGTACACACTGCTGCTACGGAGCGTCAGCAGTAGAGGGAGTGAGTATTTATGAATGGTCCGCTGATCAAGTGGCTGCTTTTTCCTGGATGGTGTCCAGCTTCTTCAGTGATGTCGGAGCTGCACTGATCCAGGCAAGTGGGGAGTTTACCGTTATATTGTTGACTTGAGCCTTGTGGATGGTGGGTGGTCCATGTGGAGTCAGACAGCGTGATCATCACTGCAGGATTCCCAGCCTGATTTGTTCAAGTAGCCTTTACACATTTAGTCCTGTTCCATTTCTGTGAAGTGGAAACCCTTAGAATGTTGACCCTGCGGGATTTAGGTACGGTTATGGCACTGAACACCAAAAGGTGATGGTTAGATTCTCATTTGTTGATGATGGTTATTGCCTGGCACTCATGTGTCATGAATGTTACTTGCCACTTGTCATTCCAAGCTTGGATATTGTCCAGTTCTTGCCTTAGTTGGACGTGGGCACCTTCATTACTCGAGGAGTTGCGAACACTGCTGAACATTGAGCAATTATCAGCATACATCCGCATTTCTGACAGTATGAGAGAGAAAAAGTCATTGTTGAAGCAGCTAAACATAGGTCAAACGAAGATGCCTGGAACTAGGACCAACGAAGATGGCCGGCCCTGAGGAACTCCTGCAAAGATGACTTGCAGCTGAGAAAACTGATGTCCAAAATCACAACCGTCTTCCCTTTGTGCCAGGTATGAACCTGTCAAGCTGAGACCATTCTCTGTATTCAGCTTCAGCTGACTGTAGCATTGTTAGGACTTCTTGATGCCACACTCCATCAAATTTGGCTAGATGTCAAAGGCAGTAATTCTGTCCTCACTTCTGAAGTTGACTGTTTTTCAGCTCTGTACAGCTCAACCTGACATGGTAGGGAGCTTGTTGTGACGCTGAGAGAACTTGAAGGGCAGCACAATGGCACAATGGTTAGCACTGTTGCCTTACAGTGCCAGGTATCCAGGTTCAGTTCTAAACTCAGCTGACTGTCTGTGAAGCGTTTGCTTGTTCTCCCCGTATCTGTATGGGTTTCCGCTGAATGCTCTAGTTTCCTCCCACAGTACAAAGATGTGCAGGTTAGGTGGATTGGCCATACCTGTAGTATCCAGGGATGTGCAGGCTAGTTAGATTAACCATGGAAAATGCAGAATTACAATGATAGGGGTTGTCTGGATGGGATGCTCTTTGGAGGACTGGTGCAGACACAATGGGTTGAATGGCCTCTATCTGTACTAAAGGGATTCTAAGATAACTTGAAAGTTACTTGTTGCACTGCTTTTCCCAGCTTGCCATAAATTAAGAATGTTTGACTGAGCATTTCACGTTTGTATTTGTTCATACATGGGAATAATGTTTTCTTCAATTTGGTGCATTCATTGTCCAATAAGTAATATTTGTCTATTCTGATAACTATTTGGTTATTACAGTAAATGTCTACACCATGAAATCTTATTCTATAATTATTTTTGTCAGTAGCTGGGGCATTCATCTCTTTTAACACACCCCAAGATCACATGGAAGTAACACAATTTCTTCAGCGCCAATTTTCTTTGTACAGTGCACATAAAGAATGTTTAATTACAGGGTACAAAAGAGAGGAAAAAAACATGCAGAGAGATGCTTGATTTCCTAGCAAGACTCATTATCACCCCTTCAATCTTTTGGCATATTTTGAGGACATCTGGTAGTTCTCAACCATGAAGCTCTCTCACTTACAGCAGGTGGAAGCATTGTAATACCATGCCATTGAGAGAGGAATGACGTCAGAACATTTCCTGCCTCAACCTCCAGGGGCTTCATTTATTGACAGAGGCCCCATAAAAATTCACCAGTAAGTGGCCTATTGTATATGTGCTTAAGCTCCCTTTGGATCAGGGGATTCAAGAAGGATAAGCAGTAAGCAGATGAAAGATTGAAGCGAGTATGTGCATTATCCCTTGCAGATACAGAGGAAATAACTCCTTGCATGCAGAGCAAAGGAAACTTTGACACTCTGATCTGCGCTGCTCTATTTCCATTGCATCTGTTATGGCTAAAAGCCTTTTGGTCAATGTGACTTTTTGCACAACAGCCAGAAGACCCTTTAGTTGGTAACTGCTAGTAACTGAGCCCTCTGACATCCCACTACTTCTAATTAAAAGAAAAAGCAGAAAAAAAATGAAAAACAAGAGAATAGTATAAAAGTGCCCAGCTTTCCAAAGGAACCAAGTCAAGTGAAAAAAAACTTACATCTATGCAACATATTTCTCTATCTTAGGGGCATCCCAAAGTGCTTTGAAAGATGCATGCTTGTACTGTAATGTACAATGTACAAAAAGCAATGTACAAAACAATGGTAACTAATTGGCATGCAATAAGATATATGACTAAATAATCTGTTCTGTTGATTGATTGACACATATAAAATTTGGTGTGTAGGGACAAGAAATTTGAAAATAAATCTTGAACAATTGTGTGAAAGGTTTTTGTTCAAGATTTCTTGTTCCCAAATTTCTTGTTCCTACTCACCAAGTAAAATCAAAATTCAAGCACACACGCTTAAACTGATTTCTCCAGCTAAATTTTATCAAAAAAAGCAAATTTTAAAAGTCTCAATGACATCTCACTTTTGCTAACATCCTTTAAGTAAATCAAAACACTTTGCTGTCATTTCAATGTCAAAAATAAATTTGCAGGAAGTAATAAATTAAAATAAATCCAATTATTCATTTTCTGGCATGCAATTTCATTTCTCTGGTCTAGGTACTGCTGAAACAACAGGACAAAAGTAATAACTGATGTCTTCAACTTTCTTTGAAGATAAGCTTTCTAATTAACTTTTGAAGGAATTGAGCAAATTGACTGTACAAAGGATTAATGTGCATGGCAGGAATCCAATAACATTCAGTAATTATACCATGGGAAGTAGAATTGATAGTTAAACTTTACATCAATGCCAAATTCAATCAACAGTTAAATATGAATCAGATAGTTACTTGAAATATAATCAAAATATTTAATAAAAGAGATAATATCATAAATATAACGAATGTAAATGAATTTTGAAGCATTCAATAAAGTGCCACATGAGGACTTACAGGATTGGGCAAATATAATAGCATGGAGCATGGATTGAATAATGCACATAAAATGGAGAATGGTAACGAACAGGAAGTTTTCATGTTGGCAGACTGCAACTAGTGAGAAACTGCAATGATCACTACCTCAGCTATTTACAATCTATAGTTGTAAATTAGGTGAGGGGATTAAATACAATCTATCCAAGTTTCCTAAAGCTGAAAATCTATGTGAGCAGTGAGGAAAATGCAAAGAGCCTGCAGAAGGAAAAATGAAAACAGATGTTTTGAATCGGAGAGAATCAGGTTCCTGGATCCTGTGCATGAATCACAGAAAGCAGATTAGAATACAACAAACAATTAGGAAGGAAAATGGTGTATTAGCTTTTGTTACAAAGGGATAAGGGTATAAGAATAGAGATAATGGGAACTGCAGATGCTGGAGAATCCAAGATAATAAAGTGTGAAGCTGGATGAACACAGCAGGCCAAGCAGCATCTCAGGAGCACAAAAGCTGACGTTTCAGGCCTGGACCCTTCATCAGAGAGGGGGATAGGGACAGGGTTCTGAAATAAATAGGGAGAGAGGGGGAGGCGGACCGAAGATGGATAGAGGAGAAGATAGGTGGAGAGGAGAGTATAGGTGGGGAGGTGGGGAGGGGTCTGTCCTGGGAGGATGGACAGGTCGAGGAGGCGGGATGAGGTTAGTAGGTGGGAATTGGAGGTGCGGGTATAAGAATAAGGACTTTTATATAACATACAAGGTCTTGGAGAGATGGCACCTTCACTACTGTGTGAGGCTGTAGTCTCCTTAACTCAGAAAATATATGCTTGCCTCACAGGGAGTGCAGTGAAGGTTCAGCAGATTAATTTCTGGGCTGATGTTTGTCCTATGAGGAGAAATTGAATAGAGTAGGTCTCATTTTTTAAAGAAGTGATCAGACTAAAACATCTAAAGACTCAAGGGGCGTGAATAAGTAAACATTGTTATGTTGACCCCAAAACCCCTAAGGAATGGCAATTCCTGGAAGATCTCCTCTCTGTTTCTATTTTTGAAACATTCCAAAGGAGCTTCAGATTTCTGGCTTAGACATCTAAAACTGACATCTTCAGAAATATAGAGTGTATTTATTTCGAGAATCCTTTCTAGCAATTTGAGATCACAGAATTGCTATTGTGCAGAAGGAGGCCTTCCAGCATGTCATGCATGCACTGGTTCTCTTATCTAGTGCTATCCACCTGCCTTTCCCATGTTTCCCTTCATACTATTTCTATCCAAATACTCATCCAATTCTCTTTTGAATGTCTCAACTGAACCCGCCTCCATCACATTTCCAAGCAGTGCATTCCATATCCTAACCACTTGCTGAGTGAAAAAGTTTTTCTCACATAATCCTTGTTTCAATTGCAATCCATGCCCTCTCATTCTTTTTCCTGTTATGCATGAAAATATCTCTCTATCCTGAGGGTCCAACAAGTCTTTTGAACAAGTTCAACATCATCTGTTTACTCTTATACTCTATGACCCTATTAATAAAGCCAAAGTCACTTTATGGTTATATCTGTCCTGTCACCTTCAATGATCTGGGCACATACACACTCAGGATCTGCACCCCTTTTAGAATTGTCTTTTATATTGTCTTTTAATGTTCTTCAAACCAATGTGCATCACATCATTCTTCTCTGGATTGAAATCATCAGATGAATGTGAGCACGGTCTCTTTTTTGCAGTAGCAGTACCTGCTGTATTCTAGTTAATGTGGAAGTTACAGTCAGAGATTTTTTTCAGAAGGTTCTGGGTGCAGCAATAATTAGCCATCCGAAGCTCAAACATTCTGGCCACTTCTCGCGAAACCTCTGAGGGTTTCTTACAAGTGATTTTGGGTTACATCCAGAGTCTAGTTGATGAAGATTACAGAATCTGGGCTAATATTTACCATAACTGGAAATCCAGAACATGAGACCTGGGTCTCAGAATGAGGAATTTATTAGATAGAACTCAGAGGAGGAGATGTTTCTTCACACAGAGCTGTCAATGTTTATAATTCATTACCTCAGAGTTTAGAAATGTTCGATCATTGAATGTATTAGAGGAAGAAGTTGACAGGTTTTTGCTGTCTGGGATTAAGTTTCTGTTGTGCTCCTAGTTGACCAGCTGTTTAACAGTGTGAGAGTTTAGAAGGTGATGTAGTTAGCAAATAGTCACCAAAAACTTCATATTGTAGAAATTAGAGGGGAGCACAGAAAGCACTGGGATAATATAAAAAAGAAAATTGGGAAAGCAAAGAGAGGATAAAAATTGGCAGGTTAAATCAAGGAAAACACTCGATGTTTTATTTGTGTATTAAGAGCAAGAAGAAAACTAAGGAAAGGGTAGGCCCTATCAGAGATTAAACAGTAACTTATACATGGACACTGAAAATGTGGCCAGAATTCTTAACAAGTACCTTGTGTCTCTCTTCATGAAGAACAGGGATATAACAAACAAACATTGTAGTCAAAGAGAAAGGATGTGAAATATTTGGTAATGAGAAGGATAGTACTGGAGGGACTGACACCATTGAACGTGGATAAATCACTAGGCCTGGATGGATTATATCTCAGGCTATTAAAGGCAGTCAGGAAGAAAAAATGGTCTCTCTGAGGATCACTTTCCAATTCACATAAGATACAGATGAGGTACCGGGGAAATGGAGCTATACAAATGTTGTACCATTTTTTAAAATATGTAAGAGATGGGCCAAATTATCATAGGTTAATGGTCTGATCTTATTAAAGACTGAAAGAAATGCAGATGCTGTAAATCAGGGACAAAAACAAATTTGCTAGAAAAACTCAGCATCTGTGAAGGGAAAGCTGAGTTCTGAGGAAGGGTCACTAGACCTGAAACGTTAACTCTGTTTTTTTCCTTCACGGATGCTGTCAGACCTGCTGCGCTTTTCCAGCAATTTTGTTTTTGTGGTCTGACCTTAGTGGTGGGCAAATGTTTTGCTGGGCTTCAGCAAGGCCAGTATTTATTCTCCATCCTTGATTGACTACCATTGCTGTGGCTCTGGAGTCACATGTAGCCAGGCCAAGCAAAGATGACATATATCCTTCAACAGAAAGACATCATCAAACAAGATAGGTTTAACGACAATCAACTTGAGTTACATGGTCGCCAATAGGCCAGCTCTTTATTCCAGAGTTTCAATTAATTAAAATTTCACTTTCTACCATGGTAGAATTCAAACCCTAAACAGTAGCCTGGAGTTCTGGATTACTAATCCAGTGACAATACTACCCCCATGGGGAGAAATCAATTTTGAAAGGCAGGGTAGACAGTCATTTGGCAAAGCATGGACTAATCAGGGACAGTAAACATGGTTTTGTGAAGGGAAAATTATGTTTTACTAAATTGAAATTGTAATAGAAATGATTTATGAGGATAGTGCTGTGGATACAGTCAACAATTCTTCGAAAAAACTTTGACAAGGTTCCACATGGTGACCTGGTAAAAGGGCAAAAGGACATGAGGTAAAGGTCTACGTGGCAAGTTGGATTCCAAATTGTTTCTTGCCACTCAGCTAAAAGTTGTTGGATGTTTTTCTGAGTGGAAAGACAATTTTCTCTGGTGTTCCATAGGGCTCAGTGTTGGGTCCCTTCCTGTCAATTTGATATATCACTGGTTTAACTTTAGATGTGGGAGCCATGATTGGAAAATTTGCAGTTGACACAAAAATTGCTGATAAATAAAGAGCATGGCAATCGATTGCAGGATACCAGTGGCTATAAGAGTGGAAGTGAATTCAAAGAAATGTGGGGTGGTGCATTTGGGAAGCCAAACAAACCAAGAGAATATCCAAAAAAAAAGGCCAGAGGAAGTGAGACACTTTGAAGTACATGTTTATAAGTTCTTGAAGATGACAGGGTAGTGTAGGTAAGATGATAATGGTTCTCACCTTGACATGTTCTCCTTTAATTGTAGGGGATACCCAGCTCAAATCCTGAATCACTTTATTCAATTCCAATTGTTGTGCAAGTTGTTGGCTGTGTTTAGGGCTCTTGAGGTATAGCGGTAGTTCCTTGTCTCTGAGCCAGAAGTTCCCGGTTCATGGCCTATCTGTTGTAGAGGTGCATTGTGGTAAAAATGATCAAAAATATCTTTGAAATGCTTTCCTTTATCGGACAAAGTATACAATACAAAAGTAGGCATGTAATACTAGAACTGTACTAAATAATGGTTAGACCACAGCTGGAGGTTTCTGTACAGTTCTGATCACTGTATTACAGGAAGCATATAATCGCTCAAGAGAGTACATTGGAGATCAACAAAAATGTTGCCAAGGCTTGAAAATTGCTTGAAAAGCTATGAGAAAAGACTGGATAGCCTAAGAATGTTTTCCCATGAACAGAGGAGGCTGAGACATGACTTAATTGAGGTGCAAAAAAAAAGGACGAGATAACATAAACAGTAATGACCAATTTTCCCTGCAAAGAGGTCAATTTCCCGGGGACTCAGATTCAAAGTGATTAATGGAAGGACAACAAGGGATTTAGTAAAATATATTTCCAACTCGTGCCTGGAATTTACTACCCAGTTTGGAGTTTGAGGCAGAAACCCTCAACTCTTTTTAAATGTACTTGGATTTGCACCTGAAGTATTCTCACTATTTCGGCCAAGCTTTGGAAACTGGGGTTAAAATTAGCTAGTTATTTTAAGTTGTTTCTTTTCAGCCTGTGCTGTAGTGATTGGCTGAATGGTCTTTATCAGTGACACAAACGCTTTGACAGGAGCCACTCTATAGAGCATTAGACAATGAAAAGGAACCTGCAAAACAGATATTAGGAGAATTCATGAGGTGAATAGTTCAGTTTTGTTTTGTATAATTGGCAGATAAAGATGTTGCTATGTGAAGGTTTTTGAGGTGAATATTTATTACTGGATCTTGGCCAGTGAGATTGCTGTGAATGGGCAATGGATATGTAAGGCAAGCAATGGTGAATCCTTATCAGTCTGGACAAGTTTTGTTTCAGTAGAAGCAAAACCTTATAATAGATTCGATCAAAACCTGTCTAGATTAAATGAGCCGAGGATATCTCCCTGCTGTCTTCTCCTCTACCTCCCCCTTCTCTTTCTCTTCCCTTCATTCTGGTGTGGCCTCTACTTCCCAGCAGTTAATAATCTCACATTTAGAATAGCTAGGTTCTGGAGAATGGAGAAAACCACCGCAACATGGAATCCTCCCAGCTGTGCATGGTAGTGCTCCCTGCTAAAGTAAAGGCAGTAAGAACTGTTGTTCCACAGGCTGATTCTCCACTCTATATAATGATCCATGGCTCTCAGATTAACTCTACTTTGCTGATGTGCTGGAAGGTGGAAAGGGGGTCGTTTGCAGTTACATACACAAGAGGTGGCCCTTGTCCCTAAGCAGCCAGCTTCTGATTCATCTCATAGCACATGTTGGCACAAGGTGAAGGCATTCTGGCTACTGCACTCACCAAATCGATGGTTGTGTAAAAACAGAGCTACACCTTTAGGGAATGGAAGTTATGTTGCCAAAGCTGCTTCTTATTGACTTGAGATAAAAAGATGTAGAGCTGGATGAGCACAGCAGGCCAAGCATCATCAGAGGAGCAGGAAAGCTGACGTTTCAGGCTTAGATCCTTCTTCAGAAAGTTTTTTTTTCCGAAGAACCGTCTAGGCACGAAATGTCAGCTTTCCTGCTTCTCTGATGATGCTTGGCCTGCTGTGTTCATCCAGCTGTACACCTTTTTATGTCAGATTCTCCAGCATCAGCAGTTCCCACTATCTCTTCCTATTGACATGGTTAGGGGTGAGAAGGGCTGCTGCTAAGTCATATGGTTGTAGTTAATGATACCTTTGGACTGTGGGGTATCCTACTCTCCTGGTGAAGACACGTGCCTTTTCATTCTTTTTGTCCCTCTGGAGAAAAAAGTTTAATAGATCCCCCTGCCTGGAGCAAATGGTTTCCATCATTTTCCAGATGCTGCGGTGATCAGAGCACTGGGATATATCTGCAGACACCAACTGGAAAAAGGCAGACCTATTGAGGGCGCTGGTGACCTTTATGACCACAGACAGAATCATCCTCATCCTGTGGTGAGGCTCAAAATTGGATTACGGGAACAGGCACATTTCACTCACCCACCTGCTTTTTGGTTCACGTCAGGCGCTACTCTTGGGTCAGATCTGGATTTGAAAAGTGTTCTTCAAAACCCATTGGATGGTCATACCTTTTGTATTGAACTCTCCTCTTCTATCTTCCTCAAAGGGCTTCCCTATTTATTTCCTCCATCCCATGGTCATGCTTTTGTTGAAAACCAGGGAACAGTGAAACACATGCCTCAGGTTTTCATCTGCTTTCCAATGGCCGACAACTCCTCCCAAAAACCCAGCAGAGTGCTTCCACAAACTCAGTCTGAGCTGAGCCAAAAACAACAGAAACAGAACTTGCTGGAAAAGCTCAGCAGGTCTAGCAGCATCTGTAAAAAAAAAATCACAGTTCACTTTTTGGATCTGGAGACACTTCCTCAGAAGTAACAAAATGTTAACTCTGATTTTTTTCTTCACAGATGCGGCCAGACCTGCTGAGCTTTTCCAGCAACTTCTGTTTTTGTTCCCGATTTACAACATCTGTAGTTCTTTCCGTTTTTACTAAGCTGAGCCAAGTCAGAATTACCTCACCTGCGACATGTGAAAGTCCCTTTAAATAGCAGTATCTGAGAGCACAGCATGCAGCAAACTGCAGACTTGCTCTTTGGACCTGCATGCTCCAAATTTCACATCCTGGCATTGTACCACCCAGTCGGCATCTTGACATCAGGGTAACATCGATTCACAACTTCCCAGTGAGTGTGTGTTGCATTACCTCTTCCTTATGAAATGTTGTCCAGGCCGGGGTAATGCAGGTGGCAGTACAGCACATCGCATCCTAACAACTCTGGGCCTCTGTATCCTGCTTGGAATGAATTTCTTAAATTACTTTGACACAAAAAAAAGGGTAGTTTGATATTTTTTAAGCCGAATGTTAGCTTTTACATACAGGGTCAGGTTGACTCTTTCACTGGCACACTTCCATCCCTGTAGCTGACTCACATAATGTCACTGTGTACTTATCAGCCACTTGCAAGTACAAAGGAGTCAGAGATTATTGACAAGATTGCAAAGGCTTGGGTAGTTCTTCCCTTGTTTGTTTTTACAAAAGCTGATGCTTTATTCAAAGAGCTCAAATGTGGTCAACTGAAATATAGAATGAAATGAGATACAGACTACTATTTAGCCTGAAAATATAAATTTTGGAAAACTTCTGGTTGAAGCATGTTGTAGAATTATGGTTAGCATGCAGCATTACCATCATCTGTTCCTAAATTTTAGGCTTTTTCAAAAGCCTGCAACATTTCTTAAGTGGCACCTGAGAACAAATGTCATTAATAGAGGAGAAGAGAGGAACAGTGGAGTTTTCATTCTGAGGTAGATGCGGATTCTGAAGAGGAATTGTTAGGAAAATGAAGGTTTCAAATGATATAACAAGGTGCAGAGCTGGATGAACACAGTAGGTCTAACACCATCAGAGGAGCAGGAAGGCTGACATTTCGGGCCGAGACTCTTCCTCAGAATGATATGTTGGTTTCTCAATACATTCTCAGCTCCCAGCAAATTTAATAGTGGCAAGATTTCAGGGTTACTAAAACTGACATGAAGACAGCAAGATCAGTTGAGAGTTCATTGTGGAGTTGATACACGTTCACTCAAGATTATGTCCATGGACAGGAAGCAGAACCACACTTGGGAGTCAACGAAGCAGGAGCCATTTTTGAAGCTCCAGAAATAGTGGAATAAGTAGAGAGGAGCTTGTGTATTTGTACATTAGGGCCATTACATGAACTGAGCACACAATGGGGCAAAGCAGGACAGCACAGGAAAAATGGTCTGTGCAACTGTTGGTAAAGTGAGGCTGTCTCAAGACATTGGGCTCAGCTTACTGAGGTAGTGCTGCAGGGTGATAAGGAACAGTAGTGTTGGAAACACATGGTGCAGAGGGTCACAGAATGGATGCTAAAGGAGCAGAGATGACAAAAAAGCACGAACACCATAGACCTCGCCAAGTGTGTTGCTCCGCCCGACCCATGCACATGGAAGCAAAAATAGCGTTAAACTTCTTTGCCTCTAAGTCATTTAGAGATAGTATAGGACATGGTATGTATTTTTCAATCAGTCACCCAGACAGGGAGCATTAGAGTGCATTGAACTCCAGACTAATGTCGTCTCTTGGAGTTGGGCCAGAAGATCATGGACTTTCCATGCATGGCAAGATACTGTCAGGAGTAGGGCATGAGTGGCTACACTCATGGTATGGCAGCACCATCACAGCAGTCTACTTCTTTAAATTATTTAACTTGCTAAACTCACAATTGATGACTGAGCACATGCATTTCCTGAATGCCTGTCAGTTGCCAAATTGCATTTTGTCCAGCCTTCAAACAGCTTCAGGAGCTATAAGAACATAGAACATAGAACAGTACAGCACAGAACAGGCCCTTCAGCCCACAATGTTGTGCCGACCATTGATCCTCATGTATGCACCCTCAAATTTCTGTGACCATATACATGTCCAGCAGTCTCTTAAATGACCCCAATGACCTTGCTTCCACAACTGCTGCTGGCAACGCATTCCATGCTCTCACAACTCTCTGCGTAAAGAACCTGCCTCTGACATCCCCTCGATACTTTCCACCAACCAGCTTAAAACTATGACCCCTCGTGCTAGCCATTTCTGCCCTGGGAAATAGTCTCTGGCTATCAACTCTATCTATGCCTCTCATTATCTTGTATACCTCAATTAGGTCCCCTCTCCTCCTCCTTTTCTCCAATGAAAAGAGACCGAGCTCAGTCAACCTCTCTTCATAAGATAAGCCCTCCAGTCCAGGCAGCATCCTGGTAAACCTCCTCTGAACCCTCTCCAAAGCATCTACATCTTTCCTATAATAGGGCGCCCAGAACTGGACGCAGTATTCCAAGTGCGGTCTCACCAAAGTTTTATAGAGCTGCAACAAGACCTCACGACTCTTAAACTCAATCCCCCTGTTAATGAAAGCCAAAACACCATATGCTTTCTTAACAACCCTGTCCACTTGGGTGGCCATTTTAAGGGATCTATGTATCTGCACACCAAGATCCCTCTGTTCCTCCACGCTGCCAAGAATCCTATCCTTAATCCTGTACTCAGCTTTCAAATTCGACCTTCCAAAATGCATCACCTCGCATTTATCCAGGTTGAACTCCATCTGCCACCTCTCAGCCCATCTCTGCATCCTGTCAATGTCCCGCTGCAGCCTACAACAGCCCTCTACACTGTCAACGACACCTCCGACCTTTGTGTCGTCTGCAAACTTGCTGACCCATCCTTCAATTCCCTCGTCCAAGTCATTAATAAAAATTACAAACAGTAGAGGCCCAAGGACAGAGCCCTGTGGAACCCCACTCACCACTGACTTCCAGGCAGAATATTTTCCTTCTACTACCACTCGCTGTCTTCTGTTGGCCAGCCAATTCTGTATCCAAGCAGCTAAGTTCCCCTGTATCCCATTCCTCCTGACCTTCTGAATGAGCCTACCATGGGGAACCTTATCAAATGCCTTACTGAAATCCATATACACCACATCCACAGCTCGACCCTCATCAACCTTTCTAGTCACATCCTCAAAAAACTCGATAAGGTTTGTAAGGCATGACCTACCCCTCACAAAGCCGTGTTGACTGTATTTGATCAAGCCATGCTCTTCCAGATGGTCATAAATCTTATCCCTCAGAATCCTTTCTAACACCTTGCAGACGACAGACGTGAGACTTACCGGTCTATAATTGCCGGGGATTTCCCTATTTCCTTTCTTCAAGAGAGGAATTACATTTGCCTCTCTCCAGTCCTCAGGTACGACTCCAGTGGAGAGCGAGGATGCAAAGATCTTCGCAAGTGGCGAAGCAATTGCATTTCTCGCTTCCCAAAGCAGCCGAGGACAAATCTGATCCGGGCCTAGCGACTTGTCAATCTTAATGTTTGACAAAATTTTCAGCACATCAGCTTCCTCTATCTCTATCCATTCCAGCATGCACACCTGCTCTTCAAAGGTTTCATTCACTACAAAGTTCGTTTCTTTCGTAAAGACAGAAGCAAAAAACTCATTTAGGGCTTCCCCTACCTCCTCAGGCTCCACACACAAGTTTCCTATGCTATCCCTGATCGGCCCTACTCTTTCTTTGACCATTCTCTTATTCCTCACGTAAGTGTAAAATGCCTTTGTGTTTTCCCGGATTCCTTCTGCCAAGCCTTTCTCGTGCCCCCTCCTGGCTCTCCTCAGACCATTTTTGAGCTCCTTCCTTGTCTGCATGTAATCCTCTCTAGCTGAACTTGACCCTAGCTTCCTCCACCTTATGTAAGCTACCTTCTTCCTTTTCACTAGACGCTCCACCGCTCTCGTCATCCAAGGTTCCTTAATCTTACCCCTTCTTGCCTGTCTCAGAGGGACATATTTACTCATCACTCCCAACAACTGTTCCTTCAACCGTCTCCACATGTCTATAGTTCCCTTACCATGGAACAACTGCTCCCAGTCCATGCTTCCTAACTCATGTCTAATCGCATCATAGTTTCCTCTTCCCCAATTAAATATCCTCCCATTCTGCCTAATCCTCTCCTTCTCCATAGCTATGTAGAATGTGAGGCAGTTATGGTCACTATCACCAAAATGCTCTCCCACCACAAGATTTGATACCTGCCCCGGCTCGTTTCCGAGCACCAAGTCTAGAATGGCCTCTCCCCTCGTCGGCCTGTCAACGTACTGCGTTAGGAAACCCTCCTGAACACACCTTACAAAAACAGCTCCATTCAAATCTTCTGCTCGAAGGAGGTTCCAATCAATATTAGGAAAGTTATATAAGATAACAAAGTGTGGAGCTGGATGAACACAGCAGGCCAAGCAGCATCTCAGCAGCTCAAAAGCTGACGTTTCGGGCCTAGACCCTTCATCAGAGAGGGGGATGGGAAGAGGGTTCTGAAATAAACAGGGAGAGAGGGGGAGGCGGACCGAAGATGGACAGAGGAGAAGATAGGTGGAGAGGAGAGTATGTTTGGGGAGGTGGGGAGGGGATAGGTCAGTCTGGGGAGGACAGACAGGTCAAGGAGGTGGGATGAGGTTAGTAGGTTGGAAATGGAGGTGCAGCTTGAGGTGGAAGGGGGGTACAGGTGAGAGGAAGAACAGGTCAGGGAGGCGGGGACAAGCAGGACTGGTTTTGGGATGCAGTGGGGGGAGTGCACGAGCTGGGCTGGTTTTGGGATGCAGTGGGAGAGGGGGAGATTTTGAAGCTTGTGAAGTCCACATTGATATCATTGGGTTGCAGGGATCCGAAGCAGAATATGAGTTGCTGTTTCTGCAACCTTCGGGTGGCATCATTGTGGCACTGCAGGAGGCCCATGACGGGCATGTCGTCTAAGGAATGGGAGGAGGAGTTAAAATGGTTCGCGACTGGGAGGTGCAGTTGTTTATTGCAAACCGAGCGGAGGTGTTCTGCAAAGCGGTCCCCAAGCCTCCACTTGGTTTCCCCAATATAGAGGAAGACATACCAGGTACAATGGATACAGTATACTACATTGGCAGATGTGCAGGTGAACATCTGCTTAATATGGAAAGTCATCTTGGGGCCTGGGATGGGGGTGAGGGAAGAGGTGCGGGGATAGGTGAAACACTTCCTGCAGTTGCAGGGGATGGTGCCGGGTGTGGTGGGGTTGGAGGGGAGTGTGGAGCGGACAAGGGAATCGTGGAGAGAATGGTCTCTCCAGAAGGCAGACAAGGGTGAGGTGGGAAAAATGTCTTGGGTGGTGGGTTCAGATTGTAGATGGCGGAAGTGTCGTAGGATGATGCATTGTATCCGGAGGTTGGTGGGGTGGTATGTGAGGATGAGGGGGATTCTCTTTGGGTGGTTATTGCGGGGGCAGGGTGTGAGGGATGTGTTGCGGGAAATGCGGGAGACGCGGTCAAGGGCATTCTCGACCACTGCGGGGTCCTTGAAAAACGCGGCCATCTGGGATGTGTGGGAGTGGAATGCCTCATCCTGGGGGCAGATGCAGCGGAAGCGAAGGAATTGGGAATAGGGGATGGAATTTTTGCAGGGGTGTGGGTGGGAGGAGGTGTATTCTAGGTAGCTGTGGGAGTCGATGGGCTTGAAATGGACATCAGGCAACTTAGCTTATCTCAGGCAACCAGCTAGAAACTGATGTCCATTTCAAGGCTACTCTCCCAAAACAAGAAATTCCTCCAGGTTGCCACTTGCCTACAACAGCACGTGGAGGGAGGAATTTGGAAATCATGGGGCTGCCCTACCCCAGATCATTGTCATGCTGCTATTCTGCTGTACCCTGGCCTCTCGCATCAGTTAGGATGTCAAAGTTCACGATTACAGCTTGTTCAGATCAGGTTCACCACAGCTGCTGTCTGCCTCCCTCTGTGTCTGTTCGCAATAATGGGCCAGCGAATGCACCAGCCCATCTCTTTGAAATACCAGCAAATGTCTAGGAGTGGTATTAAGCAGAGTTGGCACCAAGAAATAAACTCAACATCAGAATCCCAACTCTGGAATGAAAATTCAATCCCAAAAATCTGAAAACTACACATTAAATTCAAAGTGTTGGAAATGTAAAACAGGATTAGTGTTACAAATACAGGTCAATGTTTTGAAGTCCTTTATCCATATTTTTGGTATTTAGACATGATTAGAACCTATGCATGTGGATTGTTGAACAGCGGATCATCTTCTTTCCTTTCAGCTTGAAGTTCCAGGTTCAATTCCAACCGGAGGATTTGTTGACCAAGGAAGGTGCATTCACAATGTGGTCACACAGATTGAGTATGAGTTCCCAAATCCTTCCATTATTTGCCAACAACTCATGCTTAGAATAGGAGAGATTCCTGGTCAGATGCAAGTAAATTTGCAGCTTTTATTATCACTATTCATAACTTTAGTCTGCAACATGCACGTGAAAAATTTATGTTACAACAGCAACTTGGAGGACTTGTTTGACTCATTTGGCTGGACAACCGATGTGAACCAGATTGGTGTCTACAGCAAGGGATTGACTGCTCATTCTGGCTGGGCTGGCTTTGAAATCTGCTTCCTTTTCCTACCATCACTGAGGTTGAAGGCCAATGGGTCAGACACGTCCATTGGTAGAAAACTGACTAAGAAGCAGAATAGATCTTTACATTTTCTTTTTTACTCACAATAAATAACTGATTTACTTTGGATGAGAGACTTCTCATAGCACCTCATTTGGATCAAAAAGGAAGTATTAGCCAGAGAATTGGAAATTTTGGGTGAGCTAATTATCCATTGATGACTGCATTGGGTATGTGGCCTGATGCTCCCCTCAAATTCTGCCCAAAAAGCCAGGAAAAGCTTAAGGCTGTGTACCTCAATAAATCTTTTACATCTTATAGTATCCCTGTTGCAAAATGCAGGGGGAAACAGACAAATTGTGAATTGTGCATGTCCTGTTCAAGGTCCTTGCCCCTCTTTTTATCAATTCCTCTCCTCCTCTAAAACTCCAGATCCAACTTGGCATGGCACAGAGTGAGGACTGGCCAGTTTCCAGTCTTTCCTGCCAATAAACAACAATGAGGCATTGTGCCTCTTTGGTGCTCACAGCTAATCTGTGGTATTAAAATGAAGTTCAGAGCCAAATTTAGCTTGAAGCCTCAGCCTGGAATGGAGAGTGAGTATTCTGCTTACTTGATTTGCAACGTCGCACCTCTTCCACTTTGAACACTAGTGAAAATATTAACGAATTGAGCAATAGTAAATTAAAAAGCATACACACACACACTTGACAGCAGATATTGTAAAAGTTACACACTGCCACCTGATTATTTTCCATCCATTAATTCTAACTCGTGTTCCCAGTATGCATCACAAACATAGAAGTGAATGTTTGTCCCATTGTTTCTGATTGTTCTCAAAGGCATTCAAAATCATGCCTCACTTTTTTATTCTCTGTTAAGGATAGATAGGTAGTAGGTTCTCAAATACCTTCTTCTGAGAAGTGGTGAACTTTTACACACTCTGAAACCACAGCCAAGATTTAAACTTACTTCATGATTACAAACACCGTATTCTTATGGAGTATTCTCATTTAAGGTTTTAACAAAGATCTGTAGCTCGGGTTGTAAGTGAGGTTGTTGACTTGTTCGCCGAGCTGGCTTCCTTTCATTCAGACATTTCGTCACCATGTTAGGTGACATCATCAGTGGGGCCTCTAATGAAGCAATGTTGTTCTACTCCACTTGGAATTTAAACTGGCCAGTCCATTATGGTGAGTGGTGTCATTTCTGGTTTTGTTCTGTATGCATTTGTATATGAGCTCCAATTCTATATGTTTGTTGACCCATAATGTACAACCCATAACGCAATCAACAAACATATTCAATTGGACCCCATATACAAACCCATACAGAACAGAACCGGAAATGACACTATTCACCATAACAGACCCGACAGTATAAATTCCAAATGAGTAGAACAACATCGCTTCATTGGAGGCCTCACTGATGATGTTACCCAGCATGGCGACAAAACGTCAGAACAAAAACAAGCCAGCTCAGCGGGCAAGTCAACAACCTCAGTATTCTCATTTTTCCCACTGCCCACTCCCCGTTATTTAAAAGGAGCAGACACTAGTTCAGGACAGAAACAATAACTGAGAGCAATGTCATGGATTCAACTCTCGCACCAGTAACCAGCAAAATGGGTTAAGGTAAAATTGATTTCTGGCTCTACATCCTGGCTAAATTTTCATTTCCGTTGAAGCCAATGAAAGGAAAAAAAAATCATCATTCAAATATTAAGAAAAATGATTAATTCACTGTCACTTGATATAAAGATAAGCTGTAACAGTTTATTAACCTCACCGAGAGTTTATTTACATCAATATAACTCAACCTTGGATAATAAATTACGATTAACCTAAAGCAGAAGTGCACCAACCTTGGAGAAACTCTCTCAACATTGCAATGAATCAAGCAATCGCAGTATGAACACCAGTAAGTTTTATCATCTTCAGCTAACCTTTCCCAATCTTACCCACAGTTTACTAACTCAAGATACACTATACCCAACTTCAAGAACATTTACCAAACTCATCCAAAACAACAAGACAAATAAAATATATGAATATATATGAACAATGATGGTAAATGCACACATACAGTGGAATTAAATACTGCCCACTGGAGAAGGCTGACAGTGTTCTGTGATTCTACGAGGGGGTGGGAAAGGCGCCTTCCTAGTTGGAGATCAATTGAGACACTTAAATGCCCATTGAAAGCCAGCTAAGGGCCAAATCCTTCTAACAATGGTTTGTAACCAGTGAAAGGAGGTGGCGGGGTGTGGTGGTGGGGTGTTGTCCCATTATAAACCAGCTGCCTGCTTGGGCCTGACATGGATTGGGAGGGAGGAGACCTGATATAACACACAGTTGTCCATGGATAGCCTCCCAGCAGTAGGCTTCAACCTGCTGCAACACATCATTTCCCCAACCCCGCTGCCTTCAGCAGTGACCCCACTTCTCTCCACTGCAACCTGCGTGCTTGCTAGTTCAAAACAGACGTACTTCCAGCAGGGCTTTGTCATACTGTTGAGATTGAGGAGCATCCATTCCTCTGGCTGACTGGCAGTTCTTGAAAGTCAGGTACCTGCCCTTGAAGGGGTAGAAGCCCTCATGCCAGACAGTTAATTGCTTGTCGATCAAAGATTTGTGACTGGTTTACCCTTCTGACTGGCCTTCTGGCCTGCCATCAGTGTCAGTATTATCATCATTAAATTCAGACAGGAAATACCAATTAAGGGGAAGTATTTAATTCTATCCCTCCATGACAGAACATCAATTTTGTTGCTAAGCAACAAATCTATTAAGTAATTGACAGAAAAATAATAATTAATATCTATATTTAAAAATATAAAAATATACCTGGCTTTCTATAACGTCTGTCACACAAGAAGGGATCTCTGAAGGGAAGATATTGAGAACCCAAAATTACATCTATTTTTTCCTAAGCCCAATCTTAGGACCTTGGAACAATTTAAATGTTTTCTGTTCATACTAGCACATAAATTATATTTAAACAGACACTGAGCATATGTACTAGATCACAGTTTTATCTCCTGTCCTTCAAAGTCAAGTAATTTCCCTGTTTGACTACAGGAGTTACTCCTCTAATATTCATAACAATACATCTCATAACTCATTGCTGTGCTGTAAGAAACTGAGCTACAGACTTAACTGAAATATCTTAATGCATTTTTAACATAATGATTACTTTCAGTGTTGTGCCATTCTCTTAGAGTTACTTACAGTCCTACAGCCTGTGATTGCAGGAATGGCAAATTTCATCTCTGAAGCTAAAAGAAACTTTCCTGATTTGTATGTGTTCAGCTAAAGGTGACAGTCCAAAAGTTGTTGTCAATGTTTAACTTTTATTTCAGGTATTGAAGTCCCAGCAGAGTATGCTTTTAAAAATTACTGAACTGAAGATAACTTAATCTTTTATATTACAAACATTGCTTCAAAAATCTGAAAAATTATACCTTTGTGAATTACATGACAAAATGTGTATATTTGTTACTGAATAACCTCTCCAGCCTTGAAAGCTTATTTTAGTGTTGAAAGTCACATCTTTTCAATATTATTTTTGCAAAGTCCCAAAAACTTTTAAAATTCTTTTTATGTTTGCCTATTAAGAAAATTTAAGACTGACATTTATATGGTGTCACAAAGGATCATCACATCTTGAAGCACTTTACACCTAATTATTTTGAACTGTAACGACTGCTGTAACGTTGAGTACTATCTACAACTTTGCAGCCACCTCTCTCCAAAGGCCACCACTGAAAGGGAAATCTAACAGCGCCAGCTCAGCCTTTTACAAAGTACGGTAGTGAATTTTTGACAAGAAAGACCTCTGCAAGTAAACAAAAGCTGAAGTTTACACGGCATTTGACATCAGCCCACTCTCTTATTGCAGTGAATATATGTCAGAAACATATCAGAGTGCTAGAGTGCTTCCATCAGCAATGCCTCCACAGTATTCTGAAAATTCAATGGGAGTATAGTTGAACAAATATTAGTGTCCTTTTTAAAGCCAGCTCTACAATCATTCAGACAAAACGCCCGAAAAATCAACTTTGATGGACTGAGCATTGCTTTGTAGCCTGCTGTACCAGGTACAGTTTCAGCAACTTGTCGTTTACTTATTTGTCAAACTGCACCATACTTGAAGCCCAAATGCAGCAATGGCGAAGGGGTATGGTAGCAGAGAAGGAAGTAAATGAAGCAAATCTTGCACTCTGAATCCCACTACATCATAGGACCTCCTGTCCCACATGTTCAAAGATCTGTGGGAAAATGCTGCAGATGCTGGAGAAAGTCGGCAGATTTAGCAAAATCAGGGAGAAACAGAAACTAGTCTCGTTCAGAAGACAACCCAAAACACACTCAAAATGTTATCTCTGTTTCTGACTCCACAGACGCTGCCAAACATGCTGAGATTGTCCAGTTTCCTCTGTTTATTTACAACCTGCTTGGCCATGTGCTATGGATAGTGTGGCCCCATGGCTGCTGTGTTATAATGCTACTGATGAGGTGCAATGCAGAATTGTCAACACTTGTCCAGACATACGCTGGCCTTTTAAAGATGGTGTGGGTACAAGGGGTGCCAGTTTGGGATGGATGTCCCTTGAGTGGTCGGTTGCTGTGGGAAGACTGCATGGTGAGAACGGGCGGACATTGGATGTGAGTGAGTAATCAATTAGGTGAGTTTGGTAAGATAGTGCAAGAGAACCCGATAGGCCTCACAATGCAATACCCTCCAAAAATCCTGATGCAACTCAGACTTGACCAAATCAAAAACATAGATCAGTCCTCAGTGTTTACATTCTGCAACAAAGCACCCAATTACAGGCTTATGTGATTTCTTGTAAGTCATGCTCAACACATGCCTCTGAACCTTGGTGATGAGCAGTGCTGATTGGAAACCTGTAAGTCTCCTAACTTGCAATCTCCCTCCAAGTACTAACCACTGTTGCACAGTAACCGGCACGCTTGGAAAAAAAAGTACCTTCCCCTGATTTACTTCTTTGTTGCAAATGAAAACTCATTGCAAATCTCAGTAATCAAAGCATCCAAGTCCCAAAACACATCTGTAACTGGAAAAAACAGAGTAAGTTGCTTTTTAATACAGATTTGTTTGGTTGAAAGGAATTTTCCAGACAGCTCCCTGGAAAACTGGAGTTGTAGGTCCAAAAACTAAACGGGTTGGAAACTCTCTGCATTTATTCTAGGCAATTATGTTCCCCCTCCTTATCTGAAACAGTGATTCATGTTGCAGTACAGCCTAACTGCCAACCACTCAGTGCTACATTGCCCAAATGACAGCCTGTCATATGTCAACTTGTATCGTAAAGTGCAGCTTTTAAAATTTATTTGTTCTGGAGTCAAGCTTTGCAAAATTGGAGCTCACATTGGAAATTCAGAAGCAGAGGTTGATGCACCTGATTCACAGTCTGTGCAACCACATTACAGTTGAACTAAGTGGTTTAAAGTGAATGGCAAGTATAACATGAGATTTTTTTCACACAAGTGTCTCGGCTCTGGATTGAACTGCCTTGGAAGTATGATGAAGCAAGTTCAATTAAGTTATGTGAGAGCACATTAAACGGTTATTTGAACAGAAACAATGTGTAAGATCGTGGGAGAAGTTGGGAGATTGATGGGAGTTATCATGCTCAGTTGGACAGCTGGTGCAGACCCAATGGGCCAAATGGCCTCTTTCTGCCCTGTAACAGTTTTATGGTTCTGTGAAGAGAGTGACAATTGACCAGTGCACAAACTGATCATATTACCCCCTGTACTATGATTCGCAATTGCATGATCCATTCATATAAAACTCTACACCAGAACACTAAACGGCCAAAATTACCTAAGTGTCAATAGAGAACTTGATCAGGTTTCATTATCAATTCTACTGATCATCCACATGGGGACAATTTTGACTTTGCAAGTTGGTGTAAATGGGTGATTTTGATTCAGCTATTCATTACAACTTCCTCAATTTTTATTTAATTGGCATCAGGACAGTTTAGCAGGTGGTTGAACTGCCATTAACCATGTGACACCAGCACCCAAAGTCAAGATTACTCTACTGCCTTTTCATAATGTAATTTGTAGGAAGAAAGTGAGTAAATGAGGAACACTTTTATTTCTCCCTCTCCCAAGCCATTATACTCTGTCCTCTTTATTGATATCAACTCATACAGCACAATTCAAGGATATAAAGAAAAATAAAATCTTGTACTTAAATGATACATTTTATGGCCACCAGATGTTCCAATGCACTTTCCAACTCTTTTGCAATGCAGAAAATGTGCCAGCTAATACTGTGCAGAGTAGGCTCACAAAAACACACCAGGCAGAACCTGATAGTGATCTGAGCAATGTGGCCCAACTCACCTAGTTAATTTTCAGCCTCCTACTTTTATTAAAAGTACTACACAAACTGGGCACAGAGTGAAGTTGACATGGAAATCAGAGCAGGTATCTTGTAGCTTCAGTTTGCTGCAGGCTGTGAAGTGCCTCTGTGTTACCTATGACCAAAAAGCATCTTTGGGCATGATCCACGGGTACCAACCTTGTCCATGGAGATTGCCATCTCGACTTTGCCAATTCAAAACCATCAGGGTACCTCCTTGACGTGTTGCCTGAAAGCACAGACTTGCATTGCAGAGGCACAGGCCACTAATAATTAAAGGCTACAGCAAAGACACTTCGCATAGACAGTGAGGGAAGATGTTGCAGACAATAATGAATGGCAGATGATAAGTCCTGGTAGAAGGTGAGTGCTTTTCCAGAGATAGAGTGAGTGAGAGATAGTAGAGAGAAGAGTGTGGCATCTAATGTCATGCAGTGGAGAAGATAATTGATGTTCTTTGTACGTTGCTGGGTATTGCACTGGTGACAAACCTGAACAAGGCTGCCAGGGTTTGGTTGTGTAGCCTCCTCTGCTGTTCCTCTGAGAAGCGGGTTCCAATCCTTTCCACCACCACTACCTCCACTAAGGCCCTCAGGTCCCTACCTGAGAATCTTGCTGCCACCTTCTTCTCCAAGATGCTCACAACTCCATCCTTGACTGAGCAGGAGAGCTTCAGAATACAAACGCTTATCTGAAGATGTCGGTTTTTTTTGGTGGATATCCAGAGAGTGGTGAATGGTAAGTTGGAGCTGGAATTGGATGTGAGGAATGCTATTGGGTGAGGATAGATATTGAATGAGGACAGCGTGTAATGATAAGGTGAGAAAACGCGCTAGGCCTTATAATGAAAAACCCTACAAAAATCCTGACACAACTGGGACATATTGGAAAAAAAAAGTAAGATTCAGCCAAATGTGATAATCACCAGATAATCCATTTTTTACGATGTGGAATGAAGGAAAAATATTGGTTTACTTAGAGTAGGCAGTAGTCTTCATCCGTGGGTGGTGCATGCCTGCAGATTTATTTGGAAGTCTGTCTGAATTTAAAGGCTTCTGCCCATTGCTAGTTAGATACTAGGGCCTCAAACCGATTGCCACTAAAGTGGTTACTTAAAGGCCTCAATTGGTTTCGATGTGGGAAGACCATCCTGGGCCAACCTGCCTCAGATGTAATCAAGGTGGCTCAGGAAAGCAATGAGGTTTCCACCTCACAGCGTCTCACTCAATTAATTGAGCCCCTTACCTTGCAACCCACCTTCAAAGATGGAATAAAGTGCAGGCCTAGGAAAGAAGACTTCATAGCAAGGTTGGTAAATGGGGATAAAAACGATAACCTCTCGGCATTGAGTGGTGGGAAACTACATGGGACTATGCTACCTCCAAGCAATATCAACTCAATGCACAGCATTAGTTTACATTTGTGTGTTGACGACATCTAAAAGTACCTCACTCAACTCCTCCACTGTTGCTCCCTGTTCCACAGCCGACAAGACAAGACAGAGTTTCTTCCAAATAAATATAAAGAATACTGAAGTCATTGACATTGGTGCCCAATCTAAACTCTGTTCCCTGGCTGCCATCTCCATCCCTTCCCCTGGGAAATGTCTGAGGATAAATCAGACTGCTTACAATCCTGATGTCACAGCTAACCACAAAATGTTAAAACCACTAAGACCACTGTACTTCCATCTTTGGAACATTGCCTGAATTTGTTCCTGTCCCGGTTCATGTTACTGAAACTGTTGCTGCCTTTATTTGCTCTGGACATGTTTATTGCATCAGAGTCCTAGCAGGTCCTCCATATCCAACTATTGACAGTGCCTTTACTTATACCAAGTCCAGTTCATCATTAGCCCTCTGCCTCCACATATATGTTGGCTCCTAGTCAAGCATTATTCAAATTTCTCCAGGGTCTTATTCCTCCATGTTTTTGTAACTTTCTCCAGTCCTATAATTCTTCGAGTTATCTGCAGTCCTCCAATTCTGCTTTCCTGCATGCAATTCATTTTAATTGCATAATGGCCGTGGCTTCAGTGCAAACATCCTCAGCTCCTAAAATCTCTCTCTTAACTCTTCTGTCTCTTTATCTCTTTGCTCATTTTGCTTGCTCATTAAACGCACCACTTTGACAAGATTTCAGTCACCTGCTGACATATATGTGGTTCAGTGTCAATGCTGGTTCGATTAATGTGAAGTGTTTTGGAACCTCTTATGCTGTAAATCATTAAGTACAAAATATTTGTTAACCTTTAGTCACATGGGTTTTTTCTACATCTTCTCCAATGAGACCATAACACATAGGAGCAGAAGAAGGGCATTCAGCCCACACTCTGCCATTCAATGAAATTGTGGCTGATCTGATAATCTTTAATTCCACATTCTTAATTTATCTTCATAAACACTGACTCCCTTCCTAATTCAAAAGTTCTTTTCCAGTCTTTAACATGCTTAGAAACCCATCCTCTACAGCCTCTGCAGTAAGGAATTCCAGACTCACTAACTTTAGGGAAATTTCTCCCCACGTCAGTTTTCAATGGACAACCTCACACTCTGTAATAATAACCTCTGGTCTTAACTCGCACACAAGTTGAAACAACTTCTCTGCATCTACCCCATCAAGCCCGCTAAGAATTTTTTGTTTCAGTAAGGTCTCTCCTTATTTTTCTGAACTCCAATGAGAACAAGCCAAATTTAGTTAAAATGTTTTTTCATTAGAATATCTCTCCACACTTGAATCAACTCAGTCAACCTTCTTTGAACTTCCTCCAATACCAGTATATCTTCTCTTAGATAGGGGCACCAAAACATTTACATTATTCCAGGTGTAGTCTAACTAGGCCTTGTATAGCTTTAGTAAATTTTTATTTTCATAGCCAGCCTTTTGAAATAAAGGCCCACATTTAATTTGCCTCCCTAATACCATCTGAACTTGGAAGCAAGTTTTTGTGATTCATGCATTAGGACCCCAAATCCTTCTGTGCAGCAGCTTTCTGCTGTCTTTCCTAATTGAAATAATATCCATGGCTTCCAGTGTTCCTGCCAAAGTGCATAAACAATAACGTCCATGATTTCTTTAAGTCCCCCTTTTTCTTCGACTAGTCTATTGATGTTTTTTGTTTGTTTTCATTGCAGAAGGCATAGAGAATTTCTTCAACTTCTTTGCCATTTCATTTTTTAGTGATTATTTTTTAAATAAAGATCAATGGCAGCAATATTCAATGTAGCTGCTCCTTTGATTTTTGTATGTTTATGGATCCTTTTCCTTTGTTTCTGTTTTCTTGGTAGTTTTCTCTCATATTCCAATTTGTCCTCTTCACTATTTCATCTACATTCTTCACTGATTTCTAGAAAATGTTCCCAACCTTGTAACCTATCACTAAACTTTGCAGCATTAGGCATCTTTGCTTTCAATTTAACTTCCTTCATCAGCCACAGATACTGAACCCTCTTCATAGAATTTTTTTTAATAGTATATACTTTTTTTGAGAGTTATGAGCTACCCCCTTAATTGTTTACCATAGTTTTTCTACATATTACCTTTTAACCTATTTCTAAGTCCAAATTATCTCACTTTATCTTCCGGTCTATTTGTCTTTCTATTTAAATTTGAGGCACTCATTTCAAACCCAAATTTCTCTTCTTCAAACTAAATATGAAATTTTCTCACCTTATGATCAGTCTTACCTAAAGGATCCTTTAATAGGAAGTAATGTATAAGCCCTGTCTCATTACACATTATCAGATCTAAAATAACTTGCTCTCTAGTTGATTGTCGAGTGGAATTAGCAGTACTCACATGCAATCAAACAATGTTTTGAGAATTTTGTAGCTAGTTTTAGTGCTAAGCAGTTGTACAAAACCCAGCCTTACAGTTACAGAATGCTACAAAGCACATGGGTCTTTCACAATTTACAAGAAAATACTTCGTATTTTATACCCATATCCGCATGTCAGGTTAGTCTGAGAAACATTTTCAGGGATTTACGAATGTGTTGTCGTAAGTACAGTACAAAGGTATGTTCTCAGCTGCCCTTTTCGGACCTTTTCCTAGTTCAGCAACCAACACTCCACTGTGGAAGAATTCATCTTTTTCGTTTGATAACCCACCACCAAATTACCAATCATGCCCACCAGGACAATGCAACAATAATAAAAATGAAAAAGGGGGAAAACAAGGGAATGGGCTAAACTAAACTGGAATTGGTAAGGGAGAAATGCACTTGAACCCCTGTACTGCCCACCTCTCTCTGAGACACCAGCTTCTAGATATTTTTCTAATCAACCTGTTCAGATGTATAATATCACACCTCTGCTGCAGGGGGGCACTGGAACCTGGGATTCTTGGTTCAAAAGTTATGGATGCTACCAGCATGCCAGCTCCTAAATACAAAGATCCAACTAACATCACTCATTTTCAATCAACTCTGGAGTGGCCTTTTTTGATACTGAAAGGATCCTGCATTTCTAATTCTGACAACTTCTATTTGTTGGTACAAAGAGCAATGCACTACATTTATGAGTATGAAATGTTTGTGCATAAAATGTTGATATAACTTATTTATTAGATAACATGTTTAATGAAAATAAAGTAAAACTTCACGGCAAAAATGTTTTATTTCATGTAGGAATTATTTTTTTAATATCTGGAGAATAAAATGTAGAATGGCTCTCCAGCAGCCACAGGTGCACCATATGCATCTTACATTCAAACAATCTAATGTGCAGCTTTATCATTAAGTAAAATTATAAATAGTCTAAAAGCATACTTGTGGACACTTTCCAATGAACTCATCCTGCATGGCTGCCATCCATTCCTCTTTCTGAAACATTAAAGCAGTCACTGCAATGTTACTACATCACCCCTCAAAGTTATCTCTGATCAATAACAGAACCAAAGAACTCACCGCATTAAAATTGGGGAATAAGCTGACCGCAGCGGCAGAGTCCAGAGGGAATGGAAGAAATGGTTTAACATCCAAGGCCGGCTGCATAGCTGGGACTGGCGGCCTCATTAAGGCAGGAAGTGCATTGCTTTGGCATGTGCCGCCTGTAGAGGAGAGACAAAAATGTCAACATTTGTTTTCGCATGCTCTTGTGTTGTTATTTTTGCATTCTGCACCAGACTAAAGACAACAGCCAAAACTGGGGAAAAAAAAATAAGCTTCAGGAACTGTTTCAACCACCCACTTCAAAAAATACACCACAGCAACTTCACTGCAGTTATCACCGGCACCAGGGAATGAATAATAGCACAGACAGATGTCCATTGCAGATTAATCTATGGACTGGCAGAAAATAAAATATTTTGGATGGTTGTGCTCAGAGGAGTGTAATTCATTCAAGGTATACTGACAAGCTGATCTCTGCTGATAAAGCTACACAAGCTGCTCACTACCCTGGGGTGAGCTCAAAACTGAAAATGGGCGCAATTCCAAGTCTCTGATCATCCAATTGAAATGAGTTTTTTACATTCTGTGGGAAAAATATGCTAATGAGCAAAAAATCACAGTGCATACTTATGAACAACAGTGTGTTTACATACCACTGCAAATGTGTAAATTTGTTTGCTTCTTGCCACAAGGCACAGTACTACGCTTTGTCAGCTGCCAAGAATGTAAAATGGTTCAGACCTAAATATCACTGCGGCTTCAATTATTTTCCAAATTACAGTTCTTTTAATATTAATTGAAAAGTAACTGAATCGAAGGATTGATGTTAAGAAAAAAACAACTGAGTTACAATCATTCACGTCTGGGATGTATGCATTGGACTGTGGAAAAAAATAGGGCTGGTACCGCTCCAAAAGATGTTAAAAATCGAAATGTGATTGGAATTTTTGATACCACAGAACATGGCTCACAAGTGAGAAACAATTTGGCCAGCTGACTTTACTTTCCTTTTTTACATCATTTTTGTAATGTAGTTTGGGAGAAATAGAACACAATGTTTATTTTGGAGGCATAACTACATTCAGGATCACTACAATTACTGTTTTAATTCAAACTTGTATTTGACAAAGCAGATTTATGCATATCATGTCATTCACAGAGAATCGATTTGATTTTTGTGGAAGCAAAATGGATAGAAAGATTTTTTTTAAGAAGTAGTGATGTAACAAATGGACTGCTTGTTCTAAATATAAAAAACAGTTTGGATATGATGTAAAGCTAAGATTCTTCTGCCCAGCAACCTGCCTTAACTTCAGAACCCCTGCTACACCAGATTCACATTTCCATTTCCCACACCACACATCCTTGTGGCGTCTCTCATTAAAGCTGCCAACTAAATGTCCACTAGTGTTGAATTATGGTCAGTTTCATACTGTGTATTTATGTCTCCAGGCAATTGTATTGAGGCTGCCCAATGTTATTTAACTGAGAAAGCTTCCAGCTGGCACCAGAAACAAACTCGATCCAAGTCTGAACTGGATTGAAATCATGATGCCAGAGGTTAAAAAATGAGTATTCTTACCTCTTGTGTCATTTACCTCCCTATTGAAATAACACTGCAATGTTTAATTGTTGGTAACACTTCAAAGATTACACTTCCTCTTACGAATATGAAGTTTTTACTCAATGAAATCATCTGGAATATCAGCTGCATCTTCTGATGTTTTCACATCAATCTCAACATTGTACAAATTTGACATGCAGCTGACAGAAGAGGTGAAACGGCATGCCAAGGTGAGTCACCTTCTGATTTTTCTTTTCCAGGACTGTTTCTCAGATCAGTGAAGGACAGGCCAAATGCATTCTTGACCTGACCATAGTGAGTTTTTTTTGTGGCCAAGAGACTCAACATGACAGTTTTCCATCAAAATGTTTTTTTATCCAAGTAAACAGAAAAGGCATGCTCTGCAATTGTTTTGTCTTTATAGACTTTCTTAGTAGGGAATACTGCAGTTGAAAATTACTTGTGCCAAGAGCCAAATGAGCAATTTCCTTTTCAATGTTCTGGCAATGTGCACAAAATAGCAAATTGTTTTCCTACTCCTCCAGCATATGTTCTTTCTGGTCATTTGTCAAAGCTTTGCTTATAACTTCTATGAATCTCTATTCTTTTGTTCCTTTATGTTACATTGCAAGTTCTCTTAAAAGCAACAGGTTTCTTTCACTGAACACAGCAGGCCAAGCAGTATCAGAGGAGCAGGAAAGCTGACGTTTTGGGTCTAAACCCCTCTTCAGTAAAGACTCTAGACCCGAAACATCAGCTTTCCTGCTCCTCTGATGCTGCTTGGTCTGCTGTGTTCATCCAGCTCTACACCTTGTTATCTCAGATTCTCTAGCATCAGTGGTTCCTACTATCTTAGTAACAAGATTTCTCTGACTCACTTTTCATTTCCAACATTAACTTCAGAAAAGAACATGATTATAAAAAGATAGTTGAAAATGAAGTGAGAAGAACTTCTATTAACAATGATGTAAACTGACTGCACTTCAATGCACAAAGTGTCCTCAATAAAAAAACAAGAGGAAACTAGGCAATTAGATATTACAAGGAACCAGAGATACTCAGAATTATTAAAACCAAATTATAACCTTGGGATTTGCTCATTTGATCAGGGAAGAAGGCAGAGAAGACAATAGGTAGTAACATGTACAACTAACAAAGGCACTCAACTTCATCTTAGTGCAGTCTCACACTCATTCCTTACAATGAACTTCCACAAATATTATCATTTTATCCTCTCTACATAATCTATTTCTAACATGCCTATCTGTACCTCTTTCCATTCCTGCTCAAGTATATAATTGAGAGACTTGGGGGTGACCCTCCAGTCATTGCCATTCTGACCACTGCAGAGGAGAAAGCAGAATGAACTTGGGGAGCAGAATGGTGGAGAACATGTCCTTTATAGGTGAAAAGATATGGATCTCCCAGACACATGCTTACAAAATTAAATATCTCATAGCTATGTGACACACAACACTTACTCCTGTTGACCTGATGCTATCCCAATCTCTGGAAAATGATTGGATCCCTTCTCCTTGTCAATTCCAAATCATGTTGTTATCTCCCATAAGCGCATCAACTGTTACGCATGAACTGCAACAGCAAGAAGGCCAAGAAATTCTCAGATGAGATCTGACATTCTGTCTGAACACCACGAAATGTCTCATGCGCATCTTTCAGAGATCACAACCTCGTGAGAAGGCCAAGGTGGGCAACTCAAGGTAGGAAACACATCAAATCGGGGCAGAAGCAGTTTTTCGAAACAGAGACACAGTAGAGGGTCTCTGACACCTGGGCACAAATGCCAAGTGTCATGGGCGATTATTTACAGGAAAATTCTAGAGCAGTAGAAAAACACATGGGAACAAAAATAAAGTTGCTGGAAAAGCTCAGCAGGTCTGGCAGCATCTGTGGAGAAGAAAACAGAGTTAACGTTTGGGGTCCGGTGACCCTTCCTCAGAACTGAGAAACCCCAGTTCTGAGGACGGGTCACCGGACCCCAAACGTTACCTCTGTTTTCTTCTCCACAGATGCTGCCAGAGCTGCTGAGCTTTTCCAGCAACTATTTTTTTCCTGATTTGCAGCATCCGCAGTTCTTTTAGTTTTTTAAAAACACACAGGATTGTTCAGCCTCTCCAAAGACATTGTGCACTATTACTAGCCTGAGTTCCACAGTGAATCAGTCATTTGTGTTGCTGTTCACTCTATGGGTGGTATAACCATTTGCAATGGGTATCTGACATGGCAGGTAACAGAAAGTTTGTTAAATCTGATCAATGGTCTACAAATACAGTTTCCCGATACTTACTCCAATCATCTGGGATAGAGAATTCCAAAGATTCACAAGCCTCTAAGTAAGGGATTTCTCTGCAATGCTTGATACCCTTATCTTGAGACTGTGTCCCCACATTCCAGAAGCCTCAGTCAGTGGAAAAAAATCCTCTGTGTCTTTTGGTCAAGCCCCTTCAGAAACAAGGTTTTAAGCCTTTTAAAGAAATTTTGTTTTTCTTATTAAAAGTTAATAGGATCATACTTCCCCACAACATATTCCATTTGCCATTTTATTGCCCACTTACTTGCTTACTCATACGTCTTCGTAGTCTCTATATTTTCCTCACAGTTTACATTCCCACCTCACTTTGCAATGGAAGAAACTAAATTGACTGCATTTGTGACCAGTAACACCACGAGGTGAATTAATGCAGCCTCTTGCACAAAAGTGGAGCAACACTTGGAGATTACCTACCAAATTGCTAATTCTTTTCTCATACTGCTGGCTCTTCTTTTTATAAGAAACAAATAATAAAACATAGTTCTGTCAAAATCAGTTTAGAGCCATACCAATAGTGGTTATAATTATCGTCTTAGGACCAAATAGTCTCAGCACACAATTATGGTCCATCATTTGGATGGTCAAAACAATCTAGTCAGATAACTTGATGGGACAAAATTGGCTACTAGCTTTTATTTTGATTTAGACGCACAAATTTTATGTTGCATTAAATATATACTTGGAGTAATAATGTGAATAACTGAAATGTTTGAAGAGTTTTCCAAAGAGTTGCTTGTTCCAAAGACTTCCTTGCAACCAGCAAGTTTTTATTACAGTGGAGTTGAAAATACATATAAAAAGAGGGCAAGTGTTATGCACACCACTGTCGGCTTTGTGTCTATTTAAAGCAGTTCTTTTCTTCTTTCCTGCTAATGATGTGATGTTAACAGTGCAACTGTGCATGCACAGATAGGTCATGGTGACCCCTTTTAGGGGTGGAGCCTTATCTTCTATGTTGAATGCAAACTGAATTCAGTTACTTTATCCTTGGTCTCTTCATGAAACTTATCAAAATAGATTATAAATGGCTGAGGACCCAGCACTGGACACATTTCTAATCCATCAGGACCATTCTAGAGTACAGGAGATTTTGAAATACTGTAAAAAGTATTCACTAGCTCCGCAACTACCTCCTTTTAGAGGCTTCAAGAAGTAATTTCTCAGATCTAGTGATTAATCAGTTTTTATTCCCCCAGATTTCTCCAACACGAGGTTTTAAAGTTAGTGCAGGGTAGAGGTAGAGGGTGATTTACTAGATCGACAACTGGAGTGAATAGGTTTTCTTATGAGCAGAGGTTCAACGTGCTGGCTTTGTTCTTAATGGAGTTTAACAGAGTGAGGTATGGCTTGATTGATATGTGTGTTGATGAATGATCTTGGCAGGATGGACATGGGAAGGGTTTTTCCTTTTGTGGGTCAGTTCAGAACTCGAGGCGTTTTTAAAATTCGGGCAACCACCCTTTTAGGAGCAAGTTAGAATCATAGAATCCCTACAGTGCGGAAACAGAACACTTGGCCCATCGAGTATACACCGATCTTCCAAAACTGGTGAGGTGAAATATTTTCATTCGGGAGTTATACAACGTTGGAACTCTCTGACACCAAAGTGGGATCATTGAATTGTTTAAGGAAAGCTTGATTGATCCTTTAATCAGCAAACACAATTGACACTGACTTATTTACATATGGTGCTCTGCTCCAGATCATAAGTGTGAACTTGGGATGGGCAAGATGGTGTTGGGCTGGGGACTCCCCTATTTTACAGTCCTCCCTGCTGAAGGCATAGTCAGCACAGGTGTATAATATCCAGCCCTCTGAATAGGATTCTTTCTCAAATAGAAAGTTATATTTGTGATTCTCCAGTGTGCTGTGACCATTCCAGAAGTCACAGAACTTTTCAAGGTTAGGAACAGGGTAGGCCATTCAGCCTGTAAATCCATTTAATCATGTCTTTTATCCACACTGTCCCCATGATTCTTTATATTACTAGTAATCAGAAATCTATCAAGCTCTACTTTAAACATACTTAAAGACTGAGCTTCCACAGGCCTCTATGGTATAGAACTTCAATGTATCATAACCAACATCTCAGTCCTAAATGCCAGCATCAGTATATTTAAATTCTTCCCTGTGTACAAGACTGTCCCTTCAAGGGAACATCTTACCTGAATCTGCACGATCTAGTTAATAGTATCTTCAAGTATTTCTTCAATTTAACTTCTCCTTTTTCAAAACTCTACACAACACCAGTCCAGTTGGCCAATCTCTCTTCATAGGATAGCCTCACTATTCCAGGAATAAGAGTGCTGAATCTTCGTTAAGGTCCTTCAATGGCAGTAATATCTTTTCTGTGATAGAGAGGCCAAAACTGCACATAGTACTCGATATAATTCTATATAATTCAGGCATGACTTCACTTCTCCTGTACTCAAATCCTCTTATGGATAAAGGTTAACATTCCACTCTCCTGAATTGTTTGTTGCTGTTGCATGTTAGTCCTCAGTGACTTATCGACAAGAACATCCAGTTACCATTTTTAAAAAATACTCTGCACATCTGTTCCTCTTTCCAAAGTGGATAACGTCACATTTTCCCACAGTACATTCCATCTGCCATGTTCTTGCACATTCACTAAATCCATCCGTATCTTCCTGAAGTGATTTTACATCTCCCTCAGGGCATATTACCCCTTTGTAATGTATCATTTGGAATTTGGAAATATTACATTTGGCACCATACGTAATACCTCCACGTCATTGATATATTTTGTGAAGAGCAGGAGGACAGGAAGTGGTCTTTGTTGTAACCCAGTAAGCAACCCGCTAACACAACAATGATGTTTAAAATTCCTACTCTTTTTTCTGCCTATGAATCGATCCTTAATCTCTAGCATGTTCAAATCCAAAGCTGTTCATCAACTTGAGAGCCAATCACATTGCTGTCGGCAAGCAGAATTTGATTGTCATCATTGAGTGGCCACCGGTCCAGAGACCAATCAACTACTCATACAAGCCAGAGTTACACCCATACACAGCTACTCAGCTCCAGTTTATCTGCAACTACACTCTAACCACTGCATGAACTGCGTAAATATTATCTGCAATGAGTATCAGGTTACTCGGTTGCAAAATGTGCAGCAGTCCTCAGTTTTTAGAATAGTTATTTTCTCATTTCTGTCCACAATTAAAGAATACAGGAAAAATAAATAAATACAGTTTTGGCAATTATACATCTTTGCTATCTATTTGATCCATCCTTAACATCTTTATTTAGACATGGATATTGCATACTTGTCACAGAGTCTTTCTTTTACAAAAGAACATATCTTTCTCGAGAATTATACAGTATCTTCTCAAACTATTGCTTCAATGTTGTCTTAATTTTAACCTATTAGCATTATGTAACAGCAGAGTAAGAGGGAATACAATAAGGTTCAAGAAAGTGTATCAGTGATAATAGGAACTGCAGATGCTGGAGAATCCAAGATAACAAAGTGTGGAGCTGGATGAACACAGCAGGCCAAGCAGCATGTCAGGAGCATGCTTGGCCTGCTGTGTTCATCCAGCTCCACACTTTGTTATCTAAGGTTCAAGAAAGGTTCCGATTACATATATGTGAACAGACAGAGCATGATAAATAAGGTTGAATCCTTGCAGTGCACCTGAGATATGATGTTGTAGTGATAACGGAAAGCTCAGTCAAATAAGGCAGGACTATGTGCACAACATTCCTGGATGCAGGGATATCAGGGAAGATAATAAAGGACAGAAATGAACATGGGTTGCAGCACTGATTAAAGAAAATGTTAACCTGCTGGTGAGAGAGGATACCCTAAAGGAAATCTATTGGGTTAAAGCTAAGAAACAATGGAAATGCAACTGTTCTGAAGATGCCTAAGTAATAGGAAAGATAGAAGAAATGACTGACAAGTGCAAAAACTAAAGTGTTTATAACAGGGTTATTATTAATTATTGTAATCTACCCTGGGACAATAATGTAAATGTCAGAAAGGGGGGAAGAATTTCTGAAGTTTGTTCAGGAGAATTTTTCAGATCAGTATGGTTCCAACTTCATGTAGAAAGTGTAATTACTGGAAACTGGTTTCAGGAATGAACTAGATGAAGTGGGGACAAGCATCATTAATGGAAAACTTTAAAAGGACAGTGATTAGAGTATTGCGAGATTTACGTTCACTATGGAAAAAGACAAGAAACAAAACAAAGTAAATACCATGAATTGTTAGAGGATCTAATTGCATTGGGGTTAGAATTGATCTGGCCAAGGTAAACTGGAATCAAAGGTTGGTGAGGAAAATTAGGACACAATAATGAGCCGCCTCCAAGGAGGAAATAGTCAAGTTACAGTACAACAGCTGAAAAACAAAAATAAATGCAGAGCTTCCTGGATGAAGAAAGGGATACAGAGTAACCTGAAACAGAAACATGGTGTGCATTAATGATGCCAGGTTTATAATGCAAGTGAGAATCAGGCCGAATGTTTCAAGAGGAAAAAAGGAAGGCAAATAAAGAGAATGAGAAGAGCCTGATAACAAAGTTAACGGAGAAAGATTTTAAAAATTCCATAGGTATAAGATTATCAGACCAGAAGAAATAGGAAACGGAGGAGCCATTTGGCCACTCAATCCTGCTGCACCAGTCAATAGGTTCATGGCTGATCCAACATTCCACACATCGGCTTCCTTGTGTCTTCACCATGACCCTTCATTCCCAACTGATTGAGAATTTATTTATCTTGGCCTTAAATATACACAGTGGCTGTGCACTGACAGGTCTCTGTGACCGGGAGTTCCAATAACTCTCAGACATCTGAGAAAAGAAATTCCTCCTCATCTCAGTCTTTATTCTTTATTCTTTACCCCTTTATTCTGAGACTGTAACCTCTGTTGTTGGAGTCTCCCATTAGGGGAAAGATCCTCTCAGAATTTATCCTGTCAATGCCCTTGGGAATTGTATATATTTCAATGAGACCACTGCTCATTCTCCTAAACACGACTGAGTAGAGCCCCAACTTATTTAGCCACTGTTCATAAGACAATCCCTATATACGAGAGATCATCCATACTTACCTTCTCTGAACTGCCTCCGTTGAAATGATGTATTTCCTTAAATAAAGGGACCAAAACTGCTCAAGTACTCCAGATGTGGTCTCACCAGCACCTTGCACAGTTGCAGCTAAAACTTCCCTGCTCTTATATTCCAACTCACTTCAATTAAGGGCTGACATTTCAATTAACCTCCCGGATCATCTGCTGCACCTATGTGATAGCTTGTTTTGTGCACAAGTATCCCCACATTCCTTTGCTTTACACCTTTCTGCAGTCTTTTGTTCTCCCTTCCAAAAAGACCAACTTCTCATTTACTCATGTCGTACTCAATTTGCCAACTTTTTGCTACTTACTCAACCTATCAACATCTCTCTATAAGCTCTTTGTATCCTTCTTGCAAATTGCCTTTCCACTTATTTTTGTTTTCTCTGCAAATTTGGCTATAACATGTGAATACGATAAATGAATATTTACTTTAAATTTAATGAAAGGAATAGAGCCAATTAGGGATAAAAATACAGTGATTTTCACATGGGGGACAGGGTTGTGGTTGAGCCAATAAATGAAGATTTTGCATCTCATTTTACCAAGGGAAAAAATTTCAGCAGATACCATATGAAAGACAAGGTAGATAACGTAAAAAAATTTTTAAGGCGAAAGCATTAGGGGATTTGAATAAGTCACTAGGACCAGGTAGAATGCATTTAAGAATAATAAGAAATATTTGAGAATTGCTGAAAACATAACTGCAGCGCTGACAGACTGGGGAATTACATGTTACCCCTCAGTTCAAAAAAGTGTAAATATTAACACAACTAAAGGCCAATCAGTTCGACCTTGATGATGGAAAGATTTTATCAATGATAATTTGGACAACTGTCAATTAGTGAAAGAATTCCAGTTGGGTTTGTTAAAGGCAGGTTTAACTAATTTTAATGAAGGTTTTGATGATATTATACTTTAGTACATGTGACTACAGTAAATCAAATCAAATCAAAACTAGATCAATGAGGGTAATGTAGTAGATGTAGCATACAAACACATCCAAAAGGTATACGATGTAATGCCACATAGGAGACCTAGCTGCAGAGTTGAAGCCCATGGGATAAAATGGACAGTGATGCTTGCTGAGTGAATAGATACAGAGTGTAGTGGTGAATAGTTATTTTTGGACTGAAGGATGTGATACAATTGGGTCTACCCAGATAAATAAGAGGACAACTGCCTCTATTGTTCCATATTAAATGATTCATATTTGAATGTGCAGGGAAGAATTTCAGATGTTGCTGATTAAAGAAAATTTGGAAATGTCATGTAAAGACAACAATTCATTTCAAGAAAATAATGACAGTACGGTAGAATGGCTGGACAAGTGCTAGATGAAATTCGAAACAGTAAAAAGGTGAGGAGATAATAAGGTGTAGAGCTGGGTGAGCACAGCAGGCCAGGCAGCATCAGAGGAGCAGGAAAGCTGATGTTTTGGGTTTGGACTCTTCCTCTGCTGCCTGGCCTGCTGTGTTCATCCAGCCCTACACCTTGTTATCTCAGACTCTAGCATCGGCAGTTCCTACTAGCTCAAAATGTGAGGGGATCTGTTTTTTTTTCAGGATGAATGAGGACAGGCAACATAATATACCCATCAACACCTCACCTGCATTCTCCTCTAAAGACAATTGTGGCCAAGGTGGCAGAATTGCACAAGATGCAGCACAAAGTGATCAGTCTGGGCATTTTACCAGGGACTCATTATTGATTTCTCTCTGTTCTGACATATAAAGTGTAGTTTTGAGGTAATAGGACAGAAGTCATGTTAATTTACACCAGGCTGTGGAACAGGTTTGAATCCCACCATGGCAGATCGTGAGATTTGTATTCAACAATTACCCGGAATGATAAATTAGGCTAATCATGACATGTAACCACGGTTTGATTGTTGTAGAAAAATCTCATTCACTAATGTCCTTTAGAGAAGGAAATCTGCAATTCTTACCAAGCCTAGCTTACATGAGACTCCAGACCCACTGTAAAGTGATTGACTCTTAACTGCCCTTTGGAATAATTGCTTGCCTAGCCAGCAATGTCCAGATTTCATGAATTAATTAAAAGCTACGAGATGCTTAATTTGTGGTTAATAATGACTCTATTGACTGCATTGGCTTTCATTCTGTCCATTGATCGAGAAGGTTTCAAGAGAGTAGCTTTGCCTGCTACGATACAGAGATTCCCAATTTTATGGCTTGAATAATCCCGACATTTCATTATAACCAAAATATTATCTTGCATGTCTGGAAGTTGGGATTTACTTTTGGATCATCCATAGCTAATCACAAACACATTTTGACAGAATACAAGTCCTTGCTGTTTATGGCAATAGAATAACTGTGAGCAGCAAGCTAAAGGGCAAGATGAGTGTGATCAATGATTCATTAGGATTTGGAGAAACCTAGTCACAGATACACAAAGGTACTGTCTGACCATTCCAACATAAGTTGTACATAGAAAGGTCAGTGAAATCAATTGCCCCAGCAAATATTTTATCAGTCAATTTCTGGTTATGTATGTTAGTTCCAGATTTCATGATGTAGCTAAGGCTGCCTGTGGCAGCTTGCAAGAAACCAGGGATACAATGATTCACAAGTGCAGTTACAATGACAGCTTGTAGCAGTGTAGTTCCTGTAGTGGAGGTTTCCTGGTCAATCGTTTCTAGGGGAATGGTCAAAAATATGTTTGCTTCTTGAGTGAGTTAAGAATTGGAAAGACAATTTTCTATGTAAGAGCATTGTGTAAACCTGGCTTCATGGTAAACGCTGTCTGCCTTAGATGTTACTTCACTTGATCAGTTATTTCTTCTTTATCCCTGTTTTTCTATTTTTTCCTAATAGAAATCTTATTTTTTTATTAATTGGTACACCGTTATCAAAAATCATTAACTTGAGCAATTAAAAATCACTCAGTGCAAACGTTGGCCAATATGCTTCAAAAATGGCAGGAGAAACAAGGATCTAAAATAGCCTCAAAAATAAATCTTAAATCAGATTCTAAATTCAACTCATGATAGTTTAAAAATCACAGTCACCCTTTAAAGGCTAACCTCTCATTAGTTTAGGTTAGGGATCTCATCAACGTTCTCTGCAGGCAAAACACAGCCCATTGCCATAAAGGATCACAGACAATTCTCTACACAGATATTTTCATTATTACAATTCTTTCCATTATGGTGACACAGCTTTTTGTTATCAATGGCTTTGTCTGCTGCTTTATGCCATCTTTGACCCTGAAATAATTGTTTATTGCATTTGAGAGAAATACCCAGTAATTGGGTTCTCTGAAGATTTTCATGAGCCAGCAATACCCTGTGGTCATCAGAAAGTGTAATATCGCACTTTGGGTAGCAAGTATGCTTACTTGACTTGGCATGTTTGCAGATTTAAACTTGACCAAACTTAAAATTTATTCAGGCTCATGTGCAGCAAATTATGGCCAATATATTTATTCTAATTCAGTCGAGTGGTCCCTTAATGTAAATCCAACTGCGAACAAATGAAATCTGCTATGCTCAAATTAGTTGTTACGCAGTGCTCCCCTGGTATATAGAACATATAACATAGAAAAGTACAGCACAATACAGGCCCTTCGGCCCACGATGTGCTGTTGAATAATCCTAATCCAAAAATAAAATAACCTAACCCACATTCCCCTCAATTCACTGCTGTCCATGTGCATGTCCAGCAGTCGCTTAACTGTCACTAATGACTCCGCTTCCACGACTACCACTGGTAAACTATTCCATGTGCTCACAACTCTCTGGGTGAAGAACCTCCCTCTGACGTCTCCTCTATACCTTCCTCCTAACACCTTAAAACTATGATCCCTCGTGGCAGTCAATCCTGCCCTGGGGAAAAGTCTCTGGCTATCGACTCTATCCATGCCTCTCATTACCTTGTACACCTCGATCAGGTCACCTCTCTTCCTCATTCTCTCCAGAGAGAAAAGTCCGAGCTCAGTCAACCTCTCCTCGTAAGACAAGCCCTCTAGTCCAGGCAGCATCCTGGTAAACCTCCTTTGCACCCTCTCCAAAGCATCCACATCTTTCCTATAATAGGGAAACCAGAACTGGACACAATATTCCAAGTGTGGTCTCACCAGGGTTTTGTAGACCTGCAGCATAACCTCGCGGCTCTTAAACTCGATCCCCCTGTTAATGAAAGCCAAAACACCATATGCTTTCTTAACAACCTTATCCACCTGGGTGGCAACTTTGAGGGAGCTATGCACTTGAACACCAAGATCTAGAGCAGCACGGTGGCTCAGTGGTTAGCACTGCAGCCTCACAGCACCAGGGACCCGGGTTCAATTCCAGCCTCGGGCGACTGTCAGTGTGGAGTTTGCATGTTCTCCCCATTTCTGCGTGGGTTTCCTCCGGGTGCTCCGGTTTCCTCCCACAGTCCAAAGATGTGCAGGTTAGGTGGATTGGTCACACTAAATTGTCCGTGGTGTTCAGGGATGTGTGGGATGCTTCAAGGGGCGATGTGGACTTGTTGGGCCAAAGGGCCTGATTCCACACTGTAGGTAATCTAATCTAATCTAATCTAATCTAATCCTGCTGTTCCTCCACACTGCTGAGAATCCTACCTTTAATCCTATATTCAACATTTAAGTTCGACCTTCCAAAATGCCAAATCACCCTGTATCTCATACCTCCTGACTTTATGAATGAGCCTGCCGTGGGGAACCTTATCAAACGCCATGCTGAAATCCATGTACACCACATCCACTGTTAGACCCTCGTCAACCTGTCTCGTGACCTCCTCAAAGAGCTCAATAAAATTTGTAAGGCATGACCTGCCCCTCAGAAAGCCATACTGACTCTCTTTAATCACGCTATGCTTTTCTAAATCCTATCCCTCAGAATTCTTTCCAAAACCTTGCTGACCACAGATGTAAGACTGACTGGTCTATAATTTCCAGGGATTTCCCTATTCCCTTTCTTGAAAAGAGGAACAACATTTGCCTCCCTCCAATCTTCTGGTATGACTCCCGTACTGAGTGAGGAAGCAAAGATCTTCACCAGTAGCTTAGCAACCTCCTTACTCGCTTCCCGGAGCAACCTAGGATAAATCTGGTCTGGCCCTGGGGACTTACCAATCTTAATGTTTGCCAAAATTTCCAGCACATCAACTTCCTCAATCTCGACCTGTTCAAGGCTGTTTTCCTGCTCCTCAAAGTTCTCATTCACAACAAGGTCCCTTTCCTTAGTGAAACCAAAGCAAAAAACTCATTTAGGGCTTCCCCTATCTGCTCAGACTCCACGCATAAGTTCCCTACACTATCCCTGATCGGCCCTACCTTCTCCCTGATCATTCTCTTATTCATCACGTATGAGTAAAATGTCTTCGGGTTCTCCCTAATCCTTCCTGCCAAGCCTTTTTGGTGCCCCCTCCTGGCCCTCCTCAGTCCACTTTTGAGCTCCTTCTGAGCCAGCCTGTAATCCTCTAAAGCTGTGCTAGGCCCTTGCTTCCTCCACCTTATGTACGCTGCCTTTTTCTTTTTGACGAGAAGCACCTCTGTTTCCGTCATCCAAGGCTCCTTAATCTTCGCCCTTCTTACCTGTCTCAGAGGAACAAATTTATACATCACTCTCAACAACTGCTCCTTAAACAGTCTCCCCATGTCTGTTGTGCCCTTTCTGTGGAACAATTGCTCCCAACCTGTACTTCCCAACTCCTGCCTGATAGCGTCATAGTTTCCTTTTCCCCAGTTAAATATCTTCCCCTGGTAACTGCTCCTTTCCCTTTCCATGGCTATGGTAAATGTGAGGCCGTTGTGATCACTGTCACCAAAGTGTTCTCCCACCACGAGATCTGACACCTGTCCTGGCTCATTGCCGAGCACCAAATCCAAAATGGCCACCCCCTCGTTGGCCTGTCCACATACTGAGTGAGGAAACCCTCCTGAACACACCTGACAAAAACGGCTCCATCCAAACCATCTGCACTAAAGAGGTTCCAATCAATATTGGGAAAGTTGAAGTCACCCATAACAACAACCCTGCTACATTTGCTTCTAGGAATTCTCGTGCATGTCTCTGTTTGGCTTGTCCTAGGATGGATGTGTTGTCCCAATCAAAGTGGTGTCCTTCCTCATCTGTATGTAAGGATACGAGTGATAGTGGGTCATGTCGTTTTGTGGCTAGTTGATGTTCATGTATCCTGGTGGCTAGCTTTCTGCCTGTTTGTCCAATGTAGTGTTTGTCACAGTTCTTGCAAGGTATTTTGTAAATGACGTTCGTTTTGCTTGTTGTCTGTATAGGGTCTTTTAAGTTCATTAGCTGCTGTTTCAGTGTGTTGGTGGGTTTGTGGGCTACTGTGATGCCAAGAGGTCTGAGTAGTCTGGTGGCCATTTCCGAAATGTCTTTGATGTAGGGGAGAGCGGATATGGTTTCTGGGCACGTTTTGTCTGTTTGTTTGGGTTTGTTGCTGAGAAATCGGCGGACTGTGTTCATTGGGTACCCGTTCTTTTTGAATACGCTGTATAGGTGATTTTCTTCTGCTGTTTGTAGTTCCTCTGTGCTGCAGTGTGTGGTGGCTCATTGAAATAATGTTCTAATGCAGCTTCGTTTGTGGGTGTTGGGATAGTTGACCCTGTAGTTCAGAATTTGGGAACTATGAGTTCTTCGATCTCCCTACTGCTATTTGGGGGTCTGTAGAAAACCCCCAATGAGGTTATTGCTCCCTTGCTGTTCCTAACTTCCGCTCATACTGACTCAGTCGATAAACCTTCCTCAGCAACCTCAGCCCATACCGCCTCAGTAGACGAGTCCTCATTAAAAGTTCTTTCAGCCACCGTTATACTGTCCTTGACCAACAAAGCCACACCTCCCCCTCTTTTACCACCTTCCCTGACCTTAATGAAAGATCTAAATACTGGAACCTGCAACATCCATTCTTGACCCTGCTCTATCCATGTCTCCGAAATGGCCACAACATCGAAGTCCCAGGTACCTATCCAAGCTGCAAGCTCACCTACCTTATTCCAGATACTCCTGGCGTTAAAGTAGACACACTTCAACCCAGCTTGCTGTCTGCCAGCACACTCCTGTGACAATGAGATCCTGTCCATGTCCTCCCTATGGTCATCCTCCTGTGTACTAGGACTACACATCAGTTTCCCATCCTCCTTCTGAGCTAGTTTAAATCCACCCGAATAGCACTAGCAAATTTCCCACCCAGGATATTAGTGCCCCTTTGGTTCAAGTGGAGACCGTCCTGTTTGTAGAGGTCCCACCTTCCCCAGAATGAGCCCCAATTGTCTATGTACCTGAAGCCCTCCCTCCCGCACCATCCCTGCAGCCTTGTGTTCAGCTGAAATCTCTCCCTGTTCTTTGCCTCACTATCACATGGCACGGGTAACAAACCAGAGATAACCACTCTGTTTGTTCTAGCTCTCAGCTTCCACCCTGGCTCCCTGAAATCCTGCCTGACATCCCTATCCCTCTTTCTACCTATGTCATTGGTGCCTACGTGGACCACGACTTGGGGCTGGTCACCCTCTCCCTTCAGGACCCCAAAGACACGATCCAAGACATCACGGACCCTGGCACCTGCGAGGCAACACACTAACCGTGAGTCTCTTTCGTTCCTGGCAAACCTTCTATCAGTCCCTCTAACTATTGAGTCCCCAATGACTATCACTCTCTTCCTATCCCCCCTTCCCTTCTGTGCAAGTGGGACAGACTCTGTGTCAGACACCTGCACCCTACTGCATGCCCCTGGTAAGTCGACCCCCCAACAGTATCCAAAACGGTATACTTGTTTTTCAGGGGAACGACCACAGGGGATCCCTGCACTGACTGCTTTTTCCCCCTTCTAACAGTTACCCAGCTTTCTTCACACTTAGGAGTAACTACTTCTCTGTAACTCTTGTCTATTCCTGACTCTGCCTCCCAAAAGCTCATCCAGCTCCCGCTCCAGTTCCCTAACGCGGTCTTGGAGGGGCAAGAGTTGGGTGCACTTCCTGTAGACGAATTTGGATGGGACACTAATGGCTGAAAATGTCATAAGTACAAGTTATGTTGTGTAAATTATCAAGCTTTGTGCTATTGCTTGATGACTTCAGAATGCAATAAATAGTAGTTCAAATTTTACTCTGGAGATGGGGGGAATGGGGTGGGAGGGGTGTGGCAAAAAGAAATGGCACCATGTACAATGAAGTAAAGATTTGTATAAAACTAGGATCAAAAATAATGACATGTGTTTGTAAAGGAGCTCTATTAAAACATTTTTCATTGCAATTCAGGTTTAGAATTACAACAAAAGGCACATTTTTGCCATGTGCTTAGGACACTAATTATGGGCCATTAATGCCATTAAGCTGAAGTGCATTGACCACTGCTTTCATTATTAGTCTAAGGGCTGCTGCTCACCCAGTGAATTCTTGCAAACGCAAAGCACTTGTCAAACTATGCACAAAGCTGACTGAGGGCCAGAATGCATTCTAATTAAGCACAAACTTCATCATAGAACATGGAACATAGAACAGTACAGCACAAAACAGGCTCTTTGGCCCATGATGTTGTGCCGACCTATTATCCGCCTCTAAGATCAAACTATCCTGCATATTCTACATTTTACTATCATCTATGTGCCTATCCAAGAGTTGCTAAAGTGGCCCTAATGTATCTGACTCCACTACCACTACCAGCAGCTCATTCCACACTCCCACCAGTCTCTGTGTAAAAAACATATCTCTGACATCTCCCCTATACCTTCCTCCAGCCATCTTAAAATTATGCCCCTCGAAATAGTCATTTCCGTCCTAGGAAAAAGTCTCTGGCAATCCACTTGATCTTTGCCTCTCATCATCTTGTACACCTCTATCAAGTCACCTCTCATTCTTCTTCACTCCAATGAGAAAAGCCCTAGCTCCCTCAACGTTTCCTCATAAAACCGGCCCTCCAGTCCAGGCAGCATCCTGGTAAACCTCTTGTGCACCATTTCTAAAGCTTTGACGTCCTTCCTATAATGAGGCGACCAGAACCAAACACAATATTCCAAGTGTGGTCTAACCAGGGTTTTACAGAGCTGCAGCATAAACCCACACCTCTTAAACTCAATTCCTCTGCCACTGAAAGCCTCGGAATCCTTTCGGTGCTTAATGACAGTATTAATGACAAATTTTTTGGTTAGTATTGAATTCACGCCTGGGCCATCCATCCTATCTTATCATCGGGCAAAAATAGTGATCTAGAATGTGTATGACTTCCTTTCCCTTCCTTCAGGGTGTGTGTATCATCAGCACAGAATTTCCTAGATGTTTGATGTTCTCAGATTATCATGCACTAAAGATTGGGAATGCTGTCAAATTAGGATTATATATTGCCTGTAGATTTTTGCCATTCAGATGCCTTCGAAATCCATAAATAATTTTGTATATTGGAAGTAATTTCTTATAATATAGTCCCAGCACAGCACTGCTAAGTCAACATCTACAAAATGTAGACTGTCCCAGGCCTGCAGTGCTACTACCACTATACTGGGACAATGTCATAAATTTCCCTGTTGATAATCATATTTATTCAGACTTGTTACTTAATTATAACAAATAAATAAGAAACAAAATAATATTAATACCATCCCAATAAAAATTACCTAATTGTGGAAAAGAAAATAAACTAATATTGGAGAACAGGACGACAATCTTAAGTAACTACACAACTCCAAAACATAAGTTCCAATGCTCCATGTAACTAAATTGAGCCAGAGCCGAAGAAAATATTTAGATTCAGGTTCTGCCACACCTTCTACTGATACAAGGATACTTGTCAGAATAATTGTGTTTTATAATAAATCTTAATCTTTGATTTGCAAAATGATAGAAAAGACTGACTCAAAAACAGCTACAAGTTAGGATACCAGCATATTATTTACAACATGCCCACTTGTACTACTGAATACTGTTTCTTTATTGCAGACCTAATATTCTTTGTTGAATGGGTTACATTTCCTTACAAACAGAAATCCACCTGCTTAGTCGACCTCATACTCTAGCTTTTATTTCACAAGAAAGAATGCCTTAAAGCTCACAGTTATAGCTTAGCAGACGTTATTCATGGATGAAATAAAGGAAACTATCACAGGCTGTTACGTGTTGCATGAAATTGGGCAAACCCTATTTCATGTTGCCAGTCTGTTACTTGAAAAATTCTGAATCTTTTTTTCAAATACTTGGAGGAAAAGTATGCAGAAAGATATAAAAATACACCATCTAAGAGAAAATGTATCTTACTGATGCAGGATTTTTGACTTAAAAAGTAAACTGGATTAAAAATAAAAGCCAGTTTTATAGGAGCAATCTGCTTGTCTACTCTGCTTCTGTAAATAGTTAAACTTGAAGACTAATTTTCTCATGTAAACATATATGAGCTGTGTTTTTTTCTAATGGGAATCCAACAACTTGTTATTTAAAATTGTACTGTATCCTGTCAAGTTTAACTGATTTTTATATTATGTCGCATTGCATTGCAAATTTTATCACCGTTAATATCAGTCAAACTGCAAGAAATAAGATCTAGCCCAAGATGTAGAGAACTTGAAATATCAGAGTCTAGGTAACATGTTTCTCCAAAGTCAATAGCAATGGACTGACAAACAATTTTTAATATAAAACAGTAAATCTCAGTTACTAATGGTGAACACCAATTTCCCAAGTGTAATTTACAATTTGTTGGCTTGCAGCATAACAAGGAGAATGAATATCTGAAACAATGAACATCTACCTCCTTCCAGGGTGGAGAACATGAAATATATATATTTTTCCCATCAGCTGTTTCTTGAGGGAGATTATTGAATTGTTCTGTTCTAACATTATTGAGTATATTTAACTGTACCTTGACAGAAAGAAGGTGGAGTGAGCACACGTCCGTCTTGAGGATCACAAACACAAGAAGTCACAAGGTGCTTTGCAAATGCCACTTGGCAACTCTGAAACATCCCAGAACCAACAGAGTTTCCACTCCCTCAGTGCCCGGCTGGCATGTGAACACCGCAATGCTTTATACAGGTAAACATCTAGTATCCTGCAGCAGACATGGAACGTTTATTCTGGAGCTGTTAACATACCATCTGCAGTTAATCCACCTTGATAAACCTGACAGTAGCTACTAGGTGACAAGGACAATCTTTTGATGACATTGATCATGACACAAGCCCATATACAAGGGCAATGCACATGTAACCAGTCATGGTGGCTCATGAATTATTTCTGAATATGTATTTAAAATGCAGAAACAACCAAAAAGGATTCCTTTCCCTCAACATACAGTTGGCACGGAAACTAATGCAATGTCACATGCTGGTCAATGCTTCCATTCTGCAAGGGACTTACAATAGGCGATGGTGGAAATATCAAATGCACGAGTCATTATTTACCAAAATTCACTGGGCCCCGGGGGTGGTTCCCGCAGATTGGAAAACAGCCAATGTGACACCACTGTTTAAAAAGGAAGTAGACAAAAAGCAGGTAACTATAGGCCAGAGATAATGGGAACTGCAGATGCTAGGGAATCCAAGATAACAAAGTGTGAGGCTGGAAGAACACAGCAGGCCCAGCAGCATCTCAGGAGCACAAAAGCTGACGTTTCGGGCCTAGACCCTTCATCAGAGAGGGGGATGGGGTCAGGGTTCTGAAATAAATAGGGAGAGAGGGGGAGGCGGACCGAAGATGGAGAGAAAAGAAGATAGGTGGAGAGAGTATAGGTGGGGAGGTAGGGAGGGGATAGGTCAGTCCAGGGAAGACGGACAGGTCAAGGAGGTGGGATGAGGTTAGTAGGTAGATGGGAGTGCGGCTTGGGGTGGGAGGAAGGGATGGGTGAGAGGAAGAACAGGTTAGGGAGGCAGAGACAGGCTGGGCTGGTTTTGGGATGCAGTGGGTGGGGGGGATGAGCTGGGCTGGTTGTGTGGTGCAGTGGGGGAAGGGGAAAAACTGGGCTGGTTTTGGGATGCGGTGGGGGAAGGGGAGATTTTGAAGCTGGTGAAGTCCACATTGATACCATTGGGCTGCAGGGTTCCCAAGCAGAATATGAGTTGCTGTTCCTGCAACCTTCGGGTGGCATCCTTGTGGCACTGCAGGAGGTCCATGATGGACATGTCATCTAAAGAATGGGAGGGGGAGTTGAAATGGTTCGCGTCTGGGAGGTGCAGTTGTTTATTGCAAACCGAGCGGAGGTGTTCTGCAAAGCGGTCCCCAAACCTCCGCTTGGGGTTTCCCCAATGTAGAGGAAGCCACACCGGGTACAATGGATACAGTATACCACATTGGCAGATGTGCAGGTGAACCTCTGCTTAATATGGAAAGTCATCTTGGGGCCTGGGATGGGGGTGAGGGAAGAGGTGTGGGGGCAAGTGTAGCACTTCCTGCGGTTTCAAGGGAAGGTGCCGGGTGTGGTGGGGTTGGAGGGCAGTGTGGAGCAAACAAGGGAGTCGCGGAGAGAGTGGTCTCTCCGGAAAGCAGACAAGGGTGGGGATGGAAAATTGTCTTGGGTGGTGGGATCAGATTGTAGATGGTGGAAGTGTCGGAGGATGATGCGTTGTATCCGGAGGTTGGTGGGGTGGTGTGTGACAACGAGGGGGATCCTCTTTGGGCGGTTGTGGCAGGGGCGGGGTGAGTGGGATGTGTTGCGGGAAATGTGGGAGACGCGGTCAAGGGCATTCTCGACCACTGTGGGGGGGAAGTTGCAGTCCTTGAAGAACTTGGACATCTGGGATGTGCGGGAGTGGAATGCCTCATCCTGGGAGCAGATGCGGCGGAGGTGGAGGAATTGGGAATCGGGGATGGAATTTTTGCAGGAGGGTGGGTGGGAGGAGGTGTATTCTAGGTAGCTGTGGGAGTCGGTGGGCTTGAAATGGACATCAGTTTCTAGCTGGTTGCCTGAGATGGAGACTGAGAGGTCCAGGAAGGTGAGGGATGTGTTGGAGATGGCCCAGGTGAACTTGAGGTTGGTGTGGAAGGTGTTGGTGAAGTGGATGAACTGTTCGAGCTCCTCTGGGGAGCAAGAGGCGGCACCGATACAGTCAGATATAGGCCAGTTAGCTTAACTTCGGTAGTGGGGAAAATGCTTGAATCTATCATTAAGGAAGAAATAGCAAGACACCTGGATATAAATTGTCCTATTGGGAACACCCAGCATGGGTTCATGAAGTGTAGGTCATGTTTAACTAATTTGGTGGAATTCTTTGAGGACATTATTTGCATGGTGGACAATAGGGAACTGTGGATTTGGTACATCTGGATTTCCAGAAGGCATTTGACAAGGTGCCACACCAAAGACTATTGTATAAGATAAAGTTGCACAGTATTATAGATAATGTATTGGCATGGATAGAGGATTGGTTGACCAGTAGAAAGCAAAGAGTAGGGAAAATGGGTGTTTTTCTGGTTGGCGGTCAGTGGCTAGTGGTGTGCCTCAGGGATCAGTGTTGGGGCCTCAATTGTTTACAATTTACAAGATGATTTGGAGTTGGGAACTTGGTCTGGTGAGTCAAAATTTGTAGATGACAATAGGGTGAGAGGTAGAGCAAAGTGTGCAGAACACACTGAAAGTCTGCAGAGGGATATAGATAGTCTAAATGATTGGGCAAATGTTTGGCAGATGGAGTAAAATGTTGGTAAGTGTGAGGTCACACTGGTAGGAATAACAGCAAAATGGACTATGTTTTAAATGGTAAAAAATTTGCAGCATGCTGCTACGCAGAAGGACTGGGTGTCCTTGTGCATGAATCACTGAAAGTGGGATTGCAGGTGCAGCAGGTGATTAAAAAGGCAAATAGAATTTTTCTGCCATTGCTCGAGGGACTGAGTTTAAAAACAGGGAGGCTATGCTACAGCTGTATAAGGTCCTGGTGAGGCCACACCTGGTGTACTGTGTGCAGTTTTGGTCTCTTGAGAAGAGATATACTAGCACTGGAGAAGGTGTAGAGGAAATTCACTCGATTGATTCCGGAGTTGAGAGGGTTGGGCTATGAGGAGAGACTGAGTAGACTGGGATTATACTTATTAGAATTCAGAAGAATGAGGGGAGATCTTATAGAAACATGTCAGATTATGAAGGGAATAGATAAAGTGGAGGCAGGGAGCTTGTTTCCGCTACCAGGTGAAACTAGGGCTAGAGGGCATCACCTCAGAATAAAGGGAAGCAGATGTCGGACTAAGGTCAGGAGGAGCTTCTCCACCCAAAGGGTTGCGAATCTGTGGAATTCCCTGCCAAGTGAAATGGTTGAAGCTACCTCACTCAATGCTTTTAAGGCAAGGCTAGATAAATTTTTGAACAGTAAAGGAATTAAAGGTGATGGTGAGTGGGTGAGTAAGTGGAGCTGAGTCTCAAAAAGATTAGCCGTGATCTTACTGACAAGTGGGGCAGGCTTGAGGGGCCGGATGGCCTACTCCTGGCACCTACTTATGTTCTTATGTACTTATGTACCATACAAAGTGGGTTTTAAGATTCATGGTAGTTTGCTGCATAATGCACAATCTCACCTACAAGAGGACATAACCTTAACTGCCAGCTATGCAGCAAGAAACTTAGGATGTGGAGAATAAGGCAAATAACACAGTGCCTTTCCAGATAGATGTCCACAATCTACTCATCAGAGTGTGGAATTAGAAAAGACAATCTCAATTCGTCATCAACCAATAGTCCTACACCTCATGTTCCCTCTGTTACTGACCATAACTGCATGTTTTGCTACATTGTAAAATTGAATGCCGAGTTAGACATTTCAAACCAAATTAAATCAAACCACTCAAGCATACAATTGTGAATTACCATCATTTTGCATTTCCATAATCGTTATTACCGTGTACTTTTCCCATCCCATGCTCTTTTGCAGTCTGACTAAGTTGCTGCCACACAGCTGATGGAAAGCTTTGAAATTCACTGCTACAGCATTCGGATCCTCAGGGCTAGATGGCTGATATTGATCTTGATGACACCCTGTTCCTACTGACGTCTTACTTCTGTCTTGAGGGAATCCTGCACCTTTGGGGCCAAAGCGAAACACACCTAGCTATTGTCCACGCCAAAACCTTTTGTCTTGCATTGGAACGGTTGCAGATGATCTGGGTCAAATTGTGACATTCTTCTATATTTTCCAGATCATTTTCAGTTGTAGAAAACTTACAATATATTTTACAGAAGAAAATGTACCAACCCATTATGAGGCACAGGTTGGCTTTCAGAATTTTTTTATCCATTCCTGGTGGTGGATGTCCCTGGGTGGATAAGTACTTACTGCTCATCCTAGTTGCTATTGAGAAGGTGATAGTGAGCTGCTTTCTCAAACCACTGAAATCCATATGATGTATGTACATCCATAATATCATTAGGGAGGGAGCTCCAGAATATTGATCCAACAAGAGTGAAGGGAAGTGATATGTTTCAAAGTCAGGATGGTTAGTGGCTTGGAGGGGAGCTTTCGGGTTATGTTCTTGCCATGTATCAGCTGTCCTTATCCTACCAGATGGCTGTGGTCACAGACCTGGAAGGTGCTGTCTGAGGAGACTTGGTGAATTTTTGCAATATATCTAACAGTACCGGCTCCTTCCCCACACACTGTGCCGGCTCGTCCCCCACACACTGTACCAGCTCGTTCCCCACACATTGTACCGGCTCGTCCCCCACACACTGTACCGGCTCGTCCCCCACACACTGTACCGGCTCATACCGCACACACTGTACAGGCTCCTTCCCCACACACTGTACCGGCTCGTCCCCCACACACTGTACTGGCTCGTTCCCCACACACTGTACCCGCTCGTCTGCCACACACTGTACCCGCACGTCCCCCACACACTGTGCCGGCTCATCCCCCACACACTGTACCGGCTCGTCCCCCACACACTGTACCAGCTCGTTCCTCACACATTGTACCGGCTCATACCGCACACACTGTACCTGCTCGTACCCCGCACACTGTACAGGCTCCTTCCCCACACACTGTACCGGCTCGTCCCCCACACGCTGTACTGGCTCGTTCCCCACACAATGTACCAGCTCGTCCCCTACACAATGTACTGGCTCGTCCCCCACACACTGTACCGGCTCGTCCCCCACACACTGTACCGGCTCATACCGCACACACTGTACCCGATCGTACCCCGCACACTGTACCAGCTCCTTCCCCACACACTGTACCGGCTCGTCCCACACACACTGTACCAGCTCGTTCCCCACACATTGTACCGGCTCGTCCCCCACACACTGTACCCACTCGTCCCCCACACACTGTACCGGCTCGTTCCCCCACACACTGTACCAGCTCGTCCCCCACACAATGTACTGGCTCGTCCCCCACACACTGTACCAGCTCGTCCCCCACACACTGTACCGGCTCCTTCCCCACACACTGTACCCGCTCGTACCCCGCACACTGTACAGGCTCCTTCCCCACACACTGTACCCGCTCGTCTGCCACACACTGTACCCGCACGTCCCCCACACACTGTACTGGCTCGTTCCCCACACACTGTACCCGCTCGTCTGCCACACACTGTACCCGCACGTCCCCCACACACTGTACCGGCTCATCCCCCACACACTGTACCGGCTCCTTCCCCACACACTGTACCGGCTCCTTCCCCACACACTGTACCCGCTCGTCCCCCACACACTGTACCAGCTCATCCGCCACACAATGTACTGGCTCGTCCCCCACACACTGTACCGGCTCGTACCCCACACACTGTACCGGCTCATACCGCACACACTGTACCCGCTCGTACCCCGCACACTGTACCGGCTCCTTCCCCACACACTGTACCGGCTCGTCCCCCACACACTGTACTGGCTCCTTCCCCACACACTGTACCCGCTCGTCTGCCGCACACTGTACCCGCACGTCCCCCACACACTGTACCCGCACATCCCCCACACACTGTACCGGCTCGTCCCCCACACACTGTACCGGCTCCTTCCCCACACACTGTACCGGCTCCTTCCCCACACACTGTACCGGCTCGTCCCCCACACACTGTACCGGCTCCTTCCCCACACACTGTACCGGCTCGTCCCCCACACACTGTACTGGCTTGTCCCCCACACAATGTACTGGCTCGTTCCCCACACACTGTACTGGCTCGTCCCCCACACACTGTACCAGCTCGTATGCCACACACTGTACCGGCTTGTACCCCACACACTGTACCGGCTCCTTCCCCACCCTGTACTGGCTCATACCGCACACACTGTACCCGCTCGTTCCTCACACACTGTACCCGCTCGTACCCCATACACTATACCCGCTCGTACCCCACACACTGTACTGGCTCATCCCCCACACACTGCACCGGCTCAAACCCCACGCTGCACCGGCTCCTTCCCCATGCTGCTCCAGGACAAGCAACTTCATGCGGTGATCCGACCCATTCACCATGTTCCCATTCCAGGCAGGCCTCACAGCTTGGGGACTTGCTGCCTGCTCCTGCTAGTATTCGCCTTTAGTACTCAGGGGAGATGAGGGGAGGGAAGAAAAAAAGAGAAAAAAATAGGAAAAAAGAATAGGCAGAGCAGAGGAGCTCGGTAGGAGCATCCTACTCTGCCACCATCTTCTCATCCAGGTAAGTGGGAAGTATTTCATCACATGCCTGCCTTGTACCTTGTAGATGGTGGACAGATTTTGGCTGCATCAGCATTTGAGTTGTTCACTCCAGCATTCTTAGCCTCTAACCTGCTCTTCATAGAAGATCATAGGATCCCCACAGTGTGGCAACAGACCCTTTAGCCCCATAAATCCACACTGACACTCAGAGCAGTCTGGTATCACCCAGACCCATTCCCCTATAACTCACCTAATCTAGGCATCCCTGAACACTATGAGCAATTTAGCATTGCCAATCCTCCTCACCTGCAGATCTTTGGACTATGGGAGGAAACCAGAGCACCTGGAGGAAACCCACATAGACAAGGGGAGAACGTGTAAACTCCACAGAGACAGTCGCCCGAGGGTTGAATCATACCCGGTCCCTGGCACTGTGAGGGAGCAGTGCTAACCACTGAGTCACAGTGCCTCCCGATACTCTTGTAGCCATTGTGCTTATATGCCTTGTTCATTTCAATTTCTGGTCAATGATAATCCCAAGACTGTTGACAGTGGGGGATTCAGCAATGATAATACCAATAAATGACCAGTTTTGATTGACTGATTTTTCCTTGTAGGGGGTAGTCACATCGAAGCCACACAAGTGGCAGACAGTTACTTGCCACTTGACAGTCCAAGCCTGGATATTGACCAGGTCTTGCTGCATTTGGGCATGAGCCTGCTTCTTGCAAGGACTTGACCTTATGATGGAGGAAAGGTTACTGATGAAACAGTTGAATACGGTTGGGCCTAAGACACTGAGGAACACCTGCAGTGGTCCCAGGAGATGAGATGATGGACTTCCAACATTTACCCTTTCCTGAACTATGTAAATACAGCCACTGTGTCTATTATTAGGTATTTTTTCACTTTGAGCTTTAATAATGGAAACTTAGCATTCATAAGTAACATCTCTTGGTGTTAAAAGTGTGCTTTCAAAGCTTTTAATATTTTGGCTGGTTGATTTCTGATCTTTGGAGAGTTTGAAGTGGTACAAATTGTAATAATCTCGCTTGATGAGTGCTAACAGTCTTGCCATTCATTTTTGCTCTGATGGTTAATTAAATTTGTTGTAACCTTGTGGTTTTGCCATAACAACTTTCATTTTGACTTCCAGCAGGGAAGGAAAACTTACTGCCATAGTGTCCTATGTAGGACTTAAGCTGTGATCAGTGTCTTTCTTCCTTGGTAACTTTTAACAGCTCTGAACATTCCTGCGTTCCTCTTTCCTGTTTCTCTGCAGCTCTTCAGGAGTCAACTTCAGCTCCACGCTGACACCATGCTTCGTGTTCACAAAACAACAGGTTCCACCAGGAGATAACAAGGTGTAGAGCTGGATGAACAGATCAGGCCAAGCAACATCAGAGGAGCAGGAGGAGCAGGAGGAGCACTTGTAACACAGCTGCCTATGAGCCAGCAGATGTTGCTTCTGTAGAAGTCACACAACCACAACAGAACAGGAAAGACATTCATATATGATTCCATTTCACTCCATATAGCAACTTGCTGAGAGATGAGAGGGAAGAATAAGAATGCACAAGTTGTGTTGGTGATATTTCTGCTGGTGTTGGAAGGCTAGTTATGTCCACTGCTTCAGTGAAACCTAATGTGGTGCACAGTTGGTAGCACATTTGTTACTGCATCATTAAGTTCTGGATTCAAATTCTACTCCAATGTTCGAGCACAAATATCAAGGCTGACACTGCAGCCTAATGCTGAGGGAATGCGGCATGGTTGGAGCTGTTATTTTTCAGATATATGTTAAACCAAAGTGCTGCCTGTTTGAGGATCCTAAAGGATCCTACCTCACCATTTCAAACAACGACAGAATTGTCTCTAATCCTCTGGTCAATATTTACCCCTCAAGTAATATCACAAAAAACAGATTTTCTGATCAATATTTCACTGTTGTTTATGAAAGTATGGGCTGAGGAAATTGGCTGCCACGTTTCCTACATTGCAACAATAACTATACTTCAAATGTACTTCATTGTTTACAAAGTGCTTTGAATATCTGGTTGTTTTGAAAGGTATTATGTTTGTATTTATATAACGAGGAATAATTCCCAAGTGACAAACTGCGGCAGCCTCAGCCCCTCAATTTAGTTTCCACTGCAGACCACTCCTCCTTTCTTTGACAGCCACTATGCAAAGAAAGAGTATGTAATGGGGCAATGCTTATATTGCAACAAAGTAATACCAAAACTGCCTCTGTCTGCATTTGATTGGAAGGAATATTGTCACCAGTCCCGGGACTGTTTCATGTCTTATCCTCAATTTCATGATTTGCTAGTGCCTCCCTCAGGTATCTTCCCCAGTCAGAGGACTTGTATTGTGTTGATGACCCTGCTTTCTGAATTTGAACTACTCACTCTCATGATGTCCAATCTTGGATATTCTTTGAGTGCTAACTTGGAAAGAAATGTAACAAAGAGTTTCTGAATTTAAAAACTAAAGTTGAACAACGCTTACCAAACTACAACTCAAAACGTAAACTCAGCTAATGCACGAAACATTGGTTCACTCAGCATCTCCAAGAAATCACAGTTAAATGCAGTGTAGAATTCTGCAGGCAATAAACTGAGGAAATGATGCTGTAAAGAAACTGGATGATGGATGCCCCCCCTAACTAATGCAACTCTAAGTTGACATACATTTTCAGGTTTCTATAAATTAAGGAATTTCTCAGTGGAGGCATTTTGTCCCCTCTGGGCCTCAAAACCCAATTCAGCTGTTTATTTCAATTGCCTCTTCAGCCATTTAGTTTAAAGTCTTTTGGTTGCAAGGCTCTAACTACCTACAGGCATGTCAATCAAAGCAAACTATAACACTAATGGTGAGAAAACAACACAGATTTAGTTTTGGGCTTTGTTTTGGAAATGATAGCCATCTATCATTGTGACTGCAGAGCAATATTCGATGAAGTTCTTGCTTTGTTTTTCAAAGGTATACTATAAGCATAATGCTTGCAACAGCTTGATATTCAGATCTATGTAATGACAAAGTCACAATTTTAATGGAAAATATTTATTGTATTTCCAGTAAAATTGAAAAGTGATATCTAGCATCTACAATAGTAATATTATTCATGTATCACATTGTATACATGAAATACAGAAAAATGATGTGACAGAATCTATATGCCAAACCTGGTACTGTTCATTACTCACATGCAATATCACTACTTCCAAAGCATCAAATCTGGTGAAATACAAGTCAGTCTTGCTCCTCATTGTTATACACCCTTGGTTATCCTGTTGTTAGGAATCGTTGCAATTCAATTTTCACTGCATATTCTATTCTTTAATTGAGGCATTGCATAACTTGAGTGCAATTAGCAAAGCCAGCATTTATTGCCCATCCCTAATTATCCTTGTGAATGTGATTGTGAGCTACTTTCTTGAAATGTCGTAGTTCATGTGGTGAAGGTGCTTCTGCAGCACTGTTAGGTAAAAAGTTCCAGCAATAGTGAAGGAGTGGTGGTAAATTCCTCAATTGGGATTATTGTTCCCTTGAACTTCTGTTGGCTGTGCACTGCTGGCTTGATGCACTGCGTCTTAATCTTACTATTGACCTTTGGCTGTATGCGCACGTGCGAAAGAGAATGTTTGAATCTGTTTATTCCTGCTGAGACACATTCCCAATATTTTGCACCGTCACACTCCCTATAGGGAACATTGATGAGGATGGTGTGTGGCTGTGAGGGGTGCTTCAGAGTTGGCGCATGTCCTGTTTTTGCCTTCCTGCTGCCAAATGTGGTTTTTGATAGCTGTTGAAGTAGCTATGACAAGTTACGAATTAACGTAAACTTAAGGAGCAGAAATAGGCTATTCAGAACTTCAAACCTGCTTTGCCATTATGGATAATGGTTGATCTATTTTTGTTCCAAATTGCATATTCCCATCTACCTCTAATAACTGTTGATTCCCTTGCCTAATAGGAATTTATATACCTCAATCTGAAGAACTTCCAATGATTCGGATACTGAGGCAAAGAGTTCCGAAGTTGCACAATCCTCACAGAAAACTTTCTCCTCATCTCTAAATGGGCGACCCTCGATTATAAAACATGTCCACATGTTCTATACTGGCCCACAAGAGTAAATTTCCTTTTCGCACTGACCTTGTCGAAGCATTTCAGAATCTTATAAATTTCAGCTAAACCGCTCTCACTCTTCTCAATTCCAGTGGAAACAAGCCCAGCCTGTCCAATCATTTCTCATCAGAAACCCTGTTCATTCCAGGTATAATTTTTGTAAATTTCCTCTGGAACAGCCTCCAACATATTTACATTGTTAGTTAAATAAAGGGACCAGAACTGCACACAACATATGAGATATGGTCTCGCCATTATCCTGTATAAATGAATGAATAAATATATCCTCAGTTTTATATTCATCTCTTCTTCAAATAAAAGGATAATTTTCTATTAGCTTCTTTCTGCACCTGCACATTAATGTTTTGTGACTCATGCATTTGAATACCTAGATCTATTTGCTGAGAATTCTGCAGTTATTCTCCATTTAAATAAATTTCAGCTTTTTTTATTCTTCTGTTGCTTTCCAACATAATGCTCCATCAGTTCTGAGGAAGGGTTACTGGACACAAAACGTTGACTCTGATTTCTCTCCACAGATTCTGCCGCTCCTGCTGAGCTTTTCTGGCAATGTCTGTTTTTGTGTCATATTTCATCTGCCAGATTCCAACTTTCAGAATTTTTACCAACTCACTTAGCCTTTTTGTATCAGTCAGCATCCTTGTTATGTCATCTTCACAACATACTTTCCTATTTAGCCTGCATTACTTACAGATTTAGCTACGCCTTCAATACTTTAATCAAAGTCATTGATATAAACAGTCAAAATTTGAGGGTTCAGTAGAGATCCCTGCTGGGCCCCACTTGTCACATCCTGTCAATCTGAAAAAGATTCATTTACGCATACAGACAATCCCCAGGTTACAAATGGATCCGTTCTTGACTACGGTCGGAAGTCAATTTTTACGCGATTTGAAGCTCAATAGAGTATAATATAAAATAGCCATTTATTAGTACGAGCAGAAGTTTGTGTGTCAGATCTTTAAAATTAATATTAATATGGAATCTCATCGGTAAGTATGAGTATTGGTAAGTCAGACATTTGTAAATTGGGGATCATATGCACTCTGTTTTTGTCCAGCTGGTCAATCCATGCTAGTATGGCACTCCGTGCACGACAAGCTCCAACCTTGAGCAATAATCTTTCATGTGGAACCTTGTCAAATGCCATCCGTAAATGTAAGTTAAGCAAATCAATAGACTTCCCTTTATCCATAGCACGTTACTCATTCAAAGACTTGCAGTAAATTGGTCAAACATTAATTGCCTTTCACAAAATCATGCTGAGGCTTTCCAACAGCCATGAGTTTTCCTAAATGTCCAGCTATAAATCTCTTTAATGATCAATTTAAGCATCTTCACCATCACAGGCATCGAGCTTACTGGCTTATTATTTATTATTTTCTATCTTCCCTCTTTCGTGAATAGTGAGTTTATATTTGCTGTTTTCCAGTCTGATGGATTTTTTTCTGGAATCTGATGAATTTTAGAAAATTAATGTCAACACATTTACTACCGTACAAGCAAATATTTTAAGTCCCAAGGAAGAGGTCCATGAAATGTGGACCCTTGGAAATCCATAGCTCTATCAGCTTGTCATTTCCCTTATGATTAGAATTTCACCAAGCTTTTCTTTTCTTTCAATGCCCTGCTTTGTAGAGAGTCTTGGGAGGTTTTCTGTGTCTTCTAAAGTAAAGATAGAACCATTTTTTGTTTCATCCACCATTTCTTTATGACGTACTATTAACCTCCTATTCCCCATGTTTCTTATGTTTGATGCTTTCCTTCACTTCTTCAGTTGACTACAGATTGCAGTTGCTTGCCTTGGAACTTTCCTTTGGAATGGAAGCATAATTAATTTGAGTATTCTGAAATATCCTTGAAATATCTTCCACTGCTTCTCTATTAATCTATTGCCTCGGCTAATATCCCAGTTCGCTTCAGGTAGTTTACCTTTTAAACCTACATATTTGTTCTAATTTAATTTTAAAATAATAACATTGGATTGACGCTTGTCCTTTTTGAACTGAAAGTAAAATTCAATCATATTATGATCAGTGTTACGCAGAGGTATTTTTACTCTGAGGTCATTAACTAATTGTGTCACTTTTCTAAACTAACACATTGTGGGTGTTGCTGGCCAGGTCAGCATTTATTGCCCTGAGGGCAATTAAGTGTCAACCACATCGCTGTAAATATAGATTCACATTCAGACGAGCTACAAACAACAGATTTCCTTCCTTTAAGGACATTGGTGAACAAGATCTTTAAAAATGAAATCACTCATTGTTATATGGTCACAATTGGATAAGCATTTTTCAGTTCCATCTGGTTGATACAATATTAAGCATTGTGTCCTGAACATTGGGCAGTGTATGATATTCAAAAAGAATAAGAAGCTCGGTAAAAGCAAAGACATGGTATTCCGAATCAAAGACGACATTCATACAATACAATAATTAGATCTTGTGGAATTCAAATTCACCATTTGCCACGGTGAGAGTCGTACCTATTTTGCAGACGTAGTCTGGAGTTCAAGATGCCACCACTTCCCCACAATACACAACACCAAGTCTAGTATAATCTGCCCTTAGGTCAGTCCTAGAAAGTTTCTTAGCCATGCACAATCTCATAAGCATTCTATGAACTCCTCATTCAGACTATTCTTATCAATCTGATTTTTCCAGTTAAATGTAATTAAAATCACCCGTGATGAATGCCATCCCTTTATCACAAGCACCCAACATTTCTTCTAGGATACTTCTTTCTACATAGTGATCACTACTTGGGGAGGGTCTCTATATCACTCCCATTGGTGACTTCTTCTGTCTTCTGTTTCTTCAATTCTACAGCTTCATCTCCTGAACTAAGTTCATCTCTAATTATTGTATTGTATGAATGTCACCTTTGATTCGGAATACCATGTCTTTGCTTTTACTGAGCTTCTTATTCTTTTTGAATATCATACACTGCCCAATGTTCAGGACACAATGCTTAACATTGTATCAACCAGATGGAAGACATGGTACTGACACATTAGAGCGGCTATAAATACAGCCATAGTCCATTGTGTGACTGAAAGCATCCGAAATAAGTGTATTCTTAAATCTAAACTATGTACTTGCAGCCTACTTTCTTGTCATCCTACATTTTTTTTATTTGTAAGCTGCGACAGTATAAACATACACCTCTTGTTTTCTCTTCCTCCTCTTCTGGGACCGTATCCAGGTATCTTTCCCCTTTCAAAGACCCAGGAACTTCAACATACCTTAATGACGACCACGCAGTGGCTCTGCCATCCATCATTATGAAGTACTTGGAGAGATTAGTAATGGCACTCATCAACTCCAGCCTCCCATAGTCTTGACCCACTACAATTCGCCTACCATCACAATAGGTTCACAGCAGAGAGCATCTCCCAGGCCCTACACTCATCCTTGGAACATCTGGATAATGAGGACACGCACGTCAGGCTCCTATTTATTGACTTTAGTTCCATCCTCAACACCATAATTCCAACAAAACCCATCTCCAAACTCCTAGACCTAGGACTGTGCTCCATCCTGTAACTGGATCCTCAACTTCCTGATGTACAGACTGCAATCAGTAAGGATAGGCAACAACGCCTCCACCACAATAATCCTCAAGACCAGTGCCCTGCAAGGCTCCTACTCAGCCCCTTTCTGTACTCCTTATACACTCAGGACTGTGTGTTTAAATTCAACTTTAACTCCATCTACAAATTTGTTGATGACACCACTATCGTGGGTTGGATCTCAAACAACAGTGGCATAGAGTACAGGAAGGAGATGCACTACTTAATTGCAAGGTGTAAAGACAATGATCTTTCCCTCAATGTCAGAAAAATGAAAGAGCTGGTCATCGACTTCAGGAAGCAATGTGGTTGCCATGCCCCTGTCTGTATTAACTGTGCTGAGGTGGTCATGGGGTTGAGAACTTCAAGTTCCTAGGAGTAAATATTACCAACAATCTATCCCGATCCATCCACTTTGATGCTACAATCAAGGAAGAATACCAAAGGCTCTAATTTGATTTGATTTCAAAGTATTTATTGTTACATGTACCTAAGTACAGTGAAAACCCTCGTTTACGAGCAGCACAGACAGACCATAGTTAGCAGGGACATACAGATCATAGGGAGAAAAAAAAGACAGAAAATAACACCATTAGTAATTTTTAAAGATTTAGAATTTGAATTTAAGTTTAAATGTAGAGTAAAGTCATAAGAAATGTTAGAGTTAGATCTGCTGTAGGGAGCTTGTAAGGAGTTGCACGTTGTCAGCACTATGTTGTTTCACTTCCTCAGCAGGCTAAGGAAATCTGACATGTCTGCAAGAACTATTACCAATTTTCACAGATGCGCCATCAAAAGCATCCTATCTGGAGGCATCACAGTGTGATATGGCAACTGCTCTGCCCAAAACAACACAAACTTACAGAGTAAAAACTGAAAGAACTGTGGACGCTGTAAATCAGAAACAAAAACAAAGTTGCTGGAGAAGCTCAGCATCTGTGAAGGTAAAAAAAGAGTTAAAATTTCAGGTCCGGTAACCCTTCCTCAGAACTAAGGAACTCAGAACTGTTCTGAGGAAGGGTCAGAGGGCCTGAAATATTACTCTGTCTTGTCCTTCACAGATGCTGCCAAACCTTCTGAGCTTTTCCAGCAACTTTATTTTTGTTACAAAATTACAGAGAGTTGTGAGCATTAACCAGTCCATCATTCAAACCAGCCTTCCATCCATTGACTCAGTCTATGCTCCTGGCTGCCTCGGTAAAGCAGCCAACATAAATCAAAAAATCCCTCCCACCCTGGTTATTCGCTCTTCCACCCATTTCCATCAGGCAGAAGGTGCAAAAGTTTGACAACATATGCCAAAGGATTGAAGAACAGCTCCTTCCCTGCTGTTATCAGGCTTTTGAACAGATTTCTCATGTATTAGAGTTGATCTTCCTCTGCAGCTGTAACACTATATTCTGCATTCTCTTCTGTTACCCTGATGTACTTATATAAGGCATGATTTGTCTAGTTATCAGGCAAAATTACTTTTCATTATCTAAGCTCGTGACAATAATAAATCAAACGGTGAAAATGCGGAAGGTGGAAGCAGAAGAACCACTGATGAAGAAATATCACTTAATCTCCTAATCATATTTACTAGCTCAGAGACTAACATTAGACATAAGGAGAGTTTAAATGTGGGATCTACACAAGATATACAAGCACAAGTGGCCGGTGACCATGGCATTTGGACAAGTTGAATGAGTGCGGGATTAGCATTGGTTAATATTGTACATGGCTTCAGAGTACAAAGATTGGAGGTCAGATTTTTATCTTGGGTTGTGGAAATGCAATCAGGCTCTTGCAGCTTCTAAAATGCACGGCTAACTCATGACTGACTGTGCCTGGGATATATGTGTTTAGAAGGGGGATTGCAGGGGGTGGGGGGTGCGGATATGGTATGGGGACATTGTGCAAATTGTAAGTCACAGCTGGTGTAGTCTCCTGCTTGGGGAAAGGCCAAGATTCAGGCATGCAAATGGATGAAGTGAATGCTTCTTGTTCTCTACACAAACAAAGGGCGACAGACAATACCACAATCAAATAACTAGCTGCTGTGCCAAACAACTGGAAGTGACCTGTCACTATTGCACTGTAAATACTGTGTAGCTGATACTTTCTGAAGCATTCTTTCCCTGGGTTAAAGTTTACAGCTCCTAATTGGCTGTGTTTTTATTGGGGTAGATGTAAAATGCTCATTCCTTTCCTCATCATCCTCAAGCTAGTCTGCATTATACAGGGGTGTGAGTAAGGCAGCCATTAACCTGCCTGTCCTTAGGTGTACTAACAACCATTAGTTGCCAATTAATGGCAAAGTAAGGAACTCAATCCATTTTCAGTTGTATAATAAACTGGTTGGGCCCTCTTGTGGTGCAGATAAAGTCCCTACCCTTGAACTAAGAAACCCCGGTTCAAGTCCCACCTGCTCCAGAGGTGTATAATAATGTCTCTGATCCGGTTGATTAGAAAAATAGGCATAATACACTGGTCAATAAATCATAATAGGACCATAAGATATGGGAGCAGAATTAGACCATTCAGTTCATTGAAGCTGCTGCCATTCAATCATGGTTGCTGTGTTTCTCAATCCCATTCTCTTGCCTTCTCCCCATAAGCGGTAGTCCCCCACTAATCAAGAGCCTACCTCGCGCTGTCTTAAATATACTCAATGACTTGGCCTCCACAGACTTCTGTGGCAATGAGTTCCACAGATTCACCTCCCTCTAGCTGAAGAAATTTCTCCTCATCTCAGTTCTAAAGGGTCATCTATTCACTCTAAGGCTGTGCCCCGGGTCCATGTCTCTCCTACTAGTAGAAACATCTTTTCCACATCCACTCTGTCCAGGCCTCTCTGTGTTCTGAAAGTTTCAGTGAGATTCCCCCCTCATCTTTCTAAGTTCCATCGAGTATAGACCCAGTGTCCTCAAGCACCCCTCACATGATAAGCCCTTGGTTCCCAGGGTCATTCTTGAGAACCTCCTCTGGGGTCTTTGACATATTTATGATGCCCACAATATTGTACTGCCAATTTCAAGTTGCGCTACAAGGTCATTTACCTTGTTCTGAATACAGCATTCATTTAAGAATAATGCCCTCAGTCTTATGTTAACCACTCCTCTTCTCAAATCTGTCCCTTTATCTACAGTGCCTGTAGTTAGATTCCTGACCCTTTCTACACTCTTTCCTATTACCTGTTCTGGAAATTTTAATAATTTCTCCTGAGCCCTCCAAAACACCCCCACCCTACCCATATTGTTATGTAGTTTAAGGTCCTTGTGACCACCCTATTTAGCTTTTCGGCTATGATCTTGGTCCCAGATCGGTTCAGGTAAGATTCATCCCAACAGTACAGAAGATAGATGGGAGTGCAAAGGCCATTTTTTCCATCTGTTGAAAGCATGAGAAGAAGTGGGACTGAACATCTTATGCTTGTGTGTATCAGGGCAATCCCTGAACATTTTCCATCCCTTCATGCCTCCCTACTTGGCCTCCAAAACCCATGCCCAATGATAGTTTAACAAAGGGTATGCAAACATACAGTGATGTGTTCACAGTTCAAACCAATGTTACCACCCTACCTCACAATTTTAAAAACCCTGTTGTACTGGTCTTTTGCTGCTTACTCCTGAAAGGTTCCACAGCTCTGAAAACTGTCACAGAGTAACAGTGCTGCACTCATCAATCTAACTCCGACTCACCCAAGCCCATAACATTCATCTCAGTACATTCTCTTTCAGAGGATGAAGCAGACTGAATACTTGCAGATCCAAGCCCAGAAGTACCTTAAAAGCAGGCCACAAATATGCATCCAAACTCAAGCCCTTACCATATTGTGATTTGGGACATGATTTGTCATCTTGTCACTTGAAATACAGCAATTAAACTATCAAGCCCATTCCAGCTAACGCCTTCCTTCCCATGTCACACATAAAACAGTACCTTGTTCTCACGACCATTAAATCACGTGCCATTCAGGACAAGGAAAGCCGAGATAGCCAAACATGAGGATTCATGTCTTTCCTCTTCCCTTATTCCAGGATAGACTGCACCCAGAATAACCAAGAACCCTGGCAGGGAGCTATGCCTACATTCTCCAAACGTGACCCCATGAATGTAGAGGGCCACAGTTTCCAATCGGGCTTAAGCTGCCTTCCACTACCACTAAGGAAGCCATGTTCACCACTCAAGAAACCAACACAGCATCTGGTGGCTACAGCAGTACAATCATCGAGCTCACTTTCAGGACCCGGCAAAAGCATTGGCACTATCCCCTTTCCAATGCCAGTAACCAAAGTTCTTTCCATTATCCTCTTTGCCACACTAAGGTAAGATGTTCCTGTTGACCATGCAGTTTGGTTTTGTGCTATATAACATGATTGGCCTCAAGTGGATATAGGACACATAAATCTCAGCAGTCTTACAACAGCATGTATCCCATGACCAGACAAAGCAAATGAACATGTGAATCAAAGACATTAAGAAAGAACACAAGTTACTTTGGAGGCTTCTACAAGTTCTATGCCGTGATGAATCTGCTCTCAACAAAACCATTTTTTTTGCAAACAAAATAAAACATTTTTTTGAATCTGCCAGCTCAGAATCCAAACTAAACTTCTAGAAGTTTAAAAGAACTTCTAAAAACAGATATTAAGCATGTTCCGAGCTCACAACCAAAGATGGTTACCTAATTTACTTTGACTTTTCACAGTCCAATCCACTAAGGTGGAGCACTTTGTCTGCAAAGCCTCAACAAGGCCAACTGCCAGGGGAATATGAGTGAACCAACGTATCTTGCTCCCAACAGCAAGGCATTAAAACACTTGAAATATTCAAGTGGTGAAGCCAAACCATTCACCCTAACTGCTTGCGCAGTAGAATCTTGCCTATGAGAGGGCTTCACAAACATGAACTTATCAAACTACAGTGGAATTGCCTTAAACTCAATCACATGAACAATTGAACCCTGATGGAGAATCATTAAACTTCGATAGTCTTTGCATGAAAAAAGGGCTGTCCTGTCACGTAGCCCTTTAACTGCATACATGATGGAGAAGGAGGGCTTTAGATAATAGGAGATGCAAGATCTGCTTAGAGAAATTATTGGTGGTAATAGATTTCAACTGACTAAATACCACAATAATCAGCAAATTGAGGAAATTGTTGATAGAAGCAGTGTTGGTTCCATGTCATACCCTTCCATGCAATAATGACTAAAACACATTGTAAATGGTGCCATTTCTTTTACTTTATTGGACAAGTAACAATAACAGAGCTCATACTTTTTACTTTGCTTTAGAATTCAAAACCATGCATCATGTCAAATGTAAAAAGTTTTACTCCAGTGCAAGGGTTATGAACAGCTATACAGAATGAAAGCGTTAATGCAGATTTACTGCTAACATCGGTACTGCTCGCACAATTCCCTGAAGGATAGCAGATGGCTGGCGGTAAGGTTAAGAGACTAATATAACTGAACAGGTCAGATAACTGCAAGCTGCAACAGCAAAACACAAAGCTTTTTGACTGCCAGAAAATCAGCAAGGTTCAATTCACTGGTTAAACTCACTGCTGAACATTTGGTACTCTACAATACGCAGCTAACAAGTTATTTTCATTTTATCAATTCTGAAACCCATACAAATGGCGTTTTCTTTTTCTCTGTAAGTTATTAGTAACAAAAGTTCATTGAGGTATAAATTGATTTAAATAAGATCACTCCTGAGCACATAACCAAAATGATATTGAGGAATTTTGATGGAAAAGAAGCCGTGAAAATCTAAGTGCTGCTGAACGCCACCTTCCACTAGCATCCTGCAGTTCAGCATTTCCAAATCCCCAATATTTTAGGGGCCTTAACAAGGTACATATGTAGTTCTTTGATGATCCTGCCATTTTCCACTCTGGTTCTGGGAAGTGTCTATTAAAATCAAAAGTCATTGCTATATTGTTATAACTTATCACCCCGAGGTAACACAGAGCAAAATACAAATATTTAATGCAGAAGTAACTGCACGTGCAATGAGCAACAAATACTTCCATCGCCAGTTTGTGAAAACAAACACTTTTACAGAACTGTTAATTTCTAAACAACAATAATAAACTTACTCAAGAAATGCTGCTTCAACGAGTTCCCATGTCTATATAAGCAAACGGGAAGTTTTGTTTTAAAGGTACCACAAAAAAGGCATTTAGCTCAAAAAAAATGACTTACTTCCTCCTCTCCATATCTCTCAATCCTCGCCTTCAACATTATTCCAATCTCCCTGACAAAAAACTCCAATTGACTTTTCTTCTTACTGTTCAATTTCCATTTTAAGCGTGCATTTCCTAATGTCTCAATCTTTCAAAAGGTGACTATTGTCTATAAAAGTCTCTTAAAAATCTTTGTAACATTTGAATTAATTGAATGATTTTTCACTTGCATTTTCAGAAAAGTTTTGTCTGTCACTATAATCCAGATAAAAAGATATAACAGACAGAGAATCTATCTTCATTCTGCTGCCTCTGCCATGAGTCCTGAGCTGGCTCACCAACAGCACCTGCACCTCCATCCTTCCTGCATCGCCTTGCCACTGCCTGCACCAATCCCACCAATGTTGGAGTGGCTACTCTTCAGCTGCCATACCTTCACCTTTGGGCCCACTCATCGACACCGGTTCCCACGCCGAACCCACTATCACCCCACAACCAGAAGTCCCCGGCTTGGCTGCTGTCACGTCTCTGATAACCGGGAGACCCCATGCCAGGCTTGTCACAACCAGAACCAGAACTCCCTGGTTCCACTGCTGCTTTGATGACGCCAGGAGTCCCCACACTGAGCATGCCACCCTGCCACCTTATAAATGCCAGGAGTCCCCGCACTGGGCATACCACCCTGCCACCTTGCAAATGCCAGGAGCCCCTGGCTCGGGGCCTACTGCAACCAAGCTGCCCCTGGCTCTGCTGCCAGGTCTGGCCGCTGCCTAGAGTCCCACTTTCGGCCATCCTTCTCAGAGACGTTGCCTTGCCTGCACTGACATTTTGAAAAGCTTTGTTGCTACCACTACCTCTAATTGCTGCAGGAGCTTAGTTGCTACTGCCAGCCCTGAATACTGGGAGGACGTCTTTACTGCTGCTGCCTCTAACTGCTCGGAGGCTGCTACCATTCCGCTCACACCCGCCCTGGCTGCCATGCCGATGATGCTGATTAACACACTGCAAGTAGCTGGAAAGAAAAGAAAAACAAACAAAAAAAAATCAAAAGTAAAATGTAAAGAACAGTTGACTGTTTTGGCTGGGAGAACATTAAGTTCCCATTATTGTTAAAATTCAGCCAAAAGCAAATGAAGGACTTTCAAGTAATGTAGAGCTGGAAGACACACACCAGAGACAGATTTTCTGCATCAGAAGGCTTAGAATTGCAACCAAAATTCATCAACCTTCCAGCCAATAAGGCAAGCGTGCAATCAAGTTCCATGCGACTGTATCAGAAAGCTATACATCTTTGGCTCCCAGTTGTATTACATTTTTGAACTAGACATTGTAATGTTAGAATAGGATTCTTCAAAATTGATTAACTGGATGTAAAAGCCGTAGCATTATTAAAATGTTTTGGTGCCCATATGACCTCTTCCTAATGAGAAAAGGTCAAATCAAGATTACTGTAACTATTAATGAGCACAAATTACAGCAATAATCATAACTACATTTCAGTCTCCAGACATTCTTTTTTAAAATGAGAAATTACTTGTGCTCCAAAATGGTGCTGCTAGTCCTAAATCAGCACTATATGCTGATTGATATATCACCCCACTATACCGCGCATTTCCAGTAGCCATTCACTGAGGCCACTCAAAGTGCCTAAGAAAAGGCATAACATTTCCAATTTTGTATTGGTCGATTTATAAAGTGGAAATGATAATATGTAATCGTTTGTAGAGATTTAACCAGTTTTCTGCTCTAGTTCCCCAAGAAAAATCTTAAGTAGCTGTTTAGGCTGTTTGCCTGAGGAATCTGTTGATTACCCACTGGAGTTATGGAAAATCCCCACAGAACTTTAGGTTCAATGTATTATTCCTCTGTTTCATAAGTTGAAACTTTAATGTAAAAAGGTGCAATTGCTACAGAGATAGTAGGAACTGCCGAAGCTGGAGAATCTGAGTTAATAAGATGTAGAGCTGGATGAACACAGCAGGCCAAGCAGCATCAGAGGAGCAGGAAAGCTGGTGTTTTGGGTCTGGACCCTTCTTAAAGTGTCTAGACCTGAAACATCAGCTGTCCTGCTCTCTTGATGCTGCTTGGCCCATTGTGTTCATCCAGATCTATACCTTGTTATCTAAGATGTGATTGCTGTTTGTTCCCCAGATTAATTATAAACTATTTATGTTAAGGGCTCCTGTGGCACAGTGGTAGTGTCCCTATCTCTGAACCAAAAGACTTGGGTTCAAGTCCCACCTGCTCCAGATGTACATCATAACAACCTCACTCTGTCTAGATACCCCATGACCTTGTATGTCCTTGTAAGGTATGAACTGCCTATACAGCATGCTAAAGCAAAACTTTCCACTGTACTTAGGGAATTGTGACAACAACAAATCAAATCAAATGAAAACATCTGAACAGGTTGATTAAAAATGTCTAAACTATCTATTTCAGCAAATTTCATAAGAGTTCAAAGTGTGACGAGATTTCTTTGTGAAATCGGTTTGTTTTCACAAATATATGAGCTTTATGAGTTTTTGTTTAGATTTCGCTTATTTTTAAAAAGTATGCCACATTTGCATTTTGGATGTTAGACTGCCTGAAGCGTGCCAGATGCATTAAAAATTTGAGTATATCCACAAGGTATTCCTTGGAATTGCTCATGGTAAATCAGAGAATGCACTGTTTTATTATGGCAGGGGTGTTGTATCATAAAACTTTTCATTTGAATCTGAATGTGTTAAGTGGAATACCCTCCCTCTGTCAGTCTGCAAAAGAGTGATGGAAGTTTCCAGCTGTTTAACTGTAGCAGCTGCTTATACAAATCAGCAACACCCGCTTACTAGTAATTTCATTCAAACTCTAATTTTAAGCAGTGCCAATAAGCACTTGCTGACTGTAGAGTCAGCAATTACTGCAATCCGCAGGAAACTTCCTTCAATGTTTTATCATTTGCTTGTAAATGTTTTAAAGCTTTAAAGCATTACTTCCAGTAGTAGATCCCCAGGTTAGTGGAGAGGTTGTGATGGTGGCCATAATGATGTTCAAAAATACCTTTAATAGATTTTGATGACTGCTCAAGCTCAAGTATTTGTCCTCATGCATTCTTAATCATGCTAATACTGTTCTTTTTCCCAATGTAGATCCTCATTTTTGATATTTCTATGACATTACTTATCATCTGTTACTCTTTATGAATACTTACCATTAAATGTGCAGATTCCCATGCGCAGCATGAGAAACATTTATGATGACTACAAAGAACTGCTTGATATGTGTCAGTTCTGATAGAGTAAAATATTCATCTCTTCTGATTGGGAAAAGCACAAGATAGGGAAATGGAGCAGGAAGGCTCATAAGCCTGAACTGGGACTTGTCAATTTTCCCTAAATTAGTTCAAGCCAGCAAATCTAGAGTGGGACAATGACCAAGATTTTCAATTGCCAATGGAATTGAAAACGATGGCAGGCACACTCTGAAAATGGTACATCAGTGTCCTAAAGTCTCTTGAATATGCATGCTGGAATATTCAGAATGAGGATCAGTGATGGGAGTGGGTGGGAGTGCTGTGAGGATGGATTTGGACAAGGCAGGGCTGGGAACTTAATCACCTCTAATTAATGGCTATTAAGCATCACAGAGAACTTGCTAATTGGCTGGTGTGGGCTAGATAATGATGTTCCAATGAACCAAGTCTGAACAGCCTGGTGTACACGTGCAGAGCAGTCAGCTACAGTGCAGAGAACAACGAGGCAAAACTTTTGATGATGAGAAGTTTAACCACTAAGAATTTTCATGCAAGATCGGGTGAAATCACTGTTTGGGTACATTTCTGCTCAGTGATGCTGCTGGGCCTCCGTATCTTGCCTTCTGTCATGCAATGCCCATCTCCAGAGTAGTAGCTGCATGCTTTTTAGGATCCTTTTGGTAGAGGTCAATCCATAGCTGGGCCACATCAGGCCATTCAGACATTTGCATTTGAAGATTGTTCCATATAACAGTACAAGTGTGGCACACTTTGGTGTCCTGGAAATTATTCGGTTTTCAGTTTTCCAACTGCAGACTAAAAATGATGCTCAATGGGTGTAACTTAATGACTTCCCTCAAGACAGGTTTATTCATTTTGAGTATCGTGCCCCTTTTTCAAAATCACTGTCACTACCACGATTCAAAAAAAGTCTTGACCCCTCTGGCTATCCCAGCCCCTGACCACATTTTCCTCATCTGTCCCAAACTTTGCAACCAGCTGTTAAATTTGTCTCCATCTTTCCTGCATTTTCAGAGTAGAATCTCTCCATTTAGGTAATAGTGCTATAACATATTTTATCAAAGTCACAAGTAACACCTTTGCAATGTGACCATGATACCTTATCCATCGTTTTTCTCCACTAATCTCATTGTAGTATTTATCTTGATTAACCACAACAATTTCCTCTTTTCAGCAGCACAGATGAACAATTCTAACTTCACTTTCACTCTAACCAGTCCAGACTCTTCCTTCGACCTACATCATTATTATTGGCTCCCCGAAGTAACTCAACTCTTTCTTCCTCATCAAATGCATAATGCCCCTTGGCAATTTTAACCACCACCATGAATCAGTTTTCAACTGCATTCTATTCAACCCCAATGAAAGACCAACTACTTCGATCTCTGAAAAATTGATTGCTTCTGGACCTGTTCATTCATTCATTCATGGGATGAGGGCATCACTGGCCAGGCAGCATTTATTGCTCTTCCCTCATTGCCCAGAGGGCACTTGAGAGTCAATCACATTGCTGTGTGTCTGGAGTCACATGTAGGCCAAGTAAGGATGACAGTTTCCTTCCCTAAAGGACATTAGTGAATCAGATGGGCTTTTTCAATAATCAGCAATGGATTCACAGTCATCATTAGATTCTTAATTCCAGATATTTTACTGAATTCAAATTCTACTATCTGCTGTGACGAGATTTGACCCATTGTCCCCTGAACATTATCTTGGTCTCTGGATTAACAGTCCAGCGATAATACCACTAGGCCATTGGCTTCCTGTTAAAGCTAACCTGCTTCCGAAATTTCATCTATACCTTTTTTCACCTCTGTACTTGACAATTCTAAAACTCTCATGGCATTATTCTCATTCTGTACACTTCAGGTCATCCGAATTTCACTGATACATTCCACCCTGCCTACTCTTTGTTGAGTATTCTTATCTGGGGGAAGGCAGTGTCATTGGAGACTCTGGACTAGTAATCCAAAGACTCAGGCTAATGATTTAGTGTCATTGTAAAGATCATGATCTTTTCTTTAAACTGAGGACTAAATGGAAAGTAAGGTCTTTTAAAGCCAAGGATTGCTGAAGGATTAGGACATATTTTTGAAAGTGACTATCCTGACTCTCATTTGCACAGTTACTGGTTCAAGCAGTAGGTGCAGACAAGCTGGAGCCATCGGTCTGTACAAATGGAGATCCAGGCAATAACAAGTCACTGATTGTCATTAATAAGTGGTCGCTAGTGCACAGACAAAAGGCCTTCTGCTTTTTCCAATAGCTATACAATTGGCTCTCAAGTAGCTGAACAGCTTCAACTCCAAGGAAGATAGTGAGAAGCCTCCAGATCTCCACCAACCCAGGAGATCCCTCTATTCCCTAGAGCAAAAGCTATTCAAAGCCAGAAAAAAAAGTTCATTATTCCTTCAGCAGTTGCCATAAGCCACGCTATTTTAAAATATACAGCTTTTTATAAGTCTGAACCAGTCGCACTGTCCCTCCGGTAAACCAGTGATAACATCCAGAAAAGCAAGACTGAAAAAAAATGTTCTGATCAGCACAAGAATCATCTCAGAAGATCCTGTGAACAGGCACCACTGAATTGTTTACCTAGTTTTTCCCTACACATATTAACAGACATGTTTTTTCCTTGTCTGCATGTATATGCAGGGCGGATGTTTTAAGGTGGTTAGAATCCTAACTGGTAGAATTATACGTCAACGGCTCATATTTTTTCACCTGCAGCTAAAATCTGTTTACTTGTAATAAATGGTACGTCTTGTTAAGCACAAAAACATGGTCTGTGCTTTCTGTCAACTTGAGTCTGAAAATCAAGTAAACTGGAAATTTATACTTAAAAGTCTTCACCCTTGTGATGACTCCAGAAACAGACAGGCTTGATTTTCAGCTATCTATCCCAGTGCATATATCATCAGGGATTTGAAGTCAAATGGTGGAATTTCAATTGAGTTAATAATTTAGAAATTTATACTCTAATAATGACCACGAAAGCATTGCCCATTACTGTGAAAAATGATCTGGTTCACTAATTCCCTGTAAAGGAAGAAAAAGCTGCTAACTTCACCTTGTCTGACCTCTGTGTAACTCTAGGCCCATAGCAATATAGCTGAATCTTAAATGTTCTCAGGGATAGTTTGCAAGATATTCAGTGTATCTAATCACTGCGAAGCCAACCAGCATCGATCCAACAGCATAGAAATGACAGGGGCACACACAGCCTTGTCAACTGTGCAAAGTCCTCCGAACTAACATCTAGGGACTTGTGCTAAAATCTGTAGAGCTGCCCTACAGACCAACAAGACAATAGATTGACATTGTCATAGTCAATAGCGTACAGTTGAGAATCCTCGACATTGATTCTGGTCTCCATGAAGTCTGATAGCATCAGGTTGAATATGGACAAGGAAACCTCTCACTGATTACCATATAATGCAACAGCCCCTCACAGCAATGGATGAAGCAGTACACCTTCATGTTGAGCACCATTTCCAGGTAGCACCTGCAATTGGGAGTGATTGTAGAAGGAGGAGAGTCCACAAGTGTTACCATCTTTAATGGTGAGGAACCCAGCAGATCATTGTAACATTCAAGGTGGAAGCTTTTGCACTCATGTTCTTTCTGGGGAAATATAGGATGGCTGTTTTCAACCGACTCAATTCACTCAGCCTGACATGAAAACATGGTTGAAAACACTGGATATGCAAAGTCCATTTGCTGGGACAATATTCTGACCATTGTACTGAAGCTTGAACTGGAATATTATTCATGCGCCTAGCTAAGCTGTTCCAGTATCATAACAACACTGGTAGTTATTTGATAATGTAGAAAATTGCCCAGGTACATTGTATACACAAAATGCAGAACAAATGCAACCCAACCAGTTACAACCATATAGGCCCACACAATCAGCAAAATGATGGAAGGTGTTGTTGGCAGTGCTGATAATTGGCACTAATGACAACAGGTCAAATCCCCAAAAATACTTTGGGAAGGAGTAATACTGGAGGTTTAGGCCTTCATTCCATTTTTTTAAAAATAAGCACTACTACAGAAACAAATGCAGGCATTAAAAGAACTCTATGCCAGACTCATGAGATGTAACACCAAAAGGTGTCAAAGAAACTTTAATGAGATACTAACAATCCCCCCATGCAACAGTCAGTCACTCCCTACAGATTTTGTCCCAAACTGCAGACACTGTGTTTTTCCCCTTGAAGATTACACTAATATAGGGGGTAAAAGTCAGTTTCAAAGGATGTTGGTTGTGGGTTTTTCAGGTCAATTATTTCACCTCACTGCAGAATTCCTCAGGATAGACTTCTAGGGCCTGTTCTGGAGAAAGGTCACTGCTTTCCTCCACACATGCTGCCAGACTTGCTGAGTTTTTCCAGCAATTTCTGTTTTTGTTTCTAATTTCCAGCATCTTCAGTTTCTTTTATTTTTGTTCATGCCCAAACATGTTTGGTTATCCAGTTCAATCAATGACATTCCCTCCAACCTGAGGTTAAAAATGGGATGTTTGCTGATTTTCATTCATTTTGTGGGATGTGGGAGTCGCTGACTGGTCAGCATTTATTGCCCGTCCCTAGCTGCTCTTGAAAAGGTGGTGCCTTCTTGAACCGCTGCAGTCCCCATGCAGTGGTGTGATCTACAATGCCATTAGAGGAGGATTTCCAGGATTTTGACCTAGTAACAGTGAAGGAACGGTGATATACGTCCCAAGTCAGGATGGTGAGTAGCTTGGAGAGGAACTTGGAGGTGGTGGTGTTCCCATATATCTGCTGCCCTTGTCCTTATAAATGGAAATGGTCGTGGGTTTGGAAGGCACTGTCACAGGTGAATTTCTGCAGTGCACCTTATAGATAGTAAACACCGCTGCTACTGAGCATCAGTGGTGGACGGAGCGGATGCTTGTGGATGCAAGTGGGCGGCTTTATCCTGGATGGTGTCCAAGCAAGCGGGGAGTATTCCATCACACTCTTGTCTTGTGCCTTGTAGTTTGTGGACAGGATTCGAGGAGTCAGGAGGTGTGTTCCTTATTACAGTATTCCCAGCTTCTGGCCTGCTCTTGTAGCCAGTGTTTATGTGGTGAGTTCAGTTGAATTTCTGGTCAATGGTAACCCCCCAGGATGTTGACAGTGCGGCATTCAGTGATGGTTACACCATTGAATGTCAATGGGTGGTGGCTAGATTGACTCTTATTTATGATGGTCGTAGTCTGGCATTTGTGTGGTGTAAATGTTAATTACCACTTGTCAGCCCAAGCACGTGGGATATTGTCCAGATCTTGTGCAGAATCACTTGTGACTCCTCAAATACTGACATAATCCATGTTTCAAAGGCTTCATAACCAGGAAAATATTCAGCTTTGGGTAAATGAGCAGTAAGTAATATTTAAACCATACAAGTACCAGGCAATGGTCATCTCCAACAAGAGAAAACATTGCCCCTTGACATTCAATGTAGCTATAATAGTTGAAAATCCCACTCTCAACATTCTGGGGGATACCAGTGATCAGGAACTGATCTGGACCATGCGAATAAATGCACTCAGCTGCAAGAGCAGGTCAGAGGCTGGGAATCCTGAGGTGAGTAACTCATTTCTTGATTCCTCGAAGCAGGTCCGCCACCTACAAGGCAGAAGTCATGAATTTTCTCCACTTGCTTGGAAGAGTGCAGCTCCAACAATACTCAAGGAGCTTGACACCATTCAGGACAAAGATGCTCGCTTGACTGACATTTCAATTAACACCTTTATGATTCAATGTCTCTACAAATAATGTACCGTGGCAGCAAATGAGCTATTTATGACGGCCTTAGACATCACCTTCCAAATCCATAATCTCTGCCACCTAGAATTACGAAGGCAGCAGATGCACAGAAGCACAACCACCTGCATGTTTTCCCCCCCTTTAAATAGCCCACCTTGTGACTTGGAACTAGACTATTGTTTCTTCACTGTTCTGGGTCAACATGTTGGTATACTTAATAGCACTACGTGTATACCTATACCATATAAATGGCAGTGACTCAACAAGGCAGTGCAGCTTTTAAAGAGTAACTAGGGATGAGTAATAAAAAGTGCCCTAATCAGTGAGGTCAACATCCTTGAATGAGTTATAAAGATATAGAGAGGTCACGGACTAAGATTTTAATCCCTGAATGGGATGAACATGAACAGTGTTCCAATGGAAGACATTTAAGACGAAACTCAAATTTAGGAATTTTAAACAAATCTGAAGAAGTTAAAATATTTATGATGAATATAAAGAGCAATACACAGTTTTGCCTAAACAACATAAGTCATAGGAACAACACAAATGCTGGAATTGGAAGCACATGCAGCAGAAGGAAATTATGAGTTTGCAGAAACATGTTCATCTAGAAGATAGAAGCAAGATTTAAAATGCATCATGTTGTACTACCAGGGTATGGCATTCAAAAATACTGACACAAAGTATCTGCTGAGCTCATTATCCTTATCTCTATCTTCATACAAAAGCTGTCACGACAAATCGTTCAAAGGATTACTGGAGCCCTTAATTGTTTTTGAACTGCTAAAATATGTGAGAAAATCTTGCCAGTGTCACAGTAATTGTACTCAGTCCTTTATTATTATGTCATTTTAGCATTGCAATTGTTGACTTTAGCTATCTTCAACCATATTTTATTATTTGAACTATTTTCTTGTCAGTTCAAACTTTTGTACATAGTGAAATATCTTTCTTCTCTTACAAAGCATTCCAGTGTAACCAATTAGGTTTCACTTTATTCTGCACACTTTTTTTAAAAATAGGGATAATGTCTTACAGAAGTAACATAACTTTGCTGACAGTTATTATTACCCAACATCATATCACAATGTAACCATGCCGAAGTTAAATACTGACATCTTTAATAATAGGGTGAGTCAACAATTCTGCCTACTTATTGCTAGGAGATAGACATGTGATCCATCTAGTGTTTGGGTGAAAAAATGTTAAGTCTTGTTTCTTTTTGTGTGCTGAATTGCTTCTCATTTTCAGCCTACGCACTGGCTCGCAACAATGTGAAAAGGAAAGCCAAATGTGTAGATCTCTCCCTGACAGAGTGCAACCTTTCCAGAAGCAAATGCTCAGCTGCACCTTCTCATGGCAACACATAGAAACTGGTCCTTTGTGAGCCCAGAACCCAGCCTAAACATGCAGTGTTCAAGCCACCAGCAAGTGGATGTAACTTGGTCCCAATGAACAAACTCCCATCTTGGGTGAGTCGCTCTACGGCCTTGCAGCCACCTTAAGACAACTGAAGGTGAAGAGAGTAAACCCTGACATAAAAATGTTAAATGGTGCCCGGGGCAGACTGATGCCTGACAATGCCATCTTTCTGGCAACCTCTACTAACCAGCTCATGCAAACCATAGTGCTTTGAATTCTTCTGGACTCAGCTGGGCAGTTCAAGAGAGGTGTCTGGCATTTGCGTAGCCAATAATAATTTAATTAAATTTTACCGGAGCTTGCACCCTGAAAACGACATCCCAGTTTCAGTGCAGTGCAATCGAACAAACACAGGAGACAGCCATAATGATTGCTAAGCCCAAACTGATTGGCTTTGAGACCGAGTACTACAGGCTGTTTCTGATGGTGGGATGGACCATTACTTTCCACTCATCAACTATCAGCTTCATCAGGTCAGGCAGCCCATGACTGTTAAGTTACTAATCTGTCACAATCCATTGCCTCACTGGGTACTTCGATCTTAGAATTCCTGCTCCACAAGTGGGCAGAATCCATTGCACCAGAAAAACAAAACAAACAAAAAGAAAGACAACATCAAATCTTCAAGTGGCAAGGCTGTGTGTCAGAAACATGAGCATTGGGTTTACAGACAACTTGCAGCTGGGCAATAATTACACAACTGTGATTGACATGGAACATGATAGGCTGAACACAGACATGGCTTCCCTGTTTGACAAGAATGGATCAGTCACAGAAAAGAATTGCACATTCATTTGGCAGGATAAAAACCTCAGACGGAACATATGAAGTGGGTGTCGGCTTCTCTGCAAGGAATACAGTGCTCTCAACCATGGAGCGCCATCACATATCACCCAGAACACATTCTCTCCATCCACTTTTCAATTCAATTAGAGCTAGTTTATCACATAAATATTTACATTTTCAATGTCAAGCTCAACTAAGGAGGTAAAAAAACGGTTTATGAGGAGCTTGATATTATTATCAGCAAAATTCATCAGTCAGAACATTTTTACTGGTGGACCTCAATAAAAAAGGACATGGGCTGAAAAAAATCCCTCCTGCCTCGGACATCACCGCAAAGAAGGCATAAACTATTTGCACTTTGTTGCCATTCTAAGCTTTGCATAACCTTGACACAAGATGTCCTGAAAACAACTCATATCAGGGTTTTAGCACCACCTGGATCTGATAATCACCAATGTGTACAGTTTTGGTCTCTGTATTTTAGAAAGGATCTATTGAAATTTGAGATCGCTCAAAAGAGATTCATTAGATTGATTCCTGGATGAAGAGATTGGCTTATCAAGAATGTCTTATGACTTCTACTTGACATTTAGACCTCCATTCATCAGGGTTTAGCAGAACAAGGGGCAAAGTTATTGAAACATGCAAAATTCTGATGGTGATTGACAGGCCAGAGATTGAGGAGTTGGTTCCATTTGTGAGAGATCTTGAAATTGGGGCCGTGATGAGTGAAGTAAGGGAAACTCATTTAAAACTGAGATGTGAAGAAATTTCTTCTCTCAAAAGGTAATGAATCTCTGAAATGCTCTACAACTAGGGGCTGGAACACTGAAAGTATTAAAAAGAGGAGGTAGGATGATATTTGAAATGTTAAGGGCTTTGAATAGGTGTGATTCTCTCACAATATTCTCAGCTTAATCAGGTTCCACACCACTAGCTATAACACAGACCACTCTCTAATGTTCATCAGAGTTACAATGCAAGCATTGAATCTTATTCACTTAAAGCAGAAATACATAAATATCAGTCAAACTGCCAACTCGGATAAAAAGCAATAATTCCTTACCTCAATTGAATTGTGGGTGTCTGACATTCCTACACAGAGTGCAGAAGTAAAATGGAATATCTTTCAGGACACCATTTACAGTATCACTGACTAGAATGTTGACTGGTTTGATGGAACCCAAGTGATCCACTTTCAATACTTAATAACAGATCTGAGCAAGACTTCAAATACACAAAAAAACCTCTCAAAGCTTGGTCCAACAGACTGACACATTGTAAGCCAATGACTATTGGTTACAACTTAGCCTGAATTTCCAGATATCTTTTCCCACAGAATGCTTGGGACACGTATGAAGGTGTCACAAAGACAACAGACCAATCGGCTTAAATAAACATCTTTGAATAAAATGGAGGGAAGCGCATCACTGACGGCAATAAGCAATTGGAGGGATGGGTGGGATAATACCTTGGGTTGTACATTAAGGGTGATACTAACACTGAGGAAACTGTAGCCATAGACAGACTGCCTGTATGACAGAGCTGGATTTCGAAGCCACAATGGAGGAGCTTAGCCGAACTATTGTTCCTCAAGGGCAAATCTCCAGGTAATGATGCTGAGATCTTCAAACATGCGGAACCACCATGCAGGCAGCAGCTATACCGAGTTGTGTACGTCAGCTGGGAAAGGCGGAAATGCCTCAGGATATGTATGATTACAAGATATATCGCTTTCATTAATCTCACCAGGGCATTTAACCGTACGGGGAGTGGTACTTTATTTAAGCTGATGGAAAAGATTGGCTGCCCCTCCCAATGCTGTCACTGTGAGCTTCTGTTTGCACGAAGACATGACGGATAAGATCAGAACCCTTTGAGATTTATAAAAGGTTTATTCTGAAGATACTCTTTGACATATTCTTCTCTTTACTGCTTTCATATGGTTTCAGTTCATCTACAAAGCTCAATTCATCTATCTGCATGCCAGAACTGACAGAAAGACATTCAGCCTTGCTTGACTAAAACCCAAGATAAAATACATTAAGTACTCCTTAGAAATCTGCTCTGCACTGAATCTGCCACATTAGCATTGCAGAATGAGGAAGACCATCAGCACCAAACAGACAGACTCACCCACATCTGTGAAGTGTTTGGCTTGGTCACCAGCATCAAGGAGAGAAATATCATGGTCCAGGATGTTTTAATAACAGTACCTTTCCACATTGGCAATATGACACTGGGAGTAGTTGTTGGCTTCACATATCTAGACATATCCATATCACATATCTATAACTACCAACAATCTACCAATTAATGCCAGAATCAACGCATACATTGCAAAGCTGTCCAAGCTGAGAAAGAGAGCATGAAGCAATGACAACCTACTTGAGAACATTACACCGCGACTCCACTGAGCCTGTGTCCTCAGTGCATACCTCTACAGTGGTGAAACCAAGACAAAATACATGAGGCAAGACAAAAGATTGAACAGTTTCTGCCTTCAATCTCTCAAATGCATTCTCAAGCATGTCGTTGAACTACAAGGTCACCAAACTCAGGGATCCTGAAGCATGCAAAATCCATCAGTATACACATATTAGGATAATAAAATGTGAGGCTGGATGAACACAGCAGGCCAAGCAGCATCTCAGGAGCACAAAAGCTGACGTTTCGGGCCTAGACCCTTCATCAGAGAGGGGGATGGGGAGAGGGTTCTGAAATAAATAGGGAGAGAGGGGGAGGTGGACCGAAGATGGAGAGAAAAGAAGATAGGTGGAGAGAGTATAGGTGGGGAGGTAGGGAGGGGATAGGTCAGTCCAGGGAAGACGGACAGGTCAAGGAGGTGGGATGAGGTTAGTAGGTAGATGGGGGTGCGGCTTGGGGTGGGAGGAAGGGATGGGTGGGAGGAAGAACAGGTTAGGGAGGCAGAGACAGGTTGGACTGGTTTTGGGATGCAGTGAGTGGAGGGGAAGAGCTGGGCTGGTTGTGTGATGCAGTGGGGGGAGGGGACGAACTGGGCTGGTTTAGGGATGCAGTTAGGGAAGGGGAGATTTTGAAGCTCGAGAAGTCCACATTGATACCATTAGGCTGCAGGGTTCCCAGGCGGAATATGAGTTGCTGTTCCTGCAACCTTCGGGTGGCATCATTGTGGCACTGCAGGAGGCCCATGATGGACATGTCATCTAAAGAATGGGAGGGGGAGTGGAAATGGTTTGCGACTGGGAGGTGCAGTTGTTTGTTGCGAACTGAGCGGAGGTGTTCTGCAAAGGACCGCAACTTTCCCCCCACAGTGATCGAGAACGCCCTTGACCGCGTCTCCTGTATTTCCCGCAACACATCCCTCACACCCCGCCCCCGCCACGACCGCCCCAAGAGGATCCCCCTCGTTCTCACACACCACCCCATCAACCTCCGGATACAACGCATCATCCTCCGACACTTCCACCATCTACAATCCGACCCCACCACCCAAGACATTTTCCCATCTCCACCCCTGTCTGCTTTCCAGAGAGACCACTCTCTCCGTGACTCCCTTGTTCGCTCCACACTGCCCTCCAACCCCACCACACCCGGCACCTTCCCCTGCAACCGCAGGAAATGCTACACTTGCCCCCACACCTCCTCCCTCACCCCTATCCCAGGCCCCAAGATGACATTCCACATTAAGCAGAGGTTCACCTGCACATCTGCCAATGTGGTATACTGCATCCACTGTACCCGGTATGGCTTCCTCTACATTGGGGAAACCAAGCGGAGGCTTGGAGACCACTTTGCAGAACACCTCCGCTCAGTTCGCAACAAACAACTGCACCTCCCAGTCGCAAACCATTTCCACTCCCCCTCCCATTCTTTAGATGACATGTCCATCATGGGCCTCTTGCAGTGCCACAATGATGCCACCCGAAGGTTGCAGGAACAGCAACTCATATTCCGCCTGGGAACCCTGCAGCCATATGGTATCAATGTGGACTTCACCAGTTTCAAAATCTCCCCTTCCCCAACTGCATCCCTAAACCAGCCCAGTTCGTCCCCTCCCCCCACTGCACCACACAACCAGCCCAGCTCTTCCCCTCCACTCACTGCATCCCAAAACCAGTCCAACCTGTCTCTGCCTCCCTAACCGGTTCTTCCTCCCACCCATCCCTTCCTCCCACCCCAAGCCGCACCCCCATCTACCTACTAACCTCATTCCACCTCCTTGACCTGTCCGTCTTCCCTGGACTGACCTATCCCCTCCCTACCTCCCCACCTATACTCTCTCCCCCTATCTTCTTTTCTCTCTATCTTCGGTCCGCCTCCCCCTCTCTCCCTATTTATTCCAGAACCCTCACCCCATCCCCCTCTCTGATGAAGGCTCTAGGCCCAAAACATCAGCTTTTGTGCTCCTGAGATGCTGCTTGGCCTGCTCTGTTCATCCAGCCTCACATTTTAATATCCTGGAATTCTCCAGCATCTGCAGTTCCCATTATCTCAGTATACACATATTGGTTAGCCAACTGCGTCTATCCTAATAGTCAAATTGGTCAGATGGTTAGTAGTATTTTATGCAAAAATTTTCCATAGAGTGACCTAGCCATCAGGCCACAAGCTAGTGAGCATCCATACCTCTGCTCCAAGAGTGCCCACATGATATGAAGATGGCATTGACACAAAATAGCTGGGAGAGAGTTGTTCATTGCTATGCTCTCAGAAGGCTGACTAGAAGGGAATTGGAACAGATGGAGAATTCAGCAGGGTTAAGAAAGGGCCCAGAGAAAACAAAAGCCAGCCAGTTCCGCATCACATTCTCCCACTGTCTTTCTTTCGCAGCAATTGCGTCAGAGACTGCCGTACCAGAATAGGCCCCCTGAGCTACACCAAATAACACGTAATTCAAAGTTATTCCTCACAATTTAAACCATTGTCTCTCCAACTGAAAAGCTGCCAAAAACACAAAGGCTTTGAATCATTATCATAAAACAGTTTAGCATTGCTATACAAAATAAATCAACTGAGAACTTTGAAGGTTAAGTAGTAGTGACTACATTAAAGAAAAATGTAAACATTACTAAATAATAATTTACCTGTGGAATTCAATGATGTTGAATTGAACCACCTAGTGGCAAAAGGTGGGATCAATTAGATATAGCATTGAATTCAGTTTTCCATCACTCAGTCCGATACTTCTGAAGGGCTGATGTACTCATAGCCAAATGTTTTGAGGGAAGATGTTCTACCATGACCCTACCTCCATTCCTATTTCCTGCTGAGAATGACAAAAATATTCTTATTTTTACATGGACAAAACCTTGCCAGGCACTGCAAAAGGCAATTATGAATCAGAAAGTTAGAAACATAGAGATGTGTGCACAAGTAGGCCATTTAACACTTCGTGTCAGCTCTGCCATGCAATATCATCAAGTTCAATACCCCAATCCTGCTTTCTCCCCATAACCCTTGATCCCTTTAGAAACAAGACTTATATCTAATGCATTCTTAAAAACGAAATGTTTTGGCCTCAACCATTCTCTGTGGTAGTGAATTCCACAAGCTCATCACTTTGAGTGAAGAAATTTATCCTTATCTCAGACCTAAAAGGTTTTCCCTTTTTGCTTAAACTGTGACCACTGGCTGTGGATTCCCCGACCATCAGGAGCATCTTTCCTGCATCTAACATCTCTGGTCCTATTAGTATTTTGTAGATTTCTATGAGGTTTCCTCATCATTTTTCTAAACTCCAGTGAAAACGATCCTAAATGACTCAATCTCTCCTCGTATATCAGTTCTGTCATCCTAGGAATCAATTTGTTAAACCTTTGCTGCACTCTCTCTATAGCAACAGCATTCTCCCTCCTATAAGGAGGCCAAAACTGCACACAAAATTAGCGGAGTGGCTTTACCAATGCACTGTACAATTGCAGCAAGACATCTTTGTTTCTGTACTTGAATCTTCTCTCTATGAAGACAAACATACTGCTTGTTGCACCTGCATTCTTTCTCAGATGTAGTCTTGTTGAACGTTCCCTTCTATCAGTTTATTGCCATTCATATAATAATCCGCCTTCCTATTTTCATTTCCAATTGTGGATAACCTCACATTTATTCTGCCATGCATCTGCCAACTCTCAGCCTGTCCAAATCACATTACAACATCTCTGCATCCTCATCACAGCTCGTCCTTCCACTCAACCTTGTGTTATTTGCAAATTTTGAGATATTACATTTAGTTCTCTCATCTAAGTTGTTAACATGCTTTGTAAACAGCTTGGGTCCTAACTTTGATCCCTGCAGTACCCCACTAGTCACTGTCTGCCTTTCTAAAAAGGATCACTTCATTCCTATGCTTTTTCCTATCTACTAACCAATTTCCTATCTACCCATCTCAATTCACTATCCCCAATCCTATACACTTTAATTTCACACATTAATCTCTCATGTGGGAGTTTGTCAAAAAAGCCTTCTGAAAGTCCACATCCACTGGCTCCCTCTCTCCGATCAACTCTACTCGTTACATTGTTGAAGAATTCTAGTAAATTTATGAAGCATGATTTTCTTTTGTAAGTCCATGCCAACTGATTCTACCACTTTAAGTCTCTGTGATAAAATCCTGTAACATCTTTCCCACCACACATGGAAGGCTCACTGGCTTATGTTGCCCTGTTTTCTCCCTCCCTCCCTTTTTAAATAATGGTGTTATATTAACTACCTTCTAATCTGTAGGAGCTATTCAAAAGTCTAAAGAATCTTGAAAGATGGCCACCAATGCATTAACTAAATTGCTCGGAGACTAGATTTGTACATTGGCTAAACAGAACAAAGACAGTAGACTTTCATTACCAAAAGGACAGGAGTGTATCTGTTGGATCTTTGCAACAATCTAGCAGCTACATTGTCATGTTTCCCCCTATTTCCAAGATGTTTTGCGAAGGCTAAATTCAAACTGCCATTGTAGGATTGGAAATACAAATTTAATTTAAGCTATGGGAACATAGCTTCTGCCATATTTTCCAACAAGCTGAGTGACCACAAGAAGCTGAGACTGTCTGTTAAGCAGAGTGCCTTTGTTCAATGATCAGTGGAAGAAGTGTTTTACACTAATAGCCACAATGTATATGCTAACACTCTCATACCCAACTGTGTGAAAACTGCAGACTGAGCGAGAAAATCCTTTCATTCAAAGATTCCATTCTGTTTAGCTACCATGATGATTACTTCTTTCTATTGACCTGATGGACTCTGGAGGTTGACAACATCAAATCTGTGTTCCAAAATATGCTCAGAAGTGATATAAATTAGCCTGGGCTTGGAAAGAAGGCCAACATTCCATATTTCTACCACCCTCTGGATGAAATGTTTTCTCAGATCCCTTCTAGACCATTTAGCCCTCACCTTAAATCTTTGCCCTCTGATCTTAGGTACATCTTCCATGGTGGAAAGATTCTCATGATCTGTTCTGTCTGTGCCTCTCAGCATTTAGTATACCTCAATCTGATTCCCCTTTAGCCTCCTCTGTTCCAAGGAAAACAAACCGAGTCTACCCAATCAATCCTCATACCTAAGACATTTCATCCCAGGCAACATTCTTCATGAATCTCCTTTGCAGTGTAGTCAGATCCTTCCAATAATGTGATGACCAGAACTGCGCGCAGTAGTTCATCTGTGGCCTATCTAATATTTTATAAAATTGTAACATGACTTCCTATATTTATGTTCTGGCAAATGAAAACATGGAGAGAGGCAAATGTAATTCCTCTCTTCAAGAAAGGAAATAGGGAAATCCCTGGCAATTACAGACCAGTAAGTCTCACGTCTGTCGTCTGCAAGGTGTTAGAAAGGATTCTGAGGGATAGGATTTATGACCATCTGGAAGAGCATGGCTTGATCAAATACAGTCAACACGGCTTTGTGAGGGGTAGGTCATGCCTCACAAACCTTATCGAGTTTTTTGAGGATGTGACTAGAAAAGTTGATGAGGGTCGAGCTGTGGATGTGGTGTATATGGACTTCAGTAAGGCATTTGACAAGGTTCCCCATGGTAGGCTCATTTAGAAGGTCAGGAGGAATGGGATACAGGGGAACTTAGCTGCCTGGATACAGAATTGGCTGGCCAACAGAAGACAGCGAGTGGTAGTAGAAGGAAAATATTCTGCCTGGAAGTCAGTGGTGAGTGGTGTTCCACAGGCCTCTACTGTTTGTAATTTTTATTAATGACTTGGATGAGGGGATTGAAGGATGGGTCAGCAAGTTTGCAGACGACACAAAGGTCGGAGGTGTTGTTGACAGTATAGAGGGCTGTTGTAGGCTGCAGTGGGACATTGACAGGATGCAGAGATGGGCTGAGAGGTGGCAGATGGAGTTCAACCTGGATAAATGCGAGGTGATGCATTTTGGAAGGTCGAATTTGAAAGCTGAGTACAGGATTAAGGATAGGATTCTTGGGAGTGTGGAGGAACAGAGGGATCTTGGTGTGCAGATACATAGATCCCTTAAAATGGCCACCCAAGTGGACAGGGTTGTTAAGAAAGCATATGGTGTTTTGGCTTTCATTAACAGGGGGATTGAGTTTAAGAGTCGTGAGATCTTGTTGCAGCTCTATAAAACTTTGGTTGGACCGCACTTGGAGTGCTGCGTCCGGTTCTGGTCACCCTATTATAGGAAAGATGTGGATGCTTTGGAGAGCGTTCAGAGGAGGTTTACCAGATGCTGCCTGGACTGGAGGGCTTATCTTATGAAGAGAGGTTGACTAACCTCGGTCTCTTTTCAGTGGAGAAAAGGAGAAGGAGAGGGGACCTAATTGAGGTATACGAGATAATGAGAGGCATAGATAGAGTTGATAGCCAGAGACTATTTCCCAGGGCAGAAATGGCTAGCACGAGGGGTCATAGTTTTAAGCTGGTTGGAGGAAAGTATAGAGGGGATGTCAGAGACGGGTTCTTTACACAGAGAGTTGTGAGAGCATGGAATGCGTTGCCAGCAGCAGTTGTGGAAGCAAGGTCATTGGGGTCATTTAAGAGACCACTGGACATGCATATGGTCACAGAAATTTGAGGGTGCATACATGAGGATCAATGGTTGGCACAACATTGTGGGCTGAAGGGCCTGTTCTGTGCTGTACTGTTCTATGTTCTATATCTCCATTCTGGGTGTTAGTCAAATTCCACTGTCAATAGGTCCCACGGAAAATCTCAGGTTATCATGTACTTTGAGGCTCAAGTTAATATTTTTAAAAGGCTCCTTGAGACATGCAATAGACAACCTTCTAAATATGATTGAAGAAGTAGATTTTTGAAATATTTATACTCACTAAGGATGAAACTACTGATCAACTATTAGGTCACGTAATACAAGAAATATCTGAGAAAATGTTGATATCACGGCCTAAAGGGACAAAAGATTAGCCAGTTCTCTACATCAGGAAGCACAAGTCCAGGGTGCAGCAGGAAGTTAGATAGACAAGTTGACAGACACTGCCTATAATTATGAGGAATCAGCGCTCAAGAATTTCTGCAGGATTTTAAGTGGGCAAACTTTTTTTTATATATAAAGGGTGCATCTAACCATGGTCTTCCAAGCCCATAAGGTTAGAATCAAAAGCAGATAAAAGTAAAAAAATCACACTTCAGGAATAAATCAGTACAAATTGACGAGCAAACGTTTGTCAGTCTTCAAGAACTGACCTTGCTCCCTGAGATACAGAGTAAAAGTGCGACATCATGTTGAGTTTTAAAAAAAACAGAAATTGCTGGAGAAATTCGCAGGTCTGGAAGCATTGGCGGAGAGAAAGCAGAGTTAACATTTCGGGTCCAGTGACCCTTCTTGAGAATTCCAGCTGTTTTCAATCCACAGATACTGCCAGACCTGCTGAGTTTTTACAGCAATTTCTGTTTTTATTTCAGATTTCAGCATCCAGCATCCACTCATCTTTGCTTTGTTTTTATTTTGTTGAGGCTATTCATCGACATTAGCCTTTTTCGTGCATATCAAGTGTGAAAAGAAATCCTTGATCGAAGAGTTAAGTCTTTGAATGGACTCAAACAGCATTTAGATTGGAGTTAAATACGGATATCAGCACATCTGCACAGCAAATGTACCTGAACAAAATGTGCTTCCTATTAAATCACTTCAGGCATAAATGGATTTCATAAATCAGAGACAGCTTGTACTGTGAAATAAACTTCTTCAGCATTGGCTGGATTCATTTGCTATGCTTGCGGGAAGGAACAATTCATTCGTTCGTACCCTGCAACTTTAGAAATTACAAACATTCCTTCAGAAAGATCTATAGATTTCATTTTAGGAGATACAACTGCACACAGTCATAAATATTTGTACATTTTTACAACTTTCTCTTTACTTAGTCTTTTTTGGAAGTTTGTACAAAGTAATTCAAATGTAAGTTGTTTAACTAAATTACAGAACGAATTCTGTTGAAATCTTAGCAATATCGAATCAGCTGATCTCTCACGTAAATCATATACTCATTGTCTTTCTGTAAGTTATTTCAACTTCCATGTCAGTTCCCGTCCTTTTTGTCAGCAACAAAACTTTAAGCTGGCATTCACATTCAGTACTATTATTTTTGTACAGGGTCTTTTCCTTTAGTTAAATCGCTTGTGTATTCTTATAGACAGATGCAAACTTGAGATAACACAGTGTGGAGCTGGAGGAGCACAGCAGGACAGGCAGCATCAGAGGAGCAGGAAAGTTGACATTTCGGGTTGAGATCATTCTTCAGAAATGGGCGAGGGGGGAGGGAGCTGGGAAATAAATGGAGAGAGGAGGGATGGGGCTATAGAAGGTAGGTGGGATGGTGATAGGTGAGTGCAGGTAGGGAATGGTGGGGATTGGTCAGTGAGACCGGGGGATCGAGATTTTGAAACTGGTAAAGTCCACATTGAGACTACGTCACCAGTTTCAAACTCTCCCCACCGCCCCCCTCCCCCGGCTTCATCCCATGACCGACCCTCCCTCTCATCTCCACCTCCTTGAACTGACACAACCTGTCCATCTTCTCTCCCACCTATCTGCCCCTCCCACCTCACTGACCAATCCCCACCACTACCATCAGTTTAGAAGGGTCACTGATCCGAAATGTTAACTCTGCTTGCTGTCCACAGATACTCACAGACCTGCTGAGTTTTTCCAGAAGTTTCTGGTTTTGTTTCCGATTTCCAGCATCTGCAGTTCTTAATGACTTCTTTTCCCTCAGTGAATATGAGTCTTTATGATTTTTTTTTGTAAAATTTAGAATTTTACACTGTTAATGATTTCTCCCAAATTGATGATTAATGCAAAGTGTCCTGGATCTTTTTTGCCATCTTTTGCTGCAACATAAAATCAATTAGTTCCACAGGATAATAAAATGTGAGGCTGGATGAACACAGCAGGCCAAGCAGCATCTCAGGAGCACAAAAGCTGACGTTTCGGGCCTGGACCCTTCATCAGAGAGGGGGATGGGGGGAGGGAACTGGAATAAATAGGGAGAGAGGGGGAGGCGGACCGAAGATGGAGAGTAAAGAAGATAGGTGGAGAGGGTGTAGGTGGGGAGGTAGGGAGGGGATAGGTCAGTCCAGGGAAGACGGACAGGTCAAGGAGGTGGGATGAGGTTAGTAGGTAGCTGGGGGTGCGGCTTGGGGTGGGAGGAAGGGATGGGTGAGAGGAAGAACCGGTTAGGGAGGCAGAGACAGGTTGGACTGGTTTTGGGATGCAGTGGGTGGGGGGGAAGAGCTGGGCTGGTTGTGTGGTGCAGTGGGGGGAGGGGATGAACTGGGCTGGTTTAGGGATGCAGTGGGGGAAGGGGAGATTTTGAAACTGGTGAAGTCCACATTGATACCATATGGCTGCAGGGTTCCCAGGCGGAATATGAGTTGCTGTTCCTGCAACCTTCGGGTGGCATCATTGTGGCAGTGCAGGAGGCCCATGATGGACATGTCATCAAGAGAATGGGAGGGGGAGTGGAAATGGTTTGCGACTGGGAGGTGCAGTTGTTTGTTGCGAACTGAGCGGAGGTGTTCTGCAAAGCGGTCCCCAAGCCTCCGCTTGGTTTCCCCAATGTAGAGAAAGCCGCACCGGGTACTGCATCCACTGTACCCGGTGCGGCTTTCTCTACATTGGGGAAACCAAGCGGAGGCTTGGGGACCGCTTTGCAGAACACCTCCGCTCAGTTCGCAACAAACAACTGCACCTCCCAGTCGCAAACCATTTCCACTCCCCCTCCCATTCTCTTGATGACATGTCCATCATGGGCCTCCTGCACTGCCACAATGATGCCACCCGAAGGTTGCAGGAACAGCAACTCATATTCCGCCTGGGAACCCTGCAGCCATATGGTATCAATGTGGACTTCACCAGTTTCAAAATCTCCCCTTCCCCCACTGCATCCCTAAACCAGCCCAGTTCATCCCCTCCCCCCACTGCACCACACAACCAGCCCAGCTCTTCCCCCCCACCCACTGCATCCCAAAACCAGTCCAACCTGTCTCTGCCTCCCTAACCGGTTCTTCCTCTCACCCATCCCTTCCTCCCACCCCAAGCCGCACCCCCAGCTACCTACTAACCTCATCCCACCTCCTTGACCTGTCCGTCTTCCCTGGACTGACCTATCCCCTCCCTACCTCCCCACCTACACCCTCTCCACCTATCTTCTTTACTCTCCATCTTCGGTCCGCCTCCCCCTCTCTCCCTATTTATTCCAGTTCCCTCCCCCCATCCCCCTCTCTGATGAAGGGTCCAGGCCCGAAACGTCAGCTTTTGTGCTCCTGAGATGCTGCTTGGCCTGCTGTGTTCATCCAGCCTCACATTTTATTATCTTGGAATCTCCAGCATCTGCAGTTCCCATTATCTCTAGTTCCACAGGATGTTTTGTTTAGTGTAGAACAAATAGAATTTAGTTTTGCAGACTTATACTGTGTTTTTGCTCCAGATCAACAAACTGTTGTTGCATCACTTCAGCGAGAATGCGTTGGCAAGGTTCAGATTAGTTGTCATTTGCAGCAATATTAAGATGTTTTTCTGTACATATCACTTTTGTAATAATTGCAACAGAATCTATTTTCTTAGGCCAATGGATTAAATTTAAGCATTTTTTAAAAAAAATACATTTTGTAGTCACTTACAATTCAAATGGTCAACAAGCAGTTCCTCCAATTTTGAGGAATGAAGTAACAATATAGATTTACGACAAAAGTAAGCAGCTAATATCAATATTCCCTAATGATTGACACTGTAGATGAAAAAGTTTGCTGAAACTGTCAGTAGCAAATAAGGTTAAATCTACTACCTGCTGACAATCAACACACAATCTACTGTTGGCTTTAACCAGGCAACAATGTTCTCTATTGTGAAAATAATTGCGAAAAGGGGCTACAGGATAAAACATTGTCCCACATCTAAATCCACGGGTCCAAAATTTCCCTAATGTTCTCGAGTATCCTAGGCCTGAGTTTGCTTCTTTCTCTAGATCTCTCCAATCTTCTTTCATGGTCTCTAACGTCATCTTGTTCACAAAACCCACCTCCCCTGTCTTGATGCTATTTCCATCAAAATGCAGACTAATTGACTTGCTCTCCTGGTCCTTGTTGCTCAGTGATCAAAGTGATGATTACCCTTTTGTCTTTATTATCCCATTCTTTTTGATTCATTGACTTACTAGAGAAAGAAATCATGACTCCTCCATCTAGCAAACTGCCAATTTTTCCAACTTCTATTTCCTCTCCAATGTCCCTGCATGTGATGTCACCAATAAGATCTGTGCCTAAAAACAAATTGCTAGAAAAGCTCAGCGGGTCTGGCAGCGTCTGTGGAGAGAAATCAGAGTTAACATTTCAGGTCATGTCACCCTTCCCCAGAACTGATGGTGGCTAGGAAAATGTTGGTTTATATGCAGAAGATAGGGCGAGGGAAGAGGGTAAGGAGTAAACGATGGTTGGGGATAGAGTCCAAGGAGAGAGGAGAACAGTTGGACAGACAAAGGGGCGGACAATGATCTGGCTGGAAGGGTGAATAGTTATTAATGGGGACTGTTAGTGTAATATCACACAATGTAATGTGTGCCCAGTTTTTCCATAATTCCATGCTTGAATCCTTCCAATCAGATTTCTGCCTCTACCATATTAGAGAAACAATTCTTATCTAAATCACAATTATATCTAATGTGACTGTAGCGCTGGTAAGCTATCTATCTTCATCCTTCTAGAACTGACTGCAGCCTACATTAACAATAGAAATTGCTTCCAAAACTCAGCTGGTCTGGCAGCATCTGTTGGAAGAAAGCAGAGTTAATGTTTTCAGTCTGGTCATTCTAAAACATTAACTCTGCTTTCTTCCCTCAGGTGCTGCCAGACTTAGATTAGATTCCCTACAGTGTGGAAACAGGCCCTTCAGCCCAACCAGTCCACACTGCCCTTTGGAGCATCCCACCCAGACCCATCCCCCTATAACCCACACACCCCTGAACACTATGGGCAATTTAGCATGGCCAATCCACCTAACCCACATACCTTTGGACTGTGGGAGGAAACCGGAGTACCCGAAGGAAAGCCACGCAGACACGGAGAGAATATGCAAACTCTGCACAGACAGTTGCCTGAGGCTGGAATCGAACCCAGGTCCCTGGTGCTGTGAGGCTGCAGTGCTAATCACTGAGCCACCGTGCCACCCTTTTTGCTACTAAGAAGTAGAGGTTTCAGATTTCCATCAACTGCAGTTCTTTGTTTTATTGCAGCTGATGCTAAAGTTGACTACATAATTCTCCTTCAACACTTCTTTTTCATTATCCAGGTGAGTTGCACTGATCTCTTGTGGTTCCATTCTTACCTATTCCACCAATGCCAGCTTTTCTTCCTGTTTCTACACTGTTATTACTTCTGGAGTTCCCCAAGCGACTATCCTTTATCCTCTTATTTCTCATCTATATTCCATCCCTCTGTAACATTATACGAAAAAAATGCTAACACTAATACCACTGAGATTTACCTCATCAATTCCTCTTTTGATGCCTCAACTTTATTTGATTTATCCTTCAGTTTGTCCTATATCCAGAATGAAATGAATATTAACATCCTCCAAATAAATATTGAGAAGACTAAAATCAATATTTTAGATCCTAACCACAAACTTTGTTCCCTTGGCACTCACTCTATTCTTCTCCCCGACAACTGCCTGAGGCTACACCAGACTGCGCAAAATTTTGGTGCTGTATTTGACGCTGAGATGAACTCTTGATCATAGATGAATTCCATCGCCAAAACCATCTATTCTTATTTTTGTAACATTACGCTTGTCTCAGTGCCTGCCTCAGATCACCTGCTGAAAGCCTCTTCCAAGCTTTCCTGACACAAATATTTCAATATTCTTCTCACTGCCTTCCCATCATCCATAATTTGACCTCATCTAAGTCTCTGCTGCTCATGTCCTAGCTTGCACAAAGTCCATTCTATGCATCCAAAATCTCTTGCATCCCTGCAATCTGTTGTGATCATCAGTGCTTCTCCAGGTTAGGCCTCTAACATATCCTCAATTTCCATTAGCCCAACACTGGCAGCTGTGCTGACACCTGCATTGACCACAAGCCACATTTTCTCATTAAACCTTTCTACCACTCTAACTGTCTCATTTCCTTCAAAACATTACCTAATACCTACCTCTTGCCATCTGTCTTCATAATGCCTTTTGCGCCACAGTTTGCTTGACATTACTCCTGTGAAGCATCAGGGGATATTTTCTTATGTTAAAGCGTTATTTAATTCCAAATTTTTGCTTTGTGAGCTTGTTGTTCAAACTTCGGTCACCATTCAAGGGAGGCAATAGGATAGTGGCAATGTCACTGGACTAGTAATTCAGAATCTTGCTTAATGTTCTGGGAATGTGGATCAAAGGCCCACCATGGAAATAGGTGAAATGTGAACACAAAAATCTAGCCCAATGCCAGCCATATAACCAACAGTCATGAAAACTCACCGAGTTCTCTAAAGTCCTTCAATCTGCCAAATTTACCTGGTCTGGTTACATGTGACTCCAGACCCATAGCAATCTGATTGACTCGGAACTGTCCTCTGGACAATTAGTGATGGGTTCTAAATGCTGGCCAAGTGAGCGACACCCCCATCCCAGGAATAAATAAAAATGAATATTTTAAGTAAATCAATGGCAGCTACTTTCAGTCCTCAGCGGTCTGATCAAACTTCCAGTGAATCCAGAAAGAATCCCTCACATTGCATTTCGATTTAAACTTCACATAAACTTAATAATGCTCAAACTAAGTGTGCATAGCCTGATAATGGGCAAGGGCTCACCTGCATAAATTCCATTACCGTTCGCCAGTACATCGGTTGAAGTAACAAACAGAAAAGGACATTTGCCTCTCGCGGCAGCACTGGACAATAATAACAAGGAAACAATGAACTACTGTGCTTAGTTTGTAATAGCTTGATGTCTGGTAAATGAAATGCTGCTGACAAATGGCTGTTCTTTGGAATGGCAGGTTTGTATTGATTTTCACTGATAGCTACTAATGCAGACACACACGTACACACAAAACAAAACTCAGCAGCTGAACTGTACAGTTCACAGGTAAGAAGATGATGATTAGCTATGGAGCACACCTAGTGTGGAACAAAAAACAAAAGTAATCAGATCTTTAGTAGTTAGAGAGTGCAACAGTAAAATCAATGGCACTAGTCTGTATACAACTTGCCAGCAGCATCTTGTTTGCCTTTACATAATGGAACATAGAATGATGTACTGCACCTTTCAAAATCAAAAAGCAGGCAGCATGGGGTCAGGTTGGGCGGTTTATATTTCTTTTGTGCAATGAACCGAAGTATACAGGAATTCTTGTTATTAAACTGTATCTATATTTCTATACCAACCACTTCTGTGCTGTTCTAGGCCCCACCAAGACACTTTCGATCCTGATCGCATGTGAGGATTTCTAATGCTACACTCAGCAGAGCCTAGCATATGGACATAATACAGTGATTCTAGGGCACAGAACCTTGACCCAAAGCCCTAGGTTTCCCTCCCAAACTTTCCATTTTACTGCTCGTCCCTAAGACTTCCCTTAAAACCTAGTTTTTTCAGCAAATTCAGTCATCTGTTCTGATGTCTCCTTCTGGGCCTTATTGTCTAAAAGGTCAATGATGTTTTTATTCGTGTTATCCTTGTGAAGTGCCCCGAGATGGTTGACTGTGCTAAACAGATTTAAGCAGTTGGCTGAAAGTTTATACTTCACACATAGTGAAATGTCTGAGCACTTTGACTATCGCCTACACTCGATTTGTTTTTTCTTTGTAGCTGAAGTCAATGTCTACAAAAAGTAGCATTTACATAACATAACTTTTTGATATGTTCCAGTCTTTTGTAAAATCAAAACACCTAGCATCTGTTTAACACTACTGTATGACCATTAGACCCTTTCAGCTGGGTGCTCTCTCATTTCTAGTTCTCGTTCATACTTTTAGTTCCCAGTTTTAATTTACATTAGTAAAGACGACAGGTGGTTGATACCACTGCTGTCTTATACCTTATGCGCTGTTAATAAAGGTTAGAATATTTCAGCTGGAAAAACAGTTTTTATTGGATAATGGAGACCTTGCTATGATGTAAGTATTGTACAAAAGATCCTTAGGACACAATGGGCATTTATTATGTATAACTATAGGCTGTATTAACAAAATCTTATTTTTCATTATAATATTAGAAATCATAACCAAAATGTTGTTGTAAAAGTTCATCTTACAGAAGTTCTTACCGATATTCTGATCTTCCTGCTATAGGAAGGATGTTGTAAAACTTGAAAGGGTTCAGAAAAGGTTTACAAGGACGTTGCCAGAGCTGGAGGGTTTGAGCTATAGGGAGAGGCTGAATAGGCTGGGGCTACTTTCCCTGGAATGTTGGAAGCTGAGGGATAACCGTATAGAGGTTATCATGAGAGGTACAGATAAGGTAAATAGGCAAGGTGTTTTCCCTGGAGTGGAGCAGTCCAAAACTAGAGGGCATAGGTTTAAGGTGAGGGGGAAAGATTTTAAAGGAACCTAAGGAGCAACAGTTTCACACAGAGGAGGTACATGTATTGAATGAGCTGCCGGAGGAAGTCGCGGAGGCTGGTACAATTTACAACATTTAAAAGGCATTTGGATGGGTATATGAATAGAAAGGGTTTGAAGGAATATGAACCAAATGCTGGCAGATGGGACTAGATTAATTCAGGATATAAGGCCAGCATGGACAAGTTGGGCCAAAGGATCTGTTCTATGCTGCATAGCTCTATGACTCTAAATGAATGGTTCCTATTGAGGCACCCAACAGCTAAAATAGCTGCACTTATAATGTGTGATATTAATAGGAAATAAAAATCAAACATCTAAACTATCCCTTCAAAGATTCAAGCTCTGAAAGAGCCTGGGTAGTTTCCAGTAGCAACAGCATCTTTACAATGTTTTCACAAAAGAGCTAAATTTAGCAAGTATTCCCTTAGTGTAGAAAGTGTATTACTGAAAATGATAACATATTGTCCAAAAATATGGAATCAATATGTTCACAAAGTGCCAAAGCTCAAATTAACTGTAGAAGGTTTTATATTGAGAACATATAACACCCCAAAAAATGCTGCCATTGTTTGGTTAAGATTGCTGTGGGTTGTGATTTTGATATGACACTACATCAGAGACATCTGCATAAGATTTATACCTCAAATATTAATGGTAATATCTGGGTTGACAACAGCCTACATGGATGCTGACAAACATTAGTTATCAACAGATTTGGTGTCTCACTAGTGGTAATACACTGAGTTGCTGTTGGGACCATTGCTCTTTTATTTTTATTATATTTAATTAGGTTTAATCTAACAAACTATAATTAATGAACCAGTTGTCAGTGTCAGGAGTGGTCTTGTGGGGATGTAGGGAGTGAACCTTCCTCCAAGCCAGAAGCTTCTGGCTCAAGATCCACTCCAGGATTTGATGGCCATGGAAGGTGTACTGGAGACACAGTTAAACAGTTTGTTTTTCAACCTGATAGGTGAGATAAGCGGGAGAGTCTCCTGCTCAGAAATGCTTGATGTGATATGATGCGCTGAAGCTATCACCTCTGGCAATGCTTGCAAGCTGCTCCAACACTGGTTATGGGAATAAATGTCAGGACCTGCTTTATCTAAGGCATGAGAAAAGAACACAAAGAATCCGTTGTCAAGGGCCACTATCTGTGTATGTGTAAGTGATAATGAAAACCTGCGCAAATGTGAGTACCACAGAAAATGCACGATAGCCTTGAGTAATTTTGACATGTTGGGGGATTGGGCTCATGGCAAATAATGATCTACTTGAGGTAAAGGGTTATTCGCCATGTAAAAACTGCTTTCACAACATGATTCACCCTTTAGCAACTTTGAATCAAGTATTAAAGTATAGAGAAAATGTGGCTGGCATTGCACAGATATTAAAAGGTCATGAGTACTACCATGTAATAATATCAAGAGAAAATATGGTGATGGGATACATTTATGGATCAATTGATTAGAAGGCCTTAGTCAGACCTCACTTGGATTGCTCTGTTCAGTTTTGGTCTCCTTACATGGTGAATGATATGCAGGATTTGGTAATGGTCTAGATGAGCGGCTCCAAGACTAATTACCTATTTAAACAATCTTAGTTTTCATGTTAGTCCAAGAAAAAAAGCTGTACTCTAAATCTCAAAGAAGCAAAGGCCTGAGGTGGCCCAATCAGGGATGATAAAATGATGAAGTGAATAGTTTGTGTTGGAGGTAGCAACTAGTTCCATTTAAATATGTTATAGATGGTAAAAGTCAGTTTTAATTGTATAGGAGTATTCTAAATAAATGGTCACAGGCATGGGCTGTATTTAACACAGGCCATCATGGCAGGAATCATAGTGACCTGGCCCATTTAATCATGACTAATGAGTTAGGTTCACTGGTGATAGAAAATACCTTCCTTGGTTTATTCGAAGGTTGAAAGTGGCTGTGGGATTTTGGCTGCTGCCAGTGGAATGTCAATTAGGCTCATTAATAAGCCAATTAACACTAATTATGCTTGAGCCCAACACAATTTAGTTGAGACCCAGGGACGTACATGTTGAACAAAGGGTGTAATGAGGTCAGAAGCTGAGAGGCCCTGGCTGAACCCAAACTGGGCGTCACTGAACAGGGTATTGCTACGCAGGAACTGCTTGGTAGCATTTTTGATCACCTTACTGATGATCGAGAGTAGATCGATGGGGAGGTAGTTGACTAGGGTGATTTGTTATGCTTTTGTGCATAGGATATGCCTCGGCACTTGTTCACATTGTTGGGTAGATGTCAGTGACTGGAATAGCATGGCTAGGGGAGCAGCAAGTTCTAGAACACAAGTCTTCAGTACTATTGCTAGAATGTTGTCAGGACTCATCCCTTTGCCGTATCCAGTGCCTCCAACCATTTTTTGACACCACATGGAGTGAATCAAATTGGGTAAAGATTGGTATCTGTAAAGCTGGGAACCACTGGAGGAAGCTGAGATGGTTCATTAACTTGACACTTCTGGCTGAAGATTGCTGTTAATACTTCAAAGTTATCATTTGCATCGATACGTTAGGCTGTTCCAACATTGAGGATGGGAAAATTGTGTAGCTTCCTATTCCAGGAAGTTGTTTAATTGTTCACCACCATTCATAACCAGACGTGGCAGGACTGCAGAGCTTAGATCTGATATGTTGTTTATGGGATCACTTTGCTTTCCCATTTGCTCCTTCTAATGTTTGGCAAGTAGTCCTATTTGGCAGCTTCACCAGGTTAATACTTCATTCTTAGTTATGCCTGGTGCTGCCCCTGGCATGCCCTCGTGCACTCTACATTGAACCAGTGTTGATCCCCTGGATTGATGGCAATGGTTGAGAGTAGGGGGATATGCTGTGCCATGAGGTCGCGGATTGTGCTTGAGTACGATCCTGCTGCTGCTAATGGCGCACAGTGCCTCATGGATACCCAGTCCTGAGTTAATAATTCACCACCTGTCTATCAAATACAACACACAAGTCTGGGAGTGTGATGGAATGCTCTCCACTTGCCTGGATTGGTACTGCTCCAACAATACTCGAGAAGCTCAACACCATTCAGGGCACAGCAGCCAATTTGATTGGCATCACATCCACAAGCATCCACTCCCTCCATCACCAACACCTGGTAGCAGCAATACAGGATATGCTCCAGAAATTCACCGAAGATCCTTAGACAGAATCTTCTAAACCCATGACCACTGCCATCTAGAAGAACTAGGGTGGCAGATAAGTGTGAACATCACCACTTGCAGGTACACTTCAAAGAGACTCACCATCCTGACTTGGAAATGTATCACTGTTCCTTCACTGTCACTGGTTCAAAATCATGGAATTCCCTCCCTAAGGGCATTGTGGGTCAACCTACAGCAAATGGACTTCAGCAGTTCAAGGCAGCAGCTCAAAACCACCTCCTCAAGCATAACTATGGATGGGCAATAAATGCTGGCCAACCAATGATGCCCACATCCCGTGAGTGAACAAAAAATAGTAGCAGTGATGGAATGGTGATATAATTTCAAGTTGAAATATTGTATGGCTGAGAGGGGAACTTGCAAATAGTGGTGTTCCAATCTGGGTGGGAGAGGTCACAAATTTGGCAACTACTGTTGAAGCAATATATGCAAATTTTGTTGCTGCAATGCATCTTGCAGATGGAGTATACACGCACTACTGTGTGTCAAGGATAAAGGAAGTAAACATCTACGATGTTGGCTTGGATGTCAATCAAGTGGACTCTTTTGTCTGGATGGCATTGAGCTTTTTGAATGTTAGTGGAGCTGCTCCCATTCAGGGAAGTAGACAGAGTTCCAGCATGCTTTTGATTTATGACTTGTTGATGGGGATAAGCTTTGGGAATCAGGTGGTTTGATACTTATCACAGAATTTCCACCCTAACTTCTCACATTTTTCCTTCAGATTTGCCTGGGCTCTTAAAGGAAAACATTGTTTTCATGGATTGGAGAGTGGTACCTATTGTGATTGGTCACAATTGTATGGTTAAGCTTGCGTAGATTAGAGGGTCTCTTGCTGTTTGCATGCTTTATCTCAGCTGATAGAGCCTTCACAGCCCACAGTCCCATTCTTTTGTTACATTTTTTTTCCTGCTTTCAATGAATTTTCCATGGATCATTACATTAAAAGACAGCCAACAACAGTCATTAGAAAGAGATATTGATACAGCTCGTTACTGATTTGTTAAATCCAACTGTCCTTGTTCTGACTGAAGAAAACACAAATGCACTTTGAAAAACAGCAGGTGGATGCAAACATTTTAATTCTGCAAATTATTGTTATTTCTACGGGTTTCTACACCTCCTTCAAGAGTCATTCGGGAAAAATAATAGCATGCCAAATCCAGCCAAAATGGATCACCTAAAATTGCTTACCCAGTTTCAACACATCTGGAACTTATCCATTTTATTTCCCTAAAAGAAAATGGTTTATGCTTTCAAAAGTACGTTTATATATTGTCTCCACCGGGATATGGTGAATGAAGAGACCAAATATGTACGTGCAGGTATGAGTAATAACACATCAGGAAGTCACATGCTATATAAAGAAAATTGGCCTTTCTTTATCATCAATGTCTGGCAGCCAGTTTGTTGCCTGTGAATGTTTATAAAAAGTGCACAAAAATTTACAATGCAATCAGGAGCACACAAGAGTTGTAAATTATGCCATTTTCAAAAGACAAGGCTTTAAGAATTTTTAAAACGCCTCAAGGAAACTTACAAATTTGGTTTCGCAACCTTGATCTGAGATTAGAGTTTCTCTCTCTCGTACAGGCAGTGATTTTGAGCATTTTAATAGATGTAAATCTGGAAGTGACATTATTAATTACAGCACTTACAAGGAGCCATTTTAGTTACAGACAATAGGGTAAAATATGCAATGATGGGTGTCCATCATTGGCTTGAATTTTATTGACTTCAAAAAATGGATAATCAGATGTGATGTCATACAATTAGCAGCTAATTTAATGTTATTCAAGTGACTATCACTGCAGTTTTTATTTTATTAAATGCAAGATATTTTATGTGGGAATATCTTCATGCAAAAGTTAAACAAGTATAGGTTTCAAACAGAAAAGTGAGCTGTGAATTTTTATGAATGCACAAGTACGGGTGAGTAAAATTCAATGTGATTCACATACATCATAAGGAGCAATGGAATGATTTTCAAAAGTTTTTATGCATATTATTCTTTCCAAAGTGTCCCAAAAGGTAGCCTTTTATATTTAAAACTTGAATAAAAAAGCAGAATATGGGAATATTAATCATCTGTAATTTATTCATCCATAAATTTCAATAAATGCTGTTCTTCAGATTCTAACTGCTATTTGTTCAAAAGTGCTAAAAGTGATAAAATAGTTCAAGGTTCAAAACTGTGCAAATTAATATTTCTTCAAAGGTGCAAAGAAGGGCAAACTATTCATTTGTTTATGCATTACAGTAGCCCTAAATTAGTGAAGTAATTTGCAGCTTTTAATATATTCAATACATTATTTTCAGTAAATTGAGGAATACATATATGATAAAAAAAACTAATGTCTCCTATTATTGTGACTTTTGAAAAATATGAAAAGACTCCAGCTATTACGCAGAACACTATCAGACCTCAGATGGTTAATGGTATATGCAATACTGCAAAGAAGCTCAATCATGCCATAAGGAATGATGCAGTAAATGTTTCTGAAGCACTGAATCTAAAGCTATAAAGATTCTGAAGTATTCATTAACGTTCAGTCTAGCAAGTCTGTTCACCACTTTCCTCTCCCCACGCTCACCCCTTTGGAAATTATGGGGAATTCAATTCCATATAGGCTGCTTCTAGTACAGTGCTGTAATCTATTAATTATTATTACGTACTGCATTTTACATAAGCACTGTAAGCTTGAACACATTGTAAATTAAAAGGAAGCAGGCAGCATATTCTGATAATATACATAGAAGCATAGTCCTTCAGTCTATCTTTTTTCAGAATAATTGCAGGTTTGGTTAATACATGCTGAGATTTTGTGTAATAAATCACAATGTATTAAAATCCAAAAAAAGGCAAGTTAACACTTACCAATATACATGATGGCCTTCATTAAATCATACTTTTCAAATCCCACAGATTGTTTTTAATCTTCCACTATCTCAAATACAACCTGTCACATGAGACACCAGAGTTTAAATCTGCATCATCCTTTTGACACTTCAGACTCAGCATACTGCTTACATCCCATGCAGAATCCTTGTGTGATTAGTGTCTACTCTGTCAGCACAGAGAGCTGCTCATACAGTACTTTGTGAAATCTGACTCCTCCTCATGATGTTCTTGCTGTGCCTGTGACATCAGTGCTGAGAGCGCCTCACAGGTTCCTTCTCACAGATTAGCCTGTCCTGTGAAGCTTGAAGTTTTCGTCCTGATCAGATTAGAAATAAATGCAGTTATTTTCTTCCACACCAGGTTCTTTTTGCATAAGCTGGAAACAAAGGTACCTTCCTCTTCATTTTCTGTTCAACTAATACAACGAGTTGTTGGCCTCAAATGTTTAAAAAAAATTACACAGTGAGCAATGAAACTCCTTTGAGTTTAAGCAGATAAACTGAGCCCTGTTTAGAAATCACTAACAGCACACACAGTTCAGGACTGCAGCTTTTTGTCCATTTTTGATCAGACTACTGCGCCACCAAGGCACATTCATGCGTGAATATTTTCTTAGGCAGCAGCAGGAGGTGGGTTTTGCCCCTCCAATTTCAGGCAGATGGCTCCAGGACTCAGCTTGGTCATCTGGAAGAAAAGCCGAGAGGAGAGCCAGATGTAAAGGGTCTCTTTTGGAGCGTGGAATGCAACAAATGAGCCAAATTCTGCTGCTCTTATGCACCTTCTAGTGGCCAGTTAAAGAGTGACTGCAGTCTGAAGAGATACTGCCTGCCTATCTGTCATCTTGACTGCGTGGATAATTATTTTTCCAAGTTTAAACTGGACAATCATATCATGGAAGTGACTCACTTGTAACTTTCATATGTACAGCAGACAGCGGGAGCCTGTGTTTTCTTTTCAATGCTCCATTGAGAAAAAGAAGACCAGTTGGTACAAGTAAAACATTTATTTAGGTCATGGATGCAGGAATGGACCTCTATCAATTCATAACTGCATGAAATCATCAACCTCAATTTGTACAGTAGGGGACAGGCCCATTTTGTAAATATTATGAACTGAGTATGAAATGCCGTGTCTTGACTAAGTCATTAAATGATAGCGTTAAGTGGGGTATCGGGCCAAAAGTAAAGGCATGGAGAAAAGAATAATCTTACCTAGCATTCAGGACAGAATAATCTTAGACAAGATAATATGAATAAACTTCCATGGTTGAGAATTCAGTACTTGTTTAGAGGTAAGTTAATTGTTTCAGGGTACCATACATTGGTATGTAGTCTATCTTTGGATGTTTTCAATGTATTCAATAATACAGTAGTAAATTCTCAGCAGCATATATTTTCCCCTGCCAGGAAATATTTTGGCAGAGTAAAGCCAAAATGATTATACCAGAGATAAATAATTAATAAATGTAAGCAATTACTGTCAGACGATTAAAGCTTACACCTTTTTCACTGCAACACAAATTAAAAGGATACCCTATGTTTTGTTATTTAAAAATGTATTCATGCGATGTGTCACAGGCTGAGCCAGCATTTATCAGCCATAGATAATGGGAACTGCAGATGCTGGAAAATCCAAGATAACAAAGTGTGGAGCTGGATGAACACAGCAGGCCAAGCAGCATCTCAGGAGCACAAAAGCTGATGTTTCGGGCTGAGACCCTTATCAACCATCTCTGGTTGTCCTTGCGAAGCTGATGGTAAGCCACCTTCCTGAGCCACTCCAATCCATTTGGTGCAGGTATATCCACAAAATGCTGTTCAGGATTTTGGCCTAGCAACAGTGAGTGAATGGCAATAAATTTCCAGGCCAAGATAGTGAGTGGATAGGAGAAGAACCTGCAGGCTGTGCTGTTCTCATGTATTTACTGCCCTTGGGCTTCTGGGTGGAAGTGGTTGTGGTTTGGAAGGTGCTACCTCAGGAACCTTGGTGGAATTCCGCAGTGCATTTTGTAGATGTTACGCACTGTCACTAGTGAGCGTCACTGCTTATGGATGCATTTGTTGATATGATGCCAATGAAGCAGGCTGTTTTATACTGGATGTTTTCAAGTGTTTTGACTGTAAAGCAAATAAATTTATTCTCTCAAATGGGTTGTGAATGTTTGGAATGCTCTAAAATTGTGGAAGATGGATCATTGGACATATTTAAAAGAGGACTTAGTAAGATTTTGAAATGTCAAGCAGTTGAGGGCTCAGAGGAACTGGCATGAAAAAAGGAATTGAGGTCGGGGCAGATCAGTATTGGCCCTGTAAAATGGTATACAATATAAAGAGCTGAATGGCCTACTCCTGCTTCTATTTCTTGTGTTACATTGAGCTGTGTTCATCCAGACTCATCATTAGGAAGTAATCCATCACATTCCCAACTTGTGCCTTGTTAATGGTGTTTCAGAGTTAGTCAGAACTGCAAATGCTGAAGAATCTGAGATAACAAGGTGTAGAGCTGGATGCTGTGTTCATCTTGTTTCTCTTGTTAATGGTGGACAGGCTTTGTGGAGTCAGAAGGTGAATTACTACTCGCAAGATATCTAGTTTCCGACCTGTTCTTGGAGGCACCATATTTATTTGATTAATCTAGTTCAGTTTCTGGTCAAAGCTAACTGTGCAAGGATGTTGATAGTGGGGAGATTCACTGATGGTGATGTCATTGAAAGGGCAGTGCTTAGATACTGTCTTCTTAGAAATGGTAATTGCCTGGCACTTGTATGGCATAAATTTTACTTGCCATATGTCAGCCCAAACTTGGATATTTTCCAGGTACTCTTGCATTTGGAGTGAACCGTTTCATTTCTTCAGAGGCCTGAATGACGCGCAATTGGTGGACACCCCTACTTCTGACTTTATGATGGAGGGAAGTTCATTGATGAAGCAGCTGAAAACGGCTGGGCCAAGGACTGTACCCTGAGAAATTCCTAACGAGATGTCCTTTGGCTGAGATGACTGACCTGGGTAGTAGTGTGATACAGTGGTTAGCACTGCTTCCTCATAGAACCAGGAACGCAGGTTCAATTCCAGCCTCAGGTGACTTTGTGGCGTTTGCACATTCTCCCTGTGTCTACACAGTTTCCACCAGGTGAAGCCATTTCCTCCCACAGTCCAAAAATGTGCAAGTTATGTGGATTGGCCATGCTAAGTTGTTGCAGGCTAGCTGAGTTAGCCATGGTAGATATGAGGGGATGGGGGTGGGATGTTCTGCAGAGGATCATTGAAAACATGATGGGCCAAATGGCCTCTTTCTACATTGTAGAGATTCTACAACTTCCAATAACCACAACCATCTTCCTTTGTGCTGAGTATGACTCCCAGCAGTGGAAGAGTTTTCGCTGATATCCATTTTTTCCAGTTTTGCGAAGGCTCCTTGATGCCACATTCAGTTGAATGCAGCCTTGATGTTAAGGACAATCACTCATACATCATCTCTGGAATTAGCTGTTTTATCCACGAGCAAATCAAAACTATAATGAGGTCGGTAGCTGAGTGGGCCTGGCAGAACCCAAACTTGGTGTCACTGAACAGGTTATTGCTGAGCAGTTATTGCTTGACTGCATTGTTGAGAACATCTTCAATCATTTTACTGATGATCAAGAGTAGACTGGTGAGGTGGTAATTAGCCAGGTTGGATCAGTCCTGCTTTTTATGTGTAGGATAGTTTCCTATATGGGCAATTTTCCACATTGGCATCTGACCAGTGTTGTAACTGTATTGGAACAAGTTGCAACAAGGGTGCAACAAGTTCTGGAACAATTTATTCAGCCCTACTGAGGAAATGTTGTCAGGACCCACAATCTTCAGTATCTCTAGCTATTTCTTGATGATATGTGGAATAAGACGAATTGACTCAAGATTGGCATGTGACACTGGGGACCTCTGGAGAGGGCTGAGATGGATGATCCACTTGGCATTTCTGATCGAAAACTGTTGCAAATGCTTCAGCCAGAAGTGTCAAGTAATTGATCCATCTCAGTCCCCTCTGGAGATCTCCAGCAGAGACGCCAATCTTCAGTAAGTTCAATTCACAATAGCAATTTAAAACATCTAATTCCTTAAAATAATGCATCAGGTTACCAAAAAGTGATCTCCCAAAAAAAAAATTTAGCTGTAATTTTTCCCTTTTCTGTTTTAATAGATTTGTTCAAAATTTTGGAATGATACCTTTGTTGAAATAGTAAATAGAGATGCCTGTTATTATTCAGTACAAATTTAAGACCCAAGTCTCTAACTGCAGAAGAAAATGTAAACCAATGGGCATTTGTCAGAATTTTCAGAATGAGCAAAAATAAACTTTTCAAATTTGTGTTTCAAGTAAGACGAATTTATATTTTTACACTATGTGATCAATCAGCATTGTGATTGATTTTACTATAATCAAGCAGCAGTTTTATTATTGGTGACAAAGGTTCACCAGAACAGATACAGGGTCTCTAGAAATACAGAGAATGCTCTCCAGCAAGTCAGCAAACAGCTTGTGGCGTGGGACACAGTCCTGAGTTCTAAACCACCGTTCTATTGGGGTGGAAGGCAGTGAGGGTAGTCTACAGGGTGCAAACTTTCTGTGTCAGGGCAAAGTACAAACATTTGGTCTTCTTCCTGAAAACTGTTTAGTCACATCCATTGGTTGTGGGCACTGTGTAGGAACAGGATGTTCTGCTTCCTCAGCTACCACAGTTGGGCCGTTTGCTCACATAGTGGATCATCACACATGAAGTTTATTCTGGTGGTTTCCTGGAACACTGTTCTTGGCACACAAATGAATCAAAGCATGATTGTAGACTTGATGCGGGTAGGAGGCTGGTAGCAATATTATAAAAATGCTGTGGGCACAAAAACTGCATTTTTGCAGATTTGATTGGATGAGAGAAAAAAAGTTACACAAGTATGTTAGCTGGTTTACAGGGTAACTGACATTGTAATTTCAATGCTAATAGTCAACATAGAAGTCTGGTTGATGTCAACTGTGGTGAGATGTATGGCAGAATTCGGCAACAAGTCCGGCAAGGCCCATCTTGAAGGAGAATCACCTCATTCCATTTTTTAAGCTTTTCGTAAGCAGTGTGGTGAGATTCTCACCAGGCAGCAGTCATAATTGATTGTTAAATGCCTTGTTAACAGCCTAACACACGTCATTGACATACAGACTCCCACCTTACCAACCTTGCCAAATGAGACCAACATTGTGAAAACTCAGCAAGGAAACCAGAGTCAACACAAGGCTAATTCAACTTGTCACTTGCTCCAAACAATTCCATGTTCAACACCAGTCACAAGCCTCTCAGGGCATGCCCCAAAGGCACCAGACAGACATTTTTGTCCTGCATCCAGAGACATTGATACTTTACATGTGCCTGCCTGTGAGAAACCCTGATGGCACATCTCTGATCTACTTACAAGACACTTTTGCACTTTGGGCTGTACTGACAAGTGTCATTATTATGCTGCAGCAAGGACACACTGTACTCGGGGACTGTCATCAGCATATGGACTAGAATATGCTGCATTTCCAAGCTCTTCACTTACTGGTATCGTGTTCGCTCACACAGAGTCTATCCGGATTCCAGCCATGTATTGATTTGCCTTTTTATTTGATCTCCATCACCTCAGCCAGAGATACCAGGCTCAAATTTCTTCTTGCTATGCCATTTAGTACAACGCAATGTCAGGAAACTTGTTCTTGTTATCAGTCGGCCTCAGTCAAGTCAAGAGTTTGCTCAGGGGATGCCAGAACAGGAAGTCAAAGGCAGTGTTTGTTAACTCTAGGTTGCTGAGTTATCTGAAAGGCTGGTTTGTGATGCAGAATGCCAATATGTGGATTTGATTCCCACCCTGGCTGAGGTTATCATGAAGGTCACATGTTCACAAACTCGCCCCTCGACTGTGGCGTGATGTCCCTCAGGTTAAATCACCACTAGACACCTCCCTTTCTCAAATGAGAGAGCAGTCCGATGGTCTAGAAGGGTTATTGTGATTTTTATTCACCTATCCCCTCAGTGGGGCACAGCAAGATTAATTTCTTTCATTCATAATTAACTTTCTCCTGTACCAAATGAATTTCTGATTTAGAAAGGAACCAATTTAATTAGATTTCGAGTCACCAAAAGAGTATTTTTTGTAAATTAATAAATACAAGAAGAAATAACAACACAGCATGGATACAAACAAATTAGGAATAAGAAGTTAGTAAAGTAACGATAACTTTTTTAAAATTATGGAGCAGTCTCAGAGTCATTCATAAAGACTAAATTGTAAAAATACCGTGACAACTATCTTTGATGGGAACCACAGCGTTGTCTTTGGTATTTGTGCAGTTAATTTTGAGATTCTTGACTTTGCAGGTTGACTGAATGAAATTCTTTTGTTTTGGTTTCTTTTGCTGGTGGCTGCTAGCAGCACTCAGTGATAATGTGTGTTTTCACCATGTCTTTAAAAAAATCTGCAAAGGTTAAAGGTGCAGGGACATTTAATGACTGTACTGAACTGTAGCTTACACATCACACTAGCCCATACACTATGTCAGGCCATTAGCACAAAGACCATCAGTTGCTGCAGAAGGTGGCTCACTGCTGAGGGGTTGGTGGGGAGTAAGCCTTTATAGTTGAATGAAAATTCTAAAGAATTCTTATGTTACATATTAGTTATACAACATATCCCCAGTTTACTTAAATAACCTGTGCCTTCATGCGTATGGTTTGTCGGATCATAAAACATTAAAGAAACACTAATTTTGAAATTCAACAATCATTCACTTTCCCTCAACATTGAAATGCAAGACTAATAATCGTCAAAATACAAAGCTGATGAAATAATATTGGAGACAGCATTCCTATCCTAGGAGCTAGTTGATACATTGGGTTACCATTGTGGGTTTTTGTTTGAAACAAATGTCATTTACTGACATAGAAACTTTTGCTCACCATTTGATGTCAGAATCAAATAGCTTAGGGCCTGAGATAATGAAAAGGCATTTGGCACAAACCTGCTTCTGCAACAAAGATTGTTTAATCTACCTTTTAAAAGGGCTCCATGCCATTTATTAAATCACCCGAAAAAAGATTCTGTATAGCTGCTCTGTGATTCCGAAAGAAACAACCAGACAATGTTCCAAAACGTTTACCTAACTGCAATTCCAACCAATTGTTCCCACAGATGACGTTTCCGAAGTATGGTTGCACGGAGAATCACAGGGACTGAGATGATAAAATATTCCACAGCGTACAATGTATCCTTATAGCCTTCAATCTAGCTTCCAAAGAGATACTTACTGAGTGCTCGTTCAAGTGGCTAATCAATTGATGATTAATAGTTTTGCTGAGAATCTGTCACACATAACTACTATATTGACAAAATTATTTTCTCTAATCTAACCTTTAGTTTCATTTAAAGCCTTTACCTTTAGTCTTATTTGAAGTTTATTTTAAATCTTTGTCCTATTTTAAGTGAATTCAGTATATTGTTGCCTTGTATAAATTCAAAACAGCTTTTAATATGGTGTATATTGGCACACTCACATAAATGGACATTTTTTGAAGGAACTGTTGCTGGTGCGTCAGGTTTAGTCTTGTGAGCTGGTAATTAACGTAAACATTATTAGTCTCTGACAGTGGGCTAGATTATTTTTCAGGCCCCCACTAAGCAGCAAGATCTATTATAGCTCATGAAGTGCTGAGTAAAATTGTTTAATCTGTCCCAAAATCCAAATTAAAACCCAACCTCAGATGAAATATTCCATGCTGTATCACGTCAACTCTTTTCCCCTTTTTGCTGTGGGCTCTTTGAAAGAGATAGCCAATTTGTAGCAGCTTCTGCCAAATTATTTTCATTCATCATTATATCCGCATGTCCATTAGAAGCAGAGGGTGTTTTTGTTATATCCAAGCTTCGGATAAGGGCATTGCTGGCTGGGTAGGCATTTCATGCCCTTACTTAATTGCCTTAAGAGTGAAGGTGGTAAGCTGCCTTCTTGAACAGTTGCAGTTCACGGAGTACGGTACACTCATAATGGTGTTAATCTGAAGGTTCATAACATATCACTATTGTTCAGCACTTTGGGGTCTAAATTAGAGGTTTTTGGTTTCCAGCTTCTTAAAGGTGACTTATGTTTTTAAGAGCGAGGCAATTGTGCAGGAGTATTTTTGCTAGACAGGTAATCCAGAAACTCTGGCAATGTTGTGGGGATCTAGGTTCAATCCCACCAGCACAGATGGTGGAATAAAAAGAAATCTGAATTAAAAGCTGAATGAACTCTGTGATGCAGGGGCTGTGTCAATACTGGATTTGAGTCCCACATGGCTCATGTCTCAACAGGTCGATTAAGATAGCTGACAACCCATCTGATTCACTAATGCCCTTTCGGAAAGGAAAACCCACGTCTTTACCTTATTTGACCTCAGTAGTTAGCACTGCTGCCTCACAGCATCAGGGACCCAGGTTCGATTCCACCTTCGGGCGACTGTCTGTGTGGAGTTTGCACATTCTCCTCGTGTCTTCATTGGTTTTCTCCGGGTGCTCCAGTTTCCTTCCGCAGACCAAAGATGCTAAGCTAGGTGGATTGGCCATGCTAAATTGCCCATAGTGTTCAGGGATGTGTAGATTTGGTGGGTTATCGGAGGATGGGTCTGAGTGGGATGGTCCAAGGGTCGGTGTGGACTTGTTGGGCTGAAGGCCCTGTTTCCACCCTGTAGGGATTCTATGATTCTATGATCTACATATGACTTAAGGTCCACAGCAGTACGTTAAACTCACTTTTTTATAAGCATTCAACAATCTTATTTAGAATGACATGGGCGCACATTTTAATGAGCATTTAAACTAGTGACAAGGTAAGTACCCACAATGAAACAAAAGTACAACAGTGGTTTCACAACTCCCTATCCAGACACAGCACCAAATGCAAAGTGGACGATTTCTTGCTGTTGTAGTCTGATTTTGCGTGATCATCTTCCTGTTGTTGGCCTGCAAAAATTGAATGCTGTTGATCAAGTGGCGTTTCTTCTTTATCTTGAATTTTGGCCTTGACAGTGTCAGTGGTATTACTGGGTTCCACTTCTAGGGTGAAGGCCTTGCCAATCGGGATTTACACAAAGATATATGTGCCACTTCTCACACACAATACCAGTTGCAAAGTTGATTCCTTCTGAATGTTGTGATCACATAAGGTGCAACCATCTTCCATCTGCTTGCCAGCAAAGATCAAACATTGCTGGTCAAATGGGATGCTGCATTCTTTTTCAGGCCTGGTGATGCTCCTGACATGATGTCTTTCATTACACTCTGTTTAATTCTCCAACTTGGTGGCAATAAGGATCCATGAGGTTTGTGTTTGAGTACAAGTTAACTGCTAATGATACCCCATAGTCTCTATATTTGACTCTTAACTGACCTCTGAAATGGCTACTCACTTATATCAAACTGCTAACAAGTGTCAACAAAGCTTTAAAACTAGATAGATCACCAAGCATTAACCTAGTTACCGGGAGTGGCAACGGCAAATTTGACCCTGCAAACTCCTTACCAACATCAGAGGGTTAATACCAAAATCAGGAAAGCTATATGACTGGTCAAACAGCAGCCTAATGCTGGCCACAAAGAACAAATGCTTGAGCATGACTATGTCCCAGACAAACTATCAACATCCCTGGGTGTGTCCTTCTAATCGGATAGACCCAGCAGAGATGATGGGTCTGTATTCATAAGACAATTGACTCAGGAACACTTGGCATTAATTGTGAAATCACACACCAAAAATACATGGGAATACAGGCACATTTAAGTTACCCTCCAAGCTACTCACTGTCCTAAATTGGAAATGTTTTGCTGTTCTTTTAGGGCTGTTGAGTCAAAATACTGGAATTCCATCCTAACAGGACTGTGGGGGACTGCAAAGGTTCAAGAATACAACTAAGCATCATGTTCTCAAGGTGAGTGAAGGATGGACAGTAAATTCTAACCCAGTTAACGGTGCGCACATCCAATGAATGCATGAAAACATATGTTTATTAGAGTGGGTCAAAACAGTATTCACAAACAAATCTACCCATTCAGATAATTTTCGCAAACATTGCAGCAATTAAGCTTTTATGATCCAAGAAAAGAGATCAGAAGACAGAAGATGATTCAGTTCAGAAAAGAAAAAGAATTGTACAAGCAGATGTGCCATCTAACAGTCTAAAATTAGTTCAAGTGTCGGGGAAAAAGAAAATTCTCCTTCTCGTGCAGTGAGAGACACCAGTGAGATAGTCTGTTTCTGTTGTCTCAGAGAAAGACAGAGAGAATCACATCTGGTACATGTGCAGAAAGGGAACACTTCCAACTTCCTCAGTTTGCCAAGAAATACCACTGGCATTGGGCATCTATAAAAGATATTGCTGGCATTTGGACTGCATCTATTTTTTAAATAAAATCTTTCCAAATATGTGCATGCAAGGGCATTACTTTAACTTTTCCTTTATTTTTATAGAAATAAATTTATGTTTTATTTATTAAGTAATTTGGAAACATCTTGTGAAAATGTTCAGTGATTGACTACCATGATAACCAAATTGCAAAAGAAAAGCTAATGGCCTATCAAGCCTGGCTTCACTCTAGAATCTGACTCTAGAATCTGACTTGTCCACTATGACCATCAGCAGAGATTTATAATAACAGTGAAGGCAAGGAGACACAATTCAAGGCAGGCCATTGTTCAGACTTGGGAGAATGGGAGTTTGTTATGTAGAAGCTCGTTGACTTGGATGTCTTCTTGACTGCCTGAGATCTGTTGCTCTCCTCCTTTGCAGGTTCACTATTCATCACAATGAATAATGTGGAAAATTTGAACACAGTAGGTTGGGATTCCTTCATATGGTTTCAGCGTACTGATGAGACAATCGCCAATCTCTCAGATCTTCGTGGATGATTGTATTTTTTGCATTTAAATCCCTGATCCACACATGCTTCCCCATGCTTTGCTCTGGCAGCACGTATTGTAAAATGCAGTCTGCTGGAAGTGATAGGATCGTACAATGCTTGGTAACTATGAAGGCATTTAGTATAGATCCCATTTCTTAGCCAAGGGCAACTGAGTCTTCAGCTTTCTGCCCACCAGTAGTCTTGACTGTGGTAAACCACATTGGAGACAAGTATGGGGACTTATTGCTCAATGTATAAAGGTTAGAATCCTACTTCAAAAGAGACTTGACTGTTCTGACCTCACTTTCAGCCACCCTGTTAGACTGTGGGTGCTGCAGCCAGCTGGAACATGCTCAAGTTCAGAACTGGCTGTGATGTGCCTCAAACACCCCTACAAGTTGTGTCCCCATTTTCTGAAATATCTATATGAAGATGCTGTGAAAATTTGTTACTTAAGACTCAGATAACCGCTTCCACAATTGTTACATCCAACTTGTTAACATTAATACGTTGGAAGAAAGAATCAACGATGGTTAGCTAAGGTTTAGCATAGAAAATAAATGTGTCCATCCTTATATGTTCAAATGGTTAAGTAAGGAATTTGTTGGGTGTTAAATGTTCTCTTTGCTCCAGTTTGTGGGTAGCATATCTGCTAACTGGCAACACATTCCTCAACATCAAGGAGATACTTCACAATGATGGCAAAACTGTATCTTGGCACTTGGCGATTCCCAAATATCCTTAAGGAGGATATCTAAGGAACCTGAATTAATTAAAAATAACATGACCAATTCATAAGACACAGGAGCAGAAGCAGGCCATAAAGACTGCTCTACCATTCAATGAGATCATGTCTAATCTAATACTTATCAACTCCACTTTCCTGCCTTTTCCACATAACCTTTCTGATTAAAAATCTATCTCTGACCCTTGAATAAACTTAATGATTCAGCCTCAACAGTCCTCTTGTGGGAAAGAGTTGCACTGATTTCATATTCTGAGAGAAAATAAAATCCTACTTTTCTCTGTATTGAGTGGGTAATACCTTTTTCTAGAAATTACAGACTCTTGTTGTTGACTGCCTCACAAGTAGAAACAACCTCTCAGCATCTACACTATCAAGACCTCAAAGAATTGTATAGGTTCAACAAAGTTGCTTCATGTTTCTAAACACCAATGTATACAAATCAAAACTACTTAACGATTCCTCATAAGAAAATCCCTCTATTCCCAGAGCCAACCTGGTGAACTTTCTCTGGACTACCTCCAATGCCAGTATATCTTTCCTTGGGTAAGGGGTCCAAAACAGTTTGTAACATTCTAGGTGGAGTCTAATTAGTGCCTTGCATAGTTTTAATTCGATTCCCCCATTTCATTTTGCCATTCAATTTCAAATAAAGGGCCAACATTCCATTTCTCCTCATTGGTACCTGTTAGACTTGAGCTATCTCCCTTGATTTGACTGCGGGCTGTTGACAACCATGACAAGCTTCCAGGCTTTGTGTCTGTGTCTTGCTTTGTGTCTGTGGGTTGCAAGACAGCAGCACTGAAAAGCTGGAGTCTCTGGCTGAGGGCTCAAAGAGCAAAACAGCAAGGCAGGGATGCTGTGAGCATCCTTGCAAGCTCAAAGTGGGAGAGTGCCAAAGATGCAACCTATCCCAGTCTGTGAGTGAGTGTGTGTCCATTTGTGTACAGTGCTCTTGTTGCAGCATGACAACGATAACTGCTAGTGCAGCCTGCAATGCAGATTTAAATGCAGAAGCATCCTGTAAATACTATGATGGTTATTTAGAAGCTGGCGTGTGTCAAAATGCCATGGACCTGGAGGTACGTGTATCTGATGTTAATGAATCGTTGCCCAGTGTACACCAAGGATGTCCTCTGGGGCAAACAGCAAGCTGAAGTCATCAGGTACTGCTTTGACTTCCATGTCAAGGATTCTCAACGTGTCATCTGCTCGGCATGTTTCATAGGACAAGAAGCTGAATATTGAGATGGGTTGCAACATTATTAAGGCATTTACAAAGCTAATGGCAGCTCATTGCTGCCCTGGGAAATTTAGCAGGGTGCTAAGCAAATGCCTAAAACAAGCAGCAAGTTCCTCCTAATGTAGCCGAGCGTTTTGACCATTTCTGCCAGTAATCTTGCCATAACCCATTGTTCAGACCCTTTGCAAAGCTCCGCCTGACCTTTATAATTTTCCAGGTATATTTAGAAAAACACTGACCTTTGAAGGGTTCATACACGATATTTTGGATTGCTGTGCAGTGCTTTACCAAAGCAGAATAAAATCCAACAATCAGATTGTACAGGAATAGTGATAATGGGAACTGCAGATGCTAGAGAATCCAAGATAACAAAGTGTGGAGCTGGATGAACACAGCAGGCCAAGCAGTATCTCAGGAGCACAAAAGCTGACGTTTCGGGCCTAGACCTTTCATCAGAGAGGGGGATGGGGAGAGGGAACTGGAATAAATAGGGAGAGAGGAGGAGGCGGACCGAAGATGGAGAGAAAAGAAGATAGGTGGAGACGAGAGTATAGGTGGGGAGGTAGGGAGGGGATAGGTCAGTCCAGGGAAGACGGACAGGTCAAGGAGGCGGGATGAGGTGGTAGGTAGGAAATGGAGGTGCGGCTTGGGGTGGGAGGATGGGATGGGTGAGAGGAAGAACGTGTTAGGGAGTCAGAGACAAGCTGGGCTGGTTTTGTGATGCAGTGAGGAGAGGGGAAGAACTGGGCTGGTTTTGGGATGCAGTGGTGGAAGGGGAGATTTTGAAGCTTGTGAAGTCCACGTTGATATCATTGGGCTGCAGGGTTCCCAAGCGCAATATGAGTTGCTGTTCCTGCAACCTTTGGGTGGCATCGTTGTGGCACTGGAGGAGGCCCATGATGGACATGTCGTCTAAGGAATGGGAGGGGGAGTTAAAATGGTTCGCAACTGGGAGGTGCAGTTGTTTGTTGCGAACCGAGCGGAGGTGTTCTGCCTATCCCCTCCCTACCTCCTCACCTATACTCTCCTCTCTACCTATGTTCTTTTCTCTCCATCTTTGGTCCGCCTCCCCCTCTCTGCCTATTTATTCCAGTTCCCTCTCCCCATCCCCCTCTCTGATGAAGGGTGTAGGCCCGAAACATCAGCTTTTGTGCTCCTGAGATGCTGCTTGGCCTGCTGTGTTCATCCAGCTCAACACTTTGTTAGATTGTACAAGAAGTTCTGGAAAGCACCAGTGAGGTGACAATAAGATTAATTCATTTTTACCAGCTGTATTCACATTTGACCCTTCAGGGCTCTTCTGGTATCAAATCAGTTAGGTGATACTAATGATGACAAATACACCAGCTTTGGAAAATTGGCACTTTTAAGATTAAGAAAGGTGCAGCACAATTTAATAGTGTGCAAAGATATCAAGAAATTACACTCTAAATTTCTGGACCTTCCTTTCACTGGAAGTAACAGTGTGCCCTCAAGATGGTATGGATGTAAATGCAAATAGGACTCTCTACTTTGCCAGGACCCTGTGTGCACACAACAGACATTGATATTTAAATTTGCACGTGTGCATGTGGTGCTAAATTGTTTGAGGACTGAGCTACTCATCTTAGCTCACCTCGGCTTGAGAGATGAGCTGTCCTCTCCTGCTCCACAAAAACAACTCTGGCTGCTAAGAGACTGATGATCCCCCTCCTGAGATAAGAGACCCCCCAACCCTACTCGATTCACCACTCCCTCCCTCCTGACACTGTGTGGTATTGTCATAGCTCAAAGCTGGCAGGCTGCCCCATGAACACACCATTTCTGCCTGCAACTTTCTGAATGCAATGCAGTCTGGATTTCAAAATGGACTGAGCCTCCTGCTGGGGTTACAGCTGGCCCAAATACGCTTGATGCATTTTCACAAATGTGAAAATCTATCTGAATATGTGGTATAATAACAGCTGCAAGCTTTACTTTAGACATCTTTAATGTGACATTTACTCGATTTACAACTACTTTTAATCATTAAATTTCTTAGCAATAAAACAACAAAGTTATGGGCTGCAGGAAGTAGAAGGAGTGTGATAGGTGACAAAATAGATGAGGAAGTGTTGTATGTGGATCTGAAATGCTTAACACTTGATTGACTGTAGTAAGCACTATCCATTGTAATTAGATCAGAGTAAGTAATGGGCTGGCAGGAGACAGACCTGAGGCAAGTTGCTCCTAACTGTCATTGTCATTAAAGAGGACATACTTATGTAACCCACACATACTCGCAACTAACTGCATATTGTTTACTCAACAAGGCTCTTCTAGTTAGACCAGAAAGAGGTGATCCTCATCTATATCATGCCACTCAATCTTGAATGAACCCAAACACTTTGCAGTAATGGCCAGCCCCCAGTGAAAATATCGTCAAAAATGGTAACTAATCTTTCTAGAAAGTGATAGAAATTAGAATTTAAGCCTTCAAGAAAAAGAAGAGAAACATAATAGTGACCCAAAAGGCCTCAAAAGAAGCTGATATTCTGTTTTTTGATGATACTGAAATTTAATAACTTCGGGGCAATAGTTAACACAAAGGGCATTTCAGATCAGGCACAGAAGACATGATGAAGCAGAAAAAAGTCTGTAATTGCAAGTTTCTATTTTAAGGTGGTCATCTGTGGAGGTCAGCCCGAGTCTGAGCCTGGCATTTAGGCAGTAAATCTAAACCAAGAACCCCTTGTAGAAAAAGGAAAACTTCAAACAGCAAACAGGCTGTAAGGGCAGTATATTTTGTTTTTGAAAAGTTGCAATTTCAAATGGGCATCATGGCCACAGTTTGCAGAACCACACAGCAGGGTTAAAATGAAACAGAACCAAGACAAAACTAGAAAAATTACAAATGAATCATTTAAAGCACATTAGCATCCGGCAATTTAAAGTACATGATTCTAACATGGAATACAATTTTGTGATTTAAGAAAAATGCAGAAAGACTCATAATGACTACTTGAAATTGGGAAAACCTCCATTTCAATCACAAAGTGTCCATTATATTTGAAAAGTCTGAGTACAACTTCCATTACAGCGATGAGGGATAGGAAAACCTCCTTTATAGCCATAAAGCGCAGAAAAAGCTCAATTTGAAAAGTGAAGCATGGATAAACCCTCCAGTGTGGTAGCAAAATACAGCAGAACTTTCATTATAGCAAAATAAAAATCTTTAAAGGAGATAAAATACCAAGTCACACAAGGAAGCTAAAGCATAACCCCAATTCCTCCAGCATATTAAAAAAGCATTATATTAAATGTGTTGTATTTAATCTGTGTGCACATTGGGAAAATTAACTTGGCAGAAGTAGCCATGAGGAAGAATTCATTGAGTGTATTCAGGACAGTTTCCGAAACAACATGTTGAAGATACAAAAGAGTTTGAAAAGTACTGATGGATTGGAGTAGAGAATTTGGAGGCCGGAGTATCTGAGAGGACAGAAATAAAAGGAACTGATGGCTTTCTGCTGAATCTATCTTCCCGGTTACAACTCGAGAAAATGAATTGTAATCCGTGATTATTAAAAGATTAGATTAGATTAGATTCCCTACAGTGTGGGAACAGGCCCTTCGGCCAAACAGGTCCACACCACCCCTTGACGCATCCCACCTAGATCCATCCCCCTATAACTCACACACCCCTGAACACTACGGGCAATTTAGCATAGCCGATCCACCTAGCCTGCACATTTTTGGACTGTGGGAGGAAACCGGAGCACCCGGAGGAAACCCACGCAGACACGGGGAGAATGTGCAAACTCCACACAGACAGTCGCCCGAGGCTGGAATGGAACCTGGGTCCCTGGCACTGTGAGGCTGCAGTGCTAACCACTGAGCCACCGTGCCGCTTCAAAAGGTTGCACCTGTGCAGTGTTCTTTTCTAATTTAAAGTATATACTAAGCTGAATATTCAGGATTTTTTGGCTAAGTGTGTTGGTTGTATTAGAGAGGTTTTCCACTGTGAGGCCCGGCTGTTTTCTCACTGTATTTCACCAAATTCATCCCATTTACTATCTACCACATCCCATGACATCCTCACATCTGATTCTAGCCCATCTAACCATCCACTTTTCAAGGAACAATTCTCCATTACCAGGATCATCTTGGAATTGACTAGCATCCCTGTGGCATCTTTAAAAAGCTGTTGTGCACCTGAACATGCACTGTCAGTCTGGAATTGCACTGGAGAGTTCCTGAGATTTGTCATGGACAAGCCAAACAAGAGAAACCTGGTGAGAGAGATAATGGGAACTGCAGACGCTGGAGAATCCGAGATTACAAAGTGTGGAGCTGGGATGAACACAGCAGGCCAAGCAGCATCTTAGGAGCGTCCCACTTTGTAAATAGAGGCCTGGAACTGACATGTGCACAGATGGGACATCTCCTTCCCCTAGAGACAGGAGAGGATGCCACACCAGACCATGACATCCTGGTCTGATGTAGCCTCATGGGTCAGGGCAGTCTCAACTCTCTCAATGAATGTGCAGAAATGGAGGAAGTAGGTCAGTTATCCTTTCTCCCCACCACTATAAGTGCTATCATTTACTCTCCATTACATCGCATTCCCTAATTCTCTCTTTGCTACTGTGCCTACATCTCACCAAGACCCACGTTACACTACCCTCATTACAGCCTGAAACATCTACCCTCGCTTGCTTTCACTCATCTCAACCTTTGACACCTTTAAACCTGCATGTCCTCTGCGTCATCTGCTTACCTGCTCAGGACACCTCCCACTTGCACCCCAGTAAAAAACATTGCAGTGTTGGTATCACATTTATCACCACTTCATTCCTTAGCCCACTCTCAATTCCTCTGGCATTTTCTCACCCGTTGCACCTCCATACAACATATTAAAATCTACATATCTACCAGCATCTCAATTATGAAAAAAAGTTCAAAGTATTTTCAGTTTTATCACCCTCAGATTCTGCATTCAAAGACTTATCATCCAGAGATTTGAACCTACATCTCATTTCATCTTGCTCCCTCTGCTGAGATCACCGACCTTTTATATGTACATCACGTCTTCCAAATCTCCAACTTATGGCCGCCCTTATACTTGCCATTTCAAATGATCTTTCACAAATAAATTCATTCCACAGATCACTGTCCACCTAAATTCACCATTCATATCAGAACCCTATTTCCTATTGACTGTATCTCTGTTGAAAACTATCACACCATTCAATTTGAATGACACTTGAAAAATCTCAAGTTCTGCTCACTCTCTGTTCTTAGTTTGGATTTGTGATAAACAACATCCTTGCTGATCTCCTCTTCCAATTATCATATTTTCAATTCCACACTGTCTACAGTCACTGCTGCTGGTTGAAAAATAGAAACAAAGGACATGGGAGCAGGATATGCCATTCAGCCCTTCAACCCTTCTTCTAATCATGGTGATGACAGTTGATTATCCAACCCAATCGCCTGTTCCTGCTTCCCACCAACCACCCCACCCCCCCACCCCACCCATACCCTTTCTCACTATGAAGGCCAACATACCACTCATCTTCTTCACCACTTGCTCCACAGTTACTTTAAGTGACTAGTGTACAAGGACACCAAAGTCTTGTTCCAGCTCCCCTTTCACTATCTATCACCATTCAGAAAACAACCTACTGTCCTGCATTTACTACCAAAGTAAATTACCCTCACATGTATCCATGCTATACATCACCTGCCATGTGTTTGCCCACTCACTCAACTTGCCCCTCATACAGGTTATTTTTGAGTCATCTCTCTCTCTCTCTCTCTCTTGCTCTCTCTCTAATGTATTCAAAATGGTTTTCAGCACAGGCAGGAGTTTAATCAAGTTAACATGACAGTTAACCTGTTTTCAAAATTTATAAATTTAAGCATCGTGTGACAGCAAAAAATCTATCAAATCTTAAACTGTGCTCACTCATAAATCACGGAATGCTGATTATTTCACTTATCCATCTGGATCCAAATTAGTTATTGCTGAGCAACTCTGTGCCTTCCAACCCACTCTGCTGGTTACACTTCTCAATGCAGTCTGTGATATGAGATCTCTTCAATGTTCTTCTATCTATTAAAGAAGGTGGACACAGCAAACAAATACAATTCATATGGATTGCCTTCATCTAGTGTTGATGAATGAAGAGGCCAGTCCTTGATAGCTAGATATCACCACAAGTGGTGTATGTGAAGCTCCTGAATGCCAGTAGGGTGATAGTTTGCAACACCGATATCGGTTACCAAGTTGCACTGGTCATGATAGTGATGCCAGCCTACAGATTATGTCATCATTTTCCTGTCATCTAGTAACTTCAAAATGTGATAATCAATGTTTTGTGCCTTCAAGATTGATGCATGGACCATTACACTAATTAAACAAAAGCCAGAACATCGACATCTTACAGTGATCATGTTGTGTACACAAAATCCTCTCACTTTTCTCTGAATAAAGGAAATACCTTTGTATGGTGTGACACGATAGCTCAGTGGTTAGCACTGCTGCCTCATGGTACTACAGACCTTAGTTTGATTTCGGGCTCGGGGGACTGTGTGGAGTTTGCATATTCTCTCCATGTCTGTGTGGGTTTCCTCCAGATGCTCCAGGTTCCGCTCATAAACCAAAGATATGCAAGTTAGGTGGATTGGCCATGCTAAATTGCTCATGTCTGGGGTTGTGTAGGCTAGGTGGATGGGCTGTAGGAAATGTAAGGTTACTGGGAGACGGTAGGGGCGTAGAAGTGGGTGAGATGCTCTTTGGAGTGTCAGTGGGACTCAATGGGCTAAATGGTCTCTTTCTGCACTGCAGAGATTCTATACACAGCTTAGCAATCATTGATATCATATTCTTTGCCATATTTTTATTCAACAGTGCAGGTATTTCACTTATTATGGCTGCTTTTCCAGTTTTTAACTAACTTTTTGATGTTCTTCCCTCACTCTCTGGCATTTATGATCTAATGAAACCAATGTCAGCATTAATCTCTTCAGCTCAATCAGGTTTTTTTCACTTTTTACATATGTCCTGTTCATATTTTGTTAAGATTTGTTAATAACACACCTTCTCTATCCTCTCCATTACTGATGTTCCCATTCCTTTATGGTGAGTGCCATGAATCTTCTTTGATTTTCACATACAAGATTCACCCTTTGTAACTCATTTAATTCTCCTAGCATATTAATTTGCTGTTTCAACCAGTCTTCAAGTCTCTTCCACTCCTGTTCTGCACTCAATATTCATTGATAGCCTTGTCTTTAATAAAGCCGTTACTCTCACTTGCTCTAGCCATCCTGCCAGTACAGTCTCTACACCATTAAGTCTAAGGATCCAGGCTTAAAATAATCTGATGCAGAACTGGTTTGGCCACTCTTCATTGACTTAGGCTAATGGACAATAAGTACCATGAGGTTCTGCTTCCTCTTACTAAAGCTAAATGCTTTTCTGGATTCAAGTTGGTATGAGAAAATAACTCCAAGCTTTCTTTATTACTGTCACGACTATGGCTTATAATTCCAAATTACTTATGAATACTGTGAACTTTAATTACATCATGAGTTCTTTTTTTCTCCAAACCAAAGAACATGTGGTCAAAACTGCAAATGTAAATCAGGGGCTTCCTAAAGAGAGAGATTCTGGAATATCACACCTGGCCAGTTGTCAAAGATGGCTCAAAGACAGAAAATGGATCAAAAGTTTAACTTGTCATGTCCTGGGAGTAACTGAGACTATGGATATGCTCGTTTAAAAAAGAGAGCAGTATTTACTTTCTCCCCTTTTTGAAGAATATATGGGGACCGGGATAAAAAAAAGCTTCAAAACTGGTATTTGTGTACATGTGCTGTATCTGTGGCCCGACATCCTAGTGTGTGCACTAGTGTATTTTGAGCATTGTAGCTCCAAGGGCAACCACTAAAACACTCCTGCACAACAGATAAAAGGGAAAACTCTCTCTCTCTCTCTCTCTCTCTCGCTCTCTCTCTCCCTCTCCCACTTTCTCTCTCAGTACAGCCAGCTAACCTCCTCTGAAAGGAAGCCAGATAAATTAATTTCTGTCAATCTTCAAAATTATCACAATATCAATTTTCAACTGTTGAACTACTAACAACAACCTGTACCAGAAACATGCACTGCACAATCACAACTTTCTGCTCTTCAGAGTAAGAATTGATCGAAGGTTTGAAGAGATTGGGACAGGCTAAGTGGGTTAAGGCTAAGACTTAGTGGTCCTAGAGCTTGACACTTGGAATATAACATGGATAAGTATGAGTTTATCCAAGTTGTGATGAGGAATTATGGTTTAGAGAATTACTTAAATGGTGAGAGATTGGAAAATGTTGATGACCAAACAAAAAACTTGGTGTCTTTATTCGTCAGGTACTGAAATCTAGCTAGCTGCAACAATTTATTCAGAAGGCAATCTGTATGTTGGCCTTAATTGCAAGAGGATTTGAGTGCAGGAGCAAAGAAATCTTGCTACAATTGTATGGGACACTTCAGAAGCTGCAGCTGGACTATTATTTGTAGTTCTTGTTCACTTGCCTGATGAAGGATATACTTTCCACAGGAACGTGGCAGAGGTTCACCAGAGTGAACTACTTTTGTCAATGTTGTAAATGCATTTATGACAAATGGCTTCCATGGTCTCAGTTGATAGCTGAATTTCAAGGTCTATGGAGGAAGCTATTTTCTTCACTGCATGAATTTACACAATTCTCTGTGCTGTCAGTCTACTATCAATATGTTGGACCATTCCACATACTGTTACTGTGGAGGGTGTGAGTGGCATATCTATCAACGTTACAAAACAACTTTTGAGATGCTATTATTTTCCTTCTGTATAATAACTGGGACTGAAACAGCTCTGTTGAGCAGAGCAGAACCTTCATTGGTTTGTACTCCCCACTACCCAATGTGGATTATCTACAGCTGAAATGACTGGAATGTGAGTAATTGCACTGGTGCATGGTTGTATGTTCAATGACAATGCACTGTCAGAGGTAATGAGGTCCTTTCAGAAACTATCATATCCCTACAGTGTCACTAGAGGACTCTTGAAAACAAAAGAAAAGAGACAATTTATCTGTGGGAAAAGTAACAATCCCGATAAGAATAATTCACTCACTGATGAACTGAAGTCAAATCAGGCATGCGGTGCATCAGTGAAATTTGTAATTCTGTCAATAGGCATCTAATTCTCCAACTGTGAGCAATGCAAATGTACCAGTTATTGCCATAGCCTGTACCTCCGTTTTTGCAGCTGTACATCTGCAGTCTTCACCCTCTCCATTTCTTTTCAGATTGTTTCCTGCTACTAGGGTTGAAAGAACAGACCTGTAATGACAGGTGGTTGTGCATTCACCTTGTGGCTGCAGTCTATTTGGTGGTGGTGACAATCAAACAGCTGTATTGCATTGTATTGGGATTGTGGTGAGTGACAGCACAATGGGGAGGCATTGAAATACATTGAATATGATGGATTCTGTTGCTGAACATTAGGCAGGCAAGATTGATGAGATAGTCTACACTTGGCATGACAGAGTGTTAAGTCGATGTTACAGACAAGAAGACGTATCTGAATCCGCATCATGCTCAATTGTTTTGACTTGGTAGATCACAAAACTGCTGCTTGTATTGCGTTCAAGCTGAAGCACAACACAGTTGTGCAGGTCACTTGTTCAGCAGGCTCAACTAAACCTTCTTAGAGAGAGCAGCCAACTTCTTCCCACTATTGCTGGATCTCCCTATTTCTCCAGATTACATTCAGCACACATTTTAAATGTTATTACTGGATGTGGCTCTGCTCCTTCAAAATAAATGGTGAATACATTTCACATAGTCTCTTTCTAAAATCCCTAGCTGCTCCTAAATTCCGCCTGTGCATTGCACTTGATTTATGCCTTTAACACACAGGTAGATACCACGTCAACTGCTTAAACCAGAGCAAACGTTTTAATCAAACATAGAACACTCTAACCCACCAAGGCTTTGTGCAAGCAATTCCTTCCCTGATACTGTTCACAGCACTACTTTCAATTAATATTGACACCAACCATATCTGTTATTACAGAGAGAGAGAAAAGGCTCAGACTGCAAATGGACAAGAATGGCGCCAGTATGCTCTCGTTTTAAAATTGTTTAATCATAATTCAGATAATATAAACATAATTAAATCAATAATAAATAAGTTGTTTATGAATTTCAGATTTTTCTTTATTAGATATTTAATCAACAGAATCAAATTCTATTATAATGACAAATCAGGAAACTGTATACACATAAAATTTTTGCTAAAATAAGATTCTACAAAGAGGCTCTGAAGAAGAGTTACTGTAATCAAAATATTAACTCAGTTTCACTTTCCACAAATACTGACAGACTTGCTGAGATTCATCAGCAATTTCTGTTTTTATATCAGATTGAGTATATGAATATTCTGCTTTTATCCAAGAAAGGGGTATTAATAGCTACATTCAATCAATCAATAGCAATTTTTACAAAAATCAATTATTTGCTTTTCAAGTCGGTAGACACCCACAGCAGCACTGACTTTATCCACACAAAGGAAAGCCACTTTGCAGATATTTTCTAATCAACCTGTTCAGAGATGTTATTACATACTTCTGAACTGTGGCTTACTAGCTCAGAGGTGAGAACACTACCATTGAACCAGAAAGTATCTGGTTCACTGTTTTCAGAATTATGAGTGGTCACGATGGAATCTTTGATGAACTTTGCCTGATCATTGAGCCTTGTACAGTTCTTTTAGCCTAGAGGAGGATCTTGTGATTCAAGTGACCGACTTCCATCTCAGAAGATTCTGGAGAAAGGTACTGGGCATATAGTCATACCTAGTTGCATGTATATTGAAAGTTCTGATTTTTTTTAAGTCATGCAAATAGTCTGTTTGGAGCTTAGAACTGTCTCTGTATTTGAGATAAATAAGATGCACAGCAACTTGATCTAATGTTAACACATAGCAATGAAGATGTGGGAGAGCAGTTTAGATCTATAGGCCCCAGAACCACTTCTTTCTTCAACTCATGGAGACCCCACCCTGGGAACAGTCCATGAGTAAGTAATATACTCACATTGTCTCGGAATAGAAAACTGGAGAATATTGGAGTAGCTCACAGATGCTACAACGATGTCAGTAGCTGCTCGCACAAAATCCTTCAGGCTATAGTAAAGAGTAATGATCAAACAGTATACATTCCATCAAACATGCAGGGAAATGGTGAGTCTACTAAATAAGATACGTCAAAGTTGCAGCAAGTGACTTCTACATGTACATTTGTTACACTAACTAATGAACTAATTTGTCACCAATTAGTTGAAAATACGTCAATTAGGGAATGTTTTCTCATAACAGGTGATGATTTAACCTTGGAAAAAGACAACCTTGACATTCCAATTTGATGCAACCAAGTTAGGCAGCAAGTGACTGTAACGTAATGCACCCCCTCAGACTAAGGTCACAGACACAACCCTCCTAATCAAGTGGAAAAATTACGGATAAAGCAATTTTAGCAACCTCATTCACATGCAAAAGGTAAAAGGTAAAGCTGTCAAAGACCCAGAGAACCATACGGCTGCTCTGTGGCCACCAGTCATTTCTCGCCTCACACTGAGGGGAGAGGTCAAGAACATCGGACATTTATGGTAACCTTAAACCATGCCCCATCACCATCAGATAGTGCCTTGACAGTACGGTCACAGGTAAACAGGGTGATGAAGGCAGCGTTTGGCATGCTTGCCTTTATTGGTCAGTGCATTGAGTACAGGAGTTGGCATGTCCTGTTGCAGCTGTACAGGTCATTGTTTAGGCCACATTTAGAATACAATTCTGGTTGCCCTTCTATTGGAAGGAAGTTGCTTAACTTGAGAGGGTGCAGAAAAAATTTATAAGGATGTTGTTGGGACTGGAGGATTTGAGTTACAGAGAGAGACTGAATAAGCTGGGGTTTTTCTTCCCCCTGGAACGTCAAAGTCTGTGGGCTGACCTTATAGAGGTATATAAAATCATGAGGGACATGGATAGGATGAGTAGCCAAGGTTTTTTTTCCCCTAGGATGGGGGAGTCTAAAATGAGAGGACATAGGTTTAAGGTATGAGGAGAAAGATTTAGAAAAGACCTGAGGGCTAACTTTTTAATGCAGAGGGTGATACATGAATGGAACAAGCTGCCAGCGGAAGTCGTGGAGGCTGGTAGGATTATGACATTTAAAAGGCACCTGGATGGGTATATGAATAGGAAGGGTTTGGAGGGGTTTTGACCAAATACTAGCAAATGAAACTAGATCAGATTGGGATGTCTAGTTGGTGCGGGCGAGTTGGACCAAATGGTCTGTTTCCATGCTGGATGAGTCCATGACTATCTTTAAAACAGTGTTTAAATTGTGGGAATGCTCCCACAGTTACAGTGCCATGTCCAAACTAATGTAAAATATGCTATTCATAGACAAAGTGAAATTAATTCAAAGGTATGCAGAAGACATTTTGACACCAAACAGAGTGTTTCCATAAGAAATTGGAACAGGAGTAAATTGTTCAGCCCATGAGCTTGCTCTGCCATTCAATAAGATCATGGCTGATCCAACATTCTCCTCTTTTCCTCATAACCCTTGATTCCACTAATCATGATTCTCTATCTACCTATTCTCCAAAAGCAAAGAGCAACATTTATACGCCATGACAGGAGGTGAAATGTCAGATCAGTTTTAGGAATGCTCAGTCATGATTGTTGGCAGCTTAGTGACACTTATGGTTTTGGGTTGAAATTATCTATAGTGAGTGACAAGCTCTACCATTAGTATTTATTACCATTTTTTTCCTTACTATCGCAATCAGTTCTCTTGAAACATTTGTTGATCCTGTTGTTCCAGTTTTAGTAGCGATCATGGTTCCTGTTTGCTACAATAGATATTATCCTCGACAGATGCACTTTCTATTTGGTCAAAAACCGAAGCCATATGGAGAGAAATATTTTCAATAGTAGGCTTGGATTTAAATTTGTAGGCTTTACTGGAATACAGGTTAATCATGACTCCCTACTGTGTGGAAAGAAGCCATTTGGCCCATCGAATCCAGACTGGTCACCTGAAAAGCATCCCACCGTGACCCACTCTCCTACTCTATCCCCATAACCCCACATTTCCTATGGTGAACACACCTATTCTGCAAATTCCCAGACACAATGAGCAATTTAGCGTGGCCAATCTAACTAACCTGCACATCTTTAAACCGTGAGATAACAAGGTGTAGAGCTGGATGAACACAGCAGGCCAAGCAGCATCATAGGAGCAGGAAAGCTGACGTTTAGGGTCTGGACCCTTCTTCAGAAATGGCGTGGGGCAAAGGGATTCTGAAATAAATAGAGAGAGAGAGAAGGAGGTGGATGGATGGTGGATAAAAGTGCAGACAGATGGAGAGGAGACAGACAGGTCAAAGAGGCGGGGATGGACCTAGTAAAAATAAGTGTCGGTGGGGAGTTAGGATGGGGGTTGGTCAATCAAGGGAAGACGGACAGGCCAAGGAGGCAGGGATGAGCCTGGTAAGTAGGAAGTTGTGGTGGGGGTTGAGGTGGGAGGAGTGGATAGGCGGGAGAAAAGACTGATAGGTCAAGGAAGCAGGGACAAGCTGGGCTGGTTTTGGGATGAGGTGGAGGGAGGGGAGATTTTGAAGCTTGTGAAGTCCACATTGAGACCATTGGGCTGCAGGGTTCCCAAGCAAAATATGAGATGCTGTTTCTGCAACCTTCGGGTGGCATCATTGTGGCATTGGAGGATGCTCAGGATAGACATGTCATCCAAGGAGTGGGAGAGGGTGTTGAAATGATTTGCGACTGCGAGGTGCAGTTGTTTGTCACGAACCGAGCATAGGTGTTGCACAATGCGTTCTCCAAGCCTCCGCTTGGTTTCCCCGATGTAGAGAAGGCCACATCGATAACAGCGGACACAATATACCACACTAGCAGATGTGCAGGTGAACACCTGTTTGATTTGGAAGGTTTTCTTGGGGCCTGGGATAGGAGTGAAGGGGGAGGTGTAGGGGCAGGTGTAGCACTTCCTGTGGATGCAAGGAAAGTGCCGAGGGTGGTGGGGCTAGTGGGGAGTGTGGACCGGACAAGGGAGTCATGAAGAGAGCGTCCCTCCAGAGGGCAGAGAAAGGTGGGGAGCGAAAATGCCTTTGGTAGTGGAGTCAGTTTGCAGGTGGCGTAAGATGGTGCATTGAATCCAGAAGCTGGTGGGGTGGTATGTGACGATGAGGGGGATTCTGGTTTTTTTGTTATTGCAGGGAGGGTTTGTTAGGGAAATGTGAGAGATGTGGTCAAGGGCGTTTTTAACTACTGTGGAGGGGAAGTTGCGGTCCTTGAAAAACGAGGACATATGGGATGTTCGAGAGTGGAATGCCTCATCTCGGGAGCAGGTTCAGTGGAGGTGAGGGAATTGGGAATAGGGGATGGCATTCTTGTTGGAAGGTGGGTGAGAGGAGGTGTATTCTAGGTAGCTGTGGGAGTTGGTAGGCTTGAAATAGATATCGGTTTCCAGGTCGTTGCCAGAGATGGAACCGTGGTTGATTATGAAGATTGCACATTCCGGCATCCTTCCTTTATTCATTAGATTTCAGGATATCAAGGGGTAATGATTTACATCAACATGTCAATTCCAACATTTTGACAGAACCCAAGATATTTGCCATTTGTAATCCATGCCAAAGAAGCTGAAATGATGAGAAGCTAATGGTATCAGTAAGGTGATCAATTCATTACCGTTGATATCAAAACTTGTCAATGCAAAGGTGAGAGGGGAAGCCAAGGTAGGTGTCTGGAATAAATTGCCAGAGCAAGTTGCAGAAGCAGATATGATGGCAATGTTTAAGAGGCATTTAACCGGACATAAAATGGAGGGACATGGATCAAGGGATGGCAAGATTGAATT